>NC_083738.1:600000-1200000 GCF_033458585.1 Syngnathus typhle | reverse complement strand
ATTCAGAAAAAGTGCTCAGCTCGCCGAGAAAATGCGATTTAAGCAATAAAATTAAAAATGCTTGTAAAACATAAACCAAACGTTGGAGGTGGTCATTTCTTCATGCGCAGTGATAAACTCGGCACTCTAAAGCACCCGAGAGCGTTTTTTTCGATGCCAACCTAACCAGAGTGACGGGAGCGGCACAATTCAGAAAAAGTGCTCAGCTCGCCGAGAAAATGCGATTTAAGCAATAAAATTAAAAATGCTTATAAAACATAAACCAAACGTTGGAGGTGGTCATTTCTTCATGCGCAGTGAATAACTCGGCACTCTAAAGCACCCGAGAGCGTTTTTTTCGATGCCAACCTAACCAGAGTGACCGGAGCGGCACAATTCAGAAAAAGTGCTCAGCTCGCCGAGAAAATGCGATTTAAGCAATAAAATTAAAAATGCTTATAAAACATAAACCAAACGTTGGAGGTGGTCATTTCTTAATGCGCAGTAATAAACTCGGCACTCTAAAGCACCCGAGAGCGTTTTTTTCGATGCCAACCTAACCAGAGTGACGGGAGCGGCACAATTCAGAAAAAGCGCTCAGCTCGCCGAGAAAATGCGATTTAAGCAATAAAATTAAAAATGCTTATAAAACATAAACCAAACGTTGGAGGTGGTCATTTCTTCATGCGCAGTGAATAACTCGGCACTCTAAAGCACCCGAGAGCGTTTTTTTCGATGCCAACCTAACCAGAGTGACGGGAGCGGCACAATTCAGAAAAAGTGCTCAGCTCGCCGAGAAAATGCGATTTAAGCAATAAAATTAAAAATGCTTATAAAACATAAACCAAACGTTGGAGGTGGTCATTTCTTCATGCGCAGTGATAAACTCGGCACTCTAAAGCACCCGAGAGCGTTTTTTTCGATGCCAACCTAACCAGAGTGACGGGAGCGGCACAATTCAGAAAAAGCGCTCAGCTCGCCGAGAAAATGCGATTTAAGCAATAAAATTAAAAATGCTTATAAAACATAAACCAAACGTTGGAGGTGGTCATTTCTTCATGCGCAGTGATAAACTCGGCACTCTAAAGCACCCAAGAGCGTTTTTTTTTATGCCAACCTAACCAGAGTTACGGGAGCGGCACAATTCAGAAAAAGCGCTCAGCTCGCCGAGAAAATGCGATTTAAGCAATAAAATTAAAAATGCTTATAAAATATAAACCAAACGTTGGAGGTGGTCATTTCTTCATGCGCAGTGATAAACTCGGCACTCTAAAGCACCCGAGAGCGTTTTTTTCGATGCCAACCTAACCAGAGTGACGGGAGCGGCACAATTCAGAAAAAGCGCTCAGCTCGCCGAGAAAATGCGATTTAAGCAATAAAATTAAAAATGCTTATAAAACATAAACCAAACGTTGGAGGTGGTCATTTCTTCATGCGCAGTGATAAACTCGGCACTCTAAAGCACCCGAGAGCGTTTTTTTCGATGCCAACCTAACCAGAGTGACGGGAGCGGCACAATTCAGAAAAAGTGCTCAGCTCGCCGAGAAAATGCGATTTAAGCAATAAAATTAAAAATGCTTATAAAACATAAACCAAACGTTGGAGGTGGTCATTTCTTCATGCGCAGTGAATAACTCGGCACTCTAAAGCACCCGAGAGCGTTTTTTTCGATGCCAACCTAACCAGAGTGACGGGAGCGGCACAATTCAGAAAAAATGCTCAGCTCGCCGAGAAAATGCGATTTAAGCAATAAAATTAAAAATGCTTATAAAACATAAACCAAACGTTGGAGGTGGTCATTTCTTAATGCGCAGTAATAAACTCGGCACTCTAAAGCACCCGAGAGCGTTTTTTTCGATGCCAACCTAACCAGAATGACGGGAGCGGCACAATTCAGAAAAAGTGCTCAGCTCGCCGAGAAAATGCGATTTAAGCAATAAAATTAAAAATGCTTATAAAACATAAACCAAACGTTGGAGGTGGTCATTTCTTCATGCGCAGTGAATAACTCGGCACTCTAAAGCACCCGAGAGCGTTTTTTTCAATGCCAACCTAACCAGAGTGACGGGAGCGGCACAATTCAGAAAAAGTGCTCAGCTCGCCGAGAAAATGCGATTTAAGCAATAAAATTAAAAATGCTTATAAAACATAAACCAAACGTTGGAGGTGGTCATTTCTTAATGCGCAGTAATAAACTCGGCACTCTAAAGCACCCGTGAGCGTTTTTTTCGATGCCAACCTAACCAGAGTGACGGGAGCGGCACAATTCAGAAAAAGTGCTCAGCTCGCCGAGAAAATGCGATTTAAGCAATAAAATTAAAAATGCTTATAAAACATAAACCAAACGTTGGAGGTGGTCATTTCTTCATGCCCAGTGATAAACTCGGCACTCTAAAGCACCCGAGAGCGTTTTTTTCGATACCAACCTAACCAGAGTGACGGGAGCGGCACAATTCAGAAAAAGTGCTCAGCTTGCCGAGAAAATGCGATTTAAGCAATAAAATTAAAAATGCTTATTAAACATAAACCAAACGTTGGAGGTGGTCATTTCTTCATGCGCAGTGATAAACTCGGCACTCTAAAGCACCCGAGAGCGTTTTTTTCGATGCCAACCTAACCAGAGTCACGGGAGCGGCACAATTCAGAAAAAGCGCTCAGCTCGCCGAGAAAATGCGATTTAAGCAATAAAATTTAAAATGCTTATAAAACATAAACCAAACGTTGGAGGTGGTCATTTCTTCATGCGCAGTGATTAACTCGGCACTCTAAAGCACCCGAGAGCGTTTTTTTCGATGCCAACCTAACCAGAGTGACGGGAGCGGCACAATTCAGAAAAAGTGCTCAGCTCGCCGAGAAAATGCGATTTAAGCAATAAAATTAAAAATGCTTATAAAACATAAACCAAACGTTGGAGGTGGTCATTTCTTCATGCGCAGTGAATAACTCGGCACTCTAAAGCACCCGAGAGCGTTTTTTTCGATGCCAACCTAACCAGAGTGACGGGAGCGGCACAATTCAGAAAAAGTGCTCAGCTCGCCGAGAAAATGCGATTTAAGCAATAAAATTAAAAATGCTTATAAAACATAAACCAAACGTTGGAGGTGGTCATTTCTTAATGCGCAGTAATAAACTCGGCACTCTAAAGCACCCGAGAGCGTTTTTTTCGATGCCAACCTAACCAGAGTGACGGGAGCGGCACAATTCAGAAAAAGTGCTCAGCTCGCCGAGAAAATGCGATTTAAGCAATAAAATTAAAAATGCTTATTAAACATAAACCAAACGTTGGAGGTGGTCATTTCTTCATGCGCAGTGAATAACTCGGCACTCTAAAGCACCCGAGAGCGTTTTTTTCGATGCCAACCTAACCAGAGTTACGGGAGCGGCACAATTCAGAAAAAGTGCTCAGCTCGCCGAGAAAATGCGATTTAAGCAATAAAATTAAAAATGCTTATAAAACATAAACCAAACGTTGGAGGTGGTCATTTCTTAATGCGCAGTAATAAACTCGGCACTCTAAAGCACCCGAGAGCGTTTTTTTCGATGCCAACCTAACCAGAGTGACGGGAGCGGCACAATTCAGAAAAAGTGCTCAGCTCGCCGAGAAAATGCGATTTAAGCAATAAAATTAAAAATGCTTATAAAACATAAACCAAACGTTGGAGGTGGTCATTTCTTAATGCGCAGTAATAAACTCGGCACTCCAAAGCACCCGAGAGCGTTTTTTTCGATGCCAACCTAACCAGAGTGACGGGAGCGGCACAATTCAGAAAAAGTGCTCAGCTCGCCGAGAAAATGCGATTTAAGCAATAAAATTAAAAATGCTTATTAAACATAAACCAAACGTTGGAGGTGGTCATTTCTTCATGCGCAGTGAATAACTCGGCACTCTAAAGCACCCGATAGCGTTTTTTTCGATGCCAACCTAACAGGAGTGACGGGAGCGGCACAATTCAGAAAAAGTGCTCAGCTCGCCGAGAAAATGCGATTTAAGCAATAAAATTAAAAATGCTTATAAAACATAAACCAAACGTTGGAGGTGGTCATTTCTTAATGCGCAGTAATAAACTCGGCACTCTAAAGCACCCGAGAGCGTTTTTTTCGATGCCAACCTAACCAGAGTGACGGGAGCGGCACAATTCAGAAAAAGTGCTCAGCTCGCCGAGAAAATGCGATTTAAGCAATAAAATTAAAAATGCTTATAAAACATAAACCAAACGTTGGAGGTGGTCATTTCTTAATGCGCAGTAATAAACTCGGCACTCTAAAGCACCCGAGAGCGTTTTTTTCGATGCCAACCTAACCAGAGTGACGGGAGCGGCACAATTCAGAAAAAGCGCTCAGCTCGCCGAGAAAATGCGATTTAAGCAATAAAATTAAAAATGCTTATAAAACATAAACCAAACGTTGGAGGTGGTCATTTCTTCGTGCGCAGTGAATAACTCGGCACTCTAAAGCACCCGAGAGCGTTTTTTTCGATGCCAACCTAACCAGAGTGACGGGAGCGGCACAATTCAGAAAAAGTGCTCAGCTCGCCGAGAAAATGCGATTTAAGCAATAAAATTAAGAATGCTTATAAAACATAAACCAAACGTTGGAGGTGGTCATTTCTTAATGCGCAGTAATAAACTCGGCACTCTAAAGCACCCGAGAGCGTTTTTTTCGATGCCAACCTAACCAGAGTGACGGGAGCGTCACAATTCAGAAAAAGCGCTCAGTAGCCGAGAAAATGCGATTTAAGCAATAAAATTAAAAATGCTTATTAAACATAAACCAAACGTTGGAGGTGGTCATTTCTTCATGCGCAGTGAATAACTCGGCACTCTAAAGCACCCGAGAGCGGTTTTTTCGATGCCAACCTAACCAGAGTGACGGGAGCGGCACAATTCAGAAAAAGCGCTCAGCTCGCCGAGAAAATGCGATTTAAGCAATAAAATTAAAAATGCTTATAAAACATAAACCAAACGTTGGAGGTGGTCATTTCTTCATGCGCAGTGATAAACTCGGCACTCTAAAGCACCCGAGAGCGTTTTTTTCGATGCCAACCTAACCAGAGTGACGGGAGCGGCACAATTCAGAAAAAGTGCTCAGCTCGCCGAGAAAATGCGATTTAAGCAATAAAATTAAAAATGCTTATAAAACATAAACCAAACGTTGGAGGTGGTCATTTCTTCATGCGCAGTGAATAACTCGGCACTCTAAAGCACCCGAGAGCGTTTTTTTCGATGCCAACCTAACCAGAGTGACCGGAGCGGCACAATTCAGAAAAAGTGCTCAGCTCGCCGAGAAAATGCGATTTAAGCAATAAAATTAAAAATGCTTATAAAACATAAACCAAACGTTGGAAGTGGTCATTCCTTAATGCGCAGTAATAAACGCGGCACTCTAAAGCACCCGAGAGCGTTTTTTTCGATGCCAACCTAACCAGAGTGACGGGAGCGGCACAATTCAGAAAAAGTGCTCAGCTCGCCGAGAAAATGCGATTTAAGCAATAAAATTAAAAATGCTTATAAAACATAAACCAAACGTTGGAAGTGGTCATTTCTTCATGCGCAGTGATAAATTCGGCACTCTAAAGCACCCGAGAGCGTTTTATTCGATGCCAACCTAACCAGAGTTACGGGAGCGGCACAATTCAGAAAAAGCGCTCAGCTCGCCGAGAAAATGCGATTTAAGCAATAAAATTAAAAATGCTTATAAAACATAAACCAAACGTTGGAGGTGGTCATTTCTTCATAAACTCGGCACTCTAAAGCACCCGAGAGCGTTTTTTTCGATGCCAACCTAACCAGAGTGACGGGAGCGGCAAAATTCAGAAAAAGCGCTCAGCTCGCCGAGAAAATGCGATTTAAGCAATAAAATTAAAAATGCTTATAAAACATAAACCAAACGTTGGAGGTGGTCATTTCTTCATGCGCAGTGATAAACTCGGCACTCTAAAGCACCCGAGAGCGTTTTTTTCGATGCCAACCTAACCAGGGTGACGGGAGCGGCACAATTCAGAAAAAGTGCTCAGCTCGCCGAGAAAATGCGATTTAAGCAATAAAATTAAAAATGCTTATAAAACATAAACCAAACGTTGGAGGTGGTCATTTCTTCATGCGCAGTGAATAACTCGGCACTCTAAAGCACCCGAGAGCGTTTTTATCGATGCCAACCTAACCAGAGTTACGGGAGCGGCACAATTCAGAAAAAGTGCTCAGCTCGCCGAGAAAATGCGATTTAAGCAATAAAACTAAAAATGCTTATAAAACATAAACCAAACGTTGGAGGTGGTCATTTCTTCATGCGCAGTGATAAACTCGGCACTCTAAAGCACCCGAGAGCGTTTTTTTCGATGCCAACCTAACCAGAGTGACGGGAGCGGCACAATTCAGAAAAAGCGCTCAGCTCGCCGAGAAAATGCGATTTAAGCAATAAAATTAAAAATGCTTATAAAACATAAACCAAACGTTGGAGGTGGTCATTTCTTCATGCGCAGTGATAAAGTCGGCACTCTAAAGCACCCGAGAGCGTTTTTTTCGATGCCAACCTAACCAGAGTGACGGGAGCGGCACAATTCAGAAAAAGTGCTCAGCTCGCCGAGAAAATGCGATTTAAGCAATAAAATAAAAAATGCTTATTAAACATAAACCAAACGTTGGAGGTGGTCATTTCTTAATGCGCAGTAATAAACTCGGCACTCTAAAGCACCCGAGAGCGTTTTTTTCGATGCCAACCTAACCAGAGTGACGGGAGCGGCACAATTCAGAAAAAGTGCTCAGCTCGCCGAGAAAATGCGATTTAAGCAATAAAATTAAAAATGCTTATAAAACATAAACCAAACGTTGGAGGTGGTCATTTCTTAATGCGCAGTAATAAACTCGGCACTCTAAAGCACCCGAGAGCGTTTTTTTCGATGCCAACCTAACCAGAGTGACGGGAGCGGCACAATTCAGAAAAAGTGCTCAGCTCGCCGAGAAAATGCGATTCAAGCAATAAAATTAAAAATGCTTATTAAACATAAACCAAACGTTGGAGGTGGTCATTTCTTCATGCGCAGTGAATAACTCGGCACTCTAAAGCACCCGATAGCGTTTTTTTCGATGCCAACCTAACCAGAGTGACGGGAGCGGCACAATTCAGAAAAAGTGCTCAGCTCGCCGAGAAAATGCGATTTAAGCAATAAAATTAAAAATGCTTATAAAACATAAACCAAACGTTGGAGGTGGTCATTTCTTAATGCGCAGTAATAAACTCGGCACTCTAAAGCACCCGAGAGCGTTTTTTTCTATGCCAACCTAACCAGAGTGACGGGAGCGGGACAATTCAGAAAAAGTGCTCAGCTCGCCGAGAAAATGCGATTTAAGCAATAAAATTAAAAATGCTTATTAAACATAAACCAAACGTTGGAGGTGGTCATTTCTTAATGCGCAGTAATAAACTCGGCACTCTAAAGCACCCGAGAGCGTTTTTTTCGATGCCAACCTAACCAGAGTGACGGGAGCGGCACAATTCAGAAAAAGCGCTCAGCTCGCCGAGAAAATGCGATTTAAGCAATAAAATTAAAAATGCTTATAAAACATAAACCAAACGTTGGAGGTGGTCATTTCTTCGTGCGCAGTGAATAACTCGGCACTCTAAAGCACCCGAGAGCGTTTTTTTCGATGCCAACCTAACCAGAGTGACGGGAGCGGCACAATTCAGAAAAAGTGCTCAGCTCGCCGAGAAAATGCGATTTAAGCAATAAAATTAAAAATGCTTATAAAACATAAACCAAACGTTGGAGGTGGTCATTTCTTAATGCGCAGTAATAAACTCGGCACTCTAAAGCACCCGAGAGCGTTTTTTTTCGATGCCAACCTAACCAGAGTGACGGGAGCGGCACAATTCAGAAAAAGTGCTCAGCTCGCCGAGAAAATGCGATTTAAGCAATAAAATTAAAAATGCTTATTAAACATAAACCAAACGTTGGAGGTGGTCATTTCTTCATGCGCAGTGAATAACTCGGCACTCTAAAGCACCCGAGAGCGTTTTTTTCGATGCCAACCTAACCAGAGTGACGGGAGCGGCACAATTCAGAAAAAGCGCTCAGCTCGCCGAGAAAATGCGATTTAAGCAATAAAATTAAAAATGCTTATTAAACATAAACCAAACGTTGGAGGTGGTCATTTCTCATGCGCAGTGAATAACTCGGCACTCTAAAGCACCCGAGAGCGTTTTTTTCGATGCCAACCTAACCAGAGTGACGGGAGCGGCACAATTCAGAAAAAGCGCTCAGCTCGCCGAGAAAATGCGATTTAAGCAATATAATTAAAAATGCTTATAAAACATAAACCAAACGTTGGAGGTGGTCATTTCCTCATGCGGAGTGATAAACTCGGCACTCTAAAGCACCCGAGAGCGTTTTTTTCGATGCCAACCTAACCAGAGTGACGGGAGCGGCACAATTCAGAAAAAGTGCTCAGCTCGCCGAGAAAATGCGATTTAAGCAATAAAATTAAAAATGCTTATTAAACATAAACCAAACGTTGGAGGTGGTCATTTCTCATGCGCAGTGAATAACTCGGCACTCTAAAGCACCCGAGAGCGTTTTTTTCGATGCCAACCTAACCAGAGTGACGGGAGCGGCACAATTCAGAAAAAGCGCTCAGCTCGCCGAGAAAATGCGATTTAAGCAATATAATTAAAAATGCTTATAAAACATAAACCAAACGTTGGAGGTGGTCATTTCCTCATGCGGAGTGATAAACTCGGCACTCTAAAGCACCCGAGAGCGTTTTTTTCGATGCCAACCTAACCAGAGTGACGGGAGCGGCACAATTCAGAAAAAGTGCTCAGCTCGCCGAGAAAATGCGATTTAAGCAATAAAATTAAAAATGCTTATAAAACATAAACCAAACGTTGGAGGTGGTCATTTCTTAATGCGCAGTAATAAACTCGGCACTCTAAAGCACCCGAGAGCGTTTTTTTCGATGCCAACCTAACCAGAGTGACGGGAGCGGCACAATTCAGAAAAAGCGCTCAGCTCGCCGAGAAAATGCGATTTAAGCAATAAAATTAAAAATGCTTATAAAACATAAACCAAACGTTGGAGGTGGTCATTTCTTCGTGCGCAGTGAATAACTCGGCACTCTAAAGCACCCGAGAGCGTTTTTTTCGATGCCAACCTAACCAGAGTGACGGGAGCGGCACAATTCAGAAAAAGTGCTCAGCTCACCGAGAAAATGCGATTTAAGCAATAAAATTAAAAATGCTTATTAAACATAAACCAAACGTTGGAGGTGGTCATTTCTTCATGCGCAGTGATAAACTCGGCACTCTAAAGCACCCGAGAGCGTTTTTTTCGATGCCAACCTAACCAGAGTGACGGGAGCGGCACAATTCAGAAAAAGCGCTCAGCTCGCCGAGAAAATGCGATTTAAGCAATAAAATTAAAAATGCTTATAAAACATAAACCAAACGTTGGAGGTGGTCATTTCTTAATGCGCAGTAATAAACTCGGCACTCTAAAGCACCCGAGAGCGTTTTTTTCGATGCCAACCTAACCAGAGTGACGGGAGCGGCACAATTCAGAAAAAGCGCTCAGCTCGCCGAGAAAATGGGATTTAAGCAATAAAATTAAAAATGCTTATAAAACATAAACCAAACGTTGGAGGTGGTCATTTCTTCGTGCGCAGTGAATAACTCGGCACTCTAAAGCACCCGAGAGCGTTTTTTTCGATGCCAACCTAACCAGAGTGACGGGAGCGGCACAATTCAGAAAAAGTGCTCAGCTCGCCGAGAAAATGCGATTTAAGCAATAAAATTAAAAATGCTTATAAAACATAAACCAAACGTTGGAGGTGGTCATTTCTTAATGCGCAGTAATAAACTCGGCACTCTAAAGCACTCGAGAGCGTTTTTTTCGATGCCAACCTAACCAGAGTGACGGGAGCGGCACAATTCAGAAAAAGTGCTCAGCTCGCCGAGAAAATGCGATTTAAGCAATAAAATTAAAAATGCTTATTAAACATAAACCAAACGTTGGAGGTGGTCATTTCTTCATGCGCAGTGAATAACTCGGCACTCTAAAGCACCCGAGAGCGTTTTTTTCGATGCCAACCTAACCAGAGTGACGGGAGCGGCACAATTCAGAAAAAGCGCTCAGCTCGCCGAGAAAATGCGATTTAAGCAATAAAATTAAAAATGCTTATTAAACATAAACCAAACGTTGGAGGTGGTCATTTCTCATGCGCAGTGAATAACTCGGCACTCTAAAGCACCCGAGAGCGTTTTTTTCGATGCCAACCTAACCAGAGTGACGGGAGCGGCACAATTCAGAAAAAGCGCTCAGCTCGCCGAGAAAATGCGATTTAAGCAATAAATTTAAAAATGCTTATAAAACATAAACCAAACGTTGGAGGTGGTCATTTCTTCATGCGCAGTGATAAACTCGGCACTCTAAAGCACCCGAGAGCGTTTTTTTCGATGCCAACCTAACCAGAGTGACGGGAGCGGCACAATTCAGAAAAAGTGCTCAGCTCGCCGAGAAAATGCGATTTAAGCAATAAAATTAAAAATGCTTATAAAACATAAACCAAACGTTGGAGGTGGTCATTTCTTCATGCGTAGTGATAAACTCGGCACTCTAAAGCACCCGAGAGCGTTTTTTTCGATGCCAACCTAACCAGAGTGACGGGAGCGGCACAATTCAGAAAAAGCGCTCAGCTCGCCGAGAAAATGCGATTTAAGCAATAAAATTAAAAATGCTTATAAAACATAAACCAAACGTTGGAGGTGGTCATTTCTTCATGCGCAGTGATAAACTCGGCACTCTAAAGCACCCGAGAGCGTTTTTTTCGATGCCAACCTAACCAGAGTGACGGGAGCGGCACAATTCAGAAAAAGTGCTCAGCTCGCCGAGAAAATGCGATTTAAGCAATAAAATTAAAAATGCTTATTAAACATAAACCAAACGTTGGAGGTGGTCATTTCTTCATGCGCAGTGAATAACTCGGCACTCTAAAGCACCCGATAGCGTTTTTTTCGATGCCAACCTAACCAGAGTGACGGGAGCGGCACAATTCAGAAAAAGTGCTCAGCTCGCCGAGAAAATGCGATTTAAGCAATAAAATTAAAAATGCTTAAAAAACATAAACCAAACGTTGGAGGTGGTCATTTCTTAATGCGCAGTAATAAACTCGGCACTCTAAAGCACCCGAGAGCATTTTTTTCGATGCCAACCTAACCAGAGTGACGGGAGCGGCACAATTCAGAAAAAGTGCTCAGCTCGCCGAGAAAATGCGATTTAAGCAATAAAATTAAAAATGCTTATAAAACATAAACCAAACGTTGGAGGTGGTCATTTCTTAATGCGCAGTAATAAACTCGGCACTCTAAAGCACCCGAGAGCGTTTTTTTCGATGCCAACCTAACCAGAGTGACGGGAGCGGCACAATTCAGAAAAAGCGCTCAGCTCGCAGAGAAAATGCGATTTAAGCAATAAAATTAAAAATGCTTATAAAACATAAACCAAACGTTGGAGGTGGTCATTTCTTCGTGCGCAGTGAATAACTCGGCACTCTAAAGCACCCGAGAGCGTTTTTTTCGATGCCAACCTAACCAGAGTGACGGGAGCGGCACAATTCAGAAAAAGTGCTCAGCTCGCTGAGAAAATGCGATTTAAGCAATAAAATTAAGAATGCTTATAAAACATAAACCAAACGTTGGAGGTGGTCATTTCTTAATGCGCAGTAATAAACTCGGCACTCTAAAGCACCCGAGAGCGTTTTTTTCGATGCCAACCTAACCAGAGTGACGGGAGCGGCACAATTCAGAAAAAGTGCTCAGCTCGCCGAGAAAATGCGATTTAAGCAATAAAATTAAAAATGCTTATTAAACATAAACCAAACGTTGGAGGTGGTCATTTCTTCATGCGCAGTGAATAACTCGGCACTCTAAAGCACCCGAGAGCGTTTTTTTCGATGCCAACCTAACCAGAGTGACGGGAGCGGCACAATTCAGAAAAAGCGCTCAGTAGCCGAGAAAATGTGATTTAAGCAATAAAATTAAAAATGCTTATTAAACATAAACCAAACGTTGGAGGTGGTCATTTCTTCATGCGCAGTGAATAACTCGGCACTCTAAAGCACCCGAGAGCGTTTTTTTCGATGCCAACCTAACCAGAGTGACGGGAGCGGCACAATTCAGAAAAAGCTCTCAGCTCGCCGAGAAAATGCGATTTAAGCAATAAAATTAAAAATGCTTATAAAACATAAACCAAACGTTGGAGGTGGTCATTTCTTCATGCGCAGTGATAAACTCGGCACTCGAAAGCACCCGAGAGCGTTTTTTTCGATGCCAACCTAACAAGAGTGACGGGAGCGGCACAATTCAGAAAAAGTGCTCAGCTCGCCGAGAAAATGCGATTTAAGCAATAAAATTAAAAATGCTTATAAAACATAAACCAAACGTTGGAGGTGGTCATTTCTTCATGCGCAGTGAATAACTCGGCACTCTAAAGCACCCGAGAGCGTTTTTTTCGATGCCAACCTAACCAGAGTGACGGGAGCGGCACAATTCAGAAAAATTGCTCAGCTCGCCGAGAAAATGCGATTTAAGCAATAAAATTAAAAATGCTTATAAAACATAAACCAAACGTTGGAAGTGGTCATTCCTTAATGCGCAGTAATAAACTCGGCACTCTAAAGCACCCGAGAGCGTTTTTTTCGATGCCAACCTAACCAGAGTGACGGGAGCGGCACAATTCAGAAAAAGTGCTCAGCTCGCCGAGAAAATGCGATTTAAGCAATAAAATTAAAAATGCTTATAAAACATAAACCAAACGTTGGAAGTGGTCATTTCTTCATGCGCAGTGATAAACTCGGCACTCTAAAGCACCCGAGAGCGTTTTTTTCGATGCCAACCTAACCAGAGTTACGGGAGCGGCACAATTCAGAAAAAGCGCTCAGCTCGCCGAGAAAATGCGATTTAAGCAATTAAATTAAAAATGCTTATAAAACATAAACCAAACGTTGGAGGTGGTCATTTCTTCATGCGCAGTGATAAACTCGGCACTCTAAAGCACCCGAGAGCGTTTTTTTCGATGCCAACCTAACCAGAGTGACGGGAGCGGCACAATTCAGAAAAAGTGCTCAGCTCGCTGAGAAAATGCGATTTAAGCAATAAAATTAAAAATGCTTATAAAACATAAACCAAACGTTGGAGGTGGTCATTTCTTCATGCGCAGTGAATAACTCGGCAATCTAAAGCACCCGAGAGCGTTTTTTTCGATGCCAACCTAACCAGAGTGACGGGAGCGGCACAATTCAGAAAAAGTGCTCAGCTCGCCGAGAAAATGCGATTTAAGCAATAAAATGAAAAATGCTTATAAAACATAAACCAAACGTTGGAAGTGGTCATTTCTTCATGCGCAGTGATAAACTCGGTTCTCTAAAGCACCCGAGAGCGTTTTTTTCGATGCCAACCTAACCAGAGTTACGGGAGCGGCACAATTCAGAAAAAGCGCTCAGCTCGCCGAGAAAATGCGATTTAAGCAATAAAATTAAAAATGCTTATAAAACATAAACCAAACGTTGGAGGTGGTCATTTCTTCATAAACTCGGCACTCTAAAGCACCCGAGAGCGTTTTTTTCGATGCCAACCTAACCAGAGTGACGGGAGCGGCACAATTCAGAAAAAGTGCTCAGCTCGCCGAGAAAATGCGATTTAAGCAATAAAATTAAAAATGCTTATAAAACATAAACCAAACGTTGGAGGTGGTCATTTCTTCATGCGCAGTGAATAACTCGGCACTCTAAAGCACCCGAGAGCGTTTTTTTCGATGCCAACCTAACCAGAGTCACGGGAGCGGCACAATTCAGAAAAAGTGCTCAGCTCGCCGAGAAAATGCGATTTAAGCAATAAAATTAAAAATGCTTATAAAACATAAACCAAACGTTGGAGGTGGTCATTTCTTAATGCGCAGTAATAAACTCGGCACTCTAAAGCACCCGAGAGCGTTTTTTTTCGATGCCAATCTAACCAGAGTGACGGGAGCGGCACAATTCAGAAAAAGTGCTCAGCTCGCCGAGAAAATGCGATTTAAGCAATAAAATTAAAAATGCTTATAAAACATAAACCAAACGTTGGAAGTGGTCATTTCTTCATGCGCAGTGATAAACTCGGCACTCTAAAGCACCCAAGAGCGTTTTTTTCGATGCCAACCTAACCAGAGTTACGGGAGCGGCACAATTGAGAAAAAGCGCTCAGCTCGCCGAGAAAATGCGATTTAAGCAATAAAATTAAAAATGCTTATAAAACATAAACCAAACGTTGGAGGTGGTCATTTCTTCGTGCGCAGTGAATAACTCGGCACTCTAAAGCACCCGAGAGCGTTTTTTTCGATGCCAACCTACCCAGAGTGACGGGAGCGGCACAATTCAGAAAAAGTGCTCAGCTCGCCGAGAAAATGCGATTTAAGCAATAAAATTAAAAATGCTTATAAAACATAAACCAAACGTTGGAGGTGGTCATTTCTTAATGCGCAGTAATAAACTCGGCACTCTAAAGCACCCGAGAGCGTTTTTTTCGATGCCAACCTAACCAGAGTGACGGGAGCTGCACAATTCAGAAAAAGTACTCAGCTCGCCGAGAAAATGCGATTTAAGCAATAAAATTAAAAATGCTTATTAAACATAAACCAAACGTTGGAGGTGGTCATTTCTTCATGCGCAGTGAATAACTCGGCACTCTAAAGCACCCGAGAGCGTTTTTTTCGATGCCAACCTAACCAGAGTGACGGGAGCGGCACAATTCAGAAAAAGCGCTCAGCTCGCCGAGAAAATGCGATTTAAGCAATAAAATTAAAAATGCTTATTAAACATAAACCAAACGTTGGAGGTGGTCATTTCTTCATGCGCAGTGAATAACTCGGCACTCTAAAGCACCCGAGAGCGTTTTTTTCGATGCCGACCTAACCAGAGTGACGGGAGCGGCACAATTCAGAAAAAGCGCTCAGCTCGCCGAGAAAATGCGATTTAAGCAATAAAATTAAAAATGCTTATAAAACATAAACCAAACGTTGGAGGTGGTCATTTCTTAATGCGCAGTAATAAACTCGGCACTCTAAAGCACCCGAGAGCGTTTTTTTCGATGCCAACCTAACCAGAGTGACGGGAGCGGCACAATTCAGAAAAAGCGCTCAGCTCGCCGAGAAAATGCGATTTAAGCAATAAAATTAAAAATGCTTATAAAACATAAACCAAACGTTGGAGGTGGTCATTTCTTCGTGCGCAGTGAATAACTCGGCACTCTAAAGCACCCGAGAGCGTTTTTTTCGATGCCAACCTACCCAGAGTGACGGGAGCGGCACAATTCAGAAAAAGTGCTCAGCTCGCCGAGAAAATGCGATTTAAGCAATAAAATTAAAAATGCTTATAAAACATAAACCAAACGTTGGAGGTGGTCATTTCTTAATGCGCAGTAATAAACTCGGCACTCTAAAGCACCCGAGAGCGTTTTTTTCGATGCCAACCTAACCAGAGTGACGGGAGCGGCACAATTCAGAAAAAGTACTCAGCTCGCCGAGAAAATGCGATTTAAGCAATAAAATTAAAAATGCTTATTAAACATAAACCAAACGTTGGAGGTGGTCATTTCTTCATGCGCAGTGAATAACTCGGCACTCTAAAGCACCCGAGAGCGTTTTTTTCAATGCCAACCTAACCAGAGTGACGGGAGCGGCACAATTCAGAAAAAGCGCTCAGCTCGCCGAGAAAATGCGATTTAAGCAATAAAATTAAAAAT
Organism: Syngnathus typhle; assembly: GCF_033458585.1. NCBI lineage: Eukaryota > Metazoa > Chordata > Actinopteri > Syngnathiformes > Syngnathidae > Syngnathus > Syngnathus typhle. The sequence continues at coordinate 1,184,256 of NC_083738.1, read as the reverse complement.
GCTTATTAAACATAAACCAAACGTTGGAGGTGGTCATTTCTTCATGCGCAGTGAATAACTCGGCACTCTAAAGCACCCGAGAGCGTTTTTTTCGATGCCGACCTAACCAGAGTGACGGGAGCGGCACAATTCAGAAAAAGCGCTCAGCTCGCCGAGAAAATGCGATTTAAGCAATAAAATTAAAAATGCTTATAAAACATAAACCAAACGTTGGAGGTGGTCATTTCTTCATGCGCAGTGATAAACTCGGCACTCTAAAGCACCCGAGAGCGTTTTTTTCGATGCCAACCTAACCAGAGTGACGGGAGCGGCACAATTCAGAAAAAGTGCTCAGCTCGCCGAGAAAATGCGATTTAAGCAATAAAATTAAAAATGCTTATAAAACATAAACCAAACGTTGGAGGTGGTCATTTCTTCATGCGCAGTGAATAACTCGGCACTCTAAAGCACCCGAGAGCGTTTTTTTCGATGCCAACCTAACCAGAGTGACGGGAGCGGCACAATTCAGAAAAAGGGCTCAGCTCGCCGAGAAAATGCGATTTAAGCAATAAAATTAAAAATGCTTATAAAACATAAACCAAACGTTGGAAGTGGTCATTTCTTCATGCGCAGTGATAAACTCGGCACTCTAAAGCACCCGAGAGCGTTTGTTTCGATGCCAACCTAACCAGAGTTACGGGAGCGGCACAATTCAGAAAAAGCGCTCAGCTCGCCGAGAAAATGCGATTTAAGCAATAAAATTAAAAATGCTTATAAAACATAAACCAAACGTTGGAGGTGGTCATTTCTTCATGCGCAGTGATAAACTCGGCACTCTAAAGCACCCGAGAGCGTTTTTTTCGATGCCAACCTAACCAGAGTGACGGGAGCGGCACAATTCAGAAAAAGTGCTCAGCTCGCCGAGAAAATGCGATTTAAGCAATAAAACTAAAAATGCTTATAAAACATAAACCAAACGTTGGAGGTGGTCATTTCTTCATGCGCAGTGAATAACTCGGCACTCTAAAGCACCCGAGAGCGTTTTTTTTTATGCCAACCTAACCAGAGTGACGGGAGCGGCACAATTCAGAAAAAGCGCTCAGCTCGCCGAGAAAATGCGATTTAACCAATAAATTTAAAAATGCTTATAAAACATAAACCAAACGTTGGAGGTGGCCATTTCTTCATGCGCAGTGAAAAACTCGGCACTCTAAAGCACCCGAGAGCGTTTTTTTCGATGCCAACCTAACCAGAGTGACGGGAGCGGCACAATTCAGAAAAGGTGCTCAGCTCGCCGAGAAAATGCGATTTAAGCAATAAAATTAAAAATGCTTATAAAACATAAACCAAACGTTGGAGGTGGTCATTTCTTAATGCGCAGTAATAAACTCGGCACTCTAAAGCACCCAAGAGCGTTTTTTTCGATGCCAACCTAACCAGAGTGACGGGAGCGGCACAATTCAGAAAAAGTGCTCAGCTCGCCGAGAAAATGCGATTTAAGCAATAAAATTAAAAATGCTTATAAAACATAAACCAAACGTTGGAGGTGGTCATTTCTTAATGCGCAGTAATAAACTCGGCACTCTAAAGCACCCGAGAGCGTTTTTTTCGATGCCAACCTAACCAGAGTGACGGGAGCGGCACAATTCAGAAAAAGTGCTCAGCTCGCCGAGAAAATGCGATTTAAGCAATAAAATTAAAAATGCTTATAAAACATAAACCAAACGTTGGAGGTGGTCATTTCTTCATGCGCAGTGATAAACTCGGCACTCTAAAGCACCCGAGAGCGTTTTTTTCGATGCCAACCTAACCAGAGTGACGGGACCGGCACAATTCAGAAAAAGTGCTCAGCTCGCCGAGAAAATGCGATTAGAGCAATAAAATTAAAAATGCTTATTAAACATAAACCAAACGTTGGAGGTGGTCATTTCTTCATGCGCAGTGAATAACTCGGCACTCTAAAGCACCCGAGAGCGTTTTTTTCGATGCCAACCTAACCAGAGTGACGGGAGCGGCACAATTCAGAAAAAGTGCTCAGCTCGCCGAGAAAATGCGATTTAAGCAATAAAATTAAAAATGCTTATAAAACATAAACCAAACGTTGGAGGTGGTCATTTCTTAATGCGCAATAATAAACTCGGCACTCTAAAGCACCCGAGAGCGTTTTTTTCGATGCCAACCTAACCAGAGTGACGGGAGCGGCACAATTCAGAAAAAGTGCTCAGCTCGCCGAGAAAATGTGATTTAAGCAATAAAATTAAAAATGCTTATAAAACATAAACCAAACGTTGGAGGTGGTCATTTCTTAATGCGCAGTAATAAACTCGGCACTCTAAAGCACCCGAGAGCGTTTTTTTCGATGCCAACCTAACCAGAGTGACGGGAGCGGCACAATTCAGAAAAAAGTGCTCAGCTCGCCGAGAAAATGCGATTTAAGCAATAAAATTAAAAATGCTTATTAAACATAAACCAAACATTGGAGGTGGTCATTTCTTCATGCGCAGTGAATAACTCGGCACTCTAAAGCACCCGATAGCGTTTTTTTCGATGCCAACCTAACCAGAGTGACGGGAGCGGCACAATTCAGAAAAAGTGCTCAGCTCGCCGAGAAAATGCGATTTAAGCAATAAAGTTAAAAATGCTTATAAAACATAAACCAAACGTTGGAGGTGGTTGTTGTATATTTTGGGCTAACGCATGTTCCGTAGGGGGAAAACTCCGGGAGTGGGAGGGGCAGCTTCGGGGACGTTTAGTGTTGTGATGTACGGCCTGTGAACGGACGGTGTTGAAGAAATAAAGCAGTATTCATCACGTCGTTGCCCGAACCTTCCTTGCTACCTAAGAACCCGGAAAGTAGTAAGGACATAACAAAACTGGCGACGAGGACGTCTGGACTGACGCGTGTTGGCCGGATTCGTCTCGACGGGTGGAGTGGATTGGTGGACTGTGGCAACGTCGTGAGTAGTGTGGCGAAGAAAAAAAAAAAAAGAGTGGCCTGCTGAGGGGAGACGTCTGTAGGGCAAGCAGTGCCATACAAACAGGAACTTGTAATGGCCGGGATGATTGGCTCAATTGGTCCCTTTGACGAAAGTGTTGAACAATGGGGCTCGTATACTGAGCGTTTCGATTACTTCGCCATGGCTAATGATATAAAGGAGGAGAAGCTGGTGCCCACGTTTTTGAGTGTAATGGGGCCGAAAACGTTTACCTTGCTACGTGACCTACTGCAACCAGAAAAGCCCGGCAGTAAAACATACCGAGAAATAGTGGATGTACTGGCAAACCATCTTTCACCGAAACCCCTGGTAATCGCAGAAAGATTCCGATTTCACAGACGCAGCCAAGAAGAGGGCGAGTCGGTCACCCAGTTTGTGGCGGGCCTACGCAAGCTGGCTGAACACTGTGAGTTCCGGGATGTGTTAAATGACACTTTGAGAGACAGGCTGGTATGTGGACTTAGGAACGAGGCAGCACAGAAGAGATTACTCACAGAAAGTGACTTGACTTTGGAGAAGGCCATTAACATCAGTGTAACAATGGAAATGGCGAAAAAGGAGGCCCAGCAACTAAGTGCTACAGAAAGAGTGCACCAACTCAACAATGATAAACCGAACGCGCAAGGGCCATGTTTTCGCTGTGGTAGATCTGGACATCTTGCATCGACGTGCTGGTGCAAAGAGATGGACTGTCGTAACTGTGGAAAAAAAGGGCACATAGAGCGGGCGTGCCGAAGTAAACAGGACATGGACAAAAGCTCAAGGGCTGGGAACAGAAGTGACAATATGAAATATAAACAAAAAAGGCATGTGCGCACCGTTTGCCATGATGATGGAAGAAATAGTGATTCTTCGGAGGAAGAAGTGCCTGTAAATACTATACGAGCGATGAATGTAGGTGAGAGCTCAGATGGCTACTGGGCTGAACCCAAGTTGGAGGGACATGTGGTGAAAATGCAGATAGACACAGGATCAAAGGCATCACTAGTGTCACACAAGATCTACAGGAAACTCATGAGGCACCTTCCACTACGTCCATCAGACACAGTGTTTAAGGCATATACGGGACATCGAGTGCACATGGAAGGGATGACGGATGTGACTGTTCAGTACCATGGGCGGACAAAAAGGCTTCCCCTTTATGTGACCAAGGGAAATCATCCTGCCATAATGGGGCGTACATGGCTACAGGGAATCCGGCTGGACTGGCAAGCGATAAGGAAACTGTCACACAGTTCCTCTCCGCTACAAGAAATACTCGAGAAACACGGAGAGGTTTTCTGTGATGAATTAGGCAGCATGAAAGATATAACCGTTAAGTTACATGTCAAACCTGGTAGCAAGCCTGTGTTTATGAAAGCTAGACCAGTACCATACGCCATCCGATCCAAGGTAGAAGCTGACTTGGACGCCTTGGTCAAGAATGGGGTTTTGGAGCCGGTGACCATCAGTGAGTGGGCCACACCCATCGTTCCCGTACCAAAAAAAGATGGGGGAATTCGGACCTGTGGAGATTTCAAGGTAACACTTAACCCGGTGTTAGCAGCAGAGCAATATCCACTTCCCCTAATTGATGACTTGTTTGCTGGACTGAGTGGGGGACAAAAATTCAGTAAGGTAGATCTCAGTCAGGCTTACCTACAAATGCATGTAGAAAAAGAGTCACGTGAAATGTTGACCATTAACACACACAAGGGTCTCTTCAGATACTGCAGACTGCCGTTCGGCATCACGTCAGCCCCGGCACTTTTTCAGCGAGCGATGGATCAGATCCTTAGTGGGTTGCCTGGGGTACAGTGCTACCTTGACGATATCCTGTGCACTGGATCTACCGATGACGAGCACCTGCGCAACTTGGATGCTACCCTTCAAAGGCTGAAGGACTACGGCTTAAGAGTCCGTAAGGACAAATGTGACTTCTTCAAGCCATCTGTGGAATATCTGGGGCATGTGATCGATGCAGAAGGACTGCACACTGCACCATCAAAAGTGGCAGCTGTCGTGGACGCGCCCCCACCCCAAAACATCAGCCAGCTACGATCTTTCTTAGGTCTGCTGAACTATTACGGACGCTTCATCTCCAATCTGTCATCACTGCTTCAACCCCTGCACGAACTGTTACGCCGGGACAAAACGTGGAAGTGGACAGCCAGCTGTCAGGAGGCTTTTGAAAAGGCTAAAGGAGCGCTGACTACGTCCAAGGTCCTGACGCACTTCAACCCATCACTTCCACTGCAGCTCGCCTGTGACGCCTCTCCTTACGGAGTAGGGGCGATTCTCTCTCATGTCCTGCCGGGTGGTGAGGAAAAGCCAATCGCTTTTGCATCGAGGACATTGAACAAAACAGAGTCTAACTATGCTCAACTGGAACGAGAGGCACTGAGCATTGTTTTTGGAGTTAGGAAATTCCATCAATACTTATATGGGAGGAAGTTTACGCTCCTGACGGACCATCGGCCCCTCACCACCATCCTCGGTCCACACACTGGAATACCGTCTCTTGCTGCATGCCGACTGCAGAGGTGGGCTTTGTTGTTGTCGGCGCATGCATATGACATCAGGTATCGAAAATCAGACTTCCACTGCAATGCGGATGGCTTGTCCCGATTGCCCTTGCCTGTCACAAGGCCGGAGTCGGACACGGTGGACCTTTTCTACTTCAGGGAGGTGGAGAGAGCACCTGTCTCTGCGGTGCAGGTAAAAAGGGAAACTCGGAATGACCCGGAGTTATCTGCGGTCGTGGACATTGTCGTTAAGGGTCGATCTGCTGGCGATAATGCGAGTCTGACGCCTTTCCTCGGGAGGAGATTGCAACTGTCTGTCCAGTCTGGGTGTCTACTCTGGGGTAGGAGGGTGGTCATACCACGGTCACTTCGCTCAAAAGTGCTGCAGCAACTGCATTCGGGACACAGCGGAATAGTCCGAATGAAAGAAATAGCGAGAAGCTATTTTTGGTGGCCGAACATGGATCAACAAATTGAAGAGTTGGCCAAAAGCTGTCCATCATGCCACCGAGTCAGGAACAATCCTCCACTAGCGCCTCTTCACCCCTGGGAATTCCCACAAGGACCATGGCACCGGGTGCACATTGATTTTGCGGGACCAGTGGAGGACAGGATGTTCCTTATTGCTGTGGATGCACACAGCAAATGGCCAGAGGTGGCTATCATGAGATCAACCACTGCAGAAAAGACTATCGAAAAGTTAGGGGAACTGTTTAGTCGGTTTGGATCTCCTGCCCAGCTAGTCTCTGACAATGGACCCCAATTTGTCTCACAAGAAATGGCAGTGTTCCTGCAAGCTAACGGTGTCCAACACATTAAGTCGGCCCCCTACCACCCCGCAACAAATGGGCTTGCTGAGAGATTTGTTCAAACCATGAAGCATGCCTTGAAAACATCACAAGGACAAGGAACACTACATCAGAGACTGCACCACTTCCTACTAACCTATCGGAACAGTCCACATGCCACCACCAAGACATCTCCTGCTAGCCTGATGCTAAAGAGAGAATTGCGCACCACGTTTGACCTCTTGAAGCCCTCAGCAATGAAGGACATTGTCCAAGGTCAGCAGGAAAAACAGGTTAGGTGCAGAGGACAGGAGGGCAAAGGAAGAGTTTTCAAGCCAGGAGACTCTGTGTTGGCAAGGAACTACCGTGGCGAACCAAAGTGGATTCCTGCCACTGTTATTGCGCAAACGGGACCAGTATCTTATACTGTCCAAACGTCTGATGGTGTATGGAGAAGACATGTTGATCAACTCCTGCAGACTCAGTTAGGGCCAGCAGAGCTGTCCCTCAAAGATCTTCCTGATAGCTCTGCCCACGTCAAAACGCCGGTTCCCATACCCTCCCGAGTGCAGGACTCAATCACACTCGCGCCACCAGTCCCAGCTGAGGATGCGCATGAGACAGAGACTCTGACTTCTCCCTTTGCAGAAGCTCCTGCAACATGTTCACCATTGATCGACCGTGGAGCTGATCCTGTGCCCCCAGATAGGAGATATCCTATCAGAGAGCGGCGAGCTCCTGCGCGCTTGGACTTATAGGTTCGCGGTTGACCCGAGTTATGGGGATGTCTAGTTCTAGGTGCGTAATTCCGTGTTGTTCATGCATGTTCATGTAAGGGGGGAGGAGATGTTGTATATTTTGGGCTAACGCATGTTCCGTAGGGGGAAAACTCCGGGAGTGGGAGGGGCAGCTTCGGGGACGTTTAGTGTTGTGATGTACGGCCTGTGAACGGACGGTGTTGAAGAAATAAAGCAGTATTCATCACGTCGTTGCCCGAACCTTCCTTGCTACCTAAGAACCCGGAAAGTAGTAAGGACATAACAGTGGTCATTTCTTAATGCGCAGTAATAAACTCGGCACTCTAAAGCACCCGAGAGCGTTTTTTTCGATGCCAACCTAACCAGAGTGACGGGAGCGGCACAATTCAGAAAAAGTGCTCAGCTCGCCGAGAAAATGCGATTTAAGCAATAAAATTAAAAATGCTTATAAAACATAAACCAAACGTTGGAGGTGGTCATTTCTTCATGCGCAGTGAATAACTTGGCACTCTAAAGCACCCGAGAGCGTTTTTTTCGATGCCAACCTAACCAGAGTGACGGGAGCGGCACAATTCAGAAAAAGTGCTCAGCTCGCCGAGAAAATGCGATTTAAGCAATAAAATTAAAAATGCTTATAAAACATAAACCAAACGTTGGAAGTGGTCATTCCTTAATGCGCAGTAATAAACTCGGCACTCTAAAGCACCCGAGAGCGTTTTTTTCGATGCCAACCTAACCAGAGTGACGGGAGCGGCACAATTCAGAAAAAGTGCTCAGCTCGCCGAGAAAATGCGATTTAAGCAATAAAATTAAAAATGCTTATAAAACATAAACCAAACGTTGGAAGTGGTCATTTCTTCATGCGCAGTGATAAACTCGGCACTCTAAAGCACCCGAGAGCGTTTTTTTCGATGCCAACCTAACCAGAGTTACGGGAGCGGCACGATTCAGAAAAAGCGCTCAGCTCGCCGAGAAAATGCGATTTAAGCAATAAAATTAAAAATGCTTATAAAACATAAACCAAACGTTGGAGGTGGTCATTTCTTCATGCGCAGTAATAAACTCGGCATGCACTCTAAAGCACCCGAGAGCGGTTTTTTCGATGCCAACCTAACCAGAGTGACGGGAGCGGCACAATTCAGAAAAAGTGCTCAGCTCACCGAGAAAATGCGATTTAAGCAATAAAGTTAAAAATGCTTATTAAACATAAACCAAACGTTGGAGGTGGTCATTTCTTAATGCGCAGTGAATAACTCGGCACTCTAAAGCACCCGATAGCGTTTTTTTCGATGCCAACCTAACCAGAGTGACGGGAGCGGCACAATTCAGAAAAAGTGCTCAGCTCGCCGAGAAAATGCGATTTAAGCAATAAAACTAAAAATGCTTATAAAACATAAACCAAACGTTGGAGGTGGTCATTTCTTCATGCGCAGTGAATAACTCGGCACTCTAAAGCACCCGAGAGCGTTTTTTTCGATGCCAACCTAACCAGAGTGACGGGAGCGGCACAATTCAGAAAAAGCGCTCAGCTCGCCGAGAAAATGCGATTTAAGCAATAAATTTAAAAATGCTTATAAAACATAAACCAAACGTTGGAGATGGTCATTTCTTCATGCGCAGTGATAAACTCGGCACTCTAAAGCACCCGAGAGCGTTTTTTTCGATGCCAACCTAATCAGAGTGACGGGAGCGGCACAATTCAGAAAAAGTGCTCAGCTCGCCGAGAAAATGCGATTTAAGCAATAAAATTAAAAATGCTTATAAAACATAAACCAAAGGTTGGAGGTGGTCATTTCTTCATGCGCAGTGATAAACTCGGCACTCTAAAGCACCCGAGAGCGTTTTTTTCGATGCCAACCTAACCAGAGTGACGGGAGCGGCACAATTCAGAAAAAGCGCTCAGCTCGCCGAGAAAATGCGATTTAAGCAATAAAATTAAAAATGCTTATAAAACATAAACCAAACGTTGGAGGTGGTCATTTCTTCATGCGCAGTGATAAACTTGGCACTCTAAAGCACCCGAGAGCGTTTTTTTCGATGCCAACCTAACCAGAGTGACGGGAGCGGCACAATTCAGAAAAAGTGCTCAGCTCGCCGAGAAAATGCGATTCAAGCAATAAAATTAAAAATGCTTATTAAACATAAACCAAACGTTGGAGGTGGTCATTTCTTCATGCGCAGTGAATAACTCGGCACTCTAAAGCACCCGAGAGCGTTTTTTTCGATGCCAACCTAACCAGAGTGACGGGAGCGGCACAATTCAGAAAAAGTGCTCAGCTCGCCGAGAAAATGCGATTTAAGCAATAAAATTAAAAATGCTTATAAAACATAAACCAAACGTTGGAGGTGGTCATTTCTTAATGCGCAGTAATAAACTCGGCACTCTGAAGCACCCGAGAGCGTTTTTTTCGATGCCAACCTAACCAGAGTGACGGGAGCGGCACAATTCAGAAAAAGTGCTCAGCTCGCCGAGAAAATGCGATTTAAGCAATAAAATTAAAAATGCTTATTAAACATAAACCAAACATTGGAGGTGGTCATTTCTTCATGCGCAGTGAATAACTCGGCACTCTAAAGCACCCGATAGCGTTTTTTTCGATGCCAACCTAACCAGAGTGACGGGAGCGGCACAATTCAGAAAAAGTGCTCAGCTCGCCGAGAAAATGCGATTTAAGCAATAAAATTAAAAATGCTTATAAAACATAAACCAAACGTTGGAGGTGGTCATTTCTTAATGCGCAGTAATAAACTCGGCACTCTAAAGCACCCGAGAGCGTTTTTTTCGATGCCAACCTAACCAGAGTGAAGGGAGCGGCACAATTCAGAGAAAGTGCTCAGCTCGCCGAGAAAATGCGATTTAAGCAATAAAATTAAAAATGCTTATAAAACATAAACCAAACGTTGGAGGTGGTCATTTCTTAATGCGCAGTAATAAACTCGGCACTCTAAAGCACCCGAGAGCGTTTTTTTCAATGCCAACCTAACCAGAGTGACGGGAGCGGCACAATTCAGAAAAAGCGCTCAGCTCGCCGAGAAAATGCGATTTAAGCAATAAAATTAAAAATGCTTATAAAACATAAACCAAACGTTGGAGGTGGTCATTTCTTCGTGCGCAGTGAATAACTCGGCACTCTAAAGCACCCGAGAGCGTTTTTTTCGATGCCAACCTAACCAGAGTGACGGGAGCGGCACAATTCAGAAAAAGTGCTCAGCTCGCCGAGAAAATGCGATTTAAGCAATAAAATTAAAAATGCTTATAAAACATAAACCAAACGTTGGAGGTGGTCATTTCTTAATGCGCAGTAATAAACTCGGCACTCTAAAGCACCCGAGAGCGTTTTTTTCGATGCCAACCTAACCAGAGTGACGGGAGCGGCACAATTCAGAAAAAGTGCTCAGCTCGCCGAGAAAATGCGATTTAAGCAATAAAATTAAAAATGCTTATTAAACATAAACCAAACGTTGGAGGTGGTCATTTCTTCATGCGCAGTGAATAACTCGGCACTCTAAAGCACCCGAGAGCGTTTATTTCGATGCCAACCTAACCAGAGTGACGGGAGCGGCACAATTCAGAAAAAGCGCTCAGCTCGCCGAGAAAATGCGATTTAAGCAATAAAATTAAAAATGCTTATTAAACATAAACCAAACGTTGGAGGTGGTCATTTCTTCATGCGCAGTGAATAACTCGGCACTCTAAAGCACCCGAGAGCGTTTTTTTCGATGCCAACCTAACCAGAGTGACGGGAGCGGCACAATTCAGAAAAAGCGCTCAGCTCGCCGAGAAAATGCGATTTAAGCAATAAAATTAAAAATGCTTATAAAACATAAACCAAACGTTGGAGGTGGTCATTTCTTCATGCGCAGTGATAAACTCGGCACTCTAAAGGACCCGAGAGCGTTTTTTTCGATGCCAACCTAACCAGAGTGACGGGAGCGGCACAATTCAGAAAAATTGCTCAGCTCGCCGAGAAAATGCGATTTAAGCAATAAAATTAAAAATGCTTATAAAACATAAACCAAACGTTGGAGGTGGTCATTTCTTCATGCGCAGTGAATAACTCGGCACTCTAAAGCACCCGAGAGCGTTTTTTTCGATGCCAACCTAACCAGAGTGACGGGAGCGGCACAATTCAGAAAAAAGTGCTCAGCTTGCCGAGAAAATGCGATTTAAGCAATAAAATTAAAAATGCTTATAAAACATAAACCAAACGTTGGAGGTGGTCATTTCTTAATGCGCAGTAATAAACTCGGCACTCTAAAGCACCCGAGAGCGTTTTTTTTCGATGCCAACCTAACCAGAGTGACGGGAGCGGCACAATTCAGAAAAAGCGCTCAGCTCGCCGAGAAAATGCGATTTAAGCAATAAAATTAAAAATGCTTATAAAACATAAACCAAACGTTGGAGGTGGTCATTTCTTCGTGCGCAGTGAATAACTCGGCACTCTAAAGCACCCGAGAGCGTTTTTTTCGATGCCAACCTAACCAGAGTGACGGGAGCGGCACAATTCAGAAAAAGTGCTCAGCTCGCCGAGAAAATGCGATTTAAGCAATAAAATTAAAAATGCTTATAAAACATAAACCAAACGTTGGAGGTGGTCATTTCTTAATGCGCAGTAATAAACTCGGCACTCTAAAGCACCCGAGGGCGTTTTTTTCGATGCCAACCTAACCAGAGTGACGGGAGCGGCACAATTCAGAAAAAGTGCTCAGCTCGCCGAGAAAATGCGATTTAAGCAATAAAATTAAAAATGCTTATTAAACATAAACCAAACGTTGGAGGTGGTCATTTCTTCATGCGCAGTGAATAACTCGGCACTCTAAAGCACCCGAGAGCGTTTTTTTCGATGCCAACCTAACCAGAGTGACGGGAGCGGCACAATTCAGAAAAAGCGCTCAGCTCGCCGAGAAAATGCGATTTAAGCAATAAAATTAAAAATGCTTATAAAACATAAACCAAACGTTGGAGGTGGTCATTTCTTCATGCGCAGTGATAAACTCGGCACTCTAAAGCACCCGAGAGCGTTTTTTTCGATTTCAACCTAACCAGAGTTACGGGAGCGGCACAATTCAGAAAAAGCGCTCAGCTCGCCGAGAAAATGCGATTTAAGCAATAAAATTAAAAATGCTTATAAAACATAAACCAAACGTTGGAGGTGGTCATTTCTTCATGCGCAGTGATAAACTCGGCACTCTAAAGCACCCGAGAGCGTTTTTTTCGATGCCAACCTAACCAGAGTGACGGGAGCGGAACAATTCAGAAAAAGCGCTCAGCTCGCCGAGAAAATGCGATTTAAGCAATAAAATTAAAAATGCTTATAAAACATAAACCAAACGTTGGAGGTGGTCATTTCTTCATGCGCAGTGATAAACTCGGCACTCTAAAGCACCCGAGAGCGTTTTTTTCGATGCCAACCTAACCAGAGTGACGGGAGCGGCACAATTCAGAAAAAGTGCTCAGCTCGCCGAGAAAATGCGATTTAAGCAATAAAATTAAAACTGCTTATAAAACATAAACCAAACGTTGGAGGTGGTCATTTCTTCGTGCGCAGTGAATAACTCGGCACTCTAAAGCACCCGAGAGCGTTTTTTTCGATGCCAACCTAACCAGAGTGACGGGAGCGGCACAATTCAGAAAAAGTGCTCAGCTCGCAGAGAAAATGCGATTTAAGCAATAAAATTAAAAATGCTTATAAAACATAAACCAAACGTTGGAGGTGGTCATTTCTTAATGCGCAGTAATAAACTCGGCACTCTAAAGCACCCGTAAGCGTTTTTTTCGATGCCAACCTAACCAGAGTGACGGGAGCGGCACAATTCAGAAAAAGTGCTCAGCTCGCCGAGAAAATGCGATTTAAGCAATAAAATTAAAAATGCTTATAAAACATAAACCAAACGTTGGAGGTGGTCATTTCTTCATGCGCAGTGATAAAGTCGACACTCTAAAGCACCCGAGAGCGTTTATTTCGATGCCAACCTAACCAGAGTGACGGGAGCGGCACAATTCAGAAAAAGCGCTCAGCTCGCCGAGAAAATGCGATTTAAGCAATAAAATTAAAAATGCTTATTAAACATAAACCAAACGTTGGAGGTGGTCATTTCTTCATGCGCAGTGAATAACTCGGCACTCTAAAGCACCCGAGAGCGTTTTTTTCGATGCCAACCTAACCAGAGTGACGGGAGCGGCACAATTCAGAAAAAGCGCTCAGCTCGCCGAGAAAATGCGATTTAAGCAATAAAATTAAAAATGCTTATAAAACATAAACCAAACGTTGGAGGTGGTCATTTCTTCATGCGCAGTGATAAACTCGGCACTCTAAAGGACCCGAGAGCGTTTTTTTCGATGCCAACCTAACCAGAGTGACGGGAGCGGCACAATTCAGAAAAATTGCTCAGCTCGCCGAGAAAATGCGATTTAAGCAATAAAATTAAAAATGCTTATAAAACATAAACCAAACGTTGGAGGTGGTCATTTCTTCATGCGCAGTGAATAACTCGGCACTCTAAAGCACCCGAGAGCGTTTTTTTCGATGCCAACCTAACCAGAGTGACGGGAGCGGCACAATTCAGAAAAAAGTGCTCAGCTTGCCGAGAAAATGCGATTTAAGCAATAAAATTAAAAATGCTTATAAAACATAAACCAAACGTTGGAGGTGGTCATTTCTTAATGCGCAGTAATAAACTCGGCACTCTAAAGCACCCGAGAGCGTTTTTTTTCGATGCCAACCTAACCAGAGTGACGGGAGCGGCACAATTCAGAAAAAGCGCTCAGCTCGCCGAGAAAATGCGATTTAAGCAATAAAATTAAAAATGCTTATAAAACATAAACCAAACGTTGGAGGTGGTCATTTCTTCGTGCGCAGTGAATAACTCGGCACTCTAAAGCACCCGAGAGCGTTTTTTTCGATGCCAACCTAACCAGAGTGACGGGAGCGGCACAATTCAGAAAAAGTGCTCAGCTCGCCGAGAAAATGCGATTTAAGCAATAAAATTAAAAATGCTTATAAAACATAAACCAAACGTTGGAGGTGGTCATTTCTTAATGCGCAGTAATAAACTCGGCACTCTAAAGCACCCGAGGGCGTTTTTTTCGATGCCAACCTAACCAGAGTGACGGGAGCGGCACAATTCAGAAAAAGTGCTCAGCTCGCCGAGAAAATGCGATTTAAGCAATAAAATTAAAAATGCTTATTAAACATAAACCAAACGTTGGAGGTGGTCATTTCTTCATGCGCAGTGAATAACTCGGCACTCTAAAGCACCCGAGAGCGTTTTTTTCGATGCCAACCTAACCAGAGTGACGGGAGCGGCACAATTCAGAAAAAGCGCTCAGCTCGCCGAGAAAATGCGATTTAAGCAATAAAATTAAAAATGCTTATAAAACATAAACCAAACGTTGGAGGTGGTCATTTCTTCATGCGCAGTGATAAACTCGGCACTCTAAAGCACCCGAGAGCGTTTTTTTCGATTTCAACCTAACCAGAGTTACGGGAGCGGCACAATTCAGAAAAAGCGCTCAGCTCGCCGAGAAAATGCGATTTAAGCAATAAAATTAAAAATGCTTATAAAACATAAACCAAACGTTGGAGGTGGTCATTTCTTCATGCGCAGTGATAAACTCGGCACTCTAAAGCACCCGAGAGCGTTTTTTTCGATGCCAACCTAACCAGAGTGACGGGAGCGGAACAATTCAGAAAAAGCGCTCAGCTCGCCGAGAAAATGCGATTTAAGCAATAAAATTAAAAATGCTTATAAAACATAAACCAAACGTTGGAGGTGGTCATTTCTTCATGCGCAGTGATAAACTCGGCACTCTAAAGCACCCGAGAGCGTTTTTTTCGATGCCAACCTAACCAGAGTGACGGGAGCGGCACAATTCAGAAAAAGTGCTCAGCTCGCCGAGAAAATGCGATTTAAGCAATAAAATTAAAACTGCTTATAAAACATAAACCAAACGTTGGAGGTGGTCATTTCTTCGTGCGCAGTGAATAACTCGGCACTCTAAAGCACCCGAGAGCGTTTTTTTCGATGCCAACCTAACCAGAGTGACGGGAGCGGCACAATTCAGAAAAAGTGCTCAGCTCGCAGAGAAAATGCGATTTAAGCAATAAAATTAAAAATGCTTATAAAACATAAACCAAACGTTGGAGGTGGTCATTTCTTCATGCGCAGTGATAAACTCGGCACTCTAAAGCACCCGAGAGCGTTTTTTTCGAATTGCCAACCTAACCAGAGTGACGGGAGCGGCACAATTCAGAAAAAGCGCTCAGCTCGCCGAGAAAATGCGATTTAAGCAATCAAATTAAAAATGCTTATAAAACATAAACCAAACGTTGGAGGTGGCCATTTCTTCATGCGCAGTGATAAACTCGGCACTCTAAAGCACCCGAGAGCGTTTTTTTCGATGCCAACCTAACCAGAGTGACGGGAGCGGCACAATTCAGAAAAAGTGCTCAGCTCGCCGAGAAAATGCGATTCAAGCAATAAAATTAAAAATGCTTATTAAACATAAACCAAACGTTGGAGGTGGTCATTTCTTCATGCGCAGTGAATAACTCGACACTCTAAAGCACCCGAGAGCGTTTTTTTCGATGCCAACCTAACCAGAGTGACGGGAGCGGCACAATTCAGAAAAAGTGCTCAGCTCGCCGAGAAAATGCGATTTAAGCAATAAAATTAAAAATGCTTATAAAACATAAACCAAACGTTGGAGGTGGTCATTTCTAAATGCGCAGTAATAAACTCGGCACTCTAAAGCACCCGAGAGCGTTTTTTTCGATGCCAACCTAACCAGAGTGACGGGAGCGGCACAATTCAGAAAAAGCGCTCAGCTCGCCGAGAAAATGCGATTTAAGCAATAAAATTAAAAATGCTTATAAAACATAAACCAAACGTTGGAGGTGGTCATTTCTTCGTGCGCAGTGAATAACTCGGCACTCTAAAGCACCCGAGAGCGTTTTTTTCGATGCCAACCTAACCAGAGTGACGGGAGCGGCACAATTCAGAAAAAGTGCTCAGCTCGCCGAGAAAATGCGATTTAAGCAATAAAATTAAAAATGCTTATAAAACATAAACCAAACGTTGGAGGTGGTCATTTCTTAATGCGCAGTAATAAACTCGGCACTCTAAAGCACCCGAGGGCGTTTTTTTCGATGCCAACCTAACCAGAGTGACGGGAGCGGCACAATTCAGAAAAAGTGCTCAGCTCGCCGAGAAAATGCGATTTAAGCAATAAAATTAAAAATGCTTATTAAACATAAACCAAACGTTGGAGGTGGTCATTTCTTCATGCGCAGTGAATAACTCGGCACTCTAAAGCACCCGAGAGCGTTTTTTTCGATGCCAACCTAACCAGAGTGACGGGAGCGGCACAATTCAGAAAAAGCGCTCAGCTCGCCGAGAAAATGCGATTTAAGCAATAAAATTAAAAATGCTTATAAAACATAAACCAAACGTTGGAGGTGGTAATTTCTTCATGCGCAGTGATAAACTCGGCACTCTAAAGCACCCGAGAGCGTTTTTTTCGATGCCAACCTAACCAGAGTGACGGGAGCGGCACAATTCAGAAAAAGTGCTCAGCTCGCCGAGAAAATGCGATTCAAGCAATAAAATTAAAAATGCTTATTAAACATAAACCAAACGTTGGAGGTGGTCATTTCTTCATGCGCAGTGAATAACTCGGCACTCTAAAGCACCCGAGAGCGTTTTTTTCGATGCCAACCCAACCAGAGTGACGGGAGCGGCACAATTCAGAAAAAGTGCTCAGCTCGCCGAGAAAATGCGATTTAAGCAATAAAATTAAAAATGCTTATAAAACATAAACCAAACGTTGGAGGTGGTAATTTCTTAATGCGCAGTAATAAACTCGGCACTCTAAAGCACCCGAGAGCGTTTTTTTCGATGCCAACCTAACCAGAGTGATGGGAGCGGCACAATTCAGAAAAAGTGCTCAGCTCGCCGAGAAAATGCGATTTAAACAATAAAATTAAAAATGCTTATAAAACATAAACCAAACGTTGGAGGTGGTCATTTCTTCGTGCGCGGTGAATAACTCGGCACTCTAAAGCACCCGAGAGCGTTTTTTTCGATGCCAACCTAACCAGAGTGACGGGAGCGGCACAATTCAGAAAAAGCGCTCAGCTCGCCGAGAAAATGCGATTTAAGCAATTAAATTAAAAATGCTTATAAAACATAAACCAAACGTTGGAGGTGGTCATTTCTTCATGCGCAGTGATAAACTCGGCACTCTAAAGCACCCGAGAGCGTTTTTTTCGATGCCAACCTAACCAGAGTGACGGGAGCGGCACAATTCAGAAAAAGTGCTCAGCTCGCTGAGAAAATGCGATTTAAGCAATAAAATTAAAAATGCTTATAAAACATAAACCAAACGTTGGAGGTGGTCATTTCTTCATGCGCAGTGAATAACTCGGCAATCTAAAGCACCCGAGAGCGTTTTTTTCGATGCCAACCTAACCAGAGTGACGGGAGCGGCACAATTCAGAAAAAGTGCTCAGCTCGCCGAGAAAATGCGATTTAAGCAATAAAATGAAAAATGCTTATAAAACATAAACCAAACGTTGGAAGTGGTCATTTCTTCATGCGCAGTGATAAACTCGGTTCTCTAAAGCACCCGAGAGCGTTTTTTTCGATGCCAACCTAACCAGAGTGACGGGAGCGGCACAATTCAGAAAAAGTGCTCAGCTCGCTGAGAAAATGCGATTTAAGCAATAAAATTAAGAATGCTTATAAAACATAAACCAAACGTTGGAGGTGGTCATTTCTTAATGCGCAGTAATAAACTCGGCACTCTAAAGCACCCGAGAGCGTTTTTTTCGATGCCAACCTAACCAGAGTGACGGGAGCGGCACAATTCAGAAAAAGTGCTCAGCTCGCCGAGAAAATGCGATTTAAGCAATAAAATTAAAAATGCTTATTAAACATAAACCAAACGTTGGAGGTGGTCATTTCTTCATGCGCAGTGAATAACTCGGCACTCTAAAGCACCCGAGAGCGTTTTTTTCGATGCCAACCTAACCAGAGTGACGGGAGCGGCACAATTCAGAAAAAGCGCTCAGTAGCCGAGAAAATGTGATTTAAGCAATAAAATTAAAAATGCTTATTAAACATAAACCAAACGTTGGAGGTGGTCATTTCTTCATGCGCAGTGAATAACTCGGCACTCTAAAGCACCCGAGAGCGTTTTTTTCGATGCCAACCTAACCAGAGTGACGGGAGCGGCACAATTCAGAAAAAGCTCTCAGCTCGCCGAGAAAATGCGATTTAAGCAATAAAATTAAAAATGCTTATAAAACATAAACCAAACGTTGGAGGTGGTCATTTCTTCATGCGCAGTGATAAACTCGGCACTCGAAAGCACCCGAGAGCGTTTTTTTCGATGCCAACCTAACAAGAGTGACGGGAGCGGCACAATTCAGAAAAAGTGCTCAGCTCGCCGAGAAAATGCGATTTAAGCAATAAAATTAAAAATGCTTATAAAACATAAACCAAACGTTGGAGGTGGTCATTTCTTCATGCGCAGTGAATAACTCGGCACTCTAAAGCACCCGAGAGCGTTTTTTTCGATGCCAACCTAACCAGAGTGACGGGAGCGGCACAATTCAGAAAAATTGCTCAGCTCGCCGAGAAAATGCGATTTAAGCAATAAAATTAAAAATGCTTATAAAACATAAACCAAACGTTGGAAGTGGTCATTCCTTAATGCGCAGTAATAAACTCGGCACTCTAAAGCACCCGAGAGCGTTTTTTTCGATGCCAACCTAACCAGAGTGACGGGAGCGGCACAATTCAGAAAAAGTACTCAGCTCGCCGAGAAAATGCGATTTAAGCAATAAAATTAAAAATGCTTATAAAACATAAACCAAACGTTGGAAGTGGTCATTTCTTCATGCGCAGTGATAAACTCGGCACTCTAAAGCACCCGAGAGCGTTTTTTTCGATGCCAACCTAACCAGAGTTACGGGAGCGGCACAATTCAGAAAAAGCGCTCAGCTCGCCGAGAAAATGCGATTTAAGCAATTAAATTAAAAATGCTTATAAAACATAAACCAAACGTTGGAGGTGGTCATTTCTTCATGCGCAGTGATAAACTCGGCACTCTAAAGCACCCGAGAGCGTTTTTTTCGATGCCAACCTAACCAGAGTGACGGGAGCGGCACAATTCAGAAAAAGTGCTCAGCTCTCCGAGAAAATGCGATTTAAGCAATAAAATTAAAAATGCTTATAAAACATAAACCAAACGTTGGAGGTGGTCATTTCTTCATGCGCAGTGAATAACTCGGCAATCTAAAGCACCCGAGAGCGTTTTTTTCGATGCCAACCTAACCAGAGTGACGGGAGCGGCACAATTCAGAAAAAGTGCTCAGCTCGCCGAGAAAATGCGATTTAAGCAATAAAATGAAAAATGCTTATAAAACATAAACCAAACGTTGGAAGTGGTCATTTCTTCATGCGCAGTGATAAACTCGGTTCTCTAAAGCACCCGAGAGCGTTTTTTTCGATGCCAACCTAACCAGAGTTACGGGAGCGGCACAATTCAGAAAAAGCGCTCAGCTCGCCGAGAAAATGCGATTTAAGCAATAAAATTAAAAATGCTTATAAAACATAAACCAAACGTTGGAGGTGGTCATTTCTTCATAAACTCGGCACTCTAAAGCACCCGAGAGCGTTTTTTTCGATGCCAACCTAACCAGAGTGACGGGAGCGGCACAATTCAGAAAAAGTGCTCAGCTCGCCGAGAAAATGCGATTTAAGCAATAAAATTAAAAATGCTTATAAAACATAAACCAAACGTTGGAGGTGGTCATTTCTTCATGCGCAGTGAATAACTCGGCACTCTAAAGCACCCGAGAGCGTTTTTTTCGATGCCAACCTAACCAGAGTGACGGGAGCGGCACAATTCAGAAAAAGCGCTCAGTAGCCGAGAAAATGTGATTTAAGCAATAAAATTAAAAATGCTTATTAAACATAAACCAAACGTTGGAGGTGGTCATTTCTTCATGCGCAGTGAATAACTCGGCACTCTAAAGCACCCGAGAGCGTTTTTTTCGATGCCAACCTAACCAGAGTGACGGGAGCGGCACAATTCAGAAAAAGTGCTCAGCTCGCCGAGAAAATGCGATTTAAGCAATAAAATTAAAAATGCTTATAAAACATAAACCAAACGTTGGAGGTGGTCATTTCTTCATGCGCAGTGATAAACTCGGCACTCTAAAGCACCCAAGAGCGTTTTTTTCGATGCCAACCTAACCAGAGTTACGGGAGCGGCACAATTGAGAAAAAGCGCTCAGCTCGCCGAGAAAATGCGATTTAAGCAATAAAATTAAAAATGCTTATAAAACATAAACCAAACGTTGGAGGTGGTCATTTCTTCGTGCGCAGTGAATAACTCGGCACTCTAAAGCACCCGAGAGCGTTTTTTTCGATGCCAACCTACCCAGAGTGACGGGAGCGGCACAATTCAGAAAAAGTGCTCAGCTCGCCGAGAAAATGCGATTTAAGCAATAAAATTAAAAATGCTTATAAAACATAAACCAAACGTTGGAGGTGGTCATTTCTTAATGCGCAGTAATAAACTCGGCACTCTAAAGCACCCGAGAGCGTTTTTTTCGATGCCAACCTAACCAGAGTGACGGGAGCTGCACAATTCAGAAAAAGTACTCAGCTCGCCGAGAAAATGCGATTTAAGCAATAAAATTAAAAATGCTTATTAAACATAAACCAAACGTTGGAGGTGGTCATTTCTTCATGCGCAGTGAATAACTCGGCACTCTAAAGCACCCGAGAGCGTTTTTTTCGATGCCAACCTAACCAGAGTGACGGGAGCGGCACAATTCAGAAAAAGCGCTCAGCTCGCCGAGAAAATGCGATTTAAGCAATAAAATTAAAAATGCTTATTAAACATAAACCAAACGTTGGAGGTGGTCATTTCTTCATGCGCAGTGAATAACTCGGCACTCTAAAGCACCCGAGAGCGTTTTTTTCGATGCCGACCTAACCAGAGTGACGGGAGCGGCACAATTCAGAAAAAGCGCTCAGCTCGCCGAGAAAATGCGATTTAAGCAATAAAATTAAAAATGCTTATAAAACATAAACCAAACGTTGGAGGTGGTCATTTCTTAATGCGCAGTAATAAACTCGGCACTCTAAAGCACCCGAGAGCGTTTTTTTCGATGCCAACCTAACCAGAGTGACGGGAGCGGCACAATTCAGAAAAAGCGCTCAGCTCGCCGAGAAAATGCGATTTAAGCAATAAAATTAAAAATGCTTATAAAACATAAACCAAACGTTGGAGGTGGTCATTTCTTCGTGCGCAGTGAATAACTCGGCACTCTAAAGCACCCGAGAGCGTTTTTTTCGATGCCAACCTACCCAGAGTGACGGGAGCGGCACAATTCAGAAAAAGTGCTCAGCTCGCCGAGAAAATGCGATTTAAGCAATAAAATTAAAAATGCTTATAAAACATAAACCAAACGTTGGAGGTGGTCATTTCTTAATGCGCAGTAATAAACTCGGCACTCTAAAGCACCCGAGAGCGTTTTTTTCGATGCCAACCTAACCAGAGTGACGGGAGCGGCACAATTCAGAAAAAGTACTCAGCTCGCCGAGAAAATGCGATTTAAGCAATAAAATTAAAAATGCTTATTAAACATAAACCAAACGTTGGAGGTGGTCATTTCTTCATGCGCAGTGAATAACTCGGCACTCTAAAGCACCCGAGAGCGTTTTTTTCAATGCCAACCTAACCAGAGTGACGGGAGCGGCACAATTCAGAAAAAGCGCTCAGCTCGCCGAGAAAATGCGATTTAAGCAATAAAATTAAAAATGCTTATTAAACATAAACCAAACGTTGGAGGTGGTCATTTCTTCATGCGCAGTGAATAACTCGGCACTCTAAAGCACCCGAGAGCGTTTTTTTCGATGCCGACCTAACCAGAGTGACGGGAGCGGCACAATTCAGAAAAAGCGCTCAGCTCGCCGAGAAAATGCGATTTAAGCAATAAAATTAAAAATGCTTATAAAACATAAACCAAACGTTGGAGGTGGTCATTTCTTCATGCGCAGTGATAAACTCGGCACTCTAAAGCACCCGAGAGCGTTTTTTTCGATGCCAACCTAACCAGAGTGACGGGAGCGGCACAATTCAGAAAAAGTGCTCAGCTCGCCGAGAAAATGCGATTTAAGCAATAAAATTAAAAATGCTTATAAAACATAAACCAAACGTTGGAGGTGGTCATTTCTTCATGCGCAGTGAATAACTCGGCACTCTAAAGCACCCGAGAGCGTTTTTTTCGATGCCAACCTAACCAGAGTGACGGGAGCGGCACAATTCAGAAAAAGGGCTCAGCTCGCCGAGAAAATGCGATTTAAGCAATAAAATTAAAAATGCTTATAAAACATAAACCAAACGTTGGAAGTGGTCATTTCTTCATGCGCAGTGATAAACTCGGCACTCTAAAGCACCCGAGAGCGTTTGTTTCGATGCCAACCTAACCAGAGTTACGGGAGCGGCACAATTCAGAAAAAGCGCTCAGCTCGCCGAGAAAATGCGATTTAAGCAATAAAATTAAAAATGCTTATAAAACATAAACCAAACGTTGGAGGTGGTCATTTCTTCATGCGCAGTGATAAACTCGGCACTCTAAAGCACCCGAGAGCGTTTTTTTCGATGCCAACCTAACCAGAGTGACGGGAGCGGCACAATTCAGAAAAAGTGCTCAGCTCGCCGAGAAAATGCGATTTAAGCAATAAAACTAAAAATGCTTATAAAACATAAACCAAACGTTGGAGGTGGTCATTTCTTCATGCGCAGTGAATAACTCGGCACTCTAAAGCACCCGAGAGCGTTTTTTTTTATGCCAACCTAACCAGAGTGACGGGAGCGGCACAATTCAGAAAAAGCGCTCAGCTCGCCGAGAAAATGCGATTTAACCAATAAATTTAAAAATGCTTATAAAACATAAACCAAACGTTGGAGGTGGCCATTTCTTCATGCGCAGTGAAAAACTCGGCACTCTAAAGCACCCGAGAGCGTTTTTTTCGATGCCAACCTAACCAGAGTGACGGGAGCGGCACAATTCAGAAAAGGTGCTCAGCTCGCCGAGAAAATGCGATTTAAGCAATAAAATTAAAAATGCTTATAAAACATAAACCAAACGTTGGAGGTGGTCATTTCTTAATGCGCAGTAATAAACTCGGCACTCTAAAGCACCCAAGAGCGTTTTTTTCGATGCCAACCTAACCAGAGTGACGGGAGCGGCACAATTCAGAAAAAGTGCTCAGCTCGCCGAGAAAATGCGATTTAAGCAATAAAATTAAAAATGCTTATAAAACATAAACCAAACGTTGGAGGTGGTCATTTCTTAATGCGCAGTAATAAACTCGGCACTCTAAAGCACCCGAGAGCGTTTTTTTCGATGCCAACCTAACCAGAGTGACGGGAGCGGCACAATTCAGAAAAAGTGCTCAGCTCGCCGAGAAAATGCGATTTAAGCAATAAAATTAAAAATGCTTATAAAACATAAACCAAACGTTGGAGGTGGTCCTTTCTTCATGCGCAGTGATAAACTCGGCACTCTAAAGCACCCGAGAGCGTTTTTTTCGATGCCAACCTAACCAGAGTGACGGGACCGGCACAATTCAGAAAAAGTGCTCAGCTCGCCGAGAAAATGCGATTAGAGCAATAAAATTAAAAATGCTTATTAAACATAAACCAAACGTTGGAGGTGGTCATTTCTTCATGCGCAGTGAATAACTCGGCACTCTAAAGCACCCGAGAGCGTTTTTTTCGATGCCAACCTAACCAGAGTGACGGGAGCGGCACAATTCAGAAAAAGTGCTCAGCTCGCCGAGAAAATGCGATTTAAGCAATAAAATTAAAAATGCTTATAAAACATAAACCAAACGTTGGAGGTGGTCATTTCTTAATGCGCAATAATAAACTCGGCACTCTAAAGCACCCGAGAGCGTTTTTTTCGATGCCAACCTAACCAGAGTGACGGGAGCGGCACAATTCAGAAAAAGTGCTCAGCTCGCCGAGAAAATGTGATTTAAGCAATAAAATTAAAAATGCTTATAAAACATAAACCAAACGTTGGAGGTGGTCATTTCTTAATGCGCAGTAATAAACTCGGCACTCTAAAGCACCCGAGAGCGTTTTTTTCGATGCCAACCTAACCAGAGTGACGGGAGCGGCACAATTCAGAAAAAAGTGCTCAGCTCGCCGAGAAAATGCGATTTAAGCAATAAAATTAAAAATGCTTATTAAACATAAACCAAACATTGGAGGTGGTCATTTCTTCATGCGCAGTGAATAACTCGGCACTCTAAAGCACCCGATAGCGTTTTTTTCGATGCCAACCTAACCAGAGTGACGGGAGCGGCACAATTCAGAAAAAGTGCTCAGCTCGCCGAGAAAATGCGATTTAAGCAATAAAGTTAAAAATGCTTATAAAACATAAACCAAACGTTGGAGGTGGTTGTTGTATATTTTGGGCTAACGCATGTTCCGTAGGGGGAAAACTCCGGGAGTGGGAGGGGCAGCTTCGGGGACGTTTAGTGTTGTGATGTACGGCCTGTGAACGGACGGTGTTGAAGAAATAAAGCAGTATTCATCACGTCGTTGCCCGAACCTTCCTTGCTACCTAAGAACCCGGAAAGTAGTAAGGACATAACAAAACTGGCGACGAGGACGTCTGGACTGACGCGTGTTGGCCGGATTCGTCTCGACGGGTGGAGTGGATTGGTGGACTGTGGCAACGTCGTGAGTAGTGTGGCGAAGAAAAAAAAAAAAAGAGTGGCCTGCTGAGGGGAGACGTCTGTAGGGCAAGCAGTGCCATACAAACAGGAACTTGTAATGGCCGGGATGATTGGCTCAATTGGTCCCTTTGACGAAAGTGTTGAACAATGGGGCTCGTATACTGAGCGTTTCGATTACTTCGCCATGGCTAATGATATAAAGGAGGAGAAGCTGGTGCCCACGTTTTTGAGTGTAATGGGGCCGAAAACGTTTACCTTGCTACGTGACCTACTGCAACCAGAAAAGCCCGGCAGTAAAACATACCGAGAAATAGTGGATGTACTGGCAAACCATCTTTCACCGAAACCCCTGGTAATCGCAGAAAGATTCCGATTTCACAGACGCAGCCAAGAAGAGGGCGAGTCGGTCACCCAGTTTGTGGCGGGCCTACGCAAGCTGGCTGAACACTGTGAGTTCCGGGATGTGTTAAATGACACTTTGAGAGACAGGCTGGTATGTGGACTTAGGAACGAGGCAGCACAGAAGAGATTACTCACAGAAAGTGACTTGACTTTGGAGAAGGCCATTAACATCAGTGTAACAATGGAAATGGCGAAAAAGGAGGCCCAGCAACTAAGTGCTACAGAAAGAGTGCACCAACTCAACAATGATAAACCGAACGCGCAAGGGCCATGTTTTCGCTGTGGTAGATCTGGACATCTTGCATCGACGTGCTGGTGCAAAGAGATGGACTGTCGTAACTGTGGAAAAAAAGGGCACATAGAGCGGGCGTGCCGAAGTAAACAGGACATGGACAAAAGCTCAAGGGCTGGGAACAGAAGTGACAATATGAAATATAAACAAAAAAGGCATGTGCGCACCGTTTGCCATGATGATGGAAGAAATAGTGATTCTTCGGAGGAAGAAGTGCCTGTAAATACTATACGAGCGATGAATGTAGGTGAGAGCTCAGATGGCTACTGGGCTGAACCCAAGTTGGAGGGACATGTGGTGAAAATGCAGATAGACACAGGATCAAAGGCATCACTAGTGTCACACAAGATCTACAGGAAACTCATGAGGCACCTTCCACTACGTCCATCAGACACAGTGTTTAAGGCATATACGGGACATCGAGTGCACATGGAAGGGATGACGGATGTGACTGTTCAGTACCATGGGCGGACAAAAAGGCTTCCCCTTTATGTGACCAAGGGAAATCATCCTGCCATAATGGGGCGTACATGGCTACAGGGAATCCGGCTGGACTGGCAAGCGATAAGGAAACTGTCACACAGTTCCTCTCCGCTACAAGAAATACTCGAGAAACACGGAGAGGTTTTCTGTGATGAATTAGGCAGCATGAAAGATATAACCGTTAAGTTACATGTCAAACCTGGTAGCAAGCCTGTGTTTATGAAAGCTAGACCAGTACCATACGCCATCCGATCCAAGGTAGAAGCTGACTTGGACGCCTTGGTCAAGAATGGGGTTTTGGAGCCGGTGACCATCAGTGAGTGGGCCACACCCATCGTTCCCGTACCAAAAAAAGATGGGGGAATTCGGACCTGTGGAGATTTCAAGGTAACACTTAACCCGGTGTTAGCAGCAGAGCAATATCCACTTCCCCTAATTGATGACTTGTTTGCTGGACTGAGTGGGGGACAAAAATTCAGTAAGG
The DNA here is from genome assembly GCF_033458585.1 of Syngnathus typhle. Lineage (NCBI taxonomy): Eukaryota > Metazoa > Chordata > Actinopteri > Syngnathiformes > Syngnathidae > Syngnathus > Syngnathus typhle. The sequence goes on along the minus strand of NC_083738.1, from coordinate 1,157,798 downwards.
TAGATCTCAGTCAGGCTTACCTACAAATGCATGTAGAAAAAGAGTCACGTGAAATGTTGACCATTAACACACACAAGGGTCTCTTCAGATACTGCAGACTGCCGTTCGGCATCACGTCAGCCCCGGCACTTTTTCAGCGAGCGATGGATCAGATCCTTAGTGGGTTGCCTGGGGTACAGTGCTACCTTGACGATATCCTGTGCACTGGATCTACCGATGACGAGCACCTGCGCAACTTGGATGCTACCCTTCAAAGGCTGAAGGACTACGGCTTAAGAGTCCGTAAGGACAAATGTGACTTCTTCAAGCCATCTGTGGAATATCTGGGGCATGTGATCGATGCAGAAGGACTGCACACTGCACCATCAAAAGTGGCAGCTGTCGTGGACGCGCCCCCACCCCAAAACATCAGCCAGCTACGATCTTTCTTAGGTCTGCTGAACTATTACGGACGCTTCATCTCCAATCTGTCATCACTGCTTCAACCCCTGCACGAACTGTTACGCCGGGACAAAACGTGGAAGTGGACAGCCAGCTGTCAGGAGGCTTTTGAAAAGGCTAAAGGAGCGCTGACTACGTCCAAGGTCCTGACGCACTTCAACCCATCACTTCCACTGCAGCTCGCCTGTGACGCCTCTCCTTACGGAGTAGGGGCGATTCTCTCTCATGTCCTGCCGGGTGGTGAGGAAAAGCCAATCGCTTTTGCATCGAGGACATTGAACAAAACAGAGTCTAACTATGCTCAACTGGAACGAGAGGCACTGAGCATTGTTTTTGGAGTTAGGAAATTCCATCAATACTTATATGGGAGGAAGTTTACGCTCCTGACGGACCATCGGCCCCTCACCACCATCCTCGGTCCACACACTGGAATACCGTCTCTTGCTGCATGCCGACTGCAGAGGTGGGCTTTGTTGTTGTCGGCGCATGCATATGACATCAGGTATCGAAAATCAGACTTCCACTGCAATGCGGATGGCTTGTCCCGATTGCCCTTGCCTGTCACAAGGCCGGAGTCGGACACGGTGGACCTTTTCTACTTCAGGGAGGTGGAGAGAGCACCTGTCTCTGCGGTGCAGGTAAAAAGGGAAACTCGGAATGACCCGGAGTTATCTGCGGTCGTGGACATTGTCGTTAAGGGTCGATCTGCTGGCGATAATGCGAGTCTGACGCCTTTCCTCGGGAGGAGATTGCAACTGTCTGTCCAGTCTGGGTGTCTACTCTGGGGTAGGAGGGTGGTCATACCACGGTCACTTCGCTCAAAAGTGCTGCAGCAACTGCATTCGGGACACAGCGGAATAGTCCGAATGAAAGAAATAGCGAGAAGCTATTTTTGGTGGCCGAACATGGATCAACAAATTGAAGAGTTGGCCAAAAGCTGTCCATCATGCCACCGAGTCAGGAACAATCCTCCACTAGCGCCTCTTCACCCCTGGGAATTCCCACAAGGACCATGGCACCGGGTGCACATTGATTTTGCGGGACCAGTGGAGGACAGGATGTTCCTTATTGCTGTGGATGCACACAGCAAATGGCCAGAGGTGGCTATCATGAGATCAACCACTGCAGAAAAGACTATCGAAAAGTTAGGGGAACTGTTTAGTCGGTTTGGATCTCCTGCCCAGCTAGTCTCTGACAATGGACCCCAATTTGTCTCACAAGAAATGGCAGTGTTCCTGCAAGCTAACGGTGTCCAACACATTAAGTCGGCCCCCTACCACCCCGCAACAAATGGGCTTGCTGAGAGATTTGTTCAAACCATGAAGCATGCCTTGAAAACATCACAAGGACAAGGAACACTACATCAGAGACTGCACCACTTCCTACTAACCTATCGGAACAGTCCACATGCCACCACCAAGACATCTCCTGCTAGCCTGATGCTAAAGAGAGAATTGCGCACCACGTTTGACCTCTTGAAGCCCTCAGCAATGAAGGACATTGTCCAAGGTCAGCAGGAAAAACAGGTTAGGTGCAGAGGACAGGAGGGCAAAGGAAGAGTTTTCAAGCCAGGAGACTCTGTGTTGGCAAGGAACTACCGTGGCGAACCAAAGTGGATTCCTGCCACTGTTATTGCGCAAACGGGACCAGTATCTTATACTGTCCAAACGTCTGATGGTGTATGGAGAAGACATGTTGATCAACTCCTGCAGACTCAGTTAGGGCCAGCAGAGCTGTCCCTCAAAGATCTTCCTGATAGCTCTGCCCACGTCAAAACGCCGGTTCCCATACCCTCCCGAGTGCAGGACTCAATCACACTCGCGCCACCAGTCCCAGCTGAGGATGCGCATGAGACAGAGACTCTGACTTCTCCCTTTGCAGAAGCTCCTGCAACATGTTCACCATTGATCGACCGTGGAGCTGATCCTGTGCCCCCAGATAGGAGATATCCTATCAGAGAGCGGCGAGCTCCTGCGCGCTTGGACTTATAGGTTCGCGGTTGACCCGAGTTATGGGGATGTCTAGTTCTAGGTGCGTAATTCCGTGTTGTTCATGCATGTTCATGTAAGGGGGGAGGAGATGTTGTATATTTTGGGCTAACGCATGTTCCGTAGGGGGAAAACTCCGGGAGTGGGAGGGGCAGCTTCGGGGACGTTTAGTGTTGTGATGTACGGCCTGTGAACGGACGGTGTTGAAGAAATAAAGCAGTATTCATCACGTCGTTGCCCGAACCTTCCTTGCTACCTAAGAACCCGGAAAGTAGTAAGGACATAACAGTGGTCATTTCTTAATGCGCAGTAATAAACTCGGCACTCTAAAGCACCCGAGAGCGTTTTTTTCGATGCCAACCTAACCAGAGTGACGGGAGCGGCACAATTCAGAAAAAGTGCTCAGCTCGCCGAGAAAATGCGATTTAAGCAATAAAATTAAAAATGCTTATAAAACATAAACCAAACGTTGGAGGTGGTCATTTCTTCATGCGCAGTGAATAACTTGGCACTCTAAAGCACCCGAGAGCGTTTTTTTCGATGCCAACCTAACCAGAGTGACGGGAGCGGCACAATTCAGAAAAAGTGCTCAGCTCGCCGAGAAAATGCGATTTAAGCAATAAAATTAAAAATGCTTATAAAACATAAACCAAACGTTGGAAGTGGTCATTCCTTAATGCGCAGTAATAAACTCGGCACTCTAAAGCACCCGAGAGCGTTTTTTTCGATGCCAACCTAACCAGAGTGACGGGAGCGGCACAATTCAGAAAAAGTGCTCAGCTCGCCGAGAAAATGCGATTTAAGCAATAAAATTAAAAATGCTTATAAAACATAAACCAAACGTTGGAAGTGGTCATTTCTTCATGCGCAGTGATAAACTCGGCACTCTAAAGCACCCGAGAGCGTTTTTTTCGATGCCAACCTAACCAGAGTTACGGGAGCGGCACGATTCAGAAAAAGCGCTCAGCTCGCCGAGAAAATGCGATTTAAGCAATAAAATTAAAAATGCTTATAAAACATAAACCAAACGTTGGAGGTGGTCATTTCTTCATGCGCAGTAATAAACTCGGCATGCACTCTAAAGCACCCGAGAGCGGTTTTTTCGATGCCAACCTAACCAGAGTGACGGGAGCGGCACAATTCAGAAAAAGTGCTCAGCTCACCGAGAAAATGCGATTTAAGCAATAAAGTTAAAAATGCTTATTAAACATAAACCAAACGTTGGAGGTGGTCATTTCTTAATGCGCAGTGAATAACTCGGCACTCTAAAGCACCCGATAGCGTTTTTTTCGATGCCAACCTAACCAGAGTGACGGGAGCGGCACAATTCAGAAAAAGTGCTCAGCTCGCCGAGAAAATGCGATTTAAGCAATAAAACTAAAAATGCTTATAAAACATAAACCAAACGTTGGAGGTGGTCATTTCTTCATGCGCAGTGAATAACTCGGCACTCTAAAGCACCCGAGAGCGTTTTTTTCGATGCCAACCTAACCAGAGTGACGGGAGCGGCACAATTCAGAAAAAGCGCTCAGCTCGCCGAGAAAATGCGATTTAAGCAATAAATTTAAAAATGCTTATAAAACATAAACCAAACGTTGGAGATGGTCATTTCTTCATGCGCAGTGATAAACTCGGCACTCTAAAGCACCCGAGAGCGTTTTTTTCGATGCCAACCTAATCAGAGTGACGGGAGCGGCACAATTCAGAAAAAGTGCTCAGCTCGCCGAGAAAATGCGATTTAAGCAATAAAATTAAAAATGCTTATAAAACATAAACCAAAGGTTGGAGGTGGTCATTTCTTCATGCGCAGTGATAAACTCGGCACTCTAAAGCACCCGAGAGCGTTTTTTTCGATGCCAACCTAACCAGAGTGACGGGAGCGGCACAATTCAGAAAAAGCGCTCAGCTCGCCGAGAAAATGCGATTTAAGCAATAAAATTAAAAATGCTTATAAAACATAAACCAAACGTTGGAGGTGGTCATTTCTTCATGCGCAGTGATAAACTTGGCACTCTAAAGCACCCGAGAGCGTTTTTTTCGATGCCAACCTAACCAGAGTGACGGGAGCGGCACAATTCAGAAAAAGTGCTCAGCTCGCCGAGAAAATGCGATTCAAGCAATAAAATTAAAAATGCTTATTAAACATAAACCAAACGTTGGAGGTGGTCATTTCTTCATGCGCAGTGAATAACTCGGCACTCTAAAGCACCCGAGAGCGTTTTTTTCGATGCCAACCTAACCAGAGTGACGGGAGCGGCACAATTCAGAAAAAGTGCTCAGCTCGCCGAGAAAATGCGATTTAAGCAATAAAATTAAAAATGCTTATAAAACATAAACCAAACGTTGGAGGTGGTCATTTCTTAATGCGCAGTAATAAACTCGGCACTCTGAAGCACCCGAGAGCGTTTTTTTCGATGCCAACCTAACCAGAGTGACGGGAGCGGCACAATTCAGAAAAAGTGCTCAGCTCGCCGAGAAAATGCGATTTAAGCAATAAAATTAAAAATGCTTATTAAACATAAACCAAACATTGGAGGTGGTCATTTCTTCATGCGCAGTGAATAACTCGGCACTCTAAAGCACCCGATAGCGTTTTTTTCGATGCCAACCTAACCAGAGTGACGGGAGCGGCACAATTCAGAAAAAGTGCTCAGCTCGCCGAGAAAATGCGATTTAAGCAATAAAATTAAAAATGCTTATAAAACATAAACCAAACGTTGGAGGTGGTCATTTCTTAATGCGCAGTAATAAACTCGGCACTCTAAAGCACCCGAGAGCGTTTTTTTCGATGCCAACCTAACCAGAGTGAAGGGAGCGGCACAATTCAGAGAAAGTGCTCAGCTCGCCGAGAAAATGCGATTTAAGCAATAAAATTAAAAATGCTTATAAAACATAAACCAAACGTTGGAGGTGGTCATTTCTTAATGCGCAGTAATAAACTCGGCACTCTAAAGCACCCGAGAGCGTTTTTTTCAATGCCAACCTAACCAGAGTGACGGGAGCGGCACAATTCAGAAAAAGCGCTCAGCTCGCCGAGAAAATGCGATTTAAGCAATAAAATTAAAAATGCTTATAAAACATAAACCAAACGTTGGAGGTGGTCATTTCTTCGTGCGCAGTGAATAACTCGGCACTCTAAAGCACCCGAGAGCGTTTTTTTCGATGCCAACCTAACCAGAGTGACGGGAGCGGCACAATTCAGAAAAAGTGCTCAGCTCGCCGAGAAAATGCGATTTAAGCAATAAAATTAAAAATGCTTATAAAACATAAACCAAACGTTGGAGGTGGTCATTTCTTAATGCGCAGTAATAAACTCGGCACTCTAAAGCACCCGAGAGCGTTTTTTTCGATGCCAACCTAACCAGAGTGACGGGAGCGGCACAATTCAGAAAAAGTGCTCAGCTCGCCGAGAAAATGCGATTTAAGCAATAAAATTAAAAATGCTTATTAAACATAAACCAAACGTTGGAGGTGGTCATTTCTTCATGCGCAGTGAATAACTCGGCACTCTAAAGCACCCGAGAGCGTTTATTTCGATGCCAACCTAACCAGAGTGACGGGAGCGGCACAATTCAGAAAAAGCGCTCAGCTCGCCGAGAAAATGCGATTTAAGCAATAAAATTAAAAATGCTTATTAAACATAAACCAAACGTTGGAGGTGGTCATTTCTTCATGCGCAGTGAATAACTCGGCACTCTAAAGCACCCGAGAGCGTTTTTTTCGATGCCAACCTAACCAGAGTGACGGGAGCGGCACAATTCAGAAAAAGCGCTCAGCTCGCCGAGAAAATGCGATTTAAGCAATAAAATTAAAAATGCTTATAAAACATAAACCAAACGTTGGAGGTGGTCATTTCTTCATGCGCAGTGATAAACTCGGCACTCTAAAGGACCCGAGAGCGTTTTTTTCGATGCCAACCTAACCAGAGTGACGGGAGCGGCACAATTCAGAAAAATTGCTCAGCTCGCCGAGAAAATGCGATTTAAGCAATAAAATTAAAAATGCTTATAAAACATAAACCAAACGTTGGAGGTGGTCATTTCTTCATGCGCAGTGAATAACTCGGCACTCTAAAGCACCCGAGAGCGTTTTTTTCGATGCCAACCTAACCAGAGTGACGGGAGCGGCACAATTCAGAAAAAAGTGCTCAGCTTGCCGAGAAAATGCGATTTAAGCAATAAAATTAAAAATGCTTATAAAACATAAACCAAACGTTGGAGGTGGTCATTTCTTAATGCGCAGTAATAAACTCGGCACTCTAAAGCACCCGAGAGCGTTTTTTTTCGATGCCAACCTAACCAGAGTGACGGGAGCGGCACAATTCAGAAAAAGCGCTCAGCTCGCCGAGAAAATGCGATTTAAGCAATAAAATTAAAAATGCTTATAAAACATAAACCAAACGTTGGAGGTGGTCATTTCTTCGTGCGCAGTGAATAACTCGGCACTCTAAAGCACCCGAGAGCGTTTTTTTCGATGCCAACCTAACCAGAGTGACGGGAGCGGCACAATTCAGAAAAAGTGCTCAGCTCGCCGAGAAAATGCGATTTAAGCAATAAAATTAAAAATGCTTATAAAACATAAACCAAACGTTGGAGGTGGTCATTTCTTAATGCGCAGTAATAAACTCGGCACTCTAAAGCACCCGAGGGCGTTTTTTTCGATGCCAACCTAACCAGAGTGACGGGAGCGGCACAATTCAGAAAAAGTGCTCAGCTCGCCGAGAAAATGCGATTTAAGCAATAAAATTAAAAATGCTTATTAAACATAAACCAAACGTTGGAGGTGGTCATTTCTTCATGCGCAGTGAATAACTCGGCACTCTAAAGCACCCGAGAGCGTTTTTTTCGATGCCAACCTAACCAGAGTGACGGGAGCGGCACAATTCAGAAAAAGCGCTCAGCTCGCCGAGAAAATGCGATTTAAGCAATAAAATTAAAAATGCTTATAAAACATAAACCAAACGTTGGAGGTGGTCATTTCTTCATGCGCAGTGATAAACTCGGCACTCTAAAGCACCCGAGAGCGTTTTTTTCGATTTCAACCTAACCAGAGTTACGGGAGCGGCACAATTCAGAAAAAGCGCTCAGCTCGCCGAGAAAATGCGATTTAAGCAATAAAATTAAAAATGCTTATAAAACATAAACCAAACGTTGGAGGTGGTCATTTCTTCATGCGCAGTGATAAACTCGGCACTCTAAAGCACCCGAGAGCGTTTTTTTCGATGCCAACCTAACCAGAGTGACGGGAGCGGAACAATTCAGAAAAAGCGCTCAGCTCGCCGAGAAAATGCGATTTAAGCAATAAAATTAAAAATGCTTATAAAACATAAACCAAACGTTGGAGGTGGTCATTTCTTCATGCGCAGTGATAAACTCGGCACTCTAAAGCACCCGAGAGCGTTTTTTTCGATGCCAACCTAACCAGAGTGACGGGAGCGGCACAATTCAGAAAAAGTGCTCAGCTCGCCGAGAAAATGCGATTTAAGCAATAAAATTAAAACTGCTTATAAAACATAAACCAAACGTTGGAGGTGGTCATTTCTTCGTGCGCAGTGAATAACTCGGCACTCTAAAGCACCCGAGAGCGTTTTTTTCGATGCCAACCTAACCAGAGTGACGGGAGCGGCACAATTCAGAAAAAGTGCTCAGCTCGCAGAGAAAATGCGATTTAAGCAATAAAATTAAAAATGCTTATAAAACATAAACCAAACGTTGGAGGTGGTCATTTCTTAATGCGCAGTAATAAACTCGGCACTCTAAAGCACCCGTAAGCGTTTTTTTCGATGCCAACCTAACCAGAGTGACGGGAGCGGCACAATTCAGAAAAAGTGCTCAGCTCGCCGAGAAAATGCGATTTAAGCAATAAAATTAAAAATGCTTATAAAACATAAACCAAACGTTGGAGGTGGTCATTTCTTCATGCGCAGTGATAAAGTCGACACTCTAAAGCACCCGAGAGCGTTTATTTCGATGCCAACCTAACCAGAGTGACGGGAGCGGCACAATTCAGAAAAAGCGCTCAGCTCGCCGAGAAAATGCGATTTAAGCAATAAAATTAAAAATGCTTATTAAACATAAACCAAACGTTGGAGGTGGTCATTTCTTCATGCGCAGTGAATAACTCGGCACTCTAAAGCACCCGAGAGCGTTTTTTTCGATGCCAACCTAACCAGAGTGACGGGAGCGGCACAATTCAGAAAAAGCGCTCAGCTCGCCGAGAAAATGCGATTTAAGCAATAAAATTAAAAATGCTTATAAAACATAAACCAAACGTTGGAGGTGGTCATTTCTTCATGCGCAGTGATAAACTCGGCACTCTAAAGGACCCGAGAGCGTTTTTTTCGATGCCAACCTAACCAGAGTGACGGGAGCGGCACAATTCAGAAAAATTGCTCAGCTCGCCGAGAAAATGCGATTTAAGCAATAAAATTAAAAATGCTTATAAAACATAAACCAAACGTTGGAGGTGGTCATTTCTTCATGCGCAGTGAATAACTCGGCACTCTAAAGCACCCGAGAGCGTTTTTTTCGATGCCAACCTAACCAGAGTGACGGGAGCGGCACAATTCAGAAAAAAGTGCTCAGCTTGCCGAGAAAATGCGATTTAAGCAATAAAATTAAAAATGCTTATAAAACATAAACCAAACGTTGGAGGTGGTCATTTCTTAATGCGCAGTAATAAACTCGGCACTCTAAAGCACCCGAGAGCGTTTTTTTTCGATGCCAACCTAACCAGAGTGACGGGAGCGGCACAATTCAGAAAAAGCGCTCAGCTCGCCGAGAAAATGCGATTTAAGCAATAAAATTAAAAATGCTTATAAAACATAAACCAAACGTTGGAGGTGGTCATTTCTTCGTGCGCAGTGAATAACTCGGCACTCTAAAGCACCCGAGAGCGTTTTTTTCGATGCCAACCTAACCAGAGTGACGGGAGCGGCACAATTCAGAAAAAGTGCTCAGCTCGCCGAGAAAATGCGATTTAAGCAATAAAATTAAAAATGCTTATAAAACATAAACCAAACGTTGGAGGTGGTCATTTCTTAATGCGCAGTAATAAACTCGGCACTCTAAAGCACCCGAGGGCGTTTTTTTCGATGCCAACCTAACCAGAGTGACGGGAGCGGCACAATTCAGAAAAAGTGCTCAGCTCGCCGAGAAAATGCGATTTAAGCAATAAAATTAAAAATGCTTATTAAACATAAACCAAACGTTGGAGGTGGTCATTTCTTCATGCGCAGTGAATAACTCGGCACTCTAAAGCACCCGAGAGCGTTTTTTTCGATGCCAACCTAACCAGAGTGACGGGAGCGGCACAATTCAGAAAAAGCGCTCAGCTCGCCGAGAAAATGCGATTTAAGCAATAAAATTAAAAATGCTTATAAAACATAAACCAAACGTTGGAGGTGGTCATTTCTTCATGCGCAGTGATAAACTCGGCACTCTAAAGCACCCGAGAGCGTTTTTTTCGATTTCAACCTAACCAGAGTTACGGGAGCGGCACAATTCAGAAAAAGCGCTCAGCTCGCCGAGAAAATGCGATTTAAGCAATAAAATTAAAAATGCTTATAAAACATAAACCAAACGTTGGAGGTGGTCATTTCTTCATGCGCAGTGATAAACTCGGCACTCTAAAGCACCCGAGAGCGTTTTTTTCGATGCCAACCTAACCAGAGTGACGGGAGCGGAACAATTCAGAAAAAGCGCTCAGCTCGCCGAGAAAATGCGATTTAAGCAATAAAATTAAAAATGCTTATAAAACATAAACCAAACGTTGGAGGTGGTCATTTCTTCATGCGCAGTGATAAACTCGGCACTCTAAAGCACCCGAGAGCGTTTTTTTCGATGCCAACCTAACCAGAGTGACGGGAGCGGCACAATTCAGAAAAAGTGCTCAGCTCGCCGAGAAAATGCGATTTAAGCAATAAAATTAAAACTGCTTATAAAACATAAACCAAACGTTGGAGGTGGTCATTTCTTCGTGCGCAGTGAATAACTCGGCACTCTAAAGCACCCGAGAGCGTTTTTTTCGATGCCAACCTAACCAGAGTGACGGGAGCGGCACAATTCAGAAAAAGTGCTCAGCTCGCAGAGAAAATGCGATTTAAGCAATAAAATTAAAAATGCTTATAAAACATAAACCAAACGTTGGAGGTGGTCATTTCTTCATGCGCAGTGATAAACTCGGCACTCTAAAGCACCCGAGAGCGTTTTTTTCGAATTGCCAACCTAACCAGAGTGACGGGAGCGGCACAATTCAGAAAAAGCGCTCAGCTCGCCGAGAAAATGCGATTTAAGCAATCAAATTAAAAATGCTTATAAAACATAAACCAAACGTTGGAGGTGGCCATTTCTTCATGCGCAGTGATAAACTCGGCACTCTAAAGCACCCGAGAGCGTTTTTTTCGATGCCAACCTAACCAGAGTGACGGGAGCGGCACAATTCAGAAAAAGTGCTCAGCTCGCCGAGAAAATGCGATTCAAGCAATAAAATTAAAAATGCTTATTAAACATAAACCAAACGTTGGAGGTGGTCATTTCTTCATGCGCAGTGAATAACTCGACACTCTAAAGCACCCGAGAGCGTTTTTTTCGATGCCAACCTAACCAGAGTGACGGGAGCGGCACAATTCAGAAAAAGTGCTCAGCTCGCCGAGAAAATGCGATTTAAGCAATAAAATTAAAAATGCTTATAAAACATAAACCAAACGTTGGAGGTGGTCATTTCTAAATGCGCAGTAATAAACTCGGCACTCTAAAGCACCCGAGAGCGTTTTTTTCGATGCCAACCTAACCAGAGTGACGGGAGCGGCACAATTCAGAAAAAGCGCTCAGCTCGCCGAGAAAATGCGATTTAAGCAATAAAATTAAAAATGCTTATAAAACATAAACCAAACGTTGGAGGTGGTCATTTCTTCGTGCGCAGTGAATAACTCGGCACTCTAAAGCACCCGAGAGCGTTTTTTTCGATGCCAACCTAACCAGAGTGACGGGAGCGGCACAATTCAGAAAAAGTGCTCAGCTCGCCGAGAAAATGCGATTTAAGCAATAAAATTAAAAATGCTTATAAAACATAAACCAAACGTTGGAGGTGGTCATTTCTTAATGCGCAGTAATAAACTCGGCACTCTAAAGCACCCGAGGGCGTTTTTTTCGATGCCAACCTAACCAGAGTGACGGGAGCGGCACAATTCAGAAAAAGTGCTCAGCTCGCCGAGAAAATGCGATTTAAGCAATAAAATTAAAAATGCTTATTAAACATAAACCAAACGTTGGAGGTGGTCATTTCTTCATGCGCAGTGAATAACTCGGCACTCTAAAGCACCCGAGAGCGTTTTTTTCGATGCCAACCTAACCAGAGTGACGGGAGCGGCACAATTCAGAAAAAGCGCTCAGCTCGCCGAGAAAATGCGATTTAAGCAATAAAATTAAAAATGCTTATAAAACATAAACCAAACGTTGGAGGTGGTAATTTCTTCATGCGCAGTGATAAACTCGGCACTCTAAAGCACCCGAGAGCGTTTTTTTCGATGCCAACCTAACCAGAGTGACGGGAGCGGCACAATTCAGAAAAAGTGCTCAGCTCGCCGAGAAAATGCGATTCAAGCAATAAAATTAAAAATGCTTATTAAACATAAACCAAACGTTGGAGGTGGTCATTTCTTCATGCGCAGTGAATAACTCGGCACTCTAAAGCACCCGAGAGCGTTTTTTTCGATGCCAACCCAACCAGAGTGACGGGAGCGGCACAATTCAGAAAAAGTGCTCAGCTCGCCGAGAAAATGCGATTTAAGCAATAAAATTAAAAATGCTTATAAAACATAAACCAAACGTTGGAGGTGGTAATTTCTTAATGCGCAGTAATAAACTCGGCACTCTAAAGCACCCGAGAGCGTTTTTTTCGATGCCAACCTAACCAGAGTGATGGGAGCGGCACAATTCAGAAAAAGTGCTCAGCTCGCCGAGAAAATGCGATTTAAACAATAAAATTAAAAATGCTTATAAAACATAAACCAAACGTTGGAGGTGGTCATTTCTTCGTGCGCGGTGAATAACTCGGCACTCTAAAGCACCCGAGAGCGTTTTTTTCGATGCCAACCTAACCAGAGTGACGGGAGCGGCACAATTCAGAAAAAGCGCTCAGCTCGCCGAGAAAATGCGATTTAAGCAATAAAATTAAAAATGCTTATTAAACATAAACCAAACGTTGGAGGTGGTCATTTCTTCATGCGCAGTGAATAACTCGGCACTCTAAAGCACCCGAGAGCGTTTTTTTCGATGCCAACCTAACCAGAGTGACGGGAGCGGCACAATTCAGAAAAAGCGCTCAGCTCTCCGAGAAAATGCGATTTAAGCAATAAAATTAAAAATGCTTATAAAACATAAACCAAACGTTGGAGGTGGTCATTTCTTCATGCGCAGTGATAAACTCGGCACTCTAAAGCACCCGAGAGCGTTTTTTTCGATGCCAACCTAACCAGAGTGACGGGAGCGGCACAATTCAGAAAAAGTGCTCAGCTCGCCGAGAAAATGCGATTTAAGCAATAAAATTAAAAATGCCTATAAAACATAAACCAAACGTTGGAGGTGGTCATTTCTTCATGCGCAGTGAATAACTCGGCACTCTAAAGCACCCGAGAGCGTTTTTTTCGATGCCAACCTAACCAGAGTGACGGGAGCGGCACAATTCAGAAAAAGTGCTCAGCTCGCCGAGAAAATGCGATTTAAGCAATAAAATTAAAAATGCTTATAAAACATAAACCAAACGTTGGAGGTGGTCATTTCTTAATGGGCAGTAATAAACTCGGCACTCTAAAGCACCCGAGGGCGTTTTTTTCGATGCCAACCTAACCAGAGTGACGGGAGCGGCACAATTCAGAAAAAGTGCTCAGCTCGCCGAGAAAATGCGATTTAAGCAATAAAATTAAAAATGCTTATTAAACATAAACCAAACGTTGGAGGTGGTCATTTTTATCATGCGCAGTGAATAACTCGGCACTCTAAAGCACCCGAGAGCGTTTTTTTCGATGCCAACCTAACCAGAGTGACGGGAGCGGCACAATTCAGAAAAAGCGCTCAGCTCGCCGAGAAAATGCGATTTAAGCAATAAAATTAAAAATGCTTATAAAACATAAACCAAACGTTGGAGGTGGTCATTTCTTCATGCGCAGTGATAAACTCGGCACTCTAAAGCACCCGAGAGCGTTTTTTTCGATGCCAACCTAACCAGAGTGACGGGAGCGGCACAATTCAGAAAAAGCGCTCAGCTCGCCGAGAAAATGCGATTTAAGCAATAAAATTAAAAATGCTTATAAAACATAAACCAAACGTTGGAGGTGGTCATTTCTTCATGCGCAGTAATAAACTCGGCACTCTAAAGCACCCGTAAGCGTTTTTTTCGATGCCAACCTAACCAGAGTGACGGGAGCGGCACAATTCAGAAAAAGTGCTCAGCTCGCCGAGAAAATGCGATTTAAGCAATAAAATTAAAAATGCTTATAAAACATAAACCAAACGTTGGAGGTGGTCATTTCTTAATGCGCAGTAATAAACTCGGCCCTCTAAAGCACCCGAGAGCATTTTTCTCGATGCCAACCTAACCAGAGTGACGGGAGCGGCACAATTCAGAAAAAGTGCTCAGCTCGCCGAGAAAATGCGATTCAAGCAATAAAATTAAAAATGCTTATTAAACATAAACCAAACGTTGGAGGTGGTCATTTCTTCATGCGCAGTGAATAACTCGGCACTCTAAAGCACCCGAGAGCGTTTTTTTCGATGCCAACCTAACCAGAGTGACGGGAGCGGCACAATTCAGAAAAAGCGCTCAGCTCGCCGAGAAAATGCGATTTAAGCAATAAAATTAAAAATGCTTATTAAACATAAACCAAACGTTGGAGGTGGTCATTTCTTCATGCGCAGTGAATAACTCGGCACTCTAAAGCACCCGAGAGCGTTTTTTTCGATGCCAACCTAACCAGAGTGACGGGAGCGGCACAATTCAGAAAAAGCGCTCAGCTCGCCGAGAAAATGCGATTTAAGCAATAAAATTAAAAATGCTTATAAAACATAAACCAAACGTTGGAGGTGGTCATTTCTTCATGCGCAGTGATAAACTCGGCACTCTAAAGCACCCGAGAGCGTTTTTTTCGATGCCAACCTAACCAGAGTGACGGGAGCGGCACAATTCAGAAAAAGCGCTCAGCTCGCCGAGAAAATGCGATTTAAGCAATAAAATTAAAAATGCTTATAAAACATAAACCAAACGTTGGAGGTGGTCATTTCTTCATGCGCAGTGATAAACTCGGCACTCTAAAGCACCCGAGAGCGTTTTTTTCGATGCCAACCTAACCAGAGTGACGGGAGCGGCACAATTCAGAAAAAGCGCTCAGCTCGCCGAGAAAATGCGATTTAAGCAATAAAATTAAAAATGCTTATAAAACATAAACCAAACGTTGGAGGTGGTCATTTCTTCATGCGCAGTGATAAACTCGGCACTCTAAAGCACCCGAGAGCGTTTTTTTCGATGCCAACCTAACCAGAGTGACGGGAGCGGCACAATTCAGAAAAAGTGCTCAGCTCGCCGAGAAAATGCGATTTAAGCAATACAATTAAAAATGCTTATAAAACATAAACCAAACGTTGGAGGTGGTCATTTCTTCGTGCGCAGTGAATAACTCGGCACTCTAAAGCACCCGAGAGCGTTTTTTTCGATGCCAACCTAACCAGAGTGACGGGAGCGGCACAATTCAGAAAAAGTGCTCAGCTCGCCGAGAAAATGAGATTTAAGCAATAAAATTAAAAATGCTTATAAAACATAAACCAAACGGAGGTGGTCATTTCTTAATGCGCAGTAATAAACTCGGCACTCTAAAGCACCCGTGAGCGTTTTTTTCGATGCCAACCTAACCAGAGTGACGGGAGCGGCACAATTCAGAAAAAGTGCTCAGCTCGCCGAGAAAATGCGATTTAAGCAATAAAATTAAAAATTCTTATAAAACATAAACCAAACGTTGGAGGTGGTCATTTCTTAATGCGCAGTAATAAACTCGGCACTCTAAAGCACCCGAGAGCGTTTTTTTCGATGCCAACCTAACCAGAGTTACGGGAGCGGCACAATTCAGAAAAAGCGCTCAGCTCGCCGAGAAAATGCGATTTAAGCAATAAAATTAAAAATGCTTATAAAACATAAACCAAACGTTGGAAGTGGTCATTTCTTCATGCGCAGTGATAAACTCGGCACTCTAAAGCACCCGAGAGCGTTTTTTTCGATGCCAACCTAACCAGAGTTACGGGAGCGGCACAATTCAGAAAAAGCGCTCAGCTCGCCGAGAAAATGCGATTTAAGCAATAAAATTAAAAATGCTTATTAAACATAAACCAAACGTTGGAGGTGGTCATTTCTTCATGCGCAGTGAATAACTCGGCACTCTAAAGCACCCGAGAGCGTTTTTTTCGATGCCAACCTAACCAGAGTGACGGGAGCGGCACAATTCAGAAAAAGCGCTCAGCTCGCCGAGAAAATGCGATTTAAGCAATAAAATTAAAAATGCTTATAAAACATAAACCAAACGTTGGAGGTGGTCATTTCTTCATGCGCAGTGATAAACTCGGCACTCTAAAGCACCCGAGAGCGTTTTTTTCGATGCCAACCTAACCAGAGTGACGGGAGCGGCACAATTCAGAAAAAGTGCTCAGCTCGCCGAGAAAATGCGATTTAAGAAATAAAATTAAAAATGCTTATAAAACATAAACCAAACGTTGGAGGTGGTCATTTCTTCATGCGCAGTGATAAACTCGGCACTCTAAAGCACCCGAGAGCGTTTTTTTCGATGCCAACCTAACCAGAGTGACGGGAGCGGCACAATTCAGAAAAAGCGCTCAGCTCGCCGAGAAAATGCGATTTAAGCAATAAAATTAAAAATGCTTATAAAACATAAACCAAACGTTGGAGGTGGTCATTTCTTCATGCGCAGTGATAAACTCGGCACTCTAAAGCACCCGAGAGCGTTTTTTTCGATGCCAACCTAACCAGAGTGACGGGAGCGGCACAATTCAGAAAAAGTGCTCAGCTCGCCGAGAAAATGCGATTTAAGCAATAAAACTAAAAATGCTTATAAAACATAAACCAAACGTTGGAGGTGGTCATTTCTTCATGCGCAGTCAATAACTCGGCACTCTAAAGCACCCGAGAGCGTTTTTTTCGATGCCAACCTAACCAGAGTGACGGGAGCGGCACAATTCAGAAAAAGCGCTCAGCTCGCCGAGAAAATGCGATTTAAGCAATAAATTTAAAAATGCTTATAAAACATAAACCAAACGTTGGAGGTGGTCACTTCTTCATGCGCAGTGATAAACTCGGCACTCTAAAGCACCCGAGAGCGTTTTTTTCGATGCCAACCTAACCAGAGTGACGGGAGCGGCACAATTCAGAAAAAGCGCTCAGCTCGCCGAGAAAATGCGATTTAAGCAATAAAATTAAAAATGCTTATAAAACATAAACCAAACGTTGGAGGTGGTCATTTCTTCATGCGCAGTGATAAACTCGGCACTCTAAAGCACCCGAGAGCGTTTTTTTCGATGCCAACCTAACCAGAGTGACGGGAGCGGCACAATTCAGAAAAAGTGCTCAGCTCGCCGAGAAAATGCGATTTAAGCAATACAATTAAAAATGCTTATAAAACATAAACCAAACGTTGGAGGTGGTCATTTCTTCGTGCGCAGTGAATAACTCGGCACTCTAAAGCACCCGAGAGCGTTTTTTTCGATGCCAACCTAACCAGAGTGACGGGAGCGGCACAATTCAGAAAAAGTGCTCAGCTCGCCGAGAAAATGCGATTTAAGCAATAAAATTAAAAATGCTTATAAAACATAAACCAAACGTTGGAGGTGGTCATTTCTTAATGCGCAGTAATAAACTCGGCACTCTAAAGCACCCGAGAGCGGTTTTTTCGGTGCCAACCTAACCAGAGTGACGGGAGCGGCACAATTCAGAAAAAGTGCTCAGCTCGCCGAGAAAATGCGATTTAAGCAATAAAATTAAAAATGCTTATAAAACATAAACCAAACGTTGGAGGTGGTCATTTCTTAATGCGCAGTAATAAACTCGGCACTCTAAAGCACCCGAGAGCGTTTTTTCCGATGCCAACCTAACCAGAGTGACGGGAGCGGCACAATTCAGAAAAAGTGCTCAGCTCGCCGAGAAAATGCGATTTAAGCAATAAAATTAAAAATGCTTATAAAACATAAACCAAACGTTGGAGGTGGTCATTTCTAAATGCGCAGTAATAAACTCGGCACTCTAAAGCACCCGAGAGCGTTTTTTTCGATGCCAACCTAACCAGAGTGACGGGAGCGGCACAATTCAGAAAAAGCGCTCAGCTCGCCGAGAAAATGCGATTTAAGCAATAAAATTAAAAATGCTTATAAAACATAAACCAAACGATGGAGGTGGTCATTTCTTCGTGCGCAGTGAATAACTCGGCACTCTAAAGCACCCGACAGCGTTTTTTTCGATGCCAACCTAACCAGAGTGACGGGAGCGGCACAATTCAGAAAAAGTGCTCAGCTCGCCGAGAAAATGCGATTTAAGCAATAAAATTAAAAATGCTTATAAAACATAAACCAAACGTTGGAGGTGGTCATTTCTTAATGCGCAGTAATAAACTCGGCACTCTAAAGCACCCGAGAGCGTTTTTTTCGATGCCAACCTAACCAGAGTGACGGGAGCGGCACAATTCAGAAAAAGCGCTCAGCTCGCCGAGAAAATGCGATTTAAGCAATAAAATTAAAAATGCTTATAAAACATAAACCAAACGTTGGAAGTGGTCATTTCTTCATGCGCAGTGATAAACTCGGCACTCTAAAGCACCCGAGAGCGTTTTTTTCGATGCCAACCTAACCAGAGTTACGGGAGCGGCACAATTCAGAAAAAGCGCTCAGCTCGCCGAGAAAATGCGATTTAAGCAATACAATTAAAAATGCTTATAAAACATAAACCAAACGTTGGAGGTGGTCATTTCTTCATGCGCAGTGATAAACTCGGCACTCTAAAGCACCCGAGAGCGTTTTTTTCGATGCCAACCTAACCAGAGTGACGGGAGCGGCACAATTCAGAAAAAGCGCTCAGCTCGCCGAGAAAATGCGATTTAAGCAATAAAATTAAAAATGCTTATAAAACATAAACCAAACGTTGGAGGTGGTCATTTCTTCATGCGCAGTGATAAACTCGGCACTCTAAAGCACCCGAGAGCCTTTTTTTCGATGCCAACCTAACCAGAGTGACAGGAGCGGCACAATTCAGAAAAAGTGCTCAGCTCGCCGAGAAAATGCGATTTAAGCAATAAAATTAAAAATGCTTATAAAACATAAACCAAACGTTGGAGGTGGTCATTTCTTAATGTGCAGTAATAAACTCGGCACTCTAAAGCACCCGAGAGCGTTTTTTTCGATGCCAACCTAACCAGAGTGACGGGAGCGGCACAATTCAGAAAAAGTGCTCAGCTCGCCGAGAAAATGCGATTTAAGCAATAAAATTAAAAATGCTTATAAAACATAAACCAAACGTTGGAGGTGGTCATTTCTTCGTGCGCAGTGAATAACTCGGCACTCTAAAGCACCCGAGAGCGTTTTTTTCGATGCCAACCTAACCAGAGTGACGGGAGCGGCACAATTCAGAAAAAGTGCTCAGCTCGCCGAGAAAATGCGATTTAAGCAATAAAATTAAAAATGCTTATAAAACATAAACCAAACGTTGGAGGTGGTCATTTCTTAATGCGCAGTAATAAACTCGGCACTCTAAAGCACCCGAGAGCGTTTTTTTCGATGCCAACCTAACCAGAGTGACGGGAGCGGCACAATTCAGAAAAAGTGCTCAGCTCGCCGAGAAAATGCGATTTAAGCAATAAAAATGCTTATAAAACATAAACCAAACGTTGGAAGTGGTCATTTCTTCATGCGCAGTGATAAACTCGGCACTCTAAAGCACCCGAGAGCGTTTTTTTCGATGCCAACCTAACCAGAGTGACGGGAGCGGCACAATTCAGAAAAAGCGCTCAGCTCGCCGAGAAAATGCGATTTAAGCAATAAAATTAAAAATGCTTATAAAACATAAACCAAACGTTGGAGGTGGTCATTTCTTCATGCGCAGTGATAAAGTCGGAACTCTAAAGCACCCGAGAGCGTTTTTTTCGATGCCAACCTAACCAGAGTGACGGGAGCGGCACAATTCAGAAAAAGTGCTCAGCTCGCCGAGAAAATGCGATTCAAGCAATAAAATTAAAAATGCTTATTAAACATAAACCAAACGTTGGAGGTGGTCATTTCTTAATGCGCAGTAATAAACTCGGCACTCTAAAGCACCCGAGAGCGTTTTTTCCGATGCCAACCTAACCAGAGTGACGGGAGCGGCACAATTCAGAAAAAGTGCTCAGCTCGCCGAGAAAATGCGATTTAAGCAATAAAATTAAAAATGCTTATAAAACATAAACCAAACGTTGGAGGTGGTCATTTCTAAATGCGCAGTAATAAACTCGGCACTCTAAAGCACCCGAGAGCGTTTTTTTCGATGCCAACCTAACCAGAGTGACGGGAGCGGCACAATTCAGAAAAAGCGCTCAGCTCGCCGAGAAAATGCGATTTAAGCAATAAAATTAAAAATGCTTATAAAACATAAACCAAACGATGGAGGTGGTCATTTCTTCGTGCGCAGTGAATAACTCGGCACTCTAAAGCACCCGACAGCGTTTTTTTCGATGCCAACCTAACCAGAGTGACGGGAGCGGCACAATTCAGAAAAAGTGCTCAGCTCGCCGAGAAAATGCGATTTAAGCAATAAAATTAAAAATGCTTATAAAACATAAACCAAACGTTGGAGGTGGTCATTTCTTAATGCGCAGTAATAAACTCGGCACTCTAAAGCACCCGAGAGCGTTTTTTTCGATGCCAACCTAACCAGAGTGACGGGAGCGGCACAATTCAGAAAAAGCGCTCAGCTCGCCGAGAAAATGCGATTTAAGCAATAAAATTAAAAATGCTTATAAAACATAAACCAAACGTTGGAAGTGGTCATTTCTTCATGCGCAGTGATAAACTCGGCACTCTAAAGCACCCGAGAGCGTTTTTTTCGATGCCAACCTAACCAGAGTTACGGGAGCGGCACAATTCAGAAAAAGCGCTCAGCTCGCCGAGAAAATGCGATTTAAGCAATACAATTAAAAATGCTTATAAAACATAAACCAAACGTTGGAGGTGGTCATTTCTTCATGCGCAGTGATAAACTCGGCACTCTAAAGCACCCGAGAGCGTTTTTTTCGATGCCAACCTAACCAGAGTGACGGGAGCGGCACAATTCAGAAAAAGCGCTCAGCTCGCCGAGAAAATGCGATTTAAGCAATAAAATTAAAAATGCTTATAAAACATAAACCAAACGTTGGAGGTGGTCATTTCTTCATGCGCAGTGATAAACTCGGCACTCTAAAGCACCCGAGAGCCTTTTTTTCGATGCCAACCTAACCAGAGTGACAGGAGCGGCACAATTCAGAAAAAGTGCTCAGCTCGCCGAGAAAATGCGATTTAAGCAATAAAATTAAAAATGCTTATAAAACATAAACCAAACGTTGGAGGTGGTCATTTCTTAATGTGCAGTAATAAACTCGGCACTCTAAAGCACCCGAGAGCGTTTTTTTCGATGCCAACCTAACCAGAGTGACGGGAGCGGCACAATTCAGAAAAAGTGCTCAGCTCGCCGAGAAAATGCGATTTAAGCAATAAAATTAAAAATGCTTATAAAACATAAACCAAACGTTGGAGGTGGTCATTTCTTCGTGCGCAGTGAATAACTCGGCACTCTAAAGCACCCGAGAGCGTTTTTTTCGATGCCAACCTAACCAGAGTGACGGGAGCGGCACAATTCAGAAAAAGTGCTCAGCTCGCCGAGAAAATGCGATTTAAGCAATAAAATTAAAAATGCTTATAAAACATAAACCAAACGTTGGAGGTGGTCATTTCTTAATGCGCAGTAATAAACTCGGCACTCTAAAGCACCCGAGAGCGTTTTTTTCGATGCCAACCTAACCAGAGTGACGGGAGCGGCACAATTCAGAAAAAGTGCTCAGCTCGCCGAGAAAATGCGATTTAAGCAATAAAAATGCTTATAAAACATAAACCAAACGTTGGAAGTGGTCATTTCTTCATGCGCAGTGATAAACTCGGCACTCTAAAGCACCCGAGAGCGTTTTTTTCGATGCCAACCTAACCAGAGTGACGGGAGCGGCACAATTCAGAAAAAGCGCTCAGCTCGCCGAGAAAATGCGATTTAAGCAATAAAATTAAAAATGCTTATAAAACATAAACCAAACGTTGGAGGTGGTCATTTCTTCATGCGCAGTGATAAAGTCGGAACTCTAAAGCACCCGAGAGCGTTTTTTTCGATGCCAACCTAACCAGAGTGACGGGAGCGGCACAATTCAGAAAAAGTGCTCAGCTCGCCGAGAAAATGCGATTCAAGCAATAAAATTAAAAATGCTTATTAAACATAAACCAAACGTTGGAGGTGGTCATTTCTTCATGCGCAGTGAATAACTCGGCACTCTAAAGCACCCGAGAGCGTTTTTTTCGATGCCAACCTAACCAGAGTGACGGGAGCGGCACAATTCAGAAAAAGCGCTCAGCTCGCCGAGAAAATGCGATTTAAGCAATAAAATTAAAAATGCTTATAAAACTAAACCAAACGTTGGAGGTGGTCATTTCTTCATGCGCAGTGATAAACTCGGCATTCTAAAGCACCCGAGAGCGTTTTTTTCGATGCCAACCTAACCAGAGTGACGGGAGCGGCGCAATTCAGAAAAAGTGCTCAGCTCGCCGAGAAAATGCGATTTAAGCAGAAAAATTAAAAATGCTTATAAAACATAAACCAAACGTTGGAGGTGGTCATTTCTTCATGCGCAGTGAATAACTCGGCACTCTAAAGCACCCGAGAGCGTTTTTTTCGATGCCAACCTAACCAGAGTGACGGGAGCGGCACAATTCAGAAAAAGTGCTCAGCTCGCCGAGAAAATGCGATTTAAGCAATAAAATTAAAAATGCTTATAAAACATAAACCAAACGTTGGAGGTGGTCATTTCTTAATGCGCAGTGAATAATTCGGCACTCTAAAGCACCCGAGAGCGTTTTTTCCGATGCCAACCTAACCAGAGTGACGGGAGCGGCACAATTCAGAAAAAGTGCTCAGCTCGCCGAGAAAATGCGATTTAAGCAATAAAATTAAAAATGCTTATAAAACATAAACCAAACGTTGGAGGTGGTCATTTCTTCATGCGCAGTGATAAACTCGGCACTCTAAAGCACCCGAGAGCGTTTTTTTCGATGCCAACCTAACCAGAGTGACGGGAGCGGCACAATTCAGAAAAAGCGCTCAGCTCGCCGAGAAAATGCGATTTAAGCAATAAAATTAAAAATGCTTATAAAACAAACCAAACGTTGGAGGTGGTCATTTCTTCGTGCGCAGTGAATAACTCGGCACTCTAAAGCACCCGAGAGCGTTTTTTTCGATGCCAACCTAACCAGAGTGACGGGAGCGGCACAATTCAGAAAAAGTGCTCAGCTCGCCGAGAAAATGCGATTTAAGCAATAAAATTAAAAATGCTTATAAAACATAAACCAAACGTTGGAGGTGGTCATTTCTTAATGCGCAGTAATAAACTCGGCACTCTAAAGCACCCGAGAACGTTTTTTTCGATGCCAACCTAACCAGAGTTACGGGAGCGGCACAATTCAGAAAAAGCGCTCAGCTCGCCGAGAAAATGCGATTTAAGCAATAAAATTAAAAATGCTCATAAACCAAACGTTGGAGGTGGTCATTTCTTCATGCGCAGTGATAAACTCGGCACTCTAAAGCACCCGAGAGCGTTTTTTTCGATGCCAACCTAACCAGAGTGACGGGAGCGGCACAATTCAGAAAAAGCGCTCAGCTCGCCGAGAAAATGCGATTTAAGCAATAAAATTAAAAATGCTTATAAAACATAAACCAAACGTTTGAGGTGGTCATTTCTTCATGCGCAGTGATAAACTCGGCACTCTAAAGCACCCGAGAGCGTTTTTTTCGATGCCAACCTAACCAGAGTGACCGGAGCGGCACAATTCAGAAAAAGCGCTCAGCTCGCCGAGAAAATGCGATTTAAGCAATAAAATTAAAAATGCTTATAAAACATAAACCAAACGTTGGAGGTGGTCATTTCTTCATGCGCAGTGATAAACTCGGCACTCTAAAGCACCCAAGAGCGTTTTTTTCGATGCCAACCTAACCAGAGTGACGGGAGCGGCACAATTCAGAAAAAGCGCTCATCTCGCCGAGAAAATGCGATTTAAGCAATAAAATTAAAAATGCTTATAAAACATAAACCAAACGTTGGAGGTGGTCATTTCTTCATGCGCAGTGATAAACTCGGCACTCTAAAGCACCCGAGAGCGTTTTTTTCGATGCCAACCTAACCAGAGTGACGGGAGCGGCACAATTCAGAAAAAGCGCTCAGCTCGCCGAGAAAATGCGATTTAAGCAATAAAATTAAAAATGCTTATAAAACATAAACCAAACGTTGGAGGTGGTCATTTCTTCATGCGCAGTGATAAACTCGGCACTCTAAAGCACCCGAGAGCGTTTTTTTCGAAGCCAACCTAACCAGAGTGACGGGAGCGGCACAATTCAGAAAAAGCGCTCAGCTCGCCGAGAAAATGCGATTTAAGCAATAAAATTAAAAATGCTTATAAAACATAAACCAAACGTTGGAGGTGGTCATTTCTTAATGTGCAGTAATAAACTCGGCACTCTAAAGCACCCGAGAGCGTTTTTTTCGATGCCAACCTAACCAGAGTGACGGGAGCGGCACAATTCAGAAAAAGTGCTCAGCTCGCCGAGAAAATGCGATTTAAGCAATAAAATTAAAAATGCTTATAAAACATAAACCAAACGTTGGAGGTGGTCATTTCTTCGTGCGCAGTGAATAACTCGGCACTCTAAAGCACCCGAGAGTGTTTTTTTCGATGCCAACCTAACCAGAGTGACGGGAGCGGCACAATTCAGAAAAAGTGCTCAGCTCGCCGAGAAAATGCGATTTAAGCAATAAAATTAAAAATGCTTATAAAACATAAACCAAACGTTGGAGGTGGTCATTTCTTAATGCGCAGTAATAAACTCGGCACTCTAAAGCACCCGAGAGCGTTTTTTTCGATGCCAACCTAACCAGAGTGACGGGAGCGGCACAATTCAGAAAAAGTGCTCAGCTCGCCGAGAAAATGCGATTTAAGCAATAAAATTAAAAATAATTATAAAACATAAACCAAACGTTGGAAGTGGTCATTTCTTCATGCGCAGTGATAAACTCGGCACTCTAAAGCACCCGAGAGCGTTTTTTTCGATGCCAACCTAACCAGAGTGACGGGAGCGGCACAATTCAGAAAAAGTGCTCAGCTCGCCGAGAAAATGCGATTTAAGCAATAAAATTAAAAATGCTTATAAAACATAAACCAAACGTTGGAGGTGGTCATTTCTTCATGCGCAGTGATAAACTCGGCACTCTAAAGCACCCGAGAGCGTTTTTTTCGATGCCAACCTAACCAGAGTGACGGGAGCGGCACAATTCAGAAAAAGCGCTCAGCTCGCCGAGAAAATGCGATTTAAGCAATAAAATTAAAAATGCTTATAAAACATAAACCAAACGTTGGAGGTGGTCATTTCTTCGTGCGCAGTGAATAACTCGGCACTCTAAAGCACCCGAGAGCGTTTTTTTCGATGCCAACCTAACCAGAGTGACGGGAGCGGCACAATTCAGAAAAAGTGCTCAGCTCGCCGAGAAAATGCGATTTAAGCAATAACATTAAAAATGCTTATAAAACATAAACCAAACGTTGGAGGTGGTCATTTCTTAATGCGCAGTAATAAACTCGGCACTCTAAAGCACCCGAGAACGTTTTTTTCGATGCCAACCTAACCAGAGTTACGGGAGCGGCACAATTCAGAAAAAGCGCTCAGCTCGCTGAGAAAATGCGATTTAAGCAATAAAATTAAAAATGCTCATAAACCAAACGTTGGAGGTGGTCATTTCTTCATGCGCAGTGATAAACTCGGCACTCTAAAGCACCCGAGAGCGTTTTTTTCGATGCCAACCTAACCAGAGTGACGGGAGCGGCACAATTCAGAAAAAGCGCTCAGCTCGCCGAGAAAATGCGATTTAAGCAATAAAATTAAAAATGCTTATAAAACATAAACCAAACGTTTGAGGTGGTCATTTCTTCATGCGCAGTGATAAACTCGGCACTCTAAAGCACCCGAGAGCGTTTTTTTCGATGCCAACCTAACCAGAGTGACCGGAGCGGCACAATTCAGAAAAAGCGCTCAGCTCGCCGAGAAAATGCGATTTAAGCAATAAAATTAAAAATGCTTATAAAACATAAACCAAACGTTGGAGGTGGTCATTTCTTCATGCGCAGTGATAAACTCGGCACTCTAAAGCACCCAAGAGCGTTTTTTTCGATGCCAACCTAACCAGAGTGACGGGAGCGGCACAATTCAGGAAAAGCGCTCATCTCGCCGAGAAAATGCGATTTAAGCAATAAAATTAAAAAATGCTTATAAAACATAAACCAAACGTTGGAGGTGGTCATTTCTTCATGCGCAGTGATAAACTCGGCACTCTAAAGCACCCGAGAGCGTTTTTTTCGATGCCAACCTAACCAGAGTGACGGGAGCGGCACAATTCAGAAAAAGCGCTCAGCTCGCCGAGAAAATGCGATTTAAGCAATAAAATTAAAAATGCTTATAAAACATAAACCAAACGTTGGAGGTGGTCATTTCTTCATGCGCAGTGATAAACTCGGCACTCTAAAGCACCCGAGAGCGTTTTTTTCGATGCCAACCTAACCAGAGTGACGGGAGCGGCACAATTCAGAAAAAGCGCTCAGCTCGCCGAGAAAATGCGATTTAAGCAATAAAATTAAAAATGCTTATAAAACATAAACCAAACGTTGGAGGTGGTCATTTCTTAATGTGCAGTAATAAACTCGGCACTCTAAAGCACCCGAGAGCGTTTTTTTCGATGCCAACCTAACCAGAGTGACGGGAGCGGCACAATTCAGAAAAAGTGCTCAGCTCGCCGAGAAAATGCGATTTAAGCAATAAAATTAAAAATGCTTATAAAACATAAACCAAACGTTGGAGGTGGTCATTTCTTCATGCGCAGTGAATAACTCGGCACTCTAAAGCACCCGAGAGCGTTTTTTTCGATGCCAACCTAACCAGAGTGACGGGAGCGGCACAATTCAGAAAAAGTGCTCAGCTCGCCGAGAAAATGCGATTTAAGCAATAAAATTAAAAATGCTTATAAAACATAAACCAAACGTTGGAGGTGGTCATTTCTTAATGCACAGTAATAAACTCGGCACTCTAAAGCACCCGAGAGCGTTTTTTTCGATGCCAACCTAACCAGAGTGACGGGAGCGGCACAATTCAGAAAAAGTGCTCAGCTCGCCGAGAAAATGCGATTTAAGCAATAAAATTAAAAATGCTTATAAAACATAAACCAAACGTTGGAGGTGGTCATTTCTTCATGCGCAGTGATAAACTCGGCACTCTAAAGCACCCGAGAGCGTTTTTTTCGATGCCAACCTAACCAGAGTGACGGGAGCGGCACAATTCAGAAAAAGTGCTCAGCTCGCCGAGAAAATGCGATTTAAGCAATAAAATTAAAAATGCTTATAAAACATAAACCAAACTTGGAGGTGGTCATTTCTTCATGCGCAGTGATAAACTCGGCACTCTAAAGCACCCGAGAGCGTTTTTTTTTATGCCAACCTAACCAGAGTGACGGGAGCGGCACAATTCAGAAAAAGTGCTCAGCTCGCCGAGAAAATGCGATTTAAGCAATAAAATTAAAAATGCTTATAAAACATAAACCAAACGTTGGAGGTGGTCATTTCTTCATGCGCAGTGAATAACTCGGCACTCTAAAGCACCCGAGAGCGTTTTTTTCGATGCCAACCTAACCAGAGTGACGGGAGCGGCACAATTCAGAAAAAGTGCTCAGCTCGCCGAGAAAATGCGATTTAAGCAATAAAATTAAAAATGCTTATAAAACATAAACCAAACGTTGGAGGTGGTCATTTCTTCATGCGCAGTGATAAACTCGGCACTCTAAAGCACCCGAGAGCGTTTTTTTCGATGCCAACCTAACCAGAGTGACGGGAGCGGCACAATTCAGAAAAAGTGCTCAGCTCGCCGAGAAAATGCGATTTAAGCAATAAAATTAAAAATGCTTATAAAACATAAACCAAACGTTGGAGGTGGTCATTTCTTAATGCGCAGTAATAAACTCGGCACTCTAAAGCACCCGAGAGCGTTTTTTTCGATGCCAACCTAACCAGAGTGACGGGAGCGGCACAATTCAGAAAAAGTGCTCAGCTCGCCGAGAAAATGCGATTTAAGCAATAAAATTAAAAATGCTTATTAAACATAAACCAAACGTTGGAGGTGGTCATTTCTTCATGCGCAGTGAATAACTCGGCACTCTAAAGCACCCGAGAGCGTTTTTTTCGATGCCAACCTAACCAGAGTGACGGGAGCGGCACAATTTAGAAAAAGCGCTCAGCTCGCCGAGAAAATGCGATTTAAGCAATAAAATTAAAAATGCTTATTAAACATAAACCAAACGTTGGAGGTGGTCATTTCTTCATGCGCAGTGAATAACTCGGCACTCTAAAGCACCCGAGAGCGTTTTTTTCGATGCCAACCTAACCAGAGTGACGGGAGCGGCACAATTCAGAAAAAGCGCTCAGCTCGCCGAGAAAATGCGATTTAAGCAATAAAATTAAAAATGCTTATAAAACATAAACCAAACGTTGGAGGTGGTCATTTCTTCATGCGCAGTGATAAACTCGGCACTCTAAAGCACCCGAGAGCGTTTTTTTCGATGCCAACCTAACCAGAGTGACGGGAGCGGCACAATTCAGAAAAAGTGCTCAGCTCGCCGAGAAAATGCGATTTAAGCAATAAAATTAAAAATGCTGATAAAACATAAACCAAACGTTGGAGGTGGTCATTTCTTCATGCGCAGTGAATAACTCGGCACTCTAAAGCACCCGAGAGCGTTTTTTTCGATGCCAACCTAACCAGAGTGACGGGAGCGGCACAATTCAGAAAAAGTGCTCAGCTCGCCGAGAAAATGCGATTTAAGCAATACAATTAAAAATGCTTATAAAACATAAACCAAACGTTGGAGGTGGTCATTTCTTAATGCGCAGTAATAAACTCGGCACTCTAAAGCACCCGAGAGTGTTTTTTTCAAAACCCAACCAGAGTGACGGGAGCGGCACAATTCAGAAAAAGTGCTCAGCTCGCCGAGAAAATGCGATTCAAGCAATAAAATTAAAAATGCTTATAAAACATAAACCAAACGTTGGAAGTGGTCATTTCTTCATGCGCAGTGATAAACTCGGCACTCTAAAGCACCCGAGAGCGTTTTTTTCGATGCCAACCTAACCAGAGTTACGGGAGCGGCACAATTCAGAAAAAGCGCTCAGCTCGCCGAGAAAATGCGATTTAAGCAATAAAATTAAAAATGCTTATAAAACATAAACCAAACGTTGGAGGTGGTCATTTCTTCATGCGCAGTGTTAAAATCGGCACTCTAAAGCACCCGAGAGCGTTTTTTTCGATGCCAACCTAACCAGAGTGACGGGAGCAGCACAATTCAGAAAAAGCGCTCAGCTCGCCGAGAAAATGCGATTTAAGCAATAAAATTAAAAATGCTTATAAAACATAAACCAAACGTTGGAGGTGGTCATTTCTTCATGCGCAGTGATAAACTCGGCACTCTAAAGCACCCGAGAGCGTTTTTTTCGATGCCAACCTAACCAGAGTGACGGGAGCGGCACAATTCAGAAAAAGTGCTCAGCTCGCCGAGAAAATGCGATTCAAGCAATAAAATTAAAAATGCTTATTAAACATAAACCAAACGTTGGAGGTGGTCATTTCTTCATGCGCAGTGAATAACTCGGCACTCTAAAGCACCCGAGAGCGTTTTTTTCGATGCCAACCTAACCAGAGTGACGGGAGCGGCACAATTCAGAAAAAGTGCTCAGCTCGCCGAGAAAATGCGATTTAAGCAATAAAATTAAAAATGCTTATAAAACATAAACCAAACGTTGGAGGTGGTCATTTCTTAATGCGCAGTAATAAACTCGGCACTCTAAAGCACCCGAGAGCGTTTTTTTCGATGCCAACCTAACCAGAGTGACGGGAGCGGCACAATTCAGAAAAAGTGCTCAGCTCGCCGAGAAAATGCGATTTAAGCAATAAAATTAAAAATGCTTATAAAACATAAACCAAACGTTGGAGGTGGTCATTTCTTAATGCGCAGTAATAAACTCGGCACTCTAAAGCACCCGAGAGCGTTTTTTTCGATGCCAACCTAACCAGAGTGACGGGAGCGGCACAATTCAGAAAAAGCGCTCAGCTCGCCGAGAAAATGCGATTTAAGCAATAAAATTAAAAATGCTTATAAAACATAAACCAAACGTTGGAGGTGGTCATTTCTTCGTGCGCAGTGAATAACTCGGCACTCTAAAGCACCCGAGAGCGTTTTTTTCGATGCCAACCTAACCAGAGTGACGGGAGCGGCACAATTCAGAAAAAGTGCTCAGCTCGCCGAGAAAATGCGATTTAAGCAATAAAATTAAAAATGCTTATAAAACATAAACCAAACGTTGGAGGTGGTCATTTCTTAATGCGCAGTAATAAACTCGGCACTCTAAAGCACCCGAGAGCGTTTTTTTCGATGCCAACCTAACCAGAGTGACGGGAGCGGCACAATTCAGAAAAAGTGCTCAGCTCGCCGAGAAAATGCGATTTAAGCAATAAAATTAAAAATGCTTATTAAACATAAACCAAACGTTGGAGGTGGTCATTTCTTCATGCGCAGTGAATGACTCGGCACTCTAAAGCACCCGAGAGCGTTTTTTTCGATGCCAACCTAACCAGAGTGACGGGAGCGGCACAATTCAGAAAAAGCGCTCAGCTCGCCGAGAAAATGCGATTTAAGCAATAAAATTAAAAATGCTTATTAAACATAAACCAAACGTTGGAGGTGGTCATTTCTTCATGCGCAGTGAATAACTCGGCACTCTAAAGCACCCGAGAGCGTTTTTTTCGATGCCAACCTAACCAGAGTGACGGGAGCGGCACAATTCAGAAAAAGCGCTCAGCTCGCCGAGAAAATGCGATTTAAGCAATAAAATTAAAAATGCTTATAAAACATAAACCAAACGTTGGAGGTGGTCATTTCTTCATGCGCAGTG
This sequence comes from Syngnathus typhle, assembly GCF_033458585.1. Taxonomy (NCBI): domain Eukaryota; kingdom Metazoa; phylum Chordata; class Actinopteri; order Syngnathiformes; family Syngnathidae; genus Syngnathus; species Syngnathus typhle. The sequence goes on along the minus strand of NC_083738.1, from coordinate 1,127,032 downwards.
ATAAACTCGGCACTCTAAAGGACCCGAGAGCGTTTTTTTCGATGCCAACCTAACCAGAGTGACGGGAGCGGCACAATTCAGAAAAAGTGCTCAGCTCGCCGAGAAAATGCGATTTAAGCAATAAAATTAAAAATGCTTATAAAACATAAACCAAACGTTGGAGGTGGTCATTTCTTCATGCGCAGTGAATAACTCGGCACTCTAAAGCACCCGAGAGCGTTTTTTTCGATGCCAACCTAACCAGAGTGACGGGAGCGGCACAATTCAGAAAAAAGTGCTCAGCTTGCCGAGAAAATGCGATTTAAGCAATAAAATTAAAAATGCTTATAAAACATAAACCAAACGTTGGAGGTGGTCATTTCTTAATGCGCAGCAATAAACTCGGCACTCTAAAGCACCCGAGAGCGTTTTTTTTCGATGCCAACCTAACCAGAGTGACGGGAGCGGCACAATTCAGAAAAAGCGCTCAGCTCGCCCAGAAAATGCGATTTAAGCAATAAAATTAAAAATGCTTATAAAACATAAACCAAACGTTGGAGGTGGTCATTTCTTCGTGCGCAGTGAATAACTCGGCACTCTAAAGCACCCGAGAGCGTTTTTTTCGATGCCAACCTAACCAGAGTGACGGGAGCGGCACAATTCAGAAAAAGTGCTCAGCTCGCCGAGAAAATGCGATTTAAGCAATAAAATTAAAAATGCTTATAAAACATAAACCAAACGTTGGAGGTGGTCATTTCTTAATGCGCAGTAATAAACTCGGCACTCTAAAGCACCCGAGGGCGTTTTTTTCGATGCCAACCTAACCAGAGTGACGGGAGCGGCACAATTCAGAAAAAGTGGTCAGCTCGCCGAGAAAATGCGATTTAAGCAATAAAATTAAAAATGCTTATTAAACATAAACCAAACGTTGGAGGTGGTCATTTCTTCATGCGCAGTGAATAACTCGGCACTCTAAAGCACCCGAGAGCGTTTTTTTCGATGCCAACCTAACCAGAGTGACGGGAGCGGCACAATTCAGAAAAAGCGCTCAGCTCGCCGAGAAAATGCGATTTAAGCAATAAAATTAAAAATGCTTATAAAACATAAACCAAACGTTGGAGGTGGTCATTTCTTCATGCGCAGTGATAAACTCGGCACTCTAAAGCACCCGAGAGCGTTTTTTTCGATGCCAACCTAACCAGAGTTACGGGAGCGGCACAATTCAGAAAAAGCGCTCAGCTCGCCGAGAAAATGCGATTTAAGCAATAAAATTAAAAATGCTTATAAAACATAAACCAAACGTTGGAGGTGGTCATTTCTTCATGCGCAGTGATAAACTCGGCACTCTAAAGCACCCGAGAGCGTTTTTTTCGATGCCAACCTAACCAGAGTGACGGGAGCGGCACAATTCAGAAAAGGCGCTCAGCTCGCCGAGAAAATGCGATTTAAGCAATAAAATTAAAAATGCTTATAAAACATAAACCAAACGTTGGAGGTGGTCATTTCTTCATGCGCAGTGATAAACTCGGCACTCTAAAGCACCCGAGAGCGTTTTTTTCGATGCCAACCTAACCAGAGTGACGGGAGCGGCACAATTCAGAAAAAGTGCTCAGCTCGCCGAGAAAATGCGATTTAAGCAATAAAATTAAAAATGCTTATAAAACATAAACTAAACGTTGGAGGTGGTCATTTCTTCATGCCCAGTGATAAACTCGGCACTCTAAAGCACCCAAGAGCGTTTTTTTCGATGCCAACCTAACCAGAGTGACGGGAGCGGCACAATTCAGAAAAAGTGCTCAGCTCGCCGAGAAAATGCGATTTAAGCAATAAAACTAAAAATGCTTATAAAACATAAACCAAACGTTGGAGGTGGTCATTTCTTCATGGGCAGTGAATAACTCGGCACTCTAAAGCACCCGAGAGCGTTTTTTTCGATGCCAACCTAACCAGAGTGACGGGAGCGGCACAATTCAGAAAAAGCGCTCAGCTCGCCGAGAAAATGCGATTTAAGCAATAAATTTAAAAATGCTTATAAAACATAAACCAAACGTTGGAGGTGGTCATTTCTTCATGCGCAGTGATAAACTCGGCACTCTAAAGCACCCGAGAGCGTTTTTTTCGATGCCAACCTAACCAGAGTGACGGGAGCGGCACAATTCAGAAAAAGTGCTCAGCTCGCCGAGAAAATGCGATTTAAGCAATAAAATTAAAAATGCTTATAAAACATAAACCAAACGTTGGAGGTGGTCATTTCTTAATGCGCAGTAATAAACTCGGCACTCTAAAGCACCCGAGAGCGTTTTTTTCGATGCCAACCTAACCAGAGTGACAGGAGCGGCACAATTCAGAAAAAGTGCTCAGCTCGCCGAGAAAATGCGATTTAAGCAATAAAATTAAAAATGCTTATAAAACATAAACCAAACGTTGGAGGTGGTCATTTCTTCATGCGCAGTGAATAACTCGGCACTCTAAAGCACCCGAGAGCGTTTTTTTTTTTTTTTTAAAGTCAAAAGTCAAGGTCAGCTTTATTGTCAATCTCTCCACATGTCACAACACACAAAGAGACCGAAATTACGTTTTTCTCTATCCCACGGTGACGAGACACATACCACGATAGACATACATGTACGCGACACAATATAAAAACAAGAAGGCAAAAATTCTAACAATCAATAGTAAGAGTGATGAATAAATAATAAATAAACAGATAACACAATAAATAACGGAGCCAGCAAGCATAGCGCAAAAGTAAAAAACATCATAAACAAAAAGGCACAAACAATAAATAAGAGTAATAACAAATAATAAATAATAAGAGCCAGTGTGCATTCAGACAGTTCAGACAGTGAAAGTACAGGACGCTACGCAGAACGGGGGAGCGAGTTCAGGATCCTAACAGCCTGGAGTATGAAGCTGTTTGAGAGTCTGGAGGTGCGGGAGCGCAGGCTTCTGTACCTCTTCCCAGAGGGCAGAAGCTCGAACAAAGAGTGAGCGGGGTGACTCGCATCACTCACAATCGTGGTCGCCTTGCGGGTGAGATGGGAGGTGTAAATGTCCTTCAAGGAGGGGAGCGAAGCACCAGCAATCTTACCAGCCGTGTTCACTATGCGCTGCAGGGCCTTCAAGTTGTAGTCAGTGCAGCCGCCACCCCAAACAGCAATACAGCTGGAGAGGACGCTCTCAATGGTGCCGCGGTAAAATGCAGTCATGACGGCCGGAGGAGCGCTCGCTCGCCTAAGTTTCCGCAGGAAGTACAGGCGGCGCTGGGCTTTCTTTGCCAGTGATGCGGTGTTGGTGGACCAGGAGAGATCCTCACTGATGTGCACCCCCAGGAACTTGGCGCTGCTCACTCGCTCCACCACAGCACCGTCGATGGTCAGCGGCAGGTGTTGGGTGTGACCCTTCCGGAAGTCCACAACAATCTCCTTGGTCTTGTCGACGTTCAGCAGGAGGTTGTTGTCCCTGCACCACGTGGTCAGAAGGTCAACCTCAAGCCTGTATTGAGTCTCGTCTCCCTTGGTGATGAGACCCACCAGAGTCGTTTTTCGATGCCAACCTAACCAGAGTGACGGGAGCGGCACAATTCAGAAAAAGTGCTCAGCTCGCCGAGAAAATGCGATTTAAGCAATAAAATTAAAAATGCTTATAAAACATAAACCAAACGTTGGAGGTGGTCATTTCTTAATGCGCAGTAATAAACTCGGCACTCTAAAGCACCCGAGAGCGTTTTTTTCGATGCCAACCTAACCAGAGTGACGGGAGCGGCACAATTCAGAAAACGTGCTCAGCTCGCCGAGAAAATGCGATTTAAGCAATAAAATTAAAAATGCTTATAAAACATAAACCAAACGTTGGAGGTGGTCATTTCTTAATGCGCAGTAATAAACTCGGCACTCTAAAGCACCCGAGAGCGTTTTTTTCGATGCCAACCTAACCAGAGTGACGGGAGCGGCACAATTCAGAAAAAGTGCTCAGCTCGCCGAGAAAATGCGATTTAAGCAATAAAATTAAAAATGCTTATTAAAACTAAACCAAACGTTGGAGGTGGTAATTTCTTCATGCGCAGTGAATAACTCGGCACTCTAAAGCACCCGATAGCGTTTTTTTCGATGCCAACCTAACCAGAGTGACGGGAGCGGCACAATTCAGAAAAAGTGCTCAGCTCGCCGAGAAAATGCGATTTAAGTAATAAAATTAAAAATGCTTATAAAACATAAACCAAACGTTGGAGGTGGTCATTTCTTAATGCGCAGTAATAAACTCGGCACTCTAAAGCACCCGAGAGCGTTTTTTTCGATGCCAACCTAACCAGAGTGACGGGAGCGGCACAATTCAGAAAAAGTGCTCAGCTCGCCGAGAAAATGCGATTTAAGCAATAAAATTAAAAATGCTTATAAAACATAAACCAAACGTTGGAGGTGGTCATTTCTAAATGCGCAGTGATAAACTCGGCACTCTAAAGCACCCGAGAGCGTTTTTTTCGATGCCAACCTAACCAGAGTGACGGGAGCGGCACAATTCAGAAAAAGCGCTCAGCTCGCCGAGAAAATGCGATTTAAGCAATAAAATTAAAAATGCTTATAAAACATAAACCAAACGTTGGAGGTGGTCATTTCTTCGTGCGCAGTGAATAACTCGGCACTCTAAAGCACCCGAGAGCGTTTTTTTCGATGCCAACCTAACCAGAGTGACGGGAGCGGCACAATTCAGAAAAAGTGCTCAGCTCGCCGAGAAAATGCGATTTAAGCAATAAAATTAAAAATGCTTATAAAACATAAACCAAACGTTGGAGGTGGTCATTTCTTAATGCGCAGTAATAAACTCGGCACTCTAAAGCACCCGAGAGCGTTTTTTTCGATGCCAACCTAACCAGAGTGACGGGAGCGGCACAATTCAGAAAAAGCGCTCAGCTCGCCGAGAAAATGCGATTTAAGCAATAAAATTAAAAATGCTTACAAAACATAAACCAAACGTTGGAGGTGGTCATTTCTTAATGCGCAGTAATAAACTCGGCACTCTAAAGCACCCGTGAGCGTTTTTTTCGATGCCAACCTAACCAGAGTGACGGGAGCGGCACAATTCAGAAAAAGTGCTCAGGTCGCCGAGAAAATGCGATTTAAGCAACAAAATTAAAAATGCTTATAAAACATAAACCAAACGTTGGAGGTGGTCATTTCTTAATGCGCAGTAATAAACTCGGCACTCTAAAGCACCCGAGAGCGTTTTTTTCGATGCCAACCTAACCAGAGTGACGGGAGCGGCACAATTCAGAAAAAGTGCTCAGCTCGCCGAGAAAATGCGATTTGAGCAATAAAATTAAAAATGCTTATAAAACATAAACCAAACGTTGGAGGTGGTCATTTCTTCGTGCGCAGTAATAAACTCGGCACTCTAAAGCACCCGAGAGCGTTTTTTTCGATGCCAACCTAACCAGAGTGACGGGAGCGGCACAATTCAGAAAAAGTGCTCAGCTCGCCGAGAAAATGCGATTTAAGCAATAAAATTAAAAATGCTTATTAAACATAAACCAAACGTTGGAGGTGGTCATTTCTTCATGCGCAGTGAATAACTCGGCACTCTAAAGCACCCGAGAGCGTTTTTTTCGATGCCAACCTAACCAGAGTGACGGGAGCGGCACAATTCAGAAAAAGTGCTCAGCTCGCCGAGAAAATGCGATTTAAGCAATAAAACTAAAAATGCTTATAAAACATAAACCAAATGTTGGAGGTGGTCATTTCTTCATGCGCAGTCAATAACTCGGCACTCTAAAGCACCCGAGAGCGTTTTTTTCGATGCCAACCTAACCAGAGTGACGGGAGCGGCACAATTCAGAAAAAGCGCTCAGCTCGCCGAGAAAATGCGATTTAAGCAATATATTTAAAAATGCTTATAAAACATAAACCAAACGTTGGAGGTGGTCACTTCTTCATGCGCAGTGATAAACTCGGCACTCTAAAGCACCCGAGAGCGTTTTTTTCGATGCCAACCTAACCAGAGTGACGGGAGCGGCACAATTCAGAAAAAGTGCTCTGCTCGCCGAAAAAATGCGATTTAAGCAATAAAATTAAAAATGCTTATAAAACATAAACCAAACGTTGGAGGTGGTCATTTCTTCATGCGCTGTGATAAACTCGGCACTCTAAAGCACCCGAGAGCGTTTTTTTCGATGCCAACCTAACCAGAGTGACGGGAGCGGCACAATTCAGAAAAAGCGCTCAGCTCGCCGAGAAAATGCGATTTAAGCAATAAAATTAAAAATGCTTATAAAACATAAACCAAACGTTGGAGGTGGTCATTTCTTAATGCGCAGTAATAAACTCGGCACTCTAAAGCACCCGTGAGCGTTTTTTTCGATGCCAACCTAACCAGAGTGACGGGAGCGGCACAATTCAGAAAAAGTGCTCAGGTCGCCGAGAAAATGCGATTTAAGCAATAAAATTAAAAATGCTTATAAAACATAAACCAAACGTTGGAGGTGGTCATTTCTTCATGCGCAGTGATAAACTCGGCACTCTAAAGCACCCGAGAGCGTTTTTTTCGATGCCAACCTAACCAGAGTGACGGGAGCGGCACAATTCAGAAAAAGCGCTCAGCTCGCCGAGAAAATGCGATTTAAGCAATAAATTTAAAAATGCTTATAAAACATAAACCAAACGTTGGAGGTGGTCACTTCTTCATGCGCAGTGATAAACTCGGCACTCTAAAGCACCCGAGAGCGTTTTTTTCGATGCCAACCTAACCAGAGTGACGGGAGCGGCACAATTCAGAAAAAGTGCTCAGCTCGCCGAGAAAATGCGATTTAAGCAATAAAATTAAAAATGCTTATAAAACATAAACCAAACGTTGGAGGTGGTCATTTCTTCATGCGCTGTGATAAACTCGGCACTCTAAAGCACCCGAGAGCGTTTTTTTCGATGCCAACCTAACCAGAGTGACGGGAGCGGCACAATTCAGAAAAAGCGCTCAGCTCGCCGAGAAAATGCGATTTAAGCAATAAAATTAAAAATGCTTATAAAACATAAACCAAACGTTGGAGGTGGTCATTTCTTAATGCGCAGTAATAAACTCGGCACTCTAAAGCACCCGTGAGCGTTTTTTTCGATGCCAACCTAACCAGAGTGACGGGAGCGGCACAATTCAGAAAAAGTGCTCAGGTCGCCGAGAAAATGCGATTTAAGCAATAAAATTAAAAATGCTTATAAAACATAAACCAAACGTTGGAGGTGGTCATTTCTTAATGCGCAGTAATAAACTCGGCACTCTAAAGCACCCGAGAGCGTTTTTTTCGATGCCAACCTAACCAGAGTGACGGGAGCGGCACAATTCAGAAAAAGCGCTCAGCTCGCCGAGAAAATGCGATTTAAGCAATAAAATTAAAAATGCTTATAAAACATAAACCAAACGTTGGAGGTGGTCATTTCTTCGTGCGCAGTGAATAACTCGGCACTCTAAAGCACCCGAGAGCGTTTTTTTCGATGCCAACCTAACCAGAGTGACTGGAGCGGCACAATTCAGAAAAAGCGCTCAGCTCGCCGAGAAAATGCGATTTAAGCAATAAAATTAAAAATGCTTATTAAACATAAACCAAACGTTGGAGGTGGTCATTTCTTCATGCGCAGTGAATAACTCGGCACTCTAAAGCACCCGAGAGCGTTTTTTTCGATGCCAACCTAACCAGAGTGACGGGAGCGGCACAATTCAGAAAAAGCGCTCAGCTCGCCGAGAAAATGCGATTTAAGCAATAAAATTAAAAATGCTTATAAAACATAAACCAAACGTTGGAGGTGGTCATTTCTTCATGCGCAGTGATAAACTCGGCACTCTAAAGCACCCGAGAGCGTTTTTTTCGATGCCAACCTAACCAGAGTGACGGGAGCGGCACAATTCAGAAAAAGCGCTCAGCTCGCCGAGAAAATGCGATTTAAGCAATAAAATTAAAAATGCTTATAAAACATAAACCAAACGTTGGAGGTGGTCATTTCTTCATGCGCAGTGATAAACTCGGCACTCTAAAGCACCCGAGAGCGTTTTTTTCGATGCCAACCTAACCAGAGTGACGGGAGCGGCACAATTCAGAAAAAGTGCTCAGCTCGCCGAGAAAATGCGATTCAAGCAATAAAATTAAAAATGCTTATTAAACATAAACCAAACGTTGGAGGTGGTCTTTTCTTCATGTGCAGTGAATAACTCGGCACTCTAAAGCACCCGAGAGCGTTTTTTTCGATGCCAACCTAACCAGAGTGACGGGAGCGGCACAATTCAGAAAAAGTGCTCAGCTCGCCGAGAAAATGCGATTTAAGCAATAAAATTAAAAATGCTTATTAAACATAAACCAAACGTTGGAGGTGGTCATTTCTTCATGCGCAGTGATAAACTCGGCACTCTAAAGCACCCGAGAGTGTTTTTTTCGATGCCAACCTAACCAGAGTGACGGGAGCGGCACAATTCAGAAAAAGTGCTCAGCTCGCCGAGAAAATGCGATTTAAGCAATAAAACTAAAAATGCTTATAAAACATAAACCAAACGTTGGAGGTGGTCATTTCTTCATGCGCAGTGAATAACTCGGCACTCTAAAGCACCCGAGAGCGTTTTTTTCGATGCCAACCTAACCAGAGTGACGGGAGCGGCACAATTCAGAAAAAGCGCTCAGCTCGCCGAGAAAATGCGATTTAAGCAATACATTTAAAAATGCTTATAAAACATAAACCAAACGTTGGAGGTGGTCATTTCTTCATGCGCAGTGATAAACTCGGCACTCTAAAGCACCCGAGAGCGTTTTTTTCGATGCCAACCTAACCAGAGTGACGGGAGCGGCACAATTCAGAAAAAGTGCTCAGCTCGCCGAGAAAATGCGATTTAAGCAATAAAATTAAAAATGCTTATAAAACATAAACCAAACGTTGGAGGTGGTCATTTCTTCATGCGCAGTGATAAACTCGGCACTCTAAAGCACCCGAGAGCGTTTTTTTTCGATGCCAACCTAACCAGAGTGACGGGAGCGGCACAATTCAGAAAAAGCGCTCAGCTCGCCGAGAAAATGCGATTTAAGCAATAAAATTAAAAATGCTTATAAAACATAAACCAAACGTTGGAGGTGGTCATTTCTTAATGCGCAGTAATAAACTCGGCACTCTAAAGCACCCGAGAGCGTTTTTTTCGATGCCAACCTAACCAGAGTGACGGGAGCGGCACAATTCAGAAAAAGTGCTCAGCTCGCCGAGAAAATGCGATTTAAGCAATAAAATTAAAAATGCTTATAAAACATAAACCAAACGTTGGAGGTGGTCATTTCTTAATGCGCAGTAATAAACTCGGCACTCTAAAGCACCCGAGAGCGTTTTTTTCGATGCCAACCTAACCAGAGTGACGGGAGCGGCACAATTCAGAAAAAGTGCTCAGCTCGCCGAGAAAATGCGATTTAAGCAGTAAAATTAAAAATGCTTATTAAACATAAACCAAACGTTGGAGGTGGTCATTTCTTCATGCGCAGTGAATAACTCGGCACTCTGTTAAGCACCCGATAGCGTTTTTTTCGATGCCAACCTAACCAGAGTGACGGGAGCGGCACAATTCAGAAAAAGTGCTCAGCTCGCCGAGAAAATGCGATTTAAGCAATAAAATTAAAAATGCTTATAAAACATAAACCAAACGTTGGAGGTGGTCATTTCTTAATGCGCAGTAATAAACTCGGCACTCTAAAGCACCCGAGAGCGTTTTTTTCGATGCCAACCTAACCAGAGTGACGGGAGCGGCACAATTCAGAAAAAGTGCTCAGGTCGCCGAGAAAATGCGATTTAAGCAATAAAATTAAAAATGCTTATAAAACATAAACCAAACGTTGGAGGTGGTCATTTCTTAATGCGCAGTAATAAACTCGGCACTCTAAAGCACCCGAGAGCGTTTTTTTCGATGCCAACCTAACCAGAGTGACGGGAGCGGCACAATTCAGAAAAAGCGCTCAGCTCGCCGAGAAAATGCGATTTAAGCAATAAAATTAAAAATGCTTATAAAACATAAACCAAACGTTGGAGGTGGTCATTTCTTCGTGCGCAGTGAATAACTCGGCACTCTAAAGCACCCGAGAGCGTTTTTTTCGATGCCAACCTAACCAGAGTGACGGGAGCGGCACAATTCAGAAAAAGTGCTCAGCTCGCCGAGAAAATGCGATTTAAGCAATAAAATTAAAAATGCTTATAAAACATAAACCAAACGTTGGAGGTGGTCATTTCTTAATGCGCAGTAATAAACTCGGCACTCTAAAGCACCCGAGAGCGTTTTTTTTCGATGCCAACCTAACCAGAGTGACGGGAGCGGCACAATTCAGAAAAAGTGCTCAGCTCGCCGAGAAAATGCGATTTAAGCAATAAAATTAAAAATGCTTATTAAACATAAACCAAACGTTGGAGGTGGTCATTTCTTCATGCGCAGTGAATAACTCGGCACTCTAAAGCACCCGAGAGCGTTTTTTTCGATGCCAACCTAACCAGAGTGACGGGAGCGGCACAATTCAGAAAAAGCGCTCAGCTCGCCGAGAAAATGCGATTTAAGCAATAAAATTAAAAATGCTTATTAAACATAAACCAAACGTTGGAGGTGGTCATTTCTTCATGCGCAGTGAATAACTCGGCACTCTAAAGCACCCGAGAGCGTTTTTTTCGATGCCAACCTAACCAGAGTGACGGGAGCGGCACAATTCAGAAAAAGCGCTCAGCTCGCCGAGAAAATGCGATTTAAGCAATAAAATTAAAAATGCTTATAAAACATAAACCAAACGTTGGAGGTGGTCATTTCTTCATGCGCAGTGATAAACTCGGCACTCTAAAGCACCCGAGAGCGTTTTTTTCGATGCCAACCTAACCAGAGTGACGGGAGCGGCACAATTCAGAAAAAGTGCTCAGCTCGCCGAGAAAATGCGATTTAAGCAATAAAATTAAAAATGCTTATAAAACATAAACCAAACGTTGGAGGTGGTCATTTCTTCATGCGCAGTGAATAACTCGGCACTCTAAAGCACCCGAGAGCGTTTTTTTCGATGCCAACCTAACCAGAGTGACGGGAGCGGCACAATTCAGAAAAAGTGCTCAGCTCGCCGAGAAAATGCGATTTAAGCAATAAAATTAAAAATGCTTATAAAACATAAACCAAACGTTGGAGGTGGTCATTTCTTAATGCGCAGTAATAAACTCGGCACTCTAAAGCACCCGAGAGCGTTTTTTTCGATGCCAACCTAACCAGAGTGACGGGAGCGGCACAATTCAGAAAAAGTGCTCAGCTCGCCGAGAAAATGCGATTTAAGCAATAAAATTAAAAATACTTATTAAACATAAACCAAACGTTGGAGGTGGTCATTTCTTCATGCGCAGTGATAAACTCGGCACTCTAAAGCACCCGAGAGCGTTTTTTTTCGATGCCAACCTAACCAGAGTGACGGGAGCGGCACAATTCAGAAAAAGTGCTCAGCTCGCCGAGAAAATGCGATTTAAGCAATAAAACTAAAAATGCTTATAAAACATAAACCAAACGTTGGAGGTGGTCATTTCTTCATGCGCAGTGAATAACTCGGCACTCTAAAGCACCCGAGAGCGTTTTTTTCGATGCCAACCTAACCAGAGTGACGGGAGCGGCACAATTCAGAAAAAGCGCTCAGGTCGCCGAGAAAATGCGATTTAAGCAATAAATTTAAAAATGCTTATAAAACATAAACCAAACGTTGGAGGTGGTCATTTCTTCATGCGCAGTGATAAACTCGGCACTCTAAAGCACCCGAGAGCGTTTTTTTCGAAGCCAACCTAACCAGAGTGACGGGAGCGGCACAATTCAGAAAAAGTGCTCAGCTCGCCGAGAAAATGCGATTTAAGCAATAAAATTAAAAATGCTTATAAAACATAAACCAAACGTTGGAGGTGGTCATTTCTTCATGCGCAGTGATAAACTCGGCACTCTAAAGCACCCGAGAGCGTTTTTTTCGATGCCAACCTAACCAGAGTGACGGGAGCGGCACAATTCAGAAAAAGCGCTCAGCTCGCCGAGAAAATGCGATTTAAGCAATAAAATTAAAAATGCTTATAAAACATAAACCAAACGTTGGAGGTGGTCATTTCTTCGTGCGCAGTGAATAACTCGGCACTCTAAAGCACCCGAGAGCGTTTTTTTCTATGCCAACCTAACCAGAGTGACGGGAGCGGCACAATTCAGAAAAAGTGCTCAGCTCGCCGAGAAAATGCGATTTAAGCAATAAAATTAAAAATGCTTATAAAACATAAACCAAACGTTGGAGGTGGTCATTTCTTAATGCGCAGTAATAAACTCGGCACTCTAAAGCACCCGAGAGCGGTTTTTTCGATGCCAACCTAACCAGAGTGACGGGAGCGGCACAATTCAGAAAAAGTGCTCAGCTCGCCGAGAAAATGCGATTTAAGCAATAAAATTAAAAATGCTTATAAAACATAAACCAAACGTTGGAGGTGGTCATTTCTTAATGCGCAGTAATAAACTCGGCACTCTAAAGCACCCGAGAGCGTTTTTTTCGATGCCAACCTAACCAGAGTGACGGGAGCGGCACAATTCAGAAAAAGTGCTCAGCTCGCCGAGAAAATGCGATTTGAGCAATAAAATTAAAAATGCTTATAAAACATAAACCAAACGTTGGAGGTGGTAATTTCTAAATGTGCAGTGATAAAGTCGGAACTCTAAAGCACCCGAGAGCGTTTTTTTCGATGCCAACCTAACCAGAGTGACGGGAGCGGCACAATTCAGAAAAAGTGCTCAGCTCGCCGAGAAAATGCGATTCAAGCAATAAAATTAAAAATGCTTATTAAACATAAACCAAACGTTGGAGGTGGTCATTTCTTCATGCGCAGGGAATAACTCGGCACTCTAAAGCACCCGAGAGCGTTTTTTTCGATGCCAACCTAACCAGAGTGACGGGAGCGGCACAATTCAGAAAAAGCGCTCAGCTCGCCGAGAAAATGCGATTTAAGCAATAAAATTAAAAATGCTTATAAAACATAAACCAAACGTTGGAGGTGGTCATTTCTTCATGCGCAGTGATAAAGTCGGAACTCTAAAGCACCCGAGAGCGTTTTTTTCGATGCCAACCTAACCAGAGTGACGGGAGCGGCACAATTCAGAAAAAGTGCTCAGCTCGCCGAGAAAATGCGATTCAAGCAATAAAATTAAAAATGCTTATTAAACATAAACCAAACGTTGGAGGTGGTCATTTCTTCATGCGCAGGGAATAACTCGGCACTCTAAAGCACCCGAGAGCGTTTTTTTCGATGCCAACCTAACCAGAGTGACGGGAGCGGCACAATTCAGAAAAAGCGCTCAGCTCGCCGAGAAAATGCGATTTAAGCAATAAAATTAAAAATGCTTATAAAACATAAACCAAACGTTGGAGGTGGTCATTTCTAAATGCGCAGTAATAAACTCGGCACTCTAAAGCACCCGAGAGCGTTTTTTTCGATGCCAACCTAACCAGAGTGACGGGAGCGGCACGATTCAGAAAAAGCGCTCAGCTCGCCGAGAAAATGCGATTTAAGCAATAAAATTAAAAATGCTTATAAAACATAAACCAAACGATGGAGGTGGTCATTTCTTCGTGCGCAGTGAATAACTCGGCACTCTAAAGCACCCGACAGCGTTTTTTTCGATGCCAACCTAACCAGAGTGACGGGAGCGGCACAATTCAGAAAAAGTGCTCAGCTCGCCGAGAAAATGCGATTTAAGCAATAAAATTAAAAATGCTTATAAAACATAAACCAAACGTTGGAGGTGGTCATTTCTTCATGCGCAGTGATAAACTCGGCACTCTAAAGCACCCGAGAGCGTTTTTTTTCGATGCCAACCTAACCAGAGTGACGGGAGCGGCACAATCCAGAAAAAGTGCTCAGCTCGCCGAGAAAATGCGATTTAAGCAATAAAATTAAAAATGCTTATAAAACATAAACCAAACGTTGGAGGTGGTCATTTCTTAATGCGCAGTAATAAACTCGGCACTCTAAAGCACCCGAGAGCGTTTTTTTCGATGCCAACCTAACCAGAGTGACGGGAGCGGCACAATTCAGAAAAAGTGCTCAGCTCGCCGAGAAAATGCGATTTAAGCAATAAAATTAAAAATGCTTATAAAACATAAACCAAACGTTGGAGGTGGTCATTTCTTAATGCGCAGTAATAAACTCGGCACTCTAAAGCACCCGAGAGCGTTTTTTTCGATGCCAACCTAACCAGAGTGACGGGAGCGGCACAATTCAGAAAAAGTGCTCAGCTCGCCGAGAAAATGCGATTTAAGCAATAAAATTAAAAATGCTTATAAAACATAAACCAAACGTTGGAGGTGGTCATTTCTTAATGCGCAGTAATAAACTCGGCACTCTAAAGCACCCGAGAGCGTTTTTTTCGATGCAAACCTAACCAGAGTGACGGGAGCGGCACAATTCAGAAAAAGTGCTCAGCTCGCCGAGAAAATGCGATTTAAGCAATAAAATTAAAAATGCTTATTAAACATAAACCAAACGTTGGAGGTGGTCATTTCTTCATGCGCGGTGATAAACTCGGCACTCTAAAGCACCCGAGAGCGTTTTTTTCGATGCCAACCTAACCAGAGTGACGGGAGCGGCACAATTCAGAAAAAGTGCTCAGCTCGCCGAGAAAATGCGATTTAAGCAATAAAATTAAAAATGCTTATAAAACATAAACCAAACGTTGGAGGTGGTCATTTCTTCATGCGCAGTGAATAACTCGGCACTCTAAAGCACCCGAGAGCGTTTTTTTCGATGCCAACCTAACCAGAGTGACGGGAGCGGCACAATTCAGAAAATGTGCTCAGCTCGCCGAGAAAATGCGATTTAAGCAATAAAATTAAAAATGCTTATAAAACATAAACCAAACGTTGGAGGTGGTCATTTCTTAATGCACAGTAATAAACTCGGCACTCTAAAGCACCCGAGAGCGTTTTTTTCGATGCCAACCTAACCAGAGTGACGGGAGCGGCACAATTCAGAAAAAGTGCTCAGCTCGCCGAGAAAATGCGATTTAAGCAATAAAATTAAAAATGCTTATTAAACATAAACCAAACGTTGGAGGTGGTCATTTCTTCATGTGCAGTGAATACTTCGGCACTCTAAAGCACCCGAGAGCGTTTTTTTCGATGCCAACCTAACCAGAGTGACGGGAGCGGCACAATTCAGAAAAAGCGCTCAGCTCGCCGAGAAAATGCGATTTAAGCAATAAATATAAAAATGCTTATAAAACATAAACCAAACGTTGGAGGTGGTCATTTCTTCATGCGCAGTGAATAACTCGGCACTCTAAAGCACCCGAGAGCGTTTTTTTCGATGCCAACCTAACCAGAGTGACGGGAGCGGCACAATTCAGAAAAAGCGCTCAGCTCGCCGAGAAAATGCGATTTAAGCAATAAAATTAAAAATGCTTATAAAACATAAACCAAACGTTGGAGGTGGTCATTTCTTCATGCGCAGTGATAAACTCGGCACTCTAAAGCACCCAAGAGCGTTTTTTTCGATGCCAACCTAACCAGAGTGACGGGAGCGGCACAATTCAGAAAAAGTGCTCAGCTCGCCGAGAAAATGCGATTTAAGCAATAAAATTAAAAATGCTTATAAAACATAAACCAAACGTTGGAGGTGGTCATTTCTTCATGCGCAGTGAATAACTCGGCACTCTAAAGCACCCGAGAGCGTTTTTTTCGATGCCAACCTAACCAGAGTGACGGGAGCGGCACAATTCAGAAAAAGTGCTCAGCTCGCCGAGAAAATGCGATTTAAGCAATAAAATTAAAAATGCTTATAAAACATAAACCAAACGTTGGAGGTGGTCATTTCTTCATGCGCAGTGATAAACTCGGCACTCTAAAGCACCCGAGAGCGTTTTTTTCGATGCCAACCTAACCAGAGTGACGGGAGCGGCACAATTCAGAAAAAGCGCTCAGCTCGCCGAGAAAATGCGATTTAAGCAATAAAATTAAAAATGCTTATAAAACATAAACCAAACGTTGGAGGTTGTCATTTCTTCATGCGCAGTGATATACTCGGCACTCTAAAGCACCCGAGAGCGTTTTTTTCGATGCCAACCTAACCAGAGTGACGGGAGCGGCACAATTCAGAAAAAGCGCTCAGCTCGCCGAGAAAACGCGATTTAAGCAATACATTTAAAAATGCTTATAAAACATAAACCAAACGTTGGAGGTGGTCATTTCTTCATGCGCAGTGATAAACTCGGCACTCTAAAGCACCCGAGAGCGTTTTTTTCGATGCCAACCTAACCAGAGTGACGGGAGCGGCACAATTCAGAAAAAGTGCTCAGCTCGCCGAGAAAATGCGATTTAAGCAATAAAATTAAAAATGCTTATAAAACATAAACCAAACGTTGGAGGTGGTCATTTCTTCATGCGCAGTGATAAACTCGGCACTCTAAAGCACCCGAGAGCGTTTTTTTCGATGCCAACCTAACCAGAGTGACGGGAGCGGCACAATTCAGAAAAAGCGCTCAGCTCGCCGAGAAAATGCGATTTAAGCAATAAAATTAAAAATGCTTATAAAACATAAACCAAACGTTAGAGGTGGTCATTTCTTTATGCGCAGTGATAAACACGGCACTCTAAAGCACCCGAGAGCGTTTTATTTCGATGCCAACCTAACCAGAGTGACGGAGCGGCACAATTCAGAAAAAGTGCTCAGCTCGCCGAGAAAATGCGATTCAAGCAATAAAATTAAAAATGCTTATTAAACATAAACCAAACGTTGGAGGTGGTCATTTCTTCATGCGCAGTGAATAACTCGGCACTCTAAAGCACCCGAGAGCGTTTTTTTCGATGCCAACCTAACCAGAGTGACGGGAGCGGCACAATTCAGAAAAAGTGCTCAGCTCGCCGAGAAAATGCGATTTAAGCAATAAAATTAAAAATGCTTATAAAACCTAAACCAAACGTTGGAGGTGGTCATTTCTTAATGCGCAGTAATAAACTCGGCACTCTAAAGCACCCGAGAGCGTTTTTTTCGATGCCAACCTAACCAGAGTGACAGGAGCGGCACAATTCAGAAAAAGTGCTCAGCTCGCCGAGAAAATGCGATTTAAGCAATAAAATTAAAAATGCTTATAAAACATAAACCAAACGTTGGAGGTGGTCATTTCTTAATGTGCAGTAATAAACTCGGCACTCTAAAGCACCCGAGAGCGTTTTTTTCGATGCCAACCTAACCAGAGTGACGGGAGCGGCACAATTCAGAAAAAGTGCTCAGCTCGCCGAGAAAAATGCGATTTAAGCAATAAAATTAAAAATGCTTATAAAACATAAACCAAACGTTGGAGGTGGTCATTTCTTCGTGCGCAGTGAATAACTCGGCACTCTAAAGCACCCGAGAGCGTTTTTTTCGATGCCAACCTAACCAGAGTGACGGGAGCGGCACAATTCAGTAAAGTGCTCAGCTCGCCGAGAAAATGCGATTTAAGCAATAAAATTAAAAATGCTTATAAAACATAAACCAAACGTTGGAGGTGGTCATTTCTTAATGCGCAGTAATAAACTCGGCACTCTAAAGCACCCGAGAGCGTTTTTTTCGATGCCAACCTAACCAGAGTGACGGGAGCGGCACAATTCAGAAAAAGCGCTCAGCTCGCCGAGAAAATGCGATTTAAGCAATAAAATTAAAAATGCTTATAAAACATAAACCAAACGTTGGAGGTGGTCATTTCTTCATGCGCAGTGATAAACTCGGCACTCTAAAGCACCCGAGAGCGTTTTTTTCGATGCCAACCTAACCAGAGTGACGGGAGCGGCACATATCAGAAAAAGTGCTCAGCTCGCCGAGGAAATGCGATTTAAGCAATAAAATTAAAAATGCTTATAAAACATAAACCAAACGTTGGAGGTGGTCATTTCTTCATGCGCAGTGATAAACTCGGCACTCTAAAGCACCCGAGAGCGTTTTTTTCGATGCCAACCTAACCAGAGTGACGGGAGCGGCACAATTCAGAAAAAGTGCTCAGCTCGCCGAGAAAATACGATTTAAGCAATAAAATTAAAAATGCTTATAAAACATAAACCAAACGTTGGAGGTGGTCATTTCTTCATGCGCAGTGAATAACTCGGCACTCTAAAGCACCCGAGAGCGTTTTTTTCGATGCCAACCTAACCAGAGTGACGGGAGCGGCACAATTCAGAAAAAGTGCTCAGCTCGCCGAGAAAATGCGATTTAAGCAATAAAATTAAAAATGCTTATAAAACATAAACCAAACGTTGGAGGTGGTCATTTCTTCATGCGCAGTGAATAACTCGGCACTCTAAAGCACCCGAGAGCGTTTTTTTCGATGCCAACATAACCAGAGTGACGGGAGCGGCACAATTCAGAAAAAGTGCTCAGCTCGCCGAGAAAATGCGATTTAAGCAATAAAATTAAAAATGCTTATAAAACATAAACCAAACGTTGGAGGTGGTCATTTCTTCATGCGCAGTGATAAACTCGGCACTCTAAAGCACCCGAGAGCGTTTTTTTCGATGCCAACCTAACCAGAGTGACGGGAGCGGCACAATTCAGAAAAAGTGCTCAGCTCGCCGAGAAAATGCGATTTAGGCAATAAAATTAAAAATGCTTATAAAACATAAACCAAACGTTGGAGGTGGTCATTTCTTCATGCGCAGTGATAAACTCGGCACTCTAAAGCACCCGAGAGCGTTTTTTTCGATGCCAACCTAACCAGAGTGACGGGAGCGGCACAATTCAGAAAAAGCGCTCAGCTCGCCGAGAAAATGCGATTTAAGCAATAAATTTAAAAATGCTTATAAAACATAAACCAAACGTTGGAGGTGGTCACTTCTTCATGCGCAGTAATAAACTCGGCACTCTAAAGCACCCGAGAGCGTTTTTTTCGATGCCAACCTAACCAGAGTGACGGGAGCGACACAATTCAGAAAAAGTGCTCAGCTCGCCGAGAAAATGCGATTTAAGCAATAAAATTAAAAATGCTTATAAAACATAAACCAAACGTTGGAGGTGGTCATTTCTTCATGCGCAGTGATAAACTCGGCACTCTAAAGCACCCGAGAGCGTTTTTTTTTATGCCAACCTAACCAGAGTGACGGGAGCGGCACAATTCAGAAAAAGTTCTCAGCTCGCCGAGAAAATGCGATTTAAGCAATAAAATTAAAAATGCTTATAAAACATAAACCAAACGTTGGAGGTGGTCATTTCTTAATGCGCAGTAATAAACTCGGCACTCTAAAGCACCCGAGAGCGTTTTTTTCGATGCCAACCTAACCAGAGTGACGGGAGCGGCACAATTCAGAAAAAGTGCTCAGCTCGCCGAGAAAATGCGATTTAAGCAATAAAATTAAAAATGCTTATAAAACATAAACCAAACGTTGGAGGTGGTCATTTCTTAATGCGCAGTAATAAACTCGGCACTCTAAAGCACCCGAGAGCGTTTTTTTCGATGCCAACCTAACCAGAGTGACGGGAGCGGCACAATTCAGAAAAAGTGCTCAGCTCGCCGAGAAAATGCGATTTAAGCAATAAAATTAAAAATGCTTATAAAACATAAACCAAACGTTGGAGGTGGTCATTTCTTCATGCGCAGTGATAAACTCGGCACTCTAAAGCACCCAAGAGCGTTTTTTTTCGATGCCAACCTAACCAGAGTGACGGGAGCGGCACAATTCAGAAAAAGTGCTCAGCTCGCCGAGAAAATGCGATTTAAGCAATAAAATTAAAAATGCTTATAAAACATAAACCAAACGTTGGAAGTGGTCATTTCTTCATGCGCAGTGAATAACTCGGCACTCTAAAGCACCCGAGAGCGTTTTTTTCGATGCCAACCTAACCAGAGTGACGGGAGCGGCACAATTCAGAAAAAGTGCTCAGCTCGCCGAGAAAATGCGATTTAAGCAATAAAATTAAAAATGCTTATAAAACATAAACCAAACGTTGGAGGTGGTCATTTCTTCATGCGCAGTGATAAACTCGGCACTCTAAAGCACCCGAGAGCGTTTTTTTCGATGCCAACCTAACCAGAGTGACGGGAGCGGCACAATTCAGAAAAAGTGCTCAGCTCGCCGAGAAAATGCGATTTAAGCAATAAAATTAAAAATGCTTATAAAACATAAACCAAACGTTGGAGGTGGTCATTTCTTCATGCGCAGTGATAAACTCGGCACTCTAAAGCACCCGAGAGCGTTTTTTTCGATGCCAACCTAACCAGAGTGACGGGAGCGGCACAATTCAGAAAAAGTGCTCAGCTCGCCGAGAAAATGCGATTTAAGCAATAAAATTAAAAATGCTTATAAAACATAAACCAAACGTTGGAGGTGGTCATTTCTTCATGCGCAGTGAATAACTCGGCACTCTAAAGCACCCGAGAGCGTTTTTTTCGATGCCAACCTAACCAGAGTGACGGGAGCGGCACAATTCAGAAAAAGTGCTCAGCTCGCCGAGAAAATGCGATTTAAGCAATAAAATTAAAAATGCTTATGAAACATAAACCAAACGTTGGAGGTGGTCATTTCTTAATGCGCAGTAATAAACTCGGCACTCTAAAGCACCCGAGAGCGTTTTTTTCGATGCCAACCTAACCAGAGTGACGGGAGCGGCACAATTCAGAAAAACTGCTCAGCTCGCCGAGAAAATGCGATTTAAGCAATAAAATTAAAAATGCTTATAAAACATAAACCAAACGTTGGAGGTGGTCATTTCTTCATGCGCAGTGATAAACTCGGCACTCTAAAGCACCCGAGAGCGTTTTTTTCGATGCCAACCTAACCAGAGTGACGGGAGCGGCACAATTCAGAAAAAGCGCTCAGCTCGCCGAGAAAATGCGATTTAAGCAATACAATTAAAAATGCTTATAAAACATAAACCAAACGTTGGAGGTGGTCATTTCTTCATGCGCAGTGATAAACTCGGCACTCTAAAGCACCCGAGAGCGTTTTTTTCGATGCCAACCTAACCAGAGTGACGGGAGCGGCACAATTCAGAAAAAGCGCTCAGCTCGCCGAGAAAATGCGATTTAAGCAATAAAATTAAAAATGCTTATAAAACATAAACCAAACGTTGAAGGTGGTCATTTCTTCATGGGCAGTGATAAACTCGGCACTCTAAAGCACCCGAGAGCGTTTTTTTCGATGCCAACCTAACCAGAGTGACGGGAGGGGCACAATTCAGAAAAAGCGCTCAGCTCGCCGAGAAAATGCGATTTAAGCAATAAAATTAAAAATGCTCATAAACCAAACGTTGGAGGTGGTCATTTCTTCATGCGCAGTGATAAACCCGGCACTCTAAAGCACCCGAGAGCGTTTTTTTCGATGCCAACCTAACCAGAGTGACGGGAGCGGCACAATTCAGAAAAAGCGCTCAGCTCGCCGAGAAAATGCGATTTAAGCAATAAAATTAAAAATGCTTATAAAACATAAACCAAACGTTGGAGGTGGTCATTTCTTCGTGCGCAGTGAATAACTCGGCACTCTAAAGCACCCGAGAGCGTTTTTTTCGATGCCAACCTAACCAGAGTGACGGGAGCGGCACAATTCAGAAAAAGTGCTCAGCTCGCCGAGAAAATGCGATTTAAGCAATAAAATTAAAAATGCTTATAAAACATAAACCAAACGTTGGAGGTGGTCATTTCTTAATGCGCAGTAATAAACTCGGCACTCTAAAGCACCCGAGAGCGTTTTTTTCGATGCCAACCTAACCAGAGTGACGGGAGCGGCACAATTCAGAAAAAGTGCTCAGCTGCTCAGCTCGCCGAGAAAATGCGATTTAAGCAATAAAATTAAAAATGCTTATAAAACATAAACCAAACGTTGGAGGTGGTCATTTCTTCATGCGCAGTGAATAACTCGGCACTCTAAAGCACCCGAGAGCGTTTTTTTCGATGCCAACCTAACCAGAGTGACGGGAGCGGCACAATTCAGAAAAAGTGCTCAGCTCGCCGAGAAAATGCGATTTAAGCAATAAAATTAAAAATGCTTATAAAACATAAACCAAACGTTGGAGGTGGTCATTTCTTCATGCGCAGTGAATAACTCGGCACTCTAAAGCACCCGAGAGCGTTTTTTTCGATGCCAACCTAACCAGAGTGACGGGAGCGGCACAATTCAGAAAAAGTGCTCAGCTCGCCGAGAAAATGCGATTTAAGCAATAAAATTAAAAATGCTTATAAAACATAAACCAAACGTTGGAGGTGGTCATTTCTTCATGCGCAGTGATAAACTCGGCACTCTAAAGCACCCGAGAGCGTTTTTTTCGATGCCAACCTAACCAGAGTGACGGGAGCGGCACAATTCAGAAAAAGTGCTCAGCTCGCCGAGGAAATGCGATTTAAGCAATAAAATTAAAAATGCTTATAAAACATAAACCAAACGTTGGAGGTGGTCATTTCTTCATGCGCAGTGATAAACTCGGCACTCTAAAGCACCCGAGAGCGTTTTTTTCGATGCCAACCTAACCAGAGTGACGGGAGCGGCACAATTCAGAAAAAGTGCTCAGCTCGCCGAGAAAATGCGATTTAAGCAATAAAATTAAAAATGCTTATAAAACATAAACCAAACGTTGGAGGTGGTCATTTCTTCATGCGCAGTGAATAACTCGGCACTCTAAAGCACCCGAGAGCGTTTTTTTCGATGCCAACCTAACCAGAGTGACGGAAGCGGCACAATTCAGAAAAAGTGCTCAGCTCGCCGAGAAAATGCGATTTAAGCAATAAAATTAAAAATGCTTATAAAACATAAACCAAACGTTGGAGGTGGTCATTTCTTCATGCGCATTGAATAACTCGGCACTCTAAAGCACCCGAGAGCGTTTTTTTCGATGCCAACCTAACCAGAGTGACGGGAGCGGCACAATTCAGAAAAAGTGCTCAGCTCGCCGAGAAAATGCGATTTAAGCAATAAAATTAAAAATGCTTATAAAACATAAACTAAACGTTGGAGGTGGACATTTCTTAATGCGCAGTAATAAACTCGGCACTCTAAAGCACCCGAGAGCGTTTTTTTCGATGCCAACCTAACCAGAGTGACGGGAGCGGCACAATTCAGAAAAAGTGCTCAGCTCGCCGAGAAAATGCGATTTAAGCAATAAAATTAAAAATGCTTATAAAACATAAACCAAACGTTGGCGGTGGTCATTTCTTCATGCGCAGTGATAAACTCGGCACTCTAAATCACCCGAGAGCGTTTTTTTTCGATGCCAACCTAACCAGAGTGACGGGAGCGGCACAATTCAGAAAAAGTGCTCAGCTCGCCGAGAAAATGCGATTTAAGCAATAAAATTAAAAATGCTTATAAAACATAAACCAAACGTTGGAGGTGGTCATTTCTTCATGCGCAGTGATAAACTCGGCACTCTAAAGCACCCGAGAGCGTTTTTTTCGATGCCAACCTAACCAGAGTGACGGGAGCGGCACAATTCAGAAAAAGTGCTCAGCTCGCCGAGGAAATGCGATTTAAGCAATAAAATTAAAAATGCTTATAAAACATAAACCAAACGTTGGAGGTGGTCAATTCTTAATGCGCAGTGATAAACTCGGCACTCTAAAGCACCCGAGAGCGTTTTTTTCGATGCCAACCTAACCAGAGTGACGGGAGCGGCACAATTCAGAAAAAGTGCTCTGCTCGCCGAGAAAATGCGATGTAAGCAATAAAATTAAAAATGCTTATAAAACATAAACCAAACGTTGGAGGTGGTCATTTCTTCATTCGCAGTGAATAACTCGGCACTCTAAAGCACCCGAGAGCGTTTTTTTCGATGCCAACCTAACCAGAGTGACGGGAGCGGCACAATTCAGAAAAAGTGCTCAGCTCGCCGAGAAAATGCGATTTAAGCAATAAAATTAAAAATGCTTATAAAACATAAACCAAACGTTGGAGGTGGTCATTTCTTCATGCGCAGTGAATAACTCGGCACTCTAAAGCACCCGAGAGCGTTTTTTTCGATGCCAACCTAACCAGAGTGACGGGAGCGGCACAATTCAGAAAAAGTGCTCAGCTCGCCGAGAAAATGCGATTTAAGCAATAAAATTAAAAATGCTTATAAAACATAAACCAAACGTTGGAGGTGGTCATTTCTTAATGCGCAGTAATAAACTGGGCACTCTAAAGCACCCGAGAGCGTTTTTTTCGATGCCAACCTAACCAGAGTGACGGGAGCGGCACAATTCAGAAAAAGTGCTCAGCTCGCCGAGAAAATGCGATTTAAGCAATAAAATTAAAAATGCTTATAAAACATAAACCAAACGTTGGAGGTGGTCATTTCTTCATGCGCAGTGATAAACTCGGCACTCTAAAGCACCCGAGAGCGTTTTTTTCAATGCCAACCTAACCAGAGTGACGGGGGCGGCACAATTCAGAAAAAGTGCTCAGCTCGCCGAGAAAATGCGATTTAAGCAATAAAATTAAAAATGCTTATAAAACATAAACCAAACGTTGGAGGTGGTCATTTCTTCATGCGCAGTGATAAACTCGGCACTCTAAAGCACCCGAGAGCGTTTTTTTCGATGCCAACCTAACCAGAGTGACGGGAGCGGCACAATTCAGAAAAAGTGCTCAGCTCGCCGAGGAAATGCGATTTAAGCAATAAAATTAAAAATGCTTATAAAACATAAACCAAACGTTGGAGGTGGTCATTTCTTCATGCGCAGTGATAAACTCGGCACTCTAAAGCACCCGAGAGCGTTTTTTTCGATGCCAACCTAACCAGAGTGACGGGAGCGGCACAATTCAGAAAAAGTGCTCAGCTCGCCGAGAAAATGCGATTTAAGCAATAAAATTAAAAATGCTTATTAAACATAAACCAAACGTTGGAGGTGGTCATTTCTTCATGTGCAGTGATAAACTCGGCACTCTAAAGCACCCGAGAGCGTTTTTTTCGATGCCAACCTAACCAGAGTGACGGGAGCGGCACAATTCAGAAAAAGTGCTCAGCTCGCCGAGAAAATGCGATTTAAGCAATAAAATTAAAAATGCTTATAAAACATAAACCAAACGTTGGAGGTGGTCATTTCTTCGTGCGCAGTTATAAACTCGGCACTCTAAAGCACCCGAGAGCGTTTTTTTCGATGCCAACCTAACCAGAGTGACGGGAGCGGCACAATTCAGAAAAAGTGCTCAGCTCGCCGAGAAAATGCGATTTAAGCAATACAATTAAAAATGCTTATAAAACATAAACCAAACGTTGGAGGTGGTCATTTCTTAATGCGCAGTAATAAACTCGGCACTCTAAAGCACCCGAGAGCGTTTTTTTCGATGCCAACCTAACCAGAGTGACGGGAGCGGCACAATTCAGAAAAAGTGCTCAGCTCGCCGAGAAAATGCGATTTAAGCAATAAAATTAAAAATGCTTATAACCAAACGTTGGAGGTGGTCATTTCTTCATGCGCAGTGATAAACTCGGCACTCTAAAGCACCCGAGAGCGTTTTTTTCGATGCCAACCTAACCAGAGTGACGGGAGCGGCACAATTCAGAAAAAGTGCTCAGCTCGCCGAGAAAATGCGATTTAAGCAATAAAATTAAAAATGCTTATTAAACACAAACCAAACGTTGGAGGTGGTCATTTCTTCATGCGCAGTGATAAACTCGGCACTCTAAAGCACCCGAGAGCGTTTTTTTCGATGCCAACCTAACCAGAGTGACGGGAGCGGAACAATTCAGAAAAAGTGCTCAGCTCGCCGAGAAAATGCGATTTAAGCAATAAAACTAAAAATGCTTATAAAACATAAACCAAACGTTGGAGGTGGTCATTTCTTCATGCGCAGTGAATAACTCGGCACTCTAAAGCACCCGAGAGCGTTTTTTTCGATGCCAACCTAACCAGAGTGACGGGAGCGGCACAATTCAGAAAAAGTGCTCAGCTCGCCGAGAAAATGCGATTTAAGCAATAAAATTAAAAATGCTTATAAAACATAAACCAAACGTTGGAGGTGGTCATTTCTTCATGCGCAGTGATAAACTCGGCACTCTAAAGCACCCGAGAGCGTTTTTTTCGATGCCAACCTAACCAGAGTGACGGGAGCGGCACAATTCAGAAAAAGCGCTCAGCTCGCCGAGAAAATGCGATTTAAGCAATAAAATTAAAAATGCTTATAAAACATAAACCAAACGTTGGAGGTGGTCATTTCTTCATGCGCAGTGATTAACTCGGCACTCTAAAGCACCCGAGAGCGTTTTTTTCGATGCCAACCTAACCAGAGTGACGGGAGCGGCACAACTCAGAAAAAGTGCTCAGCTCGCCGAGAAAATGCGATTTAAGCAATAAAATTAAAAATGCTTATAAAACATAAACCAAACGTTGGAGGTGGTCATTTCTTCATGCGCAGTGAATAACTCGGCACTCTAAAGCACCCGAGAGCGTTTTTTTCGATGCCAACCTAACCAGAGTGACGGGAGCGGCACAATTCAGAAAAAGTGCTCAGCTCGCCGAGAAAATGCGATTTAAGCAATAAAATTAAAAATGCTTATAAAACATAAACCAAACGTTGGAGGTGGTCATTTCTTCATGCGCAGTGAATAACTCGGCACTCTAAAGCACCCGAGAGCGTTTTTTTCGATGCCAACCTAACCAGAGTGACGGGAGCGGCACAATTCAGAAAAAGTGCTCAGCTCGCCGAGAAAATGCAATTTAAGCAATAAAATTAAAAATGCTTATAAAACATAAACCAAACGTTGGAGGTGGTCATTTCTTAATGCGCAGTATAAAACTCGGCACTCTAAAGCACCCGAGAGCGTTTTTTTCGATGCCAACCTAACCAGAGTGACGGGAGGGGCACAATTCAGAAAAAGTGCTCAGCTCGCCTAGAAAATGCGATTTAAGCAATAAAATTAAAAATGCTTATAAAACATAAACTAAACGTTGGCGGTGGTCATTTCTTCATGCGCAGTGATAAACTCGGCACTCTTAAGCACCCGAGAGCGTTTTTTTCGATGCCAACCTAACCAGAGTGACGGGAGCGGCACAATTCAGAAAAAGCGCTCAGCTCGCCGAGAAAATGCGATTTAAGCAATAAAATTAAAAATGCTTATAAAACATAAACCAAACGTTGGAGGTGGTCATTTCTTCATGCGCAGTGATAAACTCGGCACTCTAAAGCACCCGAGAGCGTTTTTTTCGATGCCAACCTAACCAGAGTGACGGGAGCGGCACAATTCAGAAAAAGTGCTCAGCTCGCCGAGAAAATGCGATTTAAGCAATAAAATTAAAAATGCTTATAAAACATAAACCAAACGTTGGAGGTGGTCATTTCTTCATGCGCAGTGATAAACTCGGCACTCTAAAGCACCCGAGAGCGTTTTTTTCGATGCCAACCTAACCAGAGTGACGGGAGCGGCACAATTCAGAAAAAGTGCTCAGCTCGCCGAGGAAATGCGATTTAAGCAATAAAATTAAAAATGCTTATAAAAGATAAACCAAACGTTGGAGGTGGTCATTTCTTCATGCGCAGTGATAAACTCGGCACTCTAAAGCACCCGAGAGCGTTTTTTTCGATGCCAACCTAACCAGAGTGACGGGAGCGGCACAATTCAGAAAAAGTGCTCAGCTCGCCGAGAAAATGCGATTTAAGCAATAAAATTAAAAATGCTTATAAAACATAAACCAAACGTTGGAGGTGGTCATTTCTTCATGCGCAGTGAATAACTCGGCACTCTAAAGCACCCGAGAGCGTTTTTTTCGATGCCAACCTAACCAGAGTGACGGAAGCGGCACAATTCAGAAAAAGTGCTCAGCTCGCCGAGAAAATGCGATTTAAGCAATAAAATTAAAAATGCTTATAAAACATAAACCAAACGTTGGAGGTGGTCATTTCTTCATGCGCATTGAATAACTCGGCACTCTAAAGCACCCGAGAGCGTTTTTTTCGATGCCAACCTAACCAGAGTGACGGGAGCGGCACAATTCAGAAAAAGTGCTCAGCTCGCCGAGAAAATGCGATTTAAGCAATAAAATTAAAAATGCTTATAAAACATAAACCAAACGTTGGAGGTGGTCATTTCTTCATGCGCAGTGATAAACTCGGCACTCTAAAGCACCCGAGAGCGTTTTTTTCGATGCCAACCTAACCAGAGTGACGGGAGCGGCACAATTCAGAAAAAGCGCTCAGCTCGCCGAGAAAATGCGATTTAAGCAATAAAATTAAAAATGCTTATAAAACATAAACCAAACGTTGGAGGTGGTCATTTCTTCATGCGCAGTGATAAACTCGGCACTCTAAAGCACCCGAGAGCGTTTTTTTCGATGCCAACCTAACCAGAGTGACGGGAGCGGCACAATTCAGAAAAAGTGCTCAGCTCGCCGAGAAAATGCGATTTAAGCAATAAAATTAAAAATGCTTATAAAACATAAACCAAACGTTGGAGGTGGTCATTTCTTCATGCGCAGTGATAAACTCGGCACTCTAAAGCACCCGAGAGCGTTTTTTTCGATGCCAACCTAACCAGAGTGACGGGAGCGGCACAATTCAGAAAAAGTGCTCAGCTCGCCGAGAAAATGCGATTTAAGCAATAAAATTAAAAATGCTTATTAAACATAAACCAAACGTTGGAGGTGGTCATTTCTTCATGTGCAGTGATAAACTCGGCACTCTAAAGCACCCGAGAGCGTTTTTTTCGATGCCAACCTAACCAGAGTGACGGGAGCGGCACAATTCAGAAAAAGTGCTCAGCTCGCCGAGAAAATGCGATTTAAGCAATAAAATTAAAAATGCTTATAAAACATAAACCAAACGTTGGAGGTGGTCATTTCTTCGTGCGCAGTGAATAACTCGGCACTCTAAAGCACCCGAGAGCGTTTTTTTCGATGCCAACCTAACCAGAGTGACGGGAGCGGCACAATTCAGAAAAAGCGCTCAGCTCGCCGAGAAAATGCGATTTAAGCAATAAAATTAAAAATGCTTATAAAACATAAACCAAACGTTGGAGGTGGTGATTTCTTCGTGCGCAGTGAATAACTCGGCACTCTAAAGCACCCGAGAGCGTTTTTTTCGATGCCAACATAACCAGAGTGACGGGAGCGGCACAATTCAGAAAAAGTGCTCAGCTCGCCGAGAAAATGCGATTTAAGCAATAAAATTAAAAATGCTTATAAAACATAAACCAAACGTTGGAGGTGGTCATTTCTTAATGCGCAGTAATAAACTCGGCACTCTAAAGCACCCGAGAGCGTTTTTTTCGATGCCAACCTAACCAGAGTGACAGGAGCGGCACAATTCAGAAAAAGTGCTCAGCTCACCGAGAAAATGCGATTTAAGCAATAAAATTAAAAATGCTTATTAAACATAAACCAAACGTTGGAGGTGGTCATTTCTTCATGCGCAGTGAATAACTCGGCACTCTAAAGCACCCGAGAGCGTTTTTTTCGATGCCAACCTAACCAGAGTGACGGGAGCGGCACAATTCAGAAAAAGTGCTCAGCTCGCCGAGAAAATGCGATTTAAGCAATAAAATTAAAAATGCTTATTAAACATGAACCAAACGTTGGAGGTGGTCATTTCTTCATGCGCAGTGAATAACTCGGCACTCTAAAGCACCCGAGAGCGTTTTTTTCGATGCCAACCTAACCAGAGTGACGGGAGCGGCACAATTCAGAAAAAGCGCTCAGCTCGCCGAGAAAATGCGATTTAAGCAATAAAATTAAAAATGCTTATAAAACATAAACCAAACGTTGGAGGTGGTCATTTCTTCATGCGCAGTGATTAACTCGGCACTCTAAAGCACCCGAGAGCGTTTTTTTCGATGCCAACCTAACCAGAGTGACGGGAGCGGCACAATTCAGAAAAAGTGCTCAGCTCGCCGAGAAGATGCGATTTCAGCAATAAAATTAAAAATGCTTATAAAACATAAACCAAACGTTGGAGGTGGTCATTTCTTCATGCGCAGTGAATAACTCGGCACTCTAAAGCACCCGAGAGCGTTTTTTTCGATGCCAACCTAACCAGAGTGACGGGAGCGGCACAATTCAGAAAAAGCGCTCAGCTCGCCGAGAAAATGCGATTTAAGCAATAAAATTAAAAATGCTTATTAAACATAAACCAAACGTTGGAGGTGGTCATTTCTTCATGCGCAGTGAATAACTCGGCACTCTAAAGCACCCGAGAGCGTTTTTTTCGATGCCAACCTAACCAGAGTGACGGGAGCGGCACAATTCAGAAAAAGTGCTCAGCTCGCCGAGAAAATGCGATTTAAGCAATAAAATTAAAAATGCTTATTAAACATAAACCAAACGTTGGAGGTGGTCATTTCTTCATGCGCAGTGAATAACTCGGCACTCTAAAGCACCCGAGAGCGTTTTTTTCGATGCCAACCTAACCAGAGTGACGGGAGCGGCACAATTCAGAAAAAGCGCTCAGCTCGCCGAGAAAATGCGATTTAAGCAATAAAATTAAAAATGCTTATAAAACATAAACAAAACGTTGGAGGTGGTCATTTCTTCATGCGCAGTGATAAACTCGGCACTCTAACGCACCCGAGAGCGTTTTTTTCGATGCCAACCTAACCAGAGTGACGGGAGCGGCACAATTCAGAAAAAGCGCTCAGCTCGCCGAGAAAATGCGATTTAAGCAATAAAACTAAAAATGCTTATAAAACATAAACCAAACGTTGGAGGTGGTCATTTCTTAATGCGCAGTAATAAACTCGGCACTCTAAAGCACCCGAGAGCGTTTTTTTCGATGCCAACCTAACCAGAGTGACGGGAGCGGCACAATTCAGAAAAAGCGCTCAGCTCGCCGAGAAAATGCGATTTAAGCAATAAAATTAAAAATGCTTATAAAACATAAACCAAACGTTGGAGGTGGTCATTTCTTCATGCGCAGTGATAAACTCGGCACTCTAAAGCACCCGAGAGCGTTTTTTTCGATGCCAACCTAACCAGAGTGACGGGAGCGGCACAATTCAGAAAAAGTGCTCAGCTCGCCGAGAAAATGCGATTTAAGCAATAAAATTAAAAATGCTTATAAAACATAAACCAAACGTTGGAGGTGGTCATTTCTTCATGCGCAGTGAATAACTCGGCACTCTAAAGCACCCGAGAGCGTTTTTTTCGATGCCAACCTAACCAGAGTGACGGGAGCGGCACAATTCAGAAAAAGTGCTCAGCTCGCCGAGAAAATGCGATTTAAGCAATAAAATTAAAAATGCTTATAAAACATAAACCAAACGTTGGAGGTGGTCATTTCTTAATGCGCAGTAATAAACTCGGCACTCTAAAGCACCCGAGAGCGTTTTTTTCGATGCCAACCTAACCAGAGTGACAGGAGCGGCACAATTCAGAAAAAGTGCTCAGCTCACCGAGAAAATGCGATTTAAGCAATAAAATTAAAAATGCTTATTAAACATAAACCAAACGTTGGAGGTGGTCATTTCTTCATGCGCAGTGAATAACTCGGCACTCTAAAGCACCCGAGAGCGTTTTTTTCGATGCCAACCTAACCAGAGTGACGGGAGCGGCACAATTCAGAAAAAGTGCTCAGCTCGCCGAGAAAATGCGATTTAAGCAATAAAATTAAAAATGCTTATTAAACATGAACCAAACGTTGGAGGTGGTCATTTCTTCATGCGCAGTGAATAACTCGGCACTCTAAAGCACCCGAGAGCGTTTTTTTCGATGCCAACCTAACCAGAGTGACGGGAGCGGCACAATTCAGAAAAAGCGCTCAGCTCGCCGAGAAAATGCGATTTAAGCAATAAAATTAAAAATGCTTATAAAACATAAACCAAACGTTGGAGGTGGTCATTTCTTCATGCGCAGTGATTAACTCGGCACTCTAAAGCACCCGAGAGCGTTTTTTTCGATGCCAACCTAACCAGAGTGACGGGAGCGGCACAATTCAGAAAAAGTGCTCAGCTCGCCGAGAAGATGCGATTTCAGCAATAAAATTAAAAATGCTTATAAAACATAAACCAAACGTTGGAGGTGGTCATTTCTTCATGCGCAGTGAATAACTCGGCACTCTAAAGCACCCGAGAGCGTTTTTTTCGATGCCAACCTAACCAGAGTGACGGGAGCGGCACAATTCAGAAAAAGCGCTCAGCTCGCCGAGAAAATGCGATTTAAGCAATAAAATTAAAAATGCTTATTAAACATAAACCAAACGTTGGAGGTGGTCATTTCTTCATGCGCAGTGAATAACTCGGCACTCTAAAGCACCCGAGAGCGTTTTTTTCGATGCCAACCTAACCAGAGTGACGGGAGCGGCACAATTCAGAAAAAGTGCTCAGCTCGCCGAGAAAATGCGATTTAAGCAATAAAATTAAAAATGCTTATTAAACATAAACCAAACGTTGGAGGTGGTCATTTCTTCATGCGCAGTGAATAACTCGGCACTCTAAAGCACCCGAGAGCGTTTTTTTCGATGCCAACCTAACCAGAGTGACGGGAGCGGCACAATTCAGAAAAAGCGCTCAGCTCGCCGAGAAAATGCGATTTAAGCAATAAAATTAAAAATGCTTATAAAACATAAACAAAACGTTGGAGGTGGTCATTTCTTCATGCGCAGTGATAAACTCGGCACTCTAACGCACCCGAGAGCGTTTTTTTCGATGCCAACCTAACCAGAGTGACGGGAGCGGCACAATTCAGAAAAAGCGCTCAGCTCGCCGAGAAAATGCGATTTAAGCAATAAAACTAAAAATGCTTATAAAACATAAACCAAACGTTGGAGGTGGTCATTTCTTAATGCGCAGTAATAAACTCGGCACTCTAAAGCACCCGAGAGCGTTTTTTTCGATGCCAACCTAACCAGAGTGACGGGAGCGGCACAATTCAGAAAAAGCGCTCAGCTCGCCGAGAAAATGCGATTTAAGCAATAAAATTAAAAATGCTTATAAAACATAAACCAAACGTTGGAGGTGGTCATTTCTTCATGCGCAGTGATAAACTCGGCACTCTAAAGCACCCGAGAGCGTTTTTTTCGATGCCAACCTAACCAGAGTGACGGGAGCGGCACAATTCAGAAAAAGTGCTCAGCTCGCCGAGAAAATGCGATTTAAGCAATAAAATTAAAAATGCTTATAAAACATAAACCAAACGTTGGAGGTGGTCATTTCTTCATGCGCAGTGAATAACTCGGCACTCTAAAGCACCCGAGAGCGTTTTTTTCGATGCCAACCTAACCAGAGTGACGGGAGCGGCACAATTCAGAAAAAGTGCTCAGCTCGCCGAGAAAATGCGATTTAAGCAATAAAATTAAAAATGCTTATAAAACATAAACCAAACGTTGGAGGTGGTCATTTCTTCATGCGCAGTGAATAACTCGGCACTCTAAAGCACCCGAGAGCGTTTTTTTCGATGCCAACCTAACCAGAGTGACGGGAGCTGCACAATTCAGAAAAAGTGCTCAGCTCGCCGAGAAAATGCGATTTAAGCAATAAAACTAAAAATGCTTATAAAACATAAACCAAACGTTGGAGGTGGTAATTTTTTCATGCGCAGTGATAAACTCGGCACTCTAAAGCACCCGAGAGCGTTTTTTTCGATGCCAACCTAACCAGAGTGACGGGAGCGGCACAATTCAGAAAAAGCGCTCAGCTCGCCGAGAAAATGCGATTTAAGCAATAAAATTAAAAATGCTTATAAAACATAAACCAAACGTTGGAGGTGGTCATTTCTTCATGCGCAGTGATAAACTCGGAACTCTAAAGCACCCGAGAGCGTTTTTTTCGATGCCAACCTAACCAGAGTGACGGGAACGGCACAATTCAGAAAAAGCGCTCAGCTCGCCGAGAAAATGCGATTTAAGCAATAAAATTAAAAATGCTTATAAAACATAAACCAAACGTTGGAGGTGGTCATTTCTTCATGCGAAGTGAATAACTCGGCACTCTAAAGCACCCGAGAGCGTTTTTTTCGATGCCAACCTAACCAGAGTGACGGGAGCGGCACAATTCAGAAAAAGTGCTCAGCTCGCCGAGAAAATGCGATTTAAGCAATAAAATTAAAAATGCTTATAAAACATAAACCAAACGTTGGAGGTGGTCATTTCTTCATGCGCAGTGATAAACTCGGCACTCTAAAGCACCCGAGAGCGTTTTTTTCGATGCCAACCTAACCAGAGTTACGGGAGCGGCACAATTCAGAAAAAGCGCTCAGCTCGCCGAGAAAATGCGATTTAAGCAATAAAATTAAAAATGCTTATAAAACATAAACGAAACGTTGGAGGTGGTCATTTCTTCATGCGCAGTGATAAACTCGGCACTCTAAAGCACCCGAGAGCGTTTTTTTCGATGCCAACCTAACCAGAGTGACGGGAGCGGCACAATTCAGAAAAAGTGCTCAGCTCGCCGAGAAAATGCGATTTAAGCAATAAAATTAAAAATGCTTATAAAACATAAACCAAACGTTGGAGGTGGTCATTTCTTCATGCGCAGTGATAAACTCGGCACTCTAAAGCACCCGAGAGCGTTTTTTTCGATGCCAACCTAACCAGAGTGACGAGAGCGGCACAATTCAGAAAAAGCGCTCAGCTCGCCGAGAAAATGCGATTTAAGCAATAAAATTAAAAATGCTTATAAAACATAAACCAAACGTTGGAGGTGGTCATTTCTTCATGCGCATTGATAAACTCGGCACTCTAAAGCACCCGAGAGCGTTTTTTTCGATGCCAACCTAACCAGAGTGACGGGAGCGGCACAATTCAGAAAAAGTGCTCAGCTTGCCGAGAAAATGGGATTTAAGCAATAAAATTAAAAATGCTTATTAAACATAAACCAAACGTTGGAGGTGGTCATTTCTTCATGCGCAGTGATAAACTCGGCACTCTAAAGCACCCGAGAGCGTTTTTTTCGATGCCAACCTAACCAGAGTGACGGGAGCGGCACAATTCAGAAAAAGTGCTCAGCTCGCCGAGAAAATGCGATTTAAGCAATAAAACTAAAAATGCTTATAAAACATAAACCAAACGTTGGAGGTGGTCATTTCTTCATGCGCAGTGAATAACTCGGCACTCTAAAGCACCCGAGAGCGTTTTTTTCGATGCCAACCTAACCAGAGTGACGGGAGCGGCACAATTCAGAAAAAGTGCTCAGCTCGCCGAGAAAATGCGATTTAAGCAATACAATTAAAAATGCTTATAAAACATAAACCAAACGTTGGAGGTGGTCATTTCTTCATGCGCAGTGATAAACTCGGAACTCTAAAGCACCCGAGAGCGTTTTTTTCGATGCCAACCTAACCAGAGTGACGGGAGCGGCACAATTCAGAAAAAGCGCTCAGCTCGCCGAGAAAATGCGATTTAAGCAATAAAATTAAAAATGCTTATAAAACATAAACCAAACGTTGGAGGTGGTCATTTCTTCATGCGCAGTGATAAACTCGGCACTCTAAAGCACCCAAGAGCGTTTTTTTCGATGCCAACCTAACCAGAGTGACGGGAGCGGCACAATTCAGAAAAAGTGCTCAGCTCGCCGAGAAAATGCGATTTAAGCAATAAAATTAAAAATGCTTATAAAACATAAACCAAACGTTGGAGGTGGTCATTTCTTCATGCGCAGTGAATAACTCGGCACTCTAAAGCACCCGAGAGCGTTTTTTTTCGATGCCAACCTAACCAGAGTGACGGGAGCGGCACAATTCAGAAAAAGTGCTCAGCTCGCCGGGAAAATGCGATTTAAGCAATAAAATTAAAAAGGCTTATAGAACATAAACCAAACGTTGGAGGTGGTCATTTCTTCATGCGCAGTGAATAACTCGGTACTCTAAAGCACCCGAGAGCGTTTTTTTCGATGCCAACCTAACCAGAGTGACGGGAGCGGCACAATTCAGAAAAAGTGCTCAGCTCGCCGAGAAAATGCGATTTAAGCAATAAAATTAAAAATGCTTATAAAACATAAACCAAACGTTGGAGGTGGTCATTTCTTCATGCGCAGTGATAAACTCGTCACTCTAAAGCACCCGAGAGCGTTTTTTTCGATGCCAACCTAACCAGAGTGACGGGAGCGGCCCAATTCAGAAAAAGTGCTCAGCTCGCCGAGGAAATGCGATTTAAGCAATAAAATTAAAAATGCTTATAAAACATAAACCAAACGTTGGAGGTGGTCATTTCTTCATGCGCAGTGAATAACTCGGCACTCCAAAGCACACGAGAGCGTTTTTTTCGATGCCAACCTAACCAGAGTGACGGGAGCGGCACAATTCAGAAAAAAGCGCTCAGCTCGCCGAGAAAATGCGATTTAAGCAATAAAATTAAAAATGCTTATTAAACATAAACCAAACGTTGGAGGTGGTCATTTCTTCATGCGCAGTGAATAACTCGGCACTCTAAAGCACCCGAGAGCGTTTTTTTCGATGCCAACCTAACCAGAGTGACGGGAGCGGCACAATTCAGAAAAAGTGCTCAGCTCGCCGAGAAAATGCGATTTAAGCAATAAAATTAAAAATGCTTATAAAACATAAACCAAACGTTGGAGGTGGTCATTTCTTCATGCGCAGTGATAAACTCGGCACTCTAAAGCACCCGAGAGCGTTTTTTTCGATGCCAACCTAACCAGAGTGACGGGAGCGGCACAATTCAGAAAAAGCGCTCAGCTCGCCGAGAAAATGCGATTTAAGCAATAAAATTAAAAATGCTTATAAAACATAAACCAAACGTTGGAGGTGGTCATTTCTTCATGCGCATTGATAAACTCGGCACTCTAAAGCACCCGAGAGCGTTTTTTTCGATGCCAACCTAACCAGAGTGACGGGAGCGGCACAATTCAGAAAAAGTGCTCAGCTTGCCGAGAAAATGGGATTTAAGCAATAAAATTAAAAATGCTTATTAAACATAAACCAAACGTTGGAGGTGGTCATTTCTTCATGCGCAGTGATAAACTCGGCACTCTAAAGCACCCGAGAGCGTTTTTTTCGATGCCAACCTAACCAGAGTGACGGGAGCGGCACAATTCAGAAAAAGTGCTCAGCTCGCCGAGAAAATGCGATTTAAGCAATAAAACTAAAAATGCTTATAAAACATAAACCAAACGTTGGAGGTGGTCATTTTTTCATGCGCAGTGAATAACTCGGCACTCTAAAGCACCCGAGAGCGTTTTTTTCGATGCCAACCTAACCAGAGTGACGGGAGCGGCACAATTCAGAAAAAGTGCTCAGCTCGCCGAGAAAATGCGATTTAAGCAATACAATTAAAAATGCTTATAAAACATAAACCAAACGTTGGAGGTGGTCATTTCTTCATGCGCAGTGATAAACTCGGAACTCTAAAGCACCCGAGAGCGTTTTTTTCGATGCCAACCTAACCAGAGTGACGGGAGCGGCACAATTCAGAAAAAGCGCTCAGCTCGCCGAGAAAATGCGATTTAAGCAATAAAATTAAAAATGCTTATAAAACATAAACCAAACGTTGGAGGTGGTCATTTCTTCATGCGCAGTGATAAACTCGGCACTCTAAAGCACCCGAGAGCGTTTTTTTCGATGCCAACCTAACCAGAGTGACGGGAGCGGCACAATTCAGAAAAAGCGCTCAGCTCGCCGAGAAAATGCGATTTAAGCAATAAAATTAAAAATGCTTATTAAACATAAACCAAACGTTGGAGGTGGTCATTTCTTCATGCGCAGTGATAAACTCGGCACTCTAAAGCACCCGAGAGCGTTTTTTTCGATGCCAACCTAACCAGAGTGACGGGAGCGGCACAATTCAGACAAAGTGCTCAGCTCGCCGAGAAAATGCGATTTAAGCAATAAAACTAAAAATGCTTATAAAACATAAACCAAACGTTGGAGGTGGTCATTTCTTCATGCGCAGTAAATAACTCGGCACTCTAAAGCACCCGAGAGCGTTTTTTTCGATGCCAACCTAACCAGAGTGACGGGAGCGGCACAATTCAGAAAAAGTGCTCAGCTCGCCGAGAAAATGCGATTTAAGCAATAAAATTAAAAATGCTTATAAAACATAAACCAAACGTTGGAGGTGGTCATTTCTTCATGCGCAGTGAATAACTCGGCACTCTAAAGCACCCGAGAGCGTTTTTTTCGATGCCAACCTAACCAGAGTGACGGGAGCGGCACAATTCAGAAAAAGCGCTCAGCTCGCCGAGAAAATGCGATTTAAGCAATAAAATTAAAAATGCTTATAAAACATAAACCAAACGTTGGAGGTGGTCATTTCTTCATGCGCAGTGAATAACTCGGCACTCTAAAGCACCCGAGAACGTTGTTTTAGATGCCAACCTAACCAGAGTGACGGGAGCGGCACAATTCAGAAAAAGCGCTCAGCTCGCCGAGAAAATGCGATTTAAGCAATAAAATTAAAAATGCTTATAAAACATAAACCAAACGTTGGAGGTGGTCATTTCTTAATGCGCAGTAATAAACTCGGCACTCTAAAGCACCCGAGAGCGTTTTTTTCGATGCCAACCTAACCAGAGTGACGGGAGCGGCACAATTCAGAAAAAGTGCTCAGCTCGCCGAGAAAATGCGATTTAAGCAATAAAATTAAAAATGCTTATTAAACATAAACCAAACGTTGGAGGTGGTCATTTCTTCATGCGCAGTGAATAACTCGGCACTCTAAAGCACCCGAGAGCGTTTTTTTCAATGCCAACCTAACCAGAGTGACGGGAGCGGCACAATTCAGAAAAAGCGCTCAGCTCGCCGAAAAAATGCGATTTAAGCAATAAAATTAAAAATGCTTATAAAACATAAACCAAACGTTGGAGGTGGTCATTTCTTCATGCGCAGTGATAAACTCGGCACTCTAAAGCACCCGAGAGCGTTTTTTTCGATGCCAACCTAACCAGAGTGACGGGAGCGGCACAATTCAGAAAAAGCGCTCATCTCGCCGAGAAAATGCGATTTAAGCAATAAAATTAAAAATGCTTATAAAACATAAACCAAACGTTGGAGGTGGTCATTTCTTCATGCGCAGTGATAAACTCGGCACTCTAAAGCACCCAAGAGCGTTTTTTTCGAAGCCAACCTAACCAGAGTGACGGGAGCGGCACAATTCAGAAAAAGTGCTCAGCTCGCCGAGAAAATGCGATTTAAGCAATAAAATTAAAAATGCTTATAAAACATAAACCAAACGTTGGAGGTGGTCATTTCTTCATGCGCAGTGAATAACTCGGCACTCTAAAGCACCCGAGAGCGTTTTTTTCGATGCCAACCTAACCAGAGTGACGGGAGCGGCACAATTCAGAAAAAGTGCTCAGCTCGCCGAGAAAATGCGATTTAAGCAATAAAATTAAAAATGCTTATAAAACATAAACCAAACGTTGGAGGTGGTCATTTCTTCATGCGCAGTGATAAACTCGGCACTCTAAAGCACCCGAGAGCGTTTTTTTCGATGCCAACCTAACCAGAGTGACGGGAGCGGCACAATTCAGAAAAAGCGCTCAGCTCGCCGAGAAAATGCGATTTAAGCAATAAAATTAAAAATGCTTATAAAACATAAACCAAACGTTGGAGGTGGTCATTTCTTCATGCGCAGTGAATAACTCGGCACTCTAAAGCACCCGAGAGCGTTTTTTTCGATGCCAACCTAACCAGAGTGACGGGAGCGGCACAATTCAGAAAAAGTGCTCAGCTCGCCGAGAAAATGCGATTTAAGCAATAAACACAGACAATGCTCCGACGGGGAGTGACACTCAAACAGAACTTAAATACATCACAGGTAACGAGAGGCAGGTGCGTGTGATTACTCTAAACAAGGGCACACAGGAAGGGAGGGGCGAGCACACGGACACAGAAACGATGACACAACCAAAACTGGGGACGAGGCATGACACCGAGAGCGTTTTTTTCGATGCCAACCTAACCAGAGTGACGGGAGCGGCACAATTCAGAAAAAGTGCTCAGCTCGCCGAGAAAATGCGATTTAAGCAATAAAATTAAAAATGCTTATAAAACATAAACCAAACGTTGGAGGTGGTCATTTCTTCATGTGCAGTGATAAACTCGGCACTCTAAAGCACCCGAGAGCGTTTTTTTCGATGCCAACCTAACCAGAGTGACGGGAGCGGCACAATTCAGAAAAAGTGCTCAGCTCGCCGAGAAAATGCGATTTAAGCAATAAAATTAAAAATGCTTATTAAACATAAACCAAACGTTGGAGGTGGTCATTTCTTCTTGCGCAGTGATAAACTCGGCACTCTAAAGCACCCGAGAGCGTTTTTTTCGATGCCAACCTAACCAGAGTGACGGGAGCGGCACAATTCAGAAAAAGTGCTCAGCTCGCCGAGAAAATGCGATTTAAGCAATAAAACTAAAAATGCTTATAAAACATAAACCAAACGTTGGAGGTGGTCATTTCTTCATGCGCAGTGAATAACTCGGCACTCTAAAGCACCCGAGAGCGTTTTTTTCGATGCCAACCTAACCAGAGTGACGGGAGCGGCACAATTCAGAAAAAGCGCTCAGCTCGCCGAGAAAATGCGATTTAAGCAATAAAATTAAAAATGCTTATAAAACATAAACCAAACGTTGGAGGTGGTCATTTCTTCATGCGCAGTAATAAACTCGGCACTCTAAAGCACCCGAGAGCGTTTTTTTCGATGCCAACCTAACCAGAGTGACGGGAGCGGCACAATTCAGAAAAAGTGCTCAGCTCGCCGAGAAAATGCGATTTAAGCAATAAAATTAAAAATGCTTATAAAACATAAACCAAACGTTGGAGGTGGTCATTTCTTCATGCGCAGTGATAAACTCGGCACTCTAAAGCACCCGCGTTTTTTTCGATGCCAACCTAACCAGAGTTACGGGAGCGGCACAATTCAGAAAAAGCGCTCAGCTCGCCGAGAAAATGCGATTTAAGCAATAAAATTAAAAATGCTTATAAAACATAAACCAAACGTTGGAGGTGGTCATTTCTTAATGCGCAGTAATAAACTCGGCACTCTAAAGCACCCGAGTGTCACGGCTTCGGAGTGGAGAAATGGAGCAGGGCGACCAAGTGCAGCTTGGACCAGGGTTTATTGCAACAAACTCAAAAGACTAGGCAAACTGACGTGACTAACCAACAGACTAACAAGACTAACAGACTAAATTGTGAAACAAAAGACAGGAACAAAACCAACCGTGACCGTGAGACCTGCATGGTCCACGTGTTACACACACATACACAGACAATGCTCCGACGGGGAGTGACACTCAAACAGAACTTAAATACATCACAGGTAACGAGAGGCAGGTGCGTGTGATTACTCTAAACAAGGGCACACAGGAAGGGAGGGGCGAGCACACGGACACAGAAACGATGACACAACCAAAACTGGGGACGAGGCATGACAGAACCCCCCCCACAAGGGACGGCTCCCGACGTCCCAAAAATCCAATCCCTCACGACGGCACGCGGGGGGGCGGGGGGGCAGATAGCCGCACTCGGGCGACGACTAGGTGCAGAGAGCCGCACTCGGGGGGCGGCGACTAGAGGCAGAGAGCCGCACTCGGGGGGCGGCGACTAGGGGCAGAGAGCCGCACTCGGGGGGCGGCGACTAGGGGCAGAGAGCCGCACTCGGGGGGCGGCGACTAGGGGCAGAGAGCCGCACTCGGGGGGCGGCGGCGACTAGGGGCAGAGAGCCGCACTCGGGGGGCGGCGGCGACTAGGGGCAGAGAGCCGCACTCGGGGGGCGGCGGCGACTAGGGGCAGAGAGCCGCACTCGGGCGGCGGTGACTAGGGGCAGAGAGCCGCACTCGGGGGGCGGCGACTAGGGGCAGAGAGCCGCACTCGGGGGGCGGCGACTAGGGGCAGAGAGCCGCACTCGGGCGGCGGCGACTAGGGGCAGAGAGCCGCACAGGGGCGGCGACTAGGGGCAGAGAGCCGCACTCGGGGGGCGGCTAGGGGCAGAAAGCCGCACTCGGGTGGCGACCAGGGGCAGAGAGC
The DNA here is from genome assembly GCF_033458585.1 of Syngnathus typhle. Classification (NCBI taxonomy): domain Eukaryota; kingdom Metazoa; phylum Chordata; class Actinopteri; order Syngnathiformes; family Syngnathidae; genus Syngnathus; species Syngnathus typhle. The sequence goes on along the minus strand of NC_083738.1, from coordinate 1,085,250 downwards.
CGCACTGGGGCGGCGACTAGGGGCAGAGAGCCGCACTCGGGGGGCGGCGACTAGGGGCAGAGAGCCGCACTCGAACGGCAGCGACTAGGGGCAGAGAGCCGCACAGGGGCGGCGACTAGGGGCAGAGAGCCGCACTCGGGCGGCGACTAGGGGCAGAGAGCCGCACTCGGGCGGCGACTAGGGGCAGAGAGCCGCACTCGGGCGGCGACTAGGGCAAACGGAGCCGCAATCGGGCGGCGACTAGGGCAAACGGAGCCGCAATCGGGCGGCGGTGACTAGGGGCAGAGAGCCGCACTCGGGCGGCGGTGACTAGGGGCAGAGAGCCGCACTCGGGGGGCGGCGACTAGGGGCAGAGAGCCGCACTCGGGGGGCGGCGACTAGGGGCAGAGAGCCGCACTCGGGCGGCGACTAGGGGCAGAGAGCCGCACTCGGGCGGCGACTAGGGCAAACGGAGCCGCAATCGGCGGACACCCGGGGAAACAGAGCCGCAATCGGCGGACACCCGGGGAAACAGAGCCGCAATCGGCGGACACCCGGGGAAACAGAGCCGCAATCGGCGGACACCCGGGGAAACAGAGCCGCAATCGGCGGACACCCGGGGAAACAGAGCCGCAATCGGCGGACACCCGGGGAAACAGAGCCGCAATCGGCGGCATTCGGGGAGTCCATGCCGCAATCGGCGGGATTCGGGGAGGCGGAGTTGTGCGCAGCGGCACGAGTCAAGCATGTTGCCTTAGATGTCGGGTGATGATCGCAGGGTCTGGCGCTGCTGGCACAAAGACCAACGGCGGCCGTGGGTCCAGCGTCGCTGGAGCAAAGTCCGATGGCAGCCGTCGAGCCGATGGCGCCTGGAGGAACCCTGATGGCGGCCGCGGATCCGGCGTCGCTGGAGCGAAGTCCGACGGCGGCCGCGAGTCTGGCGTCGCAGATGGGCGAAGTCCGATGGCAACGGCGGAGCCGGTCGCACCGGGAGGAACTCTGATGGCGGCCGCGAAGCCCATGGCGCTGGAACCTGCTCGAACGACGGGCGTGGATTGCAGGTCGCGGACGGGAGCTGATCCTGGAAGGTCCAAGCGCTGGTCGCTGTGATGGTCGGAGCATTCTGTCACGGCTTCGGAGTGGAGAAATGGAGCAGGGCGACCAAGTGCAGCTTCGACCAGGGTTTATTGCAACAAACTCAAAAGACTAGGCAAACTGACGTGACTAACCAACAGACTAACAAGACTAACAGACTAAATTGTGAAACAAAAGACAGGAACAAAACCAACCGTGACCGTGAGACCTGCATGGTCCACGTGTTACACACACATACACAGACAATGCTCCGACGGGGAGTGACACTCAAACAGAACTTAAATACATCACAGGTAACGAGAGGCAGGTGCGTGTGATTACTCTAAACAAGGGCACACAGGAAGGGAGGGGCGAGCACACGGACACAGAAACGATGACACAACCAAAACTGGGGACGAGGCATGACACCGAGAGCGTTTTTTTCGATGCCAACCTAACCAGAGTGACGGGAGCGGCACAATTCAGAAAAAGTGCTCAGCTCGCCGAGAAAATGCGATTTAAGCAATAAAATTAAAAATGCTTATAAAACATAAACCAAACGTTGGAGGTGTTCATTTCTTAATGCGCAGTAATAAACTCGGCACTCTAAAGCACCCGAGAGCGTTTTTTTCGATGCCAACCTAACCAGAGTGACGGGAGCGGCACAATTCAGAAAAAGTGCTCAGCTCGCCGAGAAAATGCGATTTAAGCAATAAAATTAAAAATGCTTATAAAACATAAACCAAACGTTGGAGGTGGTCATTTCTTCATGCGCAGTGATAAACTCGGCACTCTAAAGCACCCGAGAGCGTTTTTTTCGATGCCAACCTAACCAGAGTGACGGGAGCGGCACAATTCAGAAAAAGTGCTCAGCTCGCCGAGAAAATGCGATTTAAGCAATAAAATTAAAAATGCTTATAAAACATAAACCAAACGTTGGAGGTGGTCATTTCTTCATGCGCAGTGATAAACTCGGCACTCTAAAGCACCCGCGTTTTTTTCGATGCCAACCTAACCAGAGTTACGGGAGCGGCACAATTCAGAAAAAGCGCTCAGCTCGCCGAGAAAATGCGATTTAAGCAATAAAATTAAAAATGCTTATAAAACATAAACCAAACGTTGGAGGTGGTCATTTCTTCATGCGCAGTGATAAACTCGGCATTTTAAAGCACCCGAGAGCGTTTTTTTCGATGCCAACCTAACCAGAGTGACGGGAGCGGCACAATTCAGAAAAAGTGCTCAGCTCGCCGAGAAAATGCGATTTAAGCAATAAAATTAAAAATGCTTATAAAACATAAACCAAACGTTGGAGGTGGTCATTTCTTCATGCGCAGTGATAAACTCGGCACTCTAAAGCACCCGAGAGCGTTTTTTTCGATGCCAACCTAACCAGAGTGACGGGAGCGGCACAATTCAGAAAAAGCGCTCAGCTCGCCGAGAAAATGCGATTTAAGCAATAAAATTAAAAATGCTTATAAAACATAAACCAAACGTTGGAGGTGGTCATTTCTTCATGCGCAGTGATAAACTCGGCACTCTAAAGCACCCGAGAGCGTTTTTTTCGATGCCAACCTAACCAGAGTGACGGGAGCGGCACAATTCAGAAAAAGTGCTCAGCTCGCCGAGAAAATGCGATTCAAGCAATAAAATTAAAAATGCTTATTAAACATAAACCAAACGTTGGAGGTGGTCATTTCTTCATGCGCAGTGAATAACTCGGCACTCTAAAGCACCCGAGAGCGTTTTTTTCGATGCCAACCTAACCAGAGTGACGGGAGCGGCACAATTCAGAAAAAGTGCTCAGCTGCGCCGAGAAAATGCGATTTAAGCAATAAAATTAAAAATGCTTATAAAACATAAACCAAACGTTGGAGGTGGTCATTTCTTAATGCGCAGTAATAAACTCGGCACTCTAAAGCACCCGAGAGCGTTTTTTTCGATGCCAACCTAACCAGAGTGACGGGAGCGGCACAATTCAGAAAAAGTGCTCAGCTCGCCGAGAAAATGCGATTTAAGCAATAAAATTAAAAATGCTTATAAAACATAAACCAAACGTTGGAGGTGGTCATTTCTTAATGCGCAGTAATAAACTCGGCACTCTAAAGCACCCGAGAGCGTTTTTTTTCGATGCCAACCTAACCAGAGTGACGGGAGCGGCACAATTCAGAAAAAGTGCTCAGCTCGCCGAGAAAATGCGATTTAAGCAATAAAATTAAAAATGCTTATTAAACATAAACCAAACGTTGGAGGTGGTCATTTCTTCATGCGCATTGAATAACTCGGCACTCTAAAGCACCCGATAGCGTTTTTTTCGATGCCAACCTAACCAGAGTGACGGGAGCGGCACAATTCAGAAAAAGCGCTCAGCTCGCCGAGAAAATGCGATTTAAGCAATAAAATTAAAAATGCTTATAAAACATAAACCAAACGTTGGAGGTGGTCATTTCTTCATGCGCAGTGATAAACTCGGCACTCTAAAGCACCCGAGAGCGTTTTTTTCGATGCCAACCTAACCAGAGTGACGGGAGCGGCACAATTCAGAAAAAGTGCTCAGCTCGCCGAGAAAATGCGATTTAAGCAATAAAATTAAAAATGCTTATAAAACATAAACCAAACGTTGGAGGTGGTCATTTCTTCATGCGCAGTGAATAACTCGGCACTCTAAAGCACCCGAGAGCGTTTTTTTCGATGCCAACCTAACCAGAGTGACGGGAGCGGCACAATTCAGAAAAAGTGCTCAGCTCGCCGAGAAAATGCGATTTAAGCAATAAAATTAAAAATGCTTATAAAACATAAACCAAACGTTGGAGGTGGTCTTTTCTTAATGCGCAGTAATAAACTCGGCACTCTAAAGCACCCGAGAGCGTTTTTTTCGATGCCAACCTTACCAGTGTGACGGGAGCGGCACAATTCAGAAAAAGTGCTCAAGTCGCCGAGAAAATGCGATTTAAGCAATAAAATTAAAAATGCTTATAAAACATAAACCAAACGTTGGAGGTGGTCATTTCTTCATGCGCAGTGATAAACTCGGCACTCTAAAGCACCCGAGAGCGTTTTTTTCGATGCCAACCTAACCAGAGTGACGGAGCGGCACAATTCAGAAAAAGCGCTCAGCTCGCCGAGAAAATGCGATTTAAGCAATACAATTAAAAATGCTTATAAAACATAAACCAAACGTTGGAGGTGGTCATTTCTTCATGCGCAGTGATAAACTCGGCATTCTAAAGCACCCGAGAGCGTTTTTTTCGATGCCAACCTAACCAGAGTGACGGGAGCGGCACAATTCAGAAAAAGCGCTCAGCTCGCCGAGAAAATGCGATTTAAGCAATAAAATTAAAAATGCTTATAAAACATAAACCAAACGTTGGAGGTGGTCATTTCTTCATGCGCAGTGATAAACTCGGCACTCTAAAGCACCCGAGAGCGTTTTTTTCGATGCCAACCTAACCAGAGTGACGGGAGCGGCACAATTCAGAAAAAGTGCTCAGCTCGCCGGGAAAATGCGATTTAAGCAATAAAATTAAAAATGCTTATAAAACATAAACCAAACGTTGGAGGTGGTCATTTCTTCATGCGCAGTGAATAACTCGGCACTCTAAAGCACCCGAGAGCATTTTTTTCGATGCCAATCTAACCAGAGTGACGGGAGCGGCACAATTCAGAAAAAGTGCTCAGCTCGCCGGGAAAATGCGATTTAAGCAATAAAATTAAAAATGCTTATAAAACATAAACCAAACGTTGGAGGTGCTCATTTCTTCATGCGCAGTGAATAACTCGGCACTCTAAAGCACCCGAGAGCGTTTTTTTCGATGCCAACCTAACCAGAGTGACGGGAGCGGCACAATTCAGAAAAAGTGCTCAGCTCGCCGAGAAAATGCGATTTAAGCAATAAAACTAAAAATGCTTATAAAACATAAACCAAACGTTGGAGGTGGTCATTTCTTCATGCGCAGTGATAAACTCGGCACTCTAAAGCACCCGAGAGCGTTTTTTTCGATGCCAACCTAACCAGAGTGACGGGAGCGGCACAATTCAGAAAAAGCGCTCAGCTCGCCGAGAAAATGCGATTTAAGCAATAAAATTAAAAATGCTTATAAAACATAAACCAAACGTTGGAGGTGGTCATTTCTTCATGCGCATTGATAAACTCGGCACTCTAAAGCACCCGAGAGCGTTTTTTTCGATGCCAACCTAACCAGAGTGACGGGAGCGGCACAATTCAGAAAAAGTGCTCAGCTTGCCGAGAAAATGCGATTTAAGCAATAAAATTAAAAATGCTTATTAAACATAAACCAAACGTTGGAGGTGGTCATTTCTTCATGCGCAGTGATAAACTCGGCACTCTAAAGCACCCGAGAGCGTTTTTTTCGATGCCAACCTAACCAGAGTGACGGGAGCGGCACAATTCAGAAAAAGTGCTCAGCTCGCCGAGAAAATACGATTTAAGCAATAAAACTAAAAATGCTTATAAAACATAAACCAAACGTTGGAGGTGGTCATTTCTTCATGCGCAGTGAATAACTCGGCACTCTAAAGCACCCGAGAGCGTTTTTTTCGATGCCAACCTAACCAGAGTGACGGGAGCGGCACAATTCAGAAAAAGTGCTCAGCTCGCCGAGAAAATGCGATTTAAGCAATAAAATTAAAAATGCTTATAAAACATAAACCAAACGTTGGAGGTGGTCATTTCTTCATGCGCAGTGATAAACTCGGAACTCTAAAGCACCCAAAAGCGTTTTTTTCGATGCCAACCTAACCAGAGTGACGGGAGCGGCACAATTCAGAAAAAGCGCTCAGCTCGCCGAGAAAATGCGATTTAAGCAATAAAATTAAAAATGCTTATAAAACATAAACCAAACGTTGGAGGTGGTCATTTCTTCATGCGCAGTGATTAACTCGGCACTCTAAAGCACCCGAGAGCGTTTTTTTTCGATGCCAACCTAACCAGAGTGACGGGAGCGGCACAATTCAGAAAAAGTGCTCAGCTCGCCGAGAAAATGCGATTCAAGCAATAAAATTAAAAATGCTTATTAAACATAAACCAAACGTTGGAGGTGGTCATTTCTTCATGCGCAGTGAATAACTCGGCACTCTAAAGCACCCGAGAGCGTTTTTTTCGATGCCAACCTAACCAGAGTGACGGGAGCGGCACAATTCAGAAAAAGTGCTCAGCTGCGCCGAGAAAATGCGATTTAAGCAATAAAATTAAAAATGCTTATAAAACATAAACCAAACGTTGGAGGTGGTCATTTCTTAATGCGCAGTAATAAACTCGGCACTCTAAAGCACCCGAGAGCGTTTTTTTCGATGCCAACCTAACCAGAGTGACGGGAGCGGCACAATTCAGAAAAAGTGCTCAGCTCGCCGAGAAAATGCGATTTAAGCAATAAAATTAAAAATGCTTATAAAACATAAACCAAACGTTGGAGGTGGTCATTTCTTAATGCGCAGTAATAAACTCGGCACTCTAAAGCACCCGAGAGCGTTTTTTTTCGATGCCAACCTAACCAGAGTGACGGGAGCGGCACAATTCAGAAAAAGTGCTCAGCTCGCCGAGAAAATGCGATTTAAGCAATAAAATTAAAAATGCTTATTAAACATAAACCAAACGTTGGAGGTGGTCATTTCTTCATGCGCATTGAATAACTCGGCACTCTAAAGCACCCGATAGCGTTTTTTTCGATGCCAACCTAACCAGAGTGACGGGAGCGGCACAATTCAGAAAAAGCGCTCAGCTCGCCGAGAAAATGCGATTTAAGCAATAAAATTAAAAATGCTTATAAAACATAAACCAAACGTTGGAGGTGGTCATTTCTTCATGCGCAGTGATAAACTCGGCACTCTAAAGCACCCGAGAGCGTTTTTTTCGATGCCAACCTAACCAGAGTGACGGGAGCGGCACAATTCAGAAAAAGTGCTCAGCTCGCCGAGAAAATGCGATTTAAGCAATAAAATTAAAAATGCTTATAAAACATAAACCAAACGTTGGAGGTGGTCATTTCTTCATGCGCAGTGAATAACTCGGCACTCTAAAGCACCCGAGAGCGTTTTTTTCGATGCCAACCTAACCAGAGTGACGGGAGCGGCACAATTCAGAAAAAGTGCTCAGCTCGCCGAGAAAATGCGATTTAAGCAATAAAATTAAAAATGCTTATAAAACATAAACCAAACGTTGGAGGTGGTCTTTTCTTAATGCGCAGTAATAAACTCGGCACTCTAAAGCACCCGAGAGCGTTTTTTTCGATGCCAACCTTACCAGTGTGACGGGAGCGGCACAATTCAGAAAAAGTGCTCAAGTCGCCGAGAAAATGCGATTTAAGCAATAAAATTAAAAATGCTTATAAAACATAAACCAAACGTTGGAGGTGGTCATTTCTTCATGCGCAGTGATAAACTCGGCACTCTAAAGCACCCGAGAGCGTTTTTTTCGATGCCAACCTAACCAGAGTGACGGGAGCGGCACAATTCAGAAAAAGCGCTCAGCTCGCCGAGAAAATGCGATTTAAGCAATACAATTAAAAATGCTTATAAAACATAAACCAAACGTTGGAGGTGGTCATTTCTTCATGCGCAGTGATAAACTCGGCATTCTAAAGCACCCGAGAGCGTTTTTTTCGATGCCAACCTAACCAGAGTGACGGGAGCGGCACAATTCAGAAAAAGCGCTCAGCTCGCCGAGAAAATGCGATTTAAGCAATAAAATTAAAAATGCTTATAAAACATAAACCAAACGTTGGAGGTGGTCATTTCTTCATGCGCAGTGATAAACTCGGCACTCTAAAGCACCCGAGAGCGTTTTTTTCGATGCCAACCTAACCAGAGTGACGGGAGCGGCACAATTCAGAAAAAGTGCTCAGCTCGCCGGGAAAATGCGATTTAAGCAATAAAATTAAAAATGCTTATAAAACATAAACCAAACGTTGGAGGTGGTCATTTCTTCATGCGCAGTGAATAACTCGGCACTCTAAAGCACCCGAGAGCATTTTTTTCGATGCCAATCTAACCAGAGTGACGGGAGCGGCACAATTCAGAAAAAGTGCTCAGCTCGCCGGGAAAATGCGATTTAAGCAATAAAATTAAAAATGCTTATAAAACATAAACCAAACGTTGGAGGTGCTCATTTCTTCATGCGCAGTGAATAACTCGGCACTCTAAAGCACCCGAGAGCGTTTTTTTCGATGCCAACCTAACCAGAGTGACGGGAGCGGCACAATTCAGAAAAAGTGCTCAGCTCGCCGAGAAAATGCGATTTAAGCAATAAAACTAAAAATGCTTATAAAACATAAACCAAACGTTGGAGGTGGTCATTTCTTCATGCGCAGTGATAAACTCGGCACTCTAAAGCACCCGAGAGCGTTTTTTTCGATGCCAACCTAACCAGAGTGACGGGAGCGGCACAATTCAGAAAAAGCGCTCAGCTCGCCGAGAAAATGCGATTTAAGCAATAAAATTAAAAATGCTTATAAAACATAAACCAAACGTTGGAGGTGGTCATTTCTTCATGCGCATTGATAAACTCGGCACTCTAAAGCACCCGAGAGCGTTTTTTTCGATGCCAACCTAACCAGAGTGACGGGAGCGGCACAATTCAGAAAAAGTGCTCAGCTTGCCGAGAAAATGCGATTTAAGCAATAAAATTAAAAATGCTTATTAAACATAAACCAAACGTTGGAGGTGGTCATTTCTTCATGCGCAGTGATAAACTCGGCACTCTAAAGCACCCGAGAGCGTTTTTTTCGATGCCAACCTAACCAGAGTGACGGGAGCGGCACAATTCAGAAAAAGTGCTCAGCTCGCCGAGAAAATGCGATTTAAGCAATAAAACTAAAAATGCTTATAAAACATAAACCAAACGTTGGAGGTGGTCATTTCTTCATGCGCAGTGAATAACTCGGCACTCTAAAGCACCCGAGAGCGTTTTTTTCGATGCCAACCTAACCAGAGTGACGGGAGCGGCACAATTCAGAAAAAGTGCTCAGCTCGCCGAGAAAATGCGATTTAAGCAATAAAATTAAAAATGCTTATAAAACATAAACCAAACGTTGGAGGTGGTCATTTCTTCATGCGCAGTGATAAACTCGGAACTCTAAAGCACCCGAGAGCGTTTTTTTCGATGCCAACCTAACCAGAGTGACGGGAGCGGCACAATTCAGAAAAAGCGCTCAGCTCGCCGAGAAAATGCGATTTAAGCAATAAAATTAAAAATGCTTATAAAACATAAACCAAACGTTGGAGGTGGTCATTTCTTCATGCGCAGTGATTAACTCGGCACTCTAAAGCACCCGAGAGCGTTTTTTTTCGATGCCAACCTAACCAGAGTGACGGGAGCGGCACAATTCAGAAAAAGTGCTCAGCTCGCCGAGAAAATGCGATTTAAGCAATAAAATTAAAAATGCTTATTAAACATAAACCAAACGTTGGAGGTGGTCATTTCTTCATGCGCAGTGAATAACTCGGCACTCTAAAGCACCCGAGAGCGTTTTTTTCGATGCCAACCTAACCAGAGTGACGGGAGCGGCACATTCAGAAAAAGCGCTCAGCTCGCCGAGAAAATGCGATTTAAGCAATAAAATTAAAAATGCTTATAAAACATAAACCTAACGTTGGAGGTGGTCATTTCTTCATGCACAGTGATAAACTCGGCACTCTAAAGCACCCGAGAGCGTTTTTTTCGATGCCAACCTAACCAGAGTGACGGGAGCGGCACAATTCAGAAAAAGCGCTCAGCTCGCCGAGAAAATGCGATTTAAGCAATAAAATTAAACATGCTTATAAAACATAAACCAAACGTTGGAGGTGGTCATTTCTTCATGCGCATTGATAAACTCGGCACTCTAAAGCACCCGAGAGCGTTTTTTTCGATGCCAACCTAACCAAAGTGACGGGAGCGGCACAATTCAGAAAAAGCGCTCAGCTCGCCGAGAAAATGCGATTTAAGCAATAAAATTAAAAATGCTTATTAAACATAAACCAAACGTTGGAGGTGGTCATTTCTTCATGCGCAGTGATAAACTCGGCACTCTAAAGCACCCGAGAGCGTTTTTTTCGATGCCAACCTAACCAGAGTGACGGGAGCGGCACAATTCAGAAAAAGTGCTCAGCTCGCCGAGAAAATGCGATTTAAGCAATAAAACTAAAAATGCTTATAAAACATAAACCAAACGTTGGAGGTGGTCATTTCTTCATGCGCAGTGAATAACTCGGCACTCTAAAGCACCCGAGAGCGTTTTTTTCGATGCCAACCTAACCAGAGTGACGGGAGCGGCACAATTCAGAAAAAGTGCTCAGCTCGCCGAGAAAATGCGATTTAAGCAATAAAATTAAAAATGCTTATAAAACATAAACCAAACGTTGGAGGTGGTCATTTTTTCATGCGCAGTGATAAACTCGGCACTCTAAAGCACCCGAGAGCGTTTTTTTCGATGCCAACCTAACCAGAGTGACGGGAGCGGCACAATTCAGAAAAAGCGCTCAGCTCGCCGAGAAAATGCGATTTAAGCAATAAAATTAAAAATGCTTATAAAACATAAACCAAACGTTGGAGGTGGTCATTTCTTCATGCGCAGTGATAAACTCGGAACTCTAAAGCACCCGAGAGCGTTTTTTTCGATGCCAACCTAACCAGAGTGACGGGAGCGGCACAATTCAGAAAAAGCGCTCAGCTCGCCGAGAAAATGCGATTTAAGCAATAAAATTAAAAATGCTTATAAAACATAAACCAAACGTTGGAGGTGGTCATTTCTTCATGCGCAGTGATTAACTCGGCACTCTAAAGCACCCGAGAGCGTTTTTTTCGATGCCAACCTAACCAGAGTGACGGGAGCGGCACAATTCAGAAAAAGTGCTCAGCTCGCCGAGAAAATGCGATTTAAGCAATAAAATTAAAAATGCTTATTAAACATAAGCCAAACGTTGGAGGTGGTCATTTCTTCATGCGCATTGAATAACTCGGCACTCTAAAGCACCCGATAGCGTTTTTTTCGATGCCAACCTAACCAGAGTGACGGGAGCGGCACAATTCAGAAAAAGCGCTCAGCTCGCCGAGAAAATGCGATTTAAGCAATAAAATTAAAAATGCTTATAAAACATAAACCAAACGTTGGAGGTGGTCATTTCTTCATGCGCAGTGATAAACTCGGCACTCTAAAGCACCCGAGAGCGTTTTTTTCGATGCCAACCTAACCAGAGTGACGGGAGCGGCACAATTCAGAAAAAGCGCTCAGCTCGCCGAGAAAATGCGATTTAAGCAATAAAATTAAAAATGCTTATAAAACATAAACCAAACGTTGGAGGTGGTCATTTCTTCATGCGCAGTGATAAACTCGGCACTCTAAAGCACCCGAGAGCGTTTTTTTCGATGCCAACCTAACCAGAGTGACGGGAGCGGCACAATTCAGAAAAAGTGCTCAGCTCGCCGAGAAAATGCGATTTAAGCAATAAAATTAAAAATGCTTATAAAACATAAACCAAACGTTGGAGGTGGTCATTTCTTCATGCGCAGTGATAAACTCGGCACTCTAAAGCACCCGAGAGCGTTTTTTTCGATGCCAACCTAACCAGAGTGACGGGAGCGGCACAATTCAGAAAAAGTGCTCAGCTCGCCGAGAAAATGCGATTTAAGCAATAAAATTAAAAATGCTTATAAAACATAAACCAAACGTTGGAGGTGGTCATTTCTTCATGCGCAGTGAATAACTCGGCACTCTAAAGCACCCGAGAGCGTTTTTTTCGATGCCAACCTAACCAGAGTGACGGGAGCGGCACAATTCAGAAAAAGTGCTCAGCTCGCCGAGAAAATGCGATTTAAGCAATAAAATTAAAAATGCTTATAAAACATAAACCAAACGTTGGAGGTGGTCTTTTCTTAATGCGCAGTAATAAACTCGGCACTCTAAAGCACCCGAGAGCGTTTTTTTCGATGCCAACCTTACCAGTGTGACGGGAGCGGCACAATTCAGAAAAAGTGCTCAAGTCGCCGAGAAAATGCGATTTAAGCAATAAAATTAAAAATGCTTATTAAACATAAACCAAACGTTGGAGGTGGTCATTTCTTCATGCGCAGTGAATAACTCGGCACTCGAAAGCACCCGAGAGCGTTTTTTTCGATGCCAACCTAACCAGAGTGACGGGAGCGGCACAATTCAGAAAAAGCGCTCAGCTCGCCGAGAAAATGCGATTTAAGCAATAAAATTAAAAATGCTTATAAAACATAAACCAAACGTTGGAGGTGGTCATTTCTTCATGCGCAGTGATTAACTCGGCACTCTAAAGCACCCGAGAGCGTTTTTTTTCGATGCCAACCTAACCAGAGTGACGGGAGCGGCACAATTCAGAAAAAGTGCTCAGCTCGCCGAGAAAATGCGATTTAAGCAATAAAATTAAAAATGCTTATTAAACATAAACCAAACGTTGGAGGTGGTCATTTCTTCATGCGCAGTGAATAACTCGGCACTCTAAAGCACCCGAGAGCGTTTTTTTCGATGCCAACCTAACCAGAGTGACGGGAGCGGCACATTCAGAAAAAGCGCTCAGCTCGCCGAGAAAATGCGATTTAAGCAATAAAATTAAACATGCTTATAAAACATAAACCAAACGTTGGAGGTGGTCATTTCTTCATGCGCATTGATAAACTCGGCACTCTAAAGCACCCGAGAGCGTTTTTTTCGATGCCAACCTAACCAAAGTGACGGGAGCGGCACAATTCAGAAAAAGCGCTCAGCTCGCCGAGAAAATGCGATTTAAGCAATAAAATTAAAAATGCTTATTAAACATAAACCAAACGTTGGAGGTGGTCATTTCTTCATGCGCAGTGATAAACTCGGCACTCTAAAGCACCCGAGAGCGTTTTTTTCGATGCCAACCTAACCAGAGTGACGGGAGCGGCACAATTCAGAAAAAGTGCTCAGCTCGCCGAGAAAATGCGATTTAAGCAATAAAACTAAAAATGCTTATAAAACATAAACCAAACGTTGGAGGTGGTCATTTCTTCATGCGCAGTGAATAACTCGGCACTCTAAAGCACCCGAGAGCGTTTTTTTCGATGCCAACCTAACCAGAGTGACGGGAGCGGCACAATTCAGAAAAAGTGCTCAGCTCGCCGAGAAAATGCGATTTAAGCAATAAAATTAAAAATGCTTATAAAACATAAACCAAACGTTGGAGGTGGTCATTTTTTCATGCGCAGTGATAAACTCGGCACTCTAAAGCACCCGAGAGCGTTTTTTTCGATGCCAACCTTACCAGAGTGACGGGAGCGGCACAATTCAGAAAAAGCGCTCAGCTCGCCGAGAAAATGCGATTTAAGCAATAAAATTAAAAATGCTTATAAAACATAAACCAAACGTTGGAGGTGGTCATTTCTTCATGCGCAGTGATAAACTCGGAACTCTAAAGCACCCGAGAGCGTTTTTTTCGATGCCAACCTAACCAGAGTGACGGGAGCGGCACAATTCAGAAAAAGCGCTCAGCTCGCCGAGAAAATGCGATTTAAGCAATAAAATTAAAAATGCTTATAAAACATAAACCAAACGTTGGAGGTGGTCATTTCTTCATGCGCAGTGATTAACTCGGCACTCTAAAGCACCCGAGAGCGTTTTTTTCGATGCCAACCTAACCAGAGTGACGGGAGCGGCACAATTCAGAAAAAGTGCTCAGCTCGCCGAGAAAATGCGATTTAAGCAATAAAATTAAAAATGCTTATTAAACATAAGCCAAACGTTGGAGGTGGTCATTTCTTCATGCGCATTGAATAACTCGGCACTCTAAAGCACCCGATAGCGTTTTTTTCGATGCCAACCTAACCAGAGTGACGGGAGCGGCACAATTCAGAAAAAGCGCTCAGCTCGCCGAGAAAATGCGATTTAAGCAATAAAATTAAAAATGCTTATAAAACATAAACCAAACGTTGGAGGTGGTCATTTCTTCATGCGCAGTGATAAACTCGGCACTCTAAAGCACCCGAGAGCGTTTTTTTCGATGCCAACCTAACCAGAGTGACGGGAGCGGCACAATTCAGAAAAAGCGCTCAGCTCGCCGAGAAAATGCGATTTAAGCAATAAAATTAAAAATGCTTATAAAACATAAACCAAACGTTGGAGGTGGTCATTTCTTCATGCGCAGTGATAAACTCGGCACTCTAAAGCACCCGAGAGCGTTTTTTTCGATGCCAACCTAACCAGAGTGACGGGAGCGGCACAATTCAGAAAAAGTGCTCAGCTCGCCGAGAAAATGCGATTTAAGCAATAAAATTAAAAATGCTTATAAAACATAAACCAAACGTTGGAGGTGGTCATTTCTTCATGCGCAGTGAATAACTCGGCACTCTAAAGCACCCGAGAGCGTTTTTTTCGATGCCAACCTAACCAGAGTGACGGGAGCGGCACAATTCAGAAAAAGTGCTCAGCTCGCCGAGAAAATGCGATTTAAGCAATAAAATTAAAAATGCTTATAAAACATAAACCAAACGTTGGAGGTGGTCTTTTCTTAATGCGCAGTAATAAACTCGGCACTCTAAAGCACCCGAGAGCGTTTTTTTCGATGCCAACCTTACCAGTGTGACGGGAGCGGCACAATTCAGAAAAAGTGCTCAAGTCGCCGAGAAAATGCGATTTAAGCAATAAAATTAAAAATGCTTATAAAACATAAACCAAACGTTGGAGGTGGTCATTTCTTCATGCGCAGTGATAAACTCGGCACTCTAAAGCACCCGAGAGCGTTTTTTTCGATGCCAACCTTACCAGAGTGACGGGAGCGGCACAATTCAGAAAAAGCGCTCAGCTCGCCGAGAAAATGCGATTTAAGCAATAAAATTTAAAATGCTTATAAAACATAAACCAAACGTTGGAGGTGGTCATTTCTTCATGCGCAGTGATAAACTCGGCACTCTAAAGCACCCGAGAGCGTTTTTTTCGATGCCAACCTAACCAGAGTGACGGGAGCGGCACAATTCAGAAAAAGTGCTCAGCTCGCCGAGAAAATGCGATTTAAGCAATAAAATTAAAAATGCTTATAAAACATAAACCAAACGTTGGAGGTGGTCATTTCTTCTTGCGCAGTGATAAACTCGGCACTCTAAAGCACCCGAGAGCGTTTTTTTTCGATGCCAACCTAACCAGAGTTACGGGAGCGGCACAATTCAGAAAAAGCGCTCAGCTCGCCGAGAAAATGCGATTTAAGCAATAAAATTAAAAATGCTTATAAAACATAAACCAAACGTTGGAGGTGGTCATTTCTTCATGTGCAGTGATAAACTCGGCACTCTAAAGCACCCGAGAGCGTTTTTTTCGATGCCAACCTAACCAGAGTGACGGGAGCGGCACAATTCAGAAAAAGCGCTCAGCTCGCCGAGAAAATGCGATTTAAGCAATAAAATTAAATCTGCTTATAAAACATAAACCAAACGTTGGAGGTGGTCATTTCTTCATGCGCAGTGATAAACTCGGCACTCTAAAGCACCCAAGAGCGTTTTTTTCGATGCCAACCTAACCAGAGTGACGGGAGCGGCACAATTCAGAAAAAGCGCTCAGCTCGCCGAGAAAATGCGATTTAAGCAATAAAATTAAATCTGCTTATTAAACATAAACCAAACGTTGGAGGTGGTCATTTCTTCATGCGCAGTGATAAACTCGGCACTCTAAAGCACCCAAGAGCGTTTTTTTCGATGCCAACCTAACCAGAGTGACGGGAGCGGCACAATTCAGAAAAAATGCTCAGCTCGCCGAGAAAATGCGATTTAAGCAATAAAATCAAAAATGCTTATAAAACATAAACCAAACGTTGGAGGTGGTCATTTCTTCATGCGCAGTGAATAACTCGGCACTCTAAAGCACCCGAGAGCGTTTTTTTTCGATGCCAACCTAACCAGAGTGACGGGAGCGGCACAATTCAGAAAAAGTGCTCAGCTCGCCGGGAAAATGCGATTTAAGCAATAAAATTAAAAATGCTTATAAAACATAAACCAAACGTTGGAGGTGGTCATTTCTTCATGCAAAGTGAATAACTCGGCACTCTAAAGCACCCGAGAGCGTTTTTTTCGATGCCAACCTAACCAGAGTGACGGGAGCGGCACAATTCAGAAAAAGTGCTCAGCTCGCCGAGAAAATGCGATTTAAGCAATAAAATTAAAAATGCTTATAAAACATAAACCAAACGTTGGAGGTGGTCATTTCTTCATGCGCAGTGATAAACTCGTCACTCTAAAGCACCCGAGAGCGTTTTTTTCGATGCCAACCTAACCAGAGTGACGGGAGCGGCCCAATTCAGAAAAATTGCTCAGCTCGCCGAGGAAATGCGATTTAAGCAATAAAATTAAAAATGCTTATAAAACATAAACCAAACGTTGGAGTCGGTCATTTCTTCATGCGCAGTGATTAACTCGGCACTCTAAAGCACCCGAGAGCGTTTTTTTCGATGCCAACCTAACGACGGGAGCGGCACAATTCAGAAAAAGTGCTCAGCTCGCCGAGAAAATGCGATTTAAGCAATAAAATTAAAAATGCTTATAAAACATAAACCAAACGTTGGAGGTGGTCATTTCTTCATGCGCAGTGAATAACTCGGCACTCTAAAGCACCCGAGAGCGTTTTTTTCGATGCCAACCTAACCAGAGTGACGGGAGCGGCACAATTCAGAAAAAGTGCTCAGCTCGCCGAGAAAATGCGATTTAAGCAATAAAATTAAAAATGCTTATAAAACATAAACCAAACGTTGGAAGTGGTCATTTCTTAATGCGCAGTAATAAACTCGGCACTCTAAAGCACCCGAGAGCGTTTTTTTCGATGCCAACCTAACCAGAGTGACGGGAGCGGCACAATTCAGAAAAAGTGCTCAGCTCGCCGAGAAAATGCGATTTAAGCAATAAAATTAAAAATGCTTATAAAACATAAACCAAACGTTGGAGGTGGACATTTCTTCATGCGCAGTGATAAACTCGGCACTCTAAAGCACCCGAGAGCGTTTTTTTCGATGCCAACCTAACCAGAGTGACGGGAGCGGCACAATTCAGAAAAAGTGCTCAGCTCGCCGAGAAAATGCGATTTAAGCAATAAAATTAAAAATGCTTATAAAACATAAACCAAACGTTGGAGGTGGTCATTTCTTCATGCGCAGTGATAAACTCGGCACTCTAAAGCACCCGAGAGCGTTTTTTTCGATGCCAACCTAACCAGAGTGACGGGAGCGGCACAATTCAGAAAAAGCGCTCAGCTCGCCGAGAAAATGCGATTTAAGCAATAAAATTAAAAATGCTTATAAAACATAAACCAAACGTTGGAGGTGGTCATTTCTTCGTGCGCAGTGAATAACTCGGCACTCTAAAGCACCCGAGAGCGTTTTTTTCGATGCCAACCTAACCAGAGTGACGGGAGCGGCACAATTCAGAAAAAGTGCTCAGCTCGCCGAGAAAATGCGATTTAAGCAATAAAATTAAAAATGCTTATAAAACATAAACCAAACGTTGGAGGTGGTCATTTCTTCATGCGCAGTGAATAACTCGGCACTCTAAAGCACCCGAGAGCGTTTATTTCGATGCCAACCTAACCAGAGTGACGGGAGCGGCACAATTCAGAAAAAGTGCTCAGCTCGCCGAGAAAATGCGATTTAAGCAATAAAATTAAAAATGCTTATAAAACATAAACCAAACGTTGGAGGTGGTCATTTCTTCATGCGCAGTGATAAACTCGGCACTCTAAAGCACCCGAGAGCGTTTTTTTCGATGCCAACCTAACCAGATTGACGGGAGCGGCACAATTCAGAAAAAGCGCTCAGCTCGCCGAGAAAATGCGATTTAAGCAATAAAATTAAAAATGCTTATAAAACATAAACCAAACGTTGGAGGTGGTCATTTCTTCATGCGCAGTGATAAACTCGGCACTCTAAAGCACCCGAGAGCGTTTTTTTCGATGCCAACCTAACCAGAGTGACGGGAGCGGCACAATTCAGAAAAAGTGCTCAGCTCGCCGAGAAAATGCGATTTAAGCAATAAAATTAAAAATGCTTATTAAACATAAACCAAACGTTGGAGGTGGTCATTTCTTCATGCGCAGTGAATAACTCGCCACTCTAAAGCACCCGAGA
Source organism: Syngnathus typhle (assembly GCF_033458585.1). Lineage (NCBI taxonomy): Eukaryota > Metazoa > Chordata > Actinopteri > Syngnathiformes > Syngnathidae > Syngnathus > Syngnathus typhle. The sequence continues at coordinate 1,067,124 of NC_083738.1, read as the reverse complement.
GCGTTTTTTTCGATGCCAACCTAACCAGAGTGACGGGAGCGGCACAATTCAGAAAAAGTGCTCAGCTCGCCGAGAAAATGCGATTTAAGCAATAAAATAAAAAATGCTTATAAAACATAAACCAAACGTTGGAGGTGGTCATTTCTTAATGCGCAGTAATAAACTCGACACTCTAAAGCAACCGAGAGCGTTTTTTTCGATGCCAACCTAACCAGAGTGACGGGAGCGGCACAATTCAGAAAAAGCGCTCAGCTCGCCGAGAAAATGCGATTTAAGCAATAAAATAAAAAATGCTTATAAAACATAAACCAAACGCTGGAGGTGGTCATTTCTTCATGCGCAGTGATAAACTCGGCACTCTAAAGCACCCGAGAGCGTTTTTTTCGATGCCAACCTAACCAGAGTGACGGGAGCGGCACAATTCAGAAAAAGTGCTCAGCTCGCCGAGAAAATGCGATTTAAGCAATAAAATTAAAAATGCTTATTAAACATAAACCAAACGTTGGAGGTGGTCATTTCTTCATGCGCAGTGATAAACTCGGCACTCTAAAGCACCCGAGAGCGTTTTTTTCGATGCCAACCTAACCAGAGTGACGGGAGCGGCACAATTCAGAAAAAGTGCTCAGCTCGCCGAGAAAATGCGATTTAAGCAATAAAACTAAAAATGCTTATAAAACATAAACCAAACGTTGGAGGTGGTCATTTCTTCATGCGCAGTGATAAACTCGGCACTCTAAAGCACCCGAGAGCGTTTTTTTCGATGCCAACCTAACCAGAGTGACGGGAGCGGCACAATTCAGAAAAAGTGCTCAGCTCGCCGAGAAAATGCGATTTAAGCAATAAAATTAAAAATGCTTATAAAACATAAACCAAACGTTGGATGTGGTCATTTCTTCATGCGCAGTGATAAACTCGGCACTCTAAAGCACCCGAGAGCGTTTTTTTCGATGCCAACCTAACCAGAGTGACGGGAGCGGCACAATTCAGAAAAAGTGCTCAGCTTGCCGAGAAAATGCGATTTAAGCAATAAAATTAAAAATGCTTATTAAACATAAACCAAACGTTGGAGGTGGTCATTTCTTCATGCGCAGTGATAAATTCGGCACTCTAAAGCACCCGAGAGCGTTTTTTTCGATGCCAACCTAACCAGAGTGACGGGAGCGGCACAATTCAGAAAAAGTGCTCAGCTCGCCGAGAAAATGCGATTTAAGCAATAAAACTAAAAATGCTTATTAAACATAAACCAAACGTTGGAGGTGGTCATTTCTTCATGCGCAGTGAATAACTCGGCACTCTAAAGCACCCGAGAGCGTTTTTTTCGATGCCAACCTAACCAGAGTGACGGGAGCGGCACAATTCAGAAAAAGTGCTCAGCTCGCCGAGAATATGCGATTTAAGCAATAAAATTAAAAATGCTTATAAAACATAAACCAAACGTTGGAGGTGGTCATTTCTTCATGCGCAGTGATAAACTCGGCACTCTAAAGCACCCGAGAGCGTTTTTTTCGATGCCAACCTAACCAGAGTTACGGGAGCGGCACAATTCAGAAAAAGCGCTCAGCTCGCCGAGAAAATGCGATTTAAGCAATAAAATTAAAAATGCTTATAAAACATAAACGAAACGTTGGAGGTGGTGATTTCTTCATGCGCAGTGATAACCTCGGCACTCTAAAGCACCCGAGAGCGTTTTTTTCGATGCCAACCTAACCAGAGTGACGGGAGCGGCACAATTCAGAAAAAGTGCTCAGCTCGCCGAGAAAATGCGATTTAAGCAATAAAATTAAAAATGCTTATAAAACATAAACCAAACGTTGGATGTGGTCATTTCTTCATGCGCAGTGATAAACTCGGCACTCTAAAGCACCCGAGAGCGTTTTTTTCAATGCCAACCTAACCAGAGTGACGGGAGCGGCACAATTCAGAAAAAGTGCTCAGCTTGCCGAGAAAATGCGATTTAAGCAATAAAATTAAAAATGCTTATTAAACATAAACCAAACGTTGGAGGTGGTCATTTCTTCATGCGCAGTGATAAACTCGGCACTCTAAAGCACCCGAGAGCGTTTTTTTCGATGCCAACCTAACCAGAGTGACGGGAGCGGCACAATTCAGAAAAAGTGCTCAGCTCGCCGAGAAAATAAGATTTAAGCAATAAAACTAAAAATGCTTATAAAACATAAACCAAACGTTGGAGGTGGTCATTTCTTCATGCGAAGTGAATAACTCGGCACTCTAAAGCACCCGAGAGCGTTTTTTTCGATGCCAACCTAACCAGAGTGACGGGAGCGGCACAATTCAGAAAAAGTGCTCAGCTCGCCGAGAAAATGCGATTTAAGCAATAAAATTAAAAATGCTTATAAAACATAAACCAAACGTTGGAGGTGGTCATTTCTTCATGCGCAGTGATAAACTCGGCACTCTAAAGCACCCGAGAGCGTTTTTTTCGATGCCAACCTAACCAGAGTTACGGGAGCGGCACAATTCAGAAAAAGCGCTCAGCTCGCCGAGAAAATGCGATTTAAGCAATAAAATTAAAAATGCTTATAAAACATAAACGAAACGTTGGAGGTGGTCATTTCTTCATGCGCAGTGATAAACTCGGCACTCTAAAGCACCCGAGAGCGTTTTTTTCGATGCCAACCTAACCAGAGTGACGGGAGCGGCACAATTCAGAAAAAGTGCTCAGCTCGCCGAGAAAATGCGATTTAAGCAATAAAATTAAAAATGCTTATAAAACATAAACCAAACGTTGGAGGTGGTCATTTCTTAATGCACAGTAATAAACTCGGCACTCTAAAGCACCCGAGAGCGTTTTTTTTCGATGCCAACCTAACCAGAGTGACGGGAGCGGCACAATTCAGAAAAAGTGCTCAGCTCGCCGAGAAAATGCGATTTAAGCAATAAAATTAAAAATGCTTATAAAACATAAACCAAACGTTGGAGGTGGTCATTTCTTCATGCGCAGTGATAAACTCGGCACTCTAAAGCACCCGAGAGCTGTCATGATTGGTCCCCAGTTTTGCTAGGTTGCCATGGTTTCGGTTCGCGTCGCCCCTCCCCTCCTGTGTTCCCTCAATCAGTGTGATCATTCTCACCTGCCTTTCATTTCCAGTCATGTATTTAAGTCCTGTCTCTGTGTCACTCCCCTGTCGGTTCATTGCTAATGTCACCCGGTCCCGTTGTCTCACATCTCGGTCAGTATCTGTTGTTGGTTTGGTTGCAAGTTATGTCTGTTACTGAGTCTGTAAGTTCCTGCAATAAACCCTTTTCCAAGCTGCACGTGGTCGCCCTGCTCCATCTTCCACTCCGTTCGTGACAGAATGAACCGACCAACACAGCGACCAGCGCTTGGACCCCCCTCCACCACCAGCTTCCGCTAGCCAAGCCCAAGCCAAGCCAGGCCACAGCCCAAGCCACAACCCAAGCCACAGCCCAAGCCACAGCCACAGCCCAAGCCACAGCCCAAGCCACAGCCTAGCCACAGCCAAGCCACAGCCAAGCCACAGCCAAGCCACAGCCAAGCCCCAGCCCGAGCCACAGCCCGAGCCACAGCCCGAGCCACAGCCCGAGCCACAGCCCGAGCCACAGCCGAGCCACCGCCGAGCCAAGCCACCGCCGAGCCAAGCCACCACCGAGCCAAGCCACCGCCGAGCCAAGCCACCGCCGAGCGAAGCCACCGCCGAGCGAAGCCACCGCCGAGCGAAGCCACCGCCGAGCGAAGCCACCGCCGAGCGAAGCCACCGCCGAGCGAAGCCACCGCCGAGCGAAGCCTCCGCCGAGCGAAGCCACCGCCGAGCGAAGCCACCGCCGAGCGAAGCCACCGCCGAGCGAAGCCACAGCCGAGCTGAGCCACAGCCGAGCCGAGCCACAGCCGAGCCACAGCCACAGCCGAGCCACAGCCACAGCCGAGCCACAGCCACAGCCGAGCCACAGCCGAGCCACGGCCGAGCCACAGCCGAGCCACAGCCACAGCCGAGCCACAGCCACAGCCGAGCCACAGCCGAGCCAAGCCACAGCCCCATCTGCGACGCCATCGGTTCCCCAAGTCGCCGTCCGAGTGCGGTTCATGTCCCCAAAGTCGCCGCCAGAGTGCGGTTCATGTCCCCAAAGTCACCGCCCGAGTGCGGTTCATGTTCCCCAAAGTCGCCGCCCGAGTGCGGTTCATGTTCCCCAAAGTCGCCGCCCGAGTGCGGTTCATGTTCCCCAAAGTCGCCGCCCGAGTGCGGTTCATGTTCCCCAAAGTCGCCGCCCGAGTGCGGTTCATGTTCCCCAAAGTCGCCGCCCGAGTGCGGTTCATGTTCCCCAAAGTCGCCGCCCGAGTGCGGTTCATGTTCCCCAAAGTCGCCGCCCGAGTGCGGTTCATGTTCCCCAAAGTCGCCGCCCGAGTGCGGTTCATGTTCCCCAAAGTTGCTGCCGACTGCGCGTCAGGCCCCCAGTGTGTGCCGCGAGTGTGGCCCTGGGCCCCTGACCTCCGCTGAGTGCAGTTCTGTTCCCCAGGTTCCTGCCGATTGCGCGTCAGGCCCCCAGTGTGTGCCGCGAGGGTGGCCCTGGGCCCCTGACCTCCGCTGAGTCCAGTTCTGTTCCCCAAGTTCCTGCCGATTGCGCGTCAGGCCCCCAGTGTGTGCCGCGAGTGTGGCCCTGGGCCCCTGACCTCCGCTGAGTGCAGTTCTGTTCCCCAAGTTCCTGCCGATTGCGCGTCAGGTCCCCAGTGTGTTCCGCGATTGTAGCCCTGGGCCCCTGACCTCCGCTGAGTGCAGTTCTGTTCCCCAAGTTCCTGCCGATTGCGCGTCAGGCCCCCAGTGTGTGCCGCGAGTGTGGCCCTGGGCCCCTGACCTCCGCTGAGTTCAGTTCTGTTCCCCAAGTTCCTGCCGATTGCGCGTCAGGCCCCCAGTGTGTGCCGCGAGTGTGGCCCTGGACCCCTGACCTCCGCTGAGTGTGGTGGTTTCCCTAGTCGCCGCCGCCCGAGTGCGGCTCTCTGCCCCTTGTCGCCGCCCCCCGGGTGCGGCTCTCTGCCCACCCGCCCCCCCCCCCCCGCGTCGTGGGGGATTGGATTTTTGGGACGTCGGGAGCCGTCCCTTGTGGGGGGGGTACTGTCGTGATTGGTCCCCAGTTTTGCTAGGTTGCCATGGTTTCGGTTCGCGTCGCCCCTCCCCTCCTGTGTTCCCTCAATCAGTGTGATCATTCTCACCTGCCTTTCATTTCCAGTCATGTATTTAAGTCCTGTCTCTGTGTCACTCCCCTGTCGGTTCATTGCTAATGTCACCCGGTCCCGTTGTCTCACATCTCGGTCAGTATCTGTTGTTGGTTTGGTTGCAAGTTATGTCTGTTACTGAGTCTGTAAGTTCCTGCAATAAACCCTTTTCCAAGCTGCACGTGGTCGCCCTGCTCCATCTTCCACTCCGTTCGTGACAGAGAGCGTTTTTTTCGATGCCAACCTAACCAGAGTGACGGGAGCGGCACAATTCAGAAAAAGTGCTCAGCTCGCCGAGAAAATGCGATTTAAGCAATAAAATTAAAAATGCTTATAAAACATAAACCAAACGTTGGAGGTGGTCATTTCTTCATGCGCAGTGAATAACTCGGCACTCTAAAGCACCCGAGAGCGTTTTTTTCGATGCCAACCTAACCAGAGTGACGGGAGCGGCACAATTCAGAAAAAGTGCTCAGCTCGCCGAGAAAATGCGATTTAAGCAATAAAATTAAAAATGCTTATAAAACATAAACCAAACGTTGGAGGTGTTTATTTCTTCATGTGCAGTGATAAACACGGCACTCTAAAGCACCCGAGAGCGTTTTTTTCGATGCCAACCTAACCAGAGTGACGGGAGCGGCACAATTCAAAAAAAGTGCTCAGCTCGCCGAGAAAATGCGATTTAAGCAATAAAATTAAAAATGCTTATAAAACATAAACCAAACGTTGGAGGTGGTCATTTCTTCATGCGCAGTAATAAACTCGGCACTCTAAAGCACCCGAGAGCGTTTTTTTCGATGCCAACCTAACCAGAGTGACGGGAGTGGCACAATTCAGAAAAAGTGCTCAGCTCGCCGAGAAAATGCGATTTAAGCAATAAAATTAAAAATGCTTATAAAACATAAACCAAACGTTGGAGGTGGTCATTTCTTCATGCGCAGTGATAAACTCGGCACTCTAAAGCACCCGAGAGCGTTTTTTTCGATGCCAACCTAACCAGAGTGACGGGAGCGGCACAATTCAGAAAAAGCGCTCAGCTCGCCGAGAAAATGCGATTTAAGCAATAAAATTAAAAATGCTTATAAAACATAAACCAAACGTTGGAGGTGGTCATTTCTTCATGCGCAGTGATAAACTCGGCACTCTAAAGCACCCGAGAGCGTTTTTTTCGATGCCAACCTAACCAGAGTGACGGGAGCGGCACAATTCAGAAAAAGTGCTCAGCTCGCCGAGAAAATGCGATTTAAGCAATAAAATTAAAAATGCTTATAAAACATAAACCAAACGTTGGAGGTGGTCATTTCTTCATGCGCAGTGATAAACTCGGCACTCTAAAGCACCCGAGAGCGTTTTTTTCGATGCCAACCTAACCAGAGTGACGGGAGCGGCACAATACAGAAAAAGCGCTCAGCTCGCCGAGAAAATGCGATTTAAGCAATAAAATTAAATATGCTTATAAAACATAAACCAAACGTTGGAGGTGGTCATTTCTTCATGCGCAGTGATAAACTCGGCACTCTAAAGCACCCAAGAGCGTTTTTTTCGATGCCAACCTAACCAGAGTGACGGGAGCGGCACAATTCAGAAAAAGTGCTCAGCTCGCCGAGAAAATGCGATTTAAGCAATAAAATTAAAAATGCTTATAAAACATAAACCAAACGTTGGAGGTGGTCATTTCTTCATGCGCAGTGAATAACTCGGCACTCTAAAGCACCCGAGAGCGTTTTTTTTCGATGCCAACCTAACCAGAGTGACGGGAGCGGCACAATTCAGAAAAAGTGCTCAGCTCGCCGGGAAAATGCGATTTAAGCAATAAAATTAAAAAGGCTTATAGAACATAAACCAAACGTTGGAGGTGGTCATTTCTTCATGCGCAGTGAATAACTCGGTACTCTAAAGCACCCGAGAGCGTTTTTTTCGATGCCAACCTAACCAGAGTGACGGGAGCGGCACAATTCAGAAAAAGTGCTCAGCTCGCCGAGAAAATGCGATTTAAGCAATAAAATTAAAAATGCTTATAAAACATAAACCAAACGTTGGAGGTGGTCATTTCTTCATGCGCAGTGATAAACTCGTCACTCCAAAGCACCCGAGAGCGTTTTTTTCGATGCCAACCTAACCAGAGTGACGGGAGCGGCACAATTCAGAAAAAAGCGCTCAGCTCGCCGAGAAAATGCGATTTAAGCAATAAAATTAAAAATGCTTATTAAACATAAACCAAACGTTGGAGGTGGTCATTTCTTCATGCGCAGTGAATAACTCGGCACTCTAAAGCACCCGAGAGCGTTTTTTTCGATGCCAACCTAACCAGAGTGACGGGAGCGGCACAATTCAGAAAAAGTGCTCAGCTCGCCGAGAAAATGCGATTTAAGCAATAAAATTAAAAATGCTTATAAAACATAAACCAAACGTTGGAGGTGGTCATTTCTTCATGCGCAGTGATAAACTCGGCACTCTAAAGCACCCGAGAGCGTTTTTTTCGATGCCAACCTAACCAGAGTGACGGGAGCGGCACAATTCAGAAAAAGCGCTCAGCTCGCCGAGAAAATGCGATTTAAGCAATAAAATTAAAAATGCTTATAAAACATAAACCAAACGTTGGAGGTGGTCATTTCTTCATGCGCATTGATAAACTCGGCACTCTAAAGCACCCGAGAGCGTTTTTTTCGATGCCAACCTAACCAGAGTGACGGGAGCGGCACAATTCAGAAAAAGTGCTCAGCTTGCCGAGAAAATGGGATTTAAGCAATAAAATTAAAAATGCTTATTAAACATAAACCAAACGTTGGAGGTGGTCATTTCTTCATGCGCAGTGATAAACTCGGCACTCTAAAGCACCCGAGAGCGTTTTTTTCGATGCCAACCTAACCAGAGTGACGGGAGCGGCACAATTCAGAAAAAGTGCTCAGCTCGCCGAGAAAATGCGATTTAAGCAATAAAACTAAAAATGCTTATAAAACATAAACCAAACGTTGGAGGTGGTCATTTCTTCATGCGCAGTGAATAACTCGGCACTCTAAAGCACCCGAGAGCGTTTTTTTCGATGCCAACCTAACCAGAGTGACGGGAGCGGCACAATTCAGAAAAAGTGCTCAGCTCGCCGAGAAAATGCGATTTAAGCAATAAAATTAAAAATGCTTATAAAACATAAACCAAACGTTGGAGGTGGTCATTTTTTCATGCGCAGTGATAAACTCGGCACTCTAAAGCACCCGAGAGCGTTTTTTTCGATGCCAACCTAACCAGAGTGACGGGAGCGGCACAATTCAGAAAAAGCGCTCAGCTCGCCGAGAAAATGCGATTTAAGCAATACAATTAAAAATGCTTATAAAACATAAACCAAACGTTGGAGGTGGTCATTTCTTCATGCGCAGTGATAAACTCGGAACTCTAAAGCACCCGAGAGCGTTTTTTTCGATGCCAACCTAACCAGAGTGACGGGAGCGGCACAATTCAGAAAAAGCGCTCAGCTCGCCGAGAAAATGCGATTTAAGCAATAAAATTAAAAATGCTTATAAAACATAAACCAAACGTTGGAGGTGGTCATTTCTTCATGCGCAGTGATAAACTCGGCACTCTAAAGCACCCGAGAGCGTTTTTTTCGATGCCAACCTAACCAGAGTGACGGGAGCGGCACAATTCAGAAAAAGCGCTCAGCTCGCCGAGAAAATGCGATTTAAGCAATAAAATTAAAAATGCTTATAAAACATAAACCAAACGTTGGAGGTGGTCATTTCTTCATGCGCATTGATAAACTCGGCACTCTAAAGCACCCGAGAGCGTTTTTTTCGATGCCAACCTAACCAGAGTGACGGGAGCGGCACAATTCAGAAAAAGTGCTCAGCTTGCCGAGAAAATGCGATTTAAGCAATAAAATTAAAAATGCTTATTAAACATAAACCAAACGTTGGAGGTGGTCATTTCTTCATGCGCAGTGATAAACTCGGCACTCTAAAGCACCCGAGAGCGTTTTTTTCGATGCCAACCTAACCAGAGTGACGGGAGCGGCACAATTCAGAAAAAGTGCTCAGCTCGCCGAGAAAATGCGATTTAAGCAATAAAACTAAAAATGCTTATAAAACATAAACCAAACGTTGGAGGTGGTCATTTCTTCATGCGCAGTGAATAACTCGGCACTCTAAAGCACCCGAGAGCGTTTTTTTCGATGCCAACCTAACCAGAGTGACGGGAGCGGCACAATTCAGAAAAAGTGCTCAGCTCGCCGAGAAAATGCGATTTAAGCAATAAAATTAAAAATGCTTATAAAACATAAACCAAACGTTGGAGGTGGTCATTCTTTCATGCGCAGTGATAAACTCGGCACTCTAAAGCACCCGAGAGCGTTTTTTTCGATGCCAACCTAACCAGAGTGACGGGAGCGGCACAATTCAGAAAAAGCGCTCAGCTCGCCGAGAAAATGCGATTTAAGCAATACAATTAAAAATGCTTATAAAACATAAACCAAACGTTGGAGGTGGTCATTTCTTCATGCGCAGTGATAAACTCGGAACTCTAAAGCACCCGAGAGCGTTTTTTTCGATGCCAACCTAACCAGAGTGACGGGAGCGGCACAATTCAGAAAAAGCGCTCAGCTCGCCGAGAAAATGCGATTTAAGCAATAAAATTAAAAATGCTTATAAAACATAAACCAAACGTTGGAGGTGGTCATTTCTTCATGCGCAGTGAATAACTCGGCACTCTAAAGCACTCAAGAGCGTTTTTTTCGATGCCAACCTAACCAGAGTGACGGGAACGGCACAATTCAGAAAAAGTGCTCAGCTCGCCAAGAAAATGCGATTTAAGCAATAAAATTAAAAATGCTTATAAAACATAAACCAAACGTTGGAGGTGGTCATTTCTTCATGCGCAGTGAATAACTCGGCACTCTAAAGCACCCGAGAACGTTTTGTTAGATGCCAACCTAACCAGAGTGACGGGAGCGGCACAATTCAGAAAAAGCGCTCAGCTCGCCGAGAAAATGCGATTTAAGCAATAAAATTAAAAATGCTTATAAAACATAAACCAAACGTTGGAGGTGGTCATTTCTTCATGCGCAGTGATAAACTCGGCACTCTAAAGCACCCGAGAGCGTTTTTTTTCGATGCCAACCTAACCAGAGTGACGGGAGCGGCACAATTCAGAAAAAGCGCTCAGCTCGCCGAGAAAATGCGATTTAAGCAATAAAATTAAAAATGCTTATAAAACATAAACCAAACGTTGGAGGTGGTCATTTCTTCATGCGCAGTGATAAACTCGGCACTCTAAAGCACCCAAGAGCGTTTTTTTCGATGCCAACCTAACCAGAGTGACGGGAGCGGCACAATTCAGAAAAAGTGCTCAGCTCGCCGAGAAAATGCGATTTAAGCAATAAAATTAAAAATGCTTATAAAACATAAACCAAACGTTGGAGGTGGTCATTTCTTCATGCGCAGTGAATAACTCGGCACTCTAAAGCACCCAAAAGCGTTTTTTTCGATGTCAACCTAACCCGAGTGACGGGAGCGGCACAATTCAGAAAAAGTGCTCAGCTCGCCGAGAAAATGCGATTTAAGCAATAAAATTAAAAATGCTTATAAAACATAAACCAAACGTTGGAGGTGGTCATTTCTTAATGCGCAGTAATAAACTCGGCACTCTAAAGCACCCGAGAGCGTTTTTTTCGATGCCAACCTAACCAGAGTGACGGGAGCGGCACAATTCAGAAAAAGTGCTCAGCTTGCCGAGAAAATGCGATTTAAGCAATAAAATTAAAAATGCTTATAAAACATAAACCAAACGTTGGAGGTGGTCATTTCTTCATGCGCAGTGATAAACTCGGCACTCTAAAGCACCCGAGAGCGTTTTTTTCGATGCCAACCTAACCAGAGTGACGGGAGCGGCACAATTCAGAAAAAGTGCTCAGCTCGCCGAGAAAATGCGATTTAAGCAATAAAATTAAAAATGCTTATTAAACATAAACCAAACGTTGGAGGTGGTCATTTCTTCATGCGCAGTGATAAACTCGGCACTCTAAAGCACCCGAGAGCGTTTTTTTCGATGCCAACCTAACCAGAGTGACGGGAGCGGCACAATTCAGAAAAAGTGCTCAGCTCGCCGAGAAAATGCGATTTAAGCAATAAAATTTAAAATGCTTATAAAACATAAACCAAACGTTGGAGGTGGTCATTTTTTCATGCGCAGTGATAAACTCGGCACTCTAAAGCACCCGAGAGCGTTTTTTTCGATGCCAACCTAACCAGAGTGACGGGAGCGGCACAATTCAGAAAAAGCGCTCAGCTCGCCGAGAAAATGCGATTTAAGCAATACAATTAAAAATGCTTATAAAACATAAACCAAACATTGGAGGTGGTCATTTCTTCATGCGCAGTGATAAACTCGGAACTCTAAAGCACCCGAGAGCGTTTTTTTCGATGCCAACCTAACCAGAGTGACGGGAGCGGCACAATTCAGAAAAAGCGCTCAGCTCGCCGAGAAAATGCGATTTAAGCAATAAAATTAAAAATGCTTATAAAACATAAACCAAACGTTGGAGGTGGTCATTTCTTCATGCGCAGTGATAAACTCGGCACTCTAAAGCACCCGAGAGCGTTTTTTTCGATGCCAACCTAACCAGAGTGACGGGAGCGGCACAATTCAGAAAAAGCGCTCAGCTCGCCGAGAAAATGCGATTTAAGCAATAAAATTAAAAATGCTTATAAAACATAAACCAAACGTTGGAGGTGGTCATTTCTTCATGCGCATTGATAAACTCGGCACTCTAAAGCACCCGAGAGCGTTTTTTTCGATGCCAACCTAACCAGAGTGACGGGAGCGGCACAATTCAGAAAAAGTGCTCAGCTTGCCGAGAAAATGCGATTTAAGCAATAAAATTAAAAATGCTTATTAAACATAAACCAAACGTTGGAGGTGGTCATTTCTTCATGCGCAGTGATAAACTCGGCACTCTAAAGCACCCGAGAGCGTTTTTTTCGATGCCAACCTAACCAGAGTGACGGGAGCGGCACAATTCAGAAAAAGTGCTCAGCTCGCCGAGAAAATGCGATTTAAGCAATAAAACTAAAAATGCTTATAAAACATAAACCAAACGTTGGAGGTGGTCATTTCTTCATGCGCAGTGAATAACTCGGCACTCTAAAGCACCCGAGAGCGTTTTTTTCGATGCCAACCTAACCAGAGTGACGGGAGCGGCACAATTCAGAAAAAGTGCTCAGCTCGCCGAGAAAATGCGATTTAAGCAATAAAATTAAAAATGCTTATAAAACATAAACCAAACGTTGGAGGTGGTCATTCTTTCATGCGCAGTGATAAACTCGGCACTCTAAAGCACCCGAGAGCGTTTTTTTCGATGCCAACCTAACCAGAGTGACGGGAGCGGCACAATTCAGAAAAAGCGCTCAGCTCGCCGAGAAAATGCGATTTAAGAAATACAATTAAAAATGCTTATAAAACATAAACCAAACGTTGGAGGTGGTCATTTCTTCATGCGCAGTGATAAACTCGGAACTCTAAAGCACCCGAGAGCGTTTTTTTCGATGCCAACCTAACCAGAGTGACGGGAGCGGCACAATTCAGAAAAAGCGCTCAGCTCGCCGAGAAAATGCGATTTAAGCAATAAAATTAAAAATGCTTATAAAACATAAACCAAACGTTGGAGGTGGTCATTTCTTCATGCGCAGTGAATAACTCGGCACTCTAAAGCACTCAAGAGCGTTTTTTTCGATGCCAACCTAACCAGAGTGACGGGAACGGCACAATTCAGAAAAAGTGCTCAGCTCGCCAAGAAAATGCGATTTAAGCAATAAAATTAAAAATGCTTATAAAACATAAACCAAACGTTGGAGGTGGTCATTTCTTCATGCGCAGTGAATAACTCGGCACTCTAAAGCACCCGAGAACGTTTTGTTAGATGCCAACCTAACCAGAGTGACGGGAGCGGCACAATTCAGAAAAAGCGCTCAGCTCGCCGAGAAAATGCGATTTAAGCAATAAAATTAAAAATGCTTATAAAACATAAACCAAACGTTGGAGGTGGTCATTTCTTCATGCGCAGTGATAAACTCGGCACTCTAAAGCACCCGAGAGCGTTTTTTTTCGATGCCAACCTAACCAGAGTGACGGGAGCGGCACAATTCAGAAAAAGCGCTCAGCTCGCCGAGAAAATGCGATTTAAGCAATAAAATTAAAAATGCTTATAAAACATAAACCAAACGTTGGAGGTGGTCATTTCTTCATGCGCAGTGATAAACTCGGCACTCTAAAGCACCCAAGAGCGTTTTTTTCGATGCCAACCTAACCAGAGTGACGGGAGCGGCACAATTCAGAAAAAGTGCTCAGCTCGCCGAGAAAATGCGATTTAAGCAATAAAATTAAAAATGCTTATAAAACATAAACCAAACGTTGGAGGTGGTCATTTCTTCATGCGCAGTGAATAACTCGGCACTCTAAAGCACCCGAAAGCGTTTTTTTCGATGTCAACCTAACCCGAGTGACGGGAGCGGCACAATTCAGAAAAAGTGCTCAGCTCGCCGAGAAAATGCGATTTAAGCAATAAAATTAAAAATGCTTATAAAACATAAACCAAACGTTGGAGGTGGTCATTTCTTAATGCGCAGTAATAAACTCGGCACTCTAAAGCACCCGAGAGCGTTTTTTTCGATGCCAACCTAACCAGAGTGACGGGAGCGGCACAATTCAGAAAAAGTGCTCAGCTTGCCGAGAAAATGCGATTTAAGCAATAAAATTAAAAATGCTTATAAAACATAAACCAAACGTTGGAGGTGGTCATTTCTTCATGCGCAGTGATAAACTCGGCACTCTAAAGCACCCGAGAGCGTTTTTTTCGATGCCAACCTAACCAGAGTGACGGGAGCGGCACAATTCAGAAAAAGGGCTCAGCTCGCCGAGAAAATGCGATTTAAGCAATAAAATTAAAAATGCTTATTAAACATAAACCAAACGTTGGAGGTGGTCATTTCTTCATGCGCAGTGATAAACTCGGCACTCTAAAGCACCCGAGAGCGTTTTTTTCGATGCCAACCTAACCAGAGTGACGGGAGCGGCACAATTCAGAAAAAGTGCTCAGCTCGCCGAGAAAATGCGATTTAAGCAATAAAACTAAAAATGCTTATAAAACATAAACCAAACGTTGGAGGTGGTCATTTCTTCATGCGCAGTGAATAACTCGGCACTCTAAAGCACCCGAGAGCGTTTTTTTCGATGCCAACCTAACCAGAGTGACGGGAGCGGCACAATTCAGAAAAAGCGCTCAGCTCGCCGAGAAAATGCGATTTAAGCAATAAAATTAAAAATGCTTATAAAACATAAACCAAACGTTGGAGGTGGTCATTTCTTCATGCGCAGTGAATAACTCGGCACTCTAAAGCACCCGAGAACGTTTTTTTTAGATGCCAACCTAACCAGAGTGACGGGAGCGGCACAATTCAGAAAAAGCGCTCAGCTCGCCGAGAAAATGCGATTTAAGCAATAAAATTAAAAATGCTTATAAAACATAAACCAAACGTTGGAGGTGGTCATTTCTTCATGCGCAGTGATAAACTCGGCACTCTAAAGCACCCGAGAGCGTTTTCTTTCGATGCCAACCTAACCAGAGTGACGGGAGCGGCACAATTCAGAAAAAGCGCTCAGCTCGCCGAGAAAATGCGATTTAAGCAATAAAATTAAAAATGCTTATAAAACATAAACCAAACGTTGGAGGTGGTCATTTCTTCATGCGCAGTGATAAACTCGGCACTCTAAAGCACCCAAGAGCGTTTTTTTCGATGCCAACCTAACCAGAGTGACGGGAGCGGCACAATTCAGAAAAAGTGCTCAGCTCGCCGAGAAAATGCGATTTAAGCAATAAAATTAAAAATGCTTATAAAACATAAACCAAACGTTGGAGGTGGTCATTTCTTCATGCGCAGTGAATAACTCGGCACTCTAAAGCACCCGAAAGCGTTTTTTTCGATGTCAACCTAACCCGAGTGACGGGAGCGGCACAATTCAGAAAAAGTGCTCAGCTCGCCGAGAAAATGCGATTTAAGCAATAAAATTAAAAATGCTTATAAAACATAAACCAAACGTTGGAGGTGGTCATTTCTTAATGCGCAGTAATAAACTCGGCACTCTAAAGCACCCGAGAGCGTTTTTTTCGATGCCAACCTAACCAGAGTGACGGGAGCGGCACAATTCAGAAAAAGTGCTCAGCTTGCCGAGAAAATGCGATTTAAGCAATAAAATTAAAAATGCTTATAAAACATAAACCAAACGTTGGAGGTGGTCATTTCTTCATGCGCAGTGATAAACTCGGCACTCTAAAGCACCCGAGAGCGTTTTTTTCGATGCCAACCTAACCAGAGTGACGGGAGCGGCACAATTCAGAAAAAGTGCTCAGCTCGCCGAGAAAATGCGATTTAAGCAATAAAATTAAAAATGCTTATTAAACATAAACCAAACGTTGGAGGTGGTCATTTCTTCATGCGCAGTGATAAACTCGGCACTCTAAAGCACCCGAGAGCGTTTTTTTCGATGCCAACCTAACCAGAGTGACGGGAGCGGCACAATTCAGAAAAAGTGCTCAGCTCGCCGAGAAAATGCGATTTAAGCAATAAAACTAAAAATGCTTATAAAACATAAACCAAACGTTGGAGGTGGTCATTTCTTCATGCGCAGTGAATAACTCGGCACTCTAAAGCACCCGAGAGCGTTTTTTTCGATGCCAACCTAACCAGAGTGACGGGAGCGGCACAATTCAGAAAAAGCGCTCAGCTCGCCGAGAAAATGCGATTTAAGCAATAAAATTAAAAATGCTTATAAAACATAAACCAAACGTTGGAGGTGGTCATTTCTTCATGCGCAGTGAATAACTCGGCACTCTAAAGCACCCGAGAACGTTTTTTTAGATGCCAACCTAACCAGAGTGACGGGAGCGGCACAATTCAGAAAAAGCGCTCAGCTCGCCGAGAAAATGCGATTTAAGCAATAAAATTAAAAATGCTTATAAAACATAAACCAAACGTTGGAGGTGGTCATTTCTTCATGCGCAGTGATAAACTCGGCACTCTAAAGCACCCGAGAGCGTTTTTTTTCGATGCCAACCTAACCAGAGTGACGGGAGCGGCACAATTCAGAAAAAGCGCTCAGCTCGCCGAGAAAATGCGATTTAAGCAATAAAATTAAAAATGCTTATAAAACATAAACCAAACGTTGGAGGTGGTCATTTCTTCATGCGCAGTGATAAACTCGGCACTCTAAAGCACCCAAGAGCGTTTTTTTCGATGCCAACCTAACCAGAGTGACGGGAGCGGCACAATTCAGAAAAAGTGCTCAGCTCGCCGAGAAAATGCGATTTAAGCAATAAAATTAAAAATGCTTATAAAACATTAACCAAACGTTGGAGGTGGTCATTTCTTCATGCGCAGTGAATAACTCGGCACTCTAAAGCACCCGAAAGCGTTTTTTTCGATGTCAACCTAACCAGTGACGGGAGCGGCACAATTCAGAAAAAGTGCTCAGCTCGCCGAGAAAATGCGATTTAAGCAATAAAATTAAAAATGCTTATAAAACATAAACCAAACGTTGGAGGTGGTCATTTCTTAATGCGCAGTAATAAACTCGGCACTCTAAAGCACCCGAGAGCGTTTTTTTCGATGCCAACCTAACCAGAGTGACGGGAGCGGCACAATTCAGAAAAAGTGCTCAGCTCGCCGAGAAAATGCGATTTAAGCAATAACATTAAAAATTCTTATAAAACATAAACCAAACGTTGGAGGTGGTCATTTCTTCATGCGCAGTGATAAACTCGGCACTCTAAAGCACCCGAGAGCGTTTTTTTCGATGCCAACCTAACCAGAGTGACGGGAGCGGCACAATTCAGAAAAAACGCTCAGCTCGCCGAGAAAATGCGATTTAAGCAATAAAATTAAAAATGCTTATAAAACATAAACCAAACGTTGGAGGTGGTCATTTCTTCATGCGCAGTGATAAACTCGGCACTCTAAAGCACCCGAGAGCGTTTTTTTTCGATGCCAACCTAACCAGAGTGACGGGAGCGGCACAATTCAGAAAAAGCACTCAGCCGCCGAGAAAATGCGATTTAAGCAATAAAATTAAAAATGCTTATAAAACATAAACCAAACGTTGGAGGTGGTCATTTCTTCGTGCGCAGTGAATAACTCGGCACTCTAAAGCACCCGAGAGCGTTTTTTTCGATGCCAACCTAACCAGAGTGACGGGAGCGGCACAATTCAGAAAAAGCGCTCAGCTCGCCGAGAAAATGCGATTTAAGCAATACAATTAAAAATGCTTATAAAACATAAACCAAACGTTGGAGGTGGTCATTTCTTCATGCGCAGTGATAAACTCGGCACTCTAAAGCACCCGAGAGCGTTTTTTTCGATAACAACCTAACCAGAGTGACGGGAGCGGCACAATTCAGAAAAAGCGCTCAGCTCGCCGAGAAAATGCGATTTAAGCAATAAAATTAAAAATGCTTATAAAACATAAACCAAACGTTGGAGGTGGTCATTTCTTAATGCGCAGTAATAAACTCGGCACTCTAAAGCACCCGAGAGCGTTTTTTTCGATGCCAACCTAACCAGAGTGACGGGAGCGGCACAATTCAGAAAAAGTGCTCAGCTCGCCGAGAAAATGCGATTTAAGCAATAAAATTAAAAATGCTTATTAAACATAAACCAAACGTTGGAGGTGGTCATTTCTTCATGCGCAGTGAATAACTCGGCACTCTAAAGCACCCGAGAGCGTTTTTTTCAATGCCAACCTAACCAGAGTGACGGGAGCGGCACAATTCAGAAAAAGCGCTCAGCTCGCCGAAAAAATGCGATTTAAGCAATAAAATTAAAAATGCTTATAAAACATAAACCAAACGTTGGAGGTGGTCATTTCTTCATGCGCAGTGATAAACTCGGCACTCTAAAGCACCCGAGAGCGTTTTTTTCGATGCCAACCTAACCAGAGTGACGGGAGCGGCACAATTCAGAAAAAGCGCTCATCTCGCCGAGAAAATGCGATTTAAGCAATAAAATTAAAAATGCTTATAAAACATAAACCAAACGTTGGAGGTGGTCATTTCTTCATGCGCAGTGATAAACTCGGCACTCTAAAGCACCCAAGAGCGTTTTTTTCGAAGCCAACCTAACCAGAGTGACGGGAGCGGCACAATTCAGAAAAAGTGCTCAGCTCGCCGAGAAAATGCGATTTAAGCAATAAAATTAAAAATGCTTATAAAACATAAACCAAACGTTGGAGGTGGTCATTTCTTCATGCGCAGTGAATAACTCGGCACTCTAAAGCACCCGAGAGCGTTTTTTTCGATGCCAACCTAACCAGAGTGACGGGAGCGGCACAATTCAGAAAAAGTGCTCAGCTCGCCGAGAAAATGCGATTTAAGCAATAAAATTAAAAATGCTTATAAAACATAAACCAAACGTTGGAGGTGGTCATTTCTTCATGCGCAGTGATAAACTCGGCACTCTAAAGCACCCGAGAGCGTTTTTTTCGATGCCAACCTAACCAGAGTGACGGGAGCGGCACAATTCAGAAAAAGCGCTCAGCTCGCCGAGAAAATGAGATTTAAGCAATAAAATTAAAAATGCTTATAAAACATAAACCAAACGTTGGAGGTGGTCATTTCTTCATGCGCAGTGATAAACTCGGCACTCTAAAGCACCCGAGAGCGTTTTTTTCGATGCCAACCTAACCAGAGTGACGGGAGCGGCACAATTCAGAAAAAGCGCTCAGCTCACCGAGAAAATGCGATTTAAGCAATAAAATTAAAAATGCTTATAAAACATAAACCAAACGTTGGAGGTGGTCATTTCTTCATGCGCAGTGATAAACTCGGCACTCTAAAGCACCCGAGAGCGTTTTTTTCGATGCCAACCTTACCAGAGTGACGGGAAAGGCACAATTCAGAAAAAGCGCTCAGCTCGCCGAGAAAATGCGATTTAAGCAATAAAATTAAAAATGCTTATAAAACATAAACCAAACGTTGGAGGTGGTCATTTCTTCATGCGCAGTGAATAACTCGGCACTCTAAAGCACCCGAGAGCGTATTTTTCGATGCCAACCTAACCAGAGTGACGGGAGCGGCACAATTCAGAAAAAGTGCTCAGCTCGCCGAGAAAATGCGATTTAAGCAATAAAATTAAAAATGCTTATAAAACATAAACCAAACGTTGGAGGTGGTCATTTCTTAATGCGCAGTGATAAACTCGGCACTCTAAAGCACCCGAGAGCGTTTTTTTCGATGCCAACCTAACCAGAGTGACGGGAGCGGCACAATTTAGAAAAAGTGCTCAGCTCGCCAAGAAAATGCGATTTAAGCAATAAAATTAAAAATGCTTATAAAACATAAACCAAACGTTGGAGGTGGTCATTTCTTCATGCGCAGTGAATAACTCGGCACTCTAAAGCACCCGAGAGCGTATTTTTCGATGCCAACCTAACCAGAGTGACGGGAGCGGCACAATTCAGAAAAAGTGCTCAGCTCGCCGAGAAAATGCGATTTAAGCAATAAAATTAAAAATGCTTATAAAACATAAACCAAACGTTGGAGGTGGTCATTTCTTAATGCGCAGTGATAAACTCGGCACTCTAAAGCACCCGAGAGCGTTTTTTTCGATGCCAACCTAACCAGAGTGACGGGAGCGGCACAATTTAGAAAAAGTGCTCAGCTCGCCAAGAAAATGCGATTTAAGCAATAAAATTAAAAATGCTTATAAAACATAAACCAAACGTTGGAGGTGGTCATTTCTTCATGCACAGTGATAAACTCGGCACTCTAAAGCACCCGAGAGCGTTTTTTTCGATGCCAACCTAACCAGAGTGACGGGAGCGGCACAATTCAGAAAAAGCGCTCAGCTCGCCGAGAAAATGCGATTTAAGCAATAAAATTAAAAATGCTTATAAAACATAAACCAAACGTTGGAGGTGGTCATTTCTTCATGCGCAGTGATAAACTCGGCACTCTAAAGCACCCGAGAGCGTTTTTTTCGATGCCAACCTAACCAGAGTGACGGGAGCGGCACAATTCAGAAAAAGCGCTCAGCTCGCCGAGAAAATGCGATTTAAGCAATAAAATTAAAAATGCTTATAAAACATAAACCAAACGTTGGAGGTGGTCATTTCTTCATGCGCAGTGATAAACTCGGCACTCTAAAGCACCCGAGAGCGTTTTTTTCGATGCCAACCTAACCAGATTGACGGGAGCGGCACAATTCAGAAAAAGCGCTCAGCTCGCCGAGAAAATGCGATTTAAGCAATAAAATTAAAAATGCTTATAAAACATAAACCAAACGTTGGAGGTGGTCATTTCTTCATGCGCAGTGATAAACTCGGCACTCTAAAGCACCCGAGAGCGTTTTTTTCGATGCCAACCTAACCAGAGTGACGGGAGCGGCACAATTCAGAAAAAGTGCTCAGCTCGCCGAGAAAATGCGATTTAAGCAATAAAATTAAAAATGCTTATTAAACATAAACCAAACGTTGGAGGTGGTCATTTCTTCATGCGCAGTGAATAACTCGCCATTCTAAAGCACCCGAGAGCGTTTTTTTCGATGCCAACCTAACCAGAGTGACGGGAGCGGCACAATTCAGAAAAAGTGCTCAGCTCGCCGAGAAAATGCGATTTAAGCAATAAAATAAAAAATGCTTATAAAACATAAACCAAACGTTGGAGGTGGTCATTTCTTAATGCGCAGTAATAAACTCGACACTCTAAAGCAACCGAGAGCGTTTTTTTCGATGCCAACCTAACCAGAGTGACGGGAGCGGCACAATTCAGAAAAAGCGCTCAGCTCGCCGAGAAAATGCGATTTAAGCAATAAAATAAAAAATGCTTATAAAACATAAACCAAACGCTGGAGGTGGTCATTTCTTCATGCGCAGTGATAAACTCGGCACTCTAAAGCACCCGAGAGCGTTTTTTTCGATGCCAACCTAACCAGAGTGACGGGAGCGGCACAATTCAGAAAAAGTGCTCAGCTCGCCGAGAAAATGCGATTTAAGCAATAAAATTAAAAATGCTTATTAAACATAAACCAAACGTTGGAGGTGGTCATTTCTTCATGCGCAGTGAATAACTCGGCACTCTAAAGCACCCGAGAGCGTTTTTTTCGATGCCAACCTAACCAGAGTGACGGGAGCGGCACAATTCAGAAAAAGTGCTCAGCTCGCCGAGAATATGCGATTTAAGCAATAAAATTAAAAATGCTTATAAAACATAAACCAAACGTTGGAGGTGGTCATTTCTTCATGCGCAGTGATAAACTCGGCACTCTAAAGCACCCGAGAGCGTTTTTTTCGATGCCAACCTAACCAGAGTTACGGGAGCGGCACAATTCAGAAAAAGCGCTCAGCTCGCCGAGAAAATGCGATTTAAGCAATAAAATTAAAAATGCTTATAAAACATAAACGAAACGTTGGAGGTGGTGATTTCTTCATGCGCAGTGATAACCTCGGCACTCTAAAGCACCCGAGAGCGTTTTTTTCGATGCCAACCTAACCAGAGTGACGGGAGCGGCACAATTCAGAAAAAGTGCTCAGCTCGCCGAGAAAATGCGATTTAAGCAATAAAATTAAAAATGCTTATAAAACATAAACCAAACGTTGGATGTGGTCATTTCTTCATGCGCAGTGATAAACTCGGCACTCTAAAGCACCCGAGAGCGTTTTTTTCAATGCCAACCTAACCAGAGTGACGGGAGCGGCACAATTCAGAAAAAGTGCTCAGCTCGCCGAGAAAATGCGATTTAAGCAATAAAATTAAAAATGCTTATAAAACATAAACCAAACGTTGGAGGTGGTCATTTCTTCATGCGCAGTGATAAACTCGGCACTCTAAAGCACCCGAGAGCGTTTTTTTCGATGCCAACCTAACCAGAGTGACGGGAGCGGCACAATTCAGAAAAAGCGCTCAGCTCGCCGAGAAAATGCGATTTAAGCAATAAAATTAAAAATGCTTATAAAACATAAACCAAACGTTGGAGGTGGTCATTTCTTCATGCGCAGTGATAAACTCGGCACTCTAAAGCACCCGAGAGCGTTTTTTTCGATGCCAACCTAACCAGAGTGACGGGAGCGGCACAATTCAGAAAAAGCGCTCAGCTCGCCGAGAAAATGCGATTTAAGCAATAAAATTAAAAATGCTTATAAAACATAAACCAAACGTTGGAGGTGGTCATTTCTTCATGCGCAGTGATAAACTCGGCACTCTAAAGCACCCGAGAGCGTTTTTTTCGATGCCAACCTAACCAGATTGACGGGAGCGGCACAATTCAGAAAAAGCGCTCAGCTCGCCGAGAAAATGCGATTTAAGCAATAAAATTAAAAATTCTTATAAAACATAAACCAAACGTTGGAGGTGGTCATTTCTTCATGCGCAGTGATAAACTCGGCACTCTAAAGCACCCGAGAGCGTTTTTTTCGATGCCAACCTAACCAGAGTGACGGGAGCGGCACAATTCAGAAAAAGTGCTCAGCTCGCCGAGAAAATGCGATTTAAGCAATAAAATTAAAAATGCTTATTAAACATAAACCAAACGTTGGAGGTGGTCATTTCTTCATGCGCAGTGAATAACTCGCCACTCTAAAGCACCCGAGAGCGTTTTTTTCGATGCCAACCTAACCAGAGTGACGGGAGCGGCACAATTCAGAAAAAGTGCTCAGCTCGCCGAGAAAATGCGATTTAAGCAATAAAATAAAAAATGCTTATAAAACATAAACCAAACGTTGGAGGTGGTCATTTCTTAATGCGCAGTAATAAACTCGACACTCTAAAGCAACCGAGAGCGTTTTTTTCGATGCCAACCTAACCAGAGTGACGGGAGCGGCACAATTCAGAAAAAGCGCTCAGCTCGCCGAGAAAATGCGATTTAAGCAATAAAATAAAAAATGCTTATAAAACATAAACCAAACGCTGGAGGTGGTCATTTCTTCATGCGCAGTGATAAACTCGGCACTCTAAAGCACCCGAGAGCGTTTTTTTCGATGCCAACCTAACCAGAGTGACGGGAGCGGCACAATTCAGAAAAAGTGCTCAGCTCGCCGAGAAAATGCGATTTAAGCAATAAAACTAAAAATGCTTATAAAACATAAACCAAACGTTGGAGGTGGTCATTTCTTCATGCGCAGTGATAAACTCGGCACTCTAAAGCACCCGAGAGCGTTTTTTTCGATGCCAACCTAACCAGAGTGACGGGAGCGGCACAATTCAGAAAAAGTGCTCAGCTCGCCGAGAAAATGCGATTTAAGCAATAAAATTAAAAATGCTTATAAAACATAAACCAAACGTTGGATGTGGTCATTTCTTCATGCGCAGTGATAAACTCGGCACTCTAAAGCACCCGAGAGCGTTTTTTTCGATGCCAACCTAACCAGAGTGACGGGAGCGGCACAATTCAGAAAAAGTGCTCAGCTTGCCGAGAAAATGCGATTTAAGCAATAAAATTAAAAATGCTTATTAAACATAAACCAAACGTTGGAGGTGGTCATTTCTTCATGCGCAGTGATAAACTCGGCACTCTAAAGCACCCGAGAGCGTTTTTTTCGATGCCAACCTAACCAGAGTGACGGGAGCGGCACAATTCAGAAAAAGTGCTCAGCTCGCCGAGAAAATGCGATTTAAGCAATAAAACTAAAAATGCTTATTAAACATAAACCAAACGTTGGAGGTGGTCATTTCTTCATGCGCAGTGAATAACTCGGCACTCTAAAGCACCCGAGAGCGTTTTTTTTCGATGCCAACCTAACCAGAGTGACGGGAGCGGCACAATTCAGAAAAAGTGCTCAGCTCGCCGAGAATATGCGATTTAAGCAATAAAATTAAAAATGCTTATAAAACATAAACCAAACGTTGGAGGTGGTCATTTCTTCATGCGCAGTGATAAACTCGGCACTCTAAACCACCCGAGAGCGTTTTTTTCGATGCCAACCTAACCAGAGTTACGGGAGCGGCACAATTCAGAAAAAGCGCTCAGCTCGCCGAGAAAATGCGATTTAGGCAATACAATTAAAAATGCTTATAAAACATAAACGAAACGTTGGAGGTGGTGATTTCTTCATGCGCAGTGATAACCTCGGCACTCTAAAGCACCCGAGAGCGTTTTTTTCGATGCCAACCTAACCAGAGTGACGGGAGCGGCACAATTCAGAAAAAGTGCTCAGCTCGCCGAGAAAATGCGATTTAAGCAATAAAATTAAAAATGCTTATAAAACATAAACCAAACGTTGGAGGTGGTCATTTCTTAATGCGCAGTAATAAACTCGGCACTCTAAAGCACCCGAGAGCGTTTTTTTCGATGCCAACCTAACCAGAGTGACGGGAGCGGCACAATTCAGAAAAAGTGCTCAGCTCGCCGAGAAAATGCGATTTAAGCAATAAAATTAAAAATGCTTATTAAACATAAACCAAACGTTGGAGGTGGTCATTTCTTCATGCGCAGTGAATAACTCGGCACTCTAAAGCACCCGAGAGCGTTTTTTTCAATGCCAACCTAACCAGAGTGACGGGAGCGGCACAATTCAGAAAAAGCGCTCAGCTCGCCGAAAAAATGCGATTTAAGCAATAAAATTAAAAATGCTTATAAAACATAAACCAAACGTTGGAGGTGGTCATTTCTTCATGCGCAGTGATAAACTCGGCACTCTAAAGCACCCGAGAGCGTTTTTTTCGATGCCAACCTAACCAGAGTGACGGGAGCGGCACAATTCAGAAAAAGCGCTCATCTCGCCGAGAAAATGCGATTTAAGCAATAAAATTAAAAATGCTTATAAAACATAAACCAAACGTTGGAGGTGGTCATTTCTTCATGCGCAGTGATAAACTCGGCACTCTAAAGCACCCAAGAGCGTTTTTTTCGAAGCCAACCTAACCAGAGTGACGGGAGCGGCACAATTCAGAAAAAGTGCTCAGCTCGCCGAGAAAATGCGATTTAAGCAATAAAATTAAAAATGCTTATAAAACATAAACCAAACGTTGGAGGTGGTCATTTCTTCATGCGCAGTGAATAACTCGGCACTCTAAAGCACCCGAGAGCGTTTTTTTCGATGCCAACCTAACCAGAGTGACGGGAGCGGCACAATTCAGAAAAAGTGCTCAGCTCGCCGAGAAAATGCGATTTAAGCAATAAAATTAAAAATGCTTATAAAACATAAACCAAACGTTGGAGGTGGTCATTTCTTCATGCGCAGTGATAAACTCGGCACTCTAAAGCACCCGAGAGCGTTTTTTTCGATGCCAACCTAACCAGAGTGACGGGAGCGGCACAATTCAGAAAAAGCGCTCAGCTCGCCGAGAAAATGAGATTTAAGCAATAAAATTAAAAATGCTTATAAAACATAAACCAAACGTTGGAGGTGGTCATTTCTTCATGCGCAGTGATAAACTCGGCACTCTAAAGCACCCGAGAGCGTTTTTTTCGATGCCAACCTAACCAGAGTGACGGGAGCGGCACAATTCAGAAAAAGCGCTCAGCTCACCGAGAAAATGCGATTTAAGCAATAAAATTAAAAATGCTTATAAAACATAAACCAAACGTTGGAGGTGGTCATTTCTTCATGCGCAGTGATAAACTCGGCACTCTAAAGCACCCGAGAGCGTTTTTTTCGATGCCAACCTTACCAGAGTGACGGGAGCGGCACAATTCAGAAAAAGCGCTCAGCTCGCCGAGAAAATGCGATTTAAGCAATAAAATTAAAAATGCTTATTAAACATAAACCAAACGTTGGAGGTGGTCATTTCTTCATGCGCAGTGAATAACTCGCCACTCTAAAGCACCCGAGAGCGTTTTTTTCGATGCCAACCTAACCAGAGTGACGGGAGCGGCACAATTCAGAAAAAGTGCTCAGCTCGCCGAGAAAATGCGATTTAAGCAATAAAATAAAAAATGCTTATAAAACATAAACCAAACGTTGGAGGTGGTCATTTCTTAATGCGCAGTAATAAACTCGACACTCTAAAGCAACCGAGAGCGTTTTTTTCGATGCCAACCTAACCAGAGTGACGGGAGCGGCACAATTCAGAAAAAGCGCTCAGCTCGCCGAGAAAATGCGATTTAAGCAATAAAATAAAAAATGCTTATAAAACATAAACCAAACGCTGGAGGTGGTCATTTCTTCATGCGCAGTGATAAACTCGGCACTCTAAAGCACCCGAGAGCGTTTTTTTCGATGCCAACCTAACCAGAGTGACGGGAGCGGCACAATTCAGAAAAAGTGCTCAGCTCGCCGAGAAAATGCGATTTAAGCAATAAAATTAAAAATGCTTATTAAACATAAACCAAACGTTGGAGGTGGTCATTTCTTCATGCGCAGTGAATAACTCGGCACTCTAAAGCACCCGAGAGCGTTTTTTTCGATGCCAACCTAACCAGAGTGACGGGAGCGGCACAATTCAGAAAAAGTGCTCAGCTCGCCGAGAATATGCGATTTAAGCAATAAAATTAAAAATGCTTATAAAACATAAACCAAACGTTGGAGGTGGTCATTTCTTCATGCGCAGTGATAAACTCGGCACTCTAAAGCACCCGAGAGCGTTTTTTTCGATGCCAACCTAACCAGAGTTACGGGAGCGGCACAATTCAGAAAAAGCGCTCAGCTCGCCGAGAAAATGCGATTTAAGCAATAAAATTAAAAATGCTTATAAAACATAAACGAAACGTTGGAGGTGGTGATTTCTTCATGCGCAGTGATAACCTCGGCACTCTAAAGCACCCGAGAGCGTTTTTTTCGATGCCAACCTAACCAGAGTGACGGGAGCGGCACAATTCAGAAAAAGTGCTCAGCTCGCCGAGAAAATGCGATTTAAGCAATAAAATTAAAAATGCTTATAAAACATAAACCAAACGTTGGATGTGGTCATTTCTTCATGCGCAGTGATAAACTCGGCACTCTAAAGCACCCGAGAGCGTTTTTTTCAATGCCAACCTAACCAGAGTGACGGGAGCGGCACAATTCAGAAAAAGTGCTCAGCTCGCCGAGAAAATGCGATTTAAGCAATAAAATTAAAAATGCTTATAAAACATAAACCAAACGTTGGAGGTGGTCATTTCTTCATGCGCAGTGATAAACTCGGCACTCTAAAGCACCCGAGAGCGTTTTTTTCGATGCCAACCTAACCAGAGTGACGGGAGCGGCACAATTCAGAAAAAGCGCTCAGCTCGCCGAGAAAATGCGATTTAAGCAATAAAATTAAAAATGCTTATAAAACATAAACCAAACGTTGGAGGTGGTCATTTCTTCATGCGCAGTGATAAACTCGGCACTCTAAAGCACCCGAGAGCGTTTTTTTCGATGCCAACCTAACCAGAGTGACGGGAGCGGCACAATTCAGAAAAAGCGCTCAGCTCGCCGAGAAAATGCGATTTAAGCAATAAAATTAAAAATGCTTATAAAACATAAACCAAACGTTGGAGGTGGTCATTTCTTCATGCGCAGTGATAAACTCGGCACTCTAAAGCACCCGAGAGCGTTTTTTTCGATGCCAACCTAACCAGATTGACGGGAGCGGCACAATTCAGAAAAAGCGCTCAGCTCGCCGAGAAAATGCGATTTAAGCAATAAAATTAAAAATTCTTATAAACCAAACGTTGGAGGTGGTCATTTCTTCATGCGCAGTGATAAACTCGGCACTCTAAAGCACCCGAGAGCGTTTTTTTCGATGCCAACCTAACCAGAGTGACGGGAGCGGCACAATTCAGAAAAAGTGCTCAGCTCGCCGAGAAAATGCGATTTAAGCAATAAAATTAAAAATGCTTATTAAACATAAACCAAACGTTGGAGGTGGTCATTTCTTCATGCGCAGTGAATAACTCGCCACTCTAAAGCACCCGAGAGCGTTTTTTTCGATGCCAACCTAACCAGAGTGACGGGAGCGGCACAATTCAGAAAAAGTGCTCAGCTCGCCGAGAAAATGCGATTTAAGCAATAAAATAAAAAATGCTTATAAAACATAAACCAAACGTTGGAGGTGGTCATTTCTTAATGCGCAGTAATAAACTCGACACTCTAAAGCAACCGAGAGCGTTTTTTTCGATGCCAACCTAACCAGAGTGACGGGAGCGGCACAATTCAGAAAAAGCGCTCAGCTCGCCGAGAAAATGCGATTTAAGCAATAAAATAAAAAATGCTTATAAAACATAAACCAAACGCTGGAGGTGGTCATTTCTTCATGCGCAGTGATAAACTCGGCACTCTAAAGCACCCGAGAGCGTTTTTTTCGATGCCAACCTAACCAGAGTGACGGGAGCGGCACAATTCAGAAAAAGTGCTCAGCTCGCCGAGAAAATGCGATTTAAGCAATAAAATTAAAAATGCTTATTAAACATAAACCAAACGTTGGAGGTGGTCATTTCTTCATGCGCAGTGATAAACTCGGCACTCTAAAGCACCCGAGAGCGTTTTTTTCGATGCCAACCTAACCAGAGTGACGGGAGCGGCACAATTCAGAAAAAGTGCTCAGCTCGCCGAGAAAATGCGATTTAAGCAATAAAACTAAAAATGCTTATAAAACATAAACCAAACGTTGGAGGTGGTCATTTCTTCATGCGCAGTGATAAACTCGGCACTCTAAAGCACCCGAGAGCGTTTTTTTCGATGCCAACCTAACCAGAGTGACGGGAGCGGCACAATTCAGAAAAAGTGCTCAGCTCGCCGAGAAAATGCGATTTAAGCAATAAAATTAAAAATGCTTATAAAACATAAACCAAACGTTGGATGTGGTCATTTCTTCATGCGCAGTGATAAACTCGGCACTCTAAAGCACCCGAGAGCGTTTTTTTCGATGCCAACCTAACCAGAGTGACGGGAGCGGCACAATTCAGAAAAAGTGCTCAGCTTGCCGAGAAAATGCGATTTAAGCAATAAAATTAAAAATGCTTATTAAACATAAACCAAACGTTGGAGGTGGTCATTTCTTCATGCGCAGTGATAAACTCGGCACTCTAAAGCACCCGAGAGCGTTTTTTTCGATGCCAACCTAACCAGAGTGACGGGAGCGGCACAATTCAGAAAAAGTGCTCAGCTCGCCGAGAAAATGCGATTTAAGCAATAAAACTAAAAATGCTTATTAAACATAAACCAAACGTTGGAGGTGGTCATTTCTTCATGCGCAGTGAATAACTCGGCACTCTAAAGCACCCGAGAGCGTTTTTTTCGATGCCAACCTAACCAGAGTGACGGGAGCGGCACAATTCAGAAAAAGTGCTCAGCTCGCCGAGAATATGCGATTTAAGCAATAAAATTAAAAATGCTTATAAAACATAAACCAAACGTTGGAGGTGGTCATTTCTTCATGCGCAGTGATAAACTCGGCACTCTAAACCACCCGAGAGCGTTTTTTTCGATGCCAACCTAACCAGAGTTACGGGAGCGGCACAATTCAGAAAAAGCGCTCAGCTCGCCGAGAAAATGCGATTTAAGCAATAAAATTAAAAATGCTTATAAAACATAAACGAAACGTTGGAGGTGGTGATTTCTTCATGCGCAGTGATAACCTCGGCACTCTAAAGCACCCGAGAGCGTTTTTTTCGATGCCAACCTAACCAGAGTGACGGGAGCGGCACAATTCAGAAAAAGTGCTCAGCTCGCCGAGAAAATGCGATTTAAGCAATAAAATTAAAAATGCTTATAAAACATAAACCAAACGTTGGATGTGGTCATTTCTTCATGCGCAGTGATAAACTCGGCACTCTAAAGCACCCGAGAGCGTTTTTTTCAATGCCAACCTAACCAGAGTGACGGGAGCGGCACAATTCAGAAAAAGTGCTCAGCTTGCCGAGAAAATGCGATTTAAGCAATAAAATTAAAAATGCTTATTAAACATAAACCAAACGTTGGAGGTGGTCATTTCTTCATGCGCAGTGATAAACTCGGCACTCTAAAGCACCCGAGAGCGTTTTTTTCGATGCCAACCTAACCAGAGTGACGGGAGCGGCACAATTCAGAAAAAGTGCTCAGCTCGCCGAGAAAATAAGATTTAAGCAATAAAACTAAAAATGCTTATAAAACATAAACCAAACGTTGGAGGTGGTCATTTCTTCATGCAAAGTGAATAACTCGGCACTCTAAAGCACCCGAGAGCGTTTTTTTCGAGGCCAACCTAACCAGAGTGACGGGAGCGGCACAATTCAGAAAAAGTGCTCAGCTCGCCGAGAAAATGCGATTTAAGCAATAAAATTAAAAATGCTTATAAAACATAAACCAAACGTTGGAGGTGGTCATTTCTTCATGCGCAGTGATAAACTCGGCACTCTAAAGCACCCGAGAGCGTTTTTTTCGATGCCAACCTAACCAGAGTTACGGGAGCGGCACAATTCAGAAAAAGCGCTCAGCTCGCCGAGAAAATGCGATTTAAGCAATAAAATTAAAAATGCTTATAAAACATAAACGAAACGTTGGAGGTGGTCATTTCTTCATGCGCAGTGATAAACTCGGCACTCTAAAGCACCCGAGAGCGTTTTTTTCGATGCCAACCTAACCAGAGTGACGGGAGCGGCACAATTCAGAAAAAGTGCTCAGCTCGCCGAGAAAATGCGATTTAAGCAATAAAATTAAAAATGCTTATAAAACATAAACCAAACGTTGGAGGTGGTCATTTCTTAATGCACAGTAATAAACTCGGCACTCTAAAGCACCCGAGAGCGTTTTTTTTCGATGCCAACCTAACCAGAGTGACGGGAGCGGCACAATTCAGAAAAAGTGCTCAGCTCGCCGAGAAAATGCGATTTAAGCAATAAAATTAAAAATGCTTATAAAACATAAACCAAACGTTGGAGGTGGTCATTTCTTCATGCGCAGTGATAAACTCGGCACTCTAAAGCACCCGAGAGCTGTCATGATTGGTCCCCAGTTTTGCTAGGTTGCCATGGTTTCGGTTCGCGTCGCCCCTCCCCTCCTGTGTTCCCTCAATCAGTGTGATCATTCTCACCTGCCTTTCATTTCCAGTCATGTATTTAAGTCCTGTCTCTGTGTCACTCCCCTGTCGGTTCATTGCTAATGTCACCCGGTCCCGTTGTCTCACATCTCGGTCAGTATCTGTTGTTGGTTTGGTTGCAAGTTATGTCTGTTACTGAGTCTGTAAGTTCCTGCAATAAACCCTTTTCCAAGCTGCACGTGGTCGCCCTGCTCCATCTTCCACTCCGTTCGTGACAGAATGAACCGACCAACACAGCGACCAGCGCTTGGACCCCCCTCCACCACCAGCTTCCGCTAGCCAAGCCCAAGCCAAGCCAGGCCACAGCCCAAGCCACAGCCCAAGCCACAGCCCAAGCCACAGCCACAGCCCAAGCCACAGCCCAAGCCACAGCCTAGCCACAGCCAAGCCACAGCCAAGCCACAGCCAAGCCACAGCCAAGCCCCAGCCCGAGCCACAGCCCGAGCCACAGCCCGAGCCACAGCCCGAGCCACAGCCCGAGCCACAGCCCGAGCCACAGCCGAGCCACCGCCGAGCCAAGCCACCGCCGAGCCAAGCCACCACCGAGCCAAGCCACCGCCGAGCCAAGCCACCGCCGAGCGAAGCCACCGCCGAGCGAAGCCACCGCCGAGCGAAGCCACCGCCGAGCGAAGCCACCGCCGAGCGAAGCCACCGCCGAGCGAAGCCACCGCCGAGCGAAGCCACCGCCGAGCGAAGCCACCGCCGAGCGAAGCCTCCGCCGAGCGAAGCCACCGCCGAGCGAAGCCACCGCCGAGCGAAGCCACCGCCGAGCGAAGCCACAGCCGAGCTGAGCCACAGCCGAGCCGAGCCACAGCCGAGCCACAGCCACAGCCGAGCCACAGCCACAGCCGAGCCACAGCCACAGCCGAGCCACAGCCGAGCCACGGCCGAGCCACAGCCGAGCCACAGCCACAGCCGAGCCACAGCCACAGCCGAGCCACAGCCGAGCCAAGCCACAGCCCCATCTGCGACGCCATCGGTTCCCCAAGTCGCCGCCCGAGTGCGGTTCATGTCCCCAAAGTCGCCGCCAGAGTGCGGTTCATGTCCCCAAAGTCGCCGCCCGAGTGCGGTTCATGTTCCCCAAAGTCGCCGCCCGAGTGCGGTTCATGTTCCCCAAAGTCGCCGCCCGAGTGCGGTTCATGTTCCCCAAAGTCGCCGCCCGAGTGCGGTTCATGTTCCCCAAAGTCGCCGCCCGAGTGCGGTTCATGTTCCCCAAAGTCGCCGCCCGAGTGCGGTTCATGTTCCCCAAAGTCGCCGCCCGAGTGCGGTTCATGTTCCCCAAAGTCGCCGCCCGAGTGCGGTTCATGTTCCCCAAAGTCGCCGCCCGAGTGCGGTTCATGTTCCCCAAAGTTGCTGCCGACTGCGCGTCAGGCCCCCAGTGTGTGCCGCGAGTGTGGCCCTGGGCCCCTGACCTCCGCTGAGTGCAGTTCTGTTCCCCAGGTTCCTGCCGATTGCGCGTCAGGCCCCCAGTGTGTGCCGCGAGGGTGGCCCTGGGCCCCTGACCTCCGCTGAGTCCAGTTCTGTTCCCCAAGTTCCTGCCGATTGCGCGTCAGGCCCCCAGTGTGTGCCGCGAGTGTGGCCCTGGGCCCCTGACCTCCGCTGAGTGCAGTTCTGTTACCCAAGTTCCTGCCGATTGCGCGTCAGGTCCCCAGTGTGTTCCGCGATTGTAGCCCTGGGCCCCTGACCTCCGCTGAGTGCAGTTCTGTTCCCCAAGTTCCTGCCGATTGCGCGTCAGGCCCCCAGCGTGTGCCGCGAGTGTGGCCCTGGGCCCCTGACCTCCGCTGAGTTCAGTTCTGTTCCCCAAGTTCCTGCCGATTGCGCGTCAGGCCCCCAGTGTGTGCCGCGAGTGTGGCCCTGGACCCCTGACCTCCGCTGAGTGTGGTGGTTTCCCTAGTCGCCGCCGCCCGAGTGCGGCTCTCTGCCCCTTGTCGCCGCCCCCCGGGTGCGGCTCTCTGCCCACCCGCCCCCCCCCGCGTCGTGGGGGATTGGATTTTTGGGACGTCGGGAGCCGTCCCTTGTGGGGGGGGTACTGTCATGATTGGTCCCCAGTTTTGCTAGGTTGCCATGGTTTCGGTTCGCGTCGCCCCTCCCCTCCTGTGTTCCCTCAATCAGTGTGATCATTCTCACCTGCCTTTCATTTCCAGTCATGTATTTAAGTCCTGTCTCTGTGTCACTCCCCTGTCGGTTCATTGCTAATGTCACCCGGTCCCGTTGTCTCACATCTCGGTCAGTATCTGTTGTTGGTTTGGTTGCAAGTTATGTCTGTTACTGAGTCTGTAAGTTCCTGCAATAAACCCTTTTCCAGGCTGCACGTGGTCGCCCTGCTCCATCTTCCACTCCGTTCGTGACAGAGAGCGTTTTTTTCGATGCCAACCTAACCAGAGTGACGGGAGCGGCACAATTCAGAAAAAGTGCTCAGCTCGCCGAGAAAATGCGATTTAAGCAATAAAATTAAAAATGCTTATAAAACATAAACCAAACGTTGGAGGTGGTCATTTCTTCATGCGCAGTGATAAACTCGGCACTCTAAAGCACCCGAGAGCGTTTTTTTCGATGCTAACCTAACCAGAGTGACGGGAGCGGCACAATTCAGAAAAAGTGCTCAGCTCGCCGAGAAAATGCGATTTAAGCAATAAAATTAAAAATGCTTATAAAACATAAACCAAACGTTGGAGGTGGTCATTTCTTCATGCGCAGTGAATAACTCGGCACTCTAAAGCACCCGAGAGCGTTTTTTTCGATGCCAACCTAACCAGAGTGACGGGAGCGGCACAATTCAGAAAAAGTGCTCAGCTCGCCGAGAAAATGCGATTTAAGCAATAAAATTAAAAATGCTTATAAAACATAAACCAAACGTTGGAGGTGTTTATTTCTTCATGTGCAGTGATAAACTCGGCACTCTAAAGCACCCGAGAGCGTTTTTTTCGATGCCAACCTAACCAGAGTGACGGGAGCGGCACAATTCAAAAAAAGTGCTCAGCTCGCCGAGAAAATGCGATTTAAGCAATAAAATTAAAAATGCTTATAAAACATAAACCAAACGTTGGAGGTGGTCATTTCTTCATGCGCAGTAATAAACTCGGCACTCTAAAGCACCCGAGAGCGTTTTTTTCGATGCCAACCTAACCAGAGTGACGGGAGTGGCACAATTCAGAAAAAGTGCTCAGCTCGCCGAGAAAATGCGATTTAAGCAATAAAATTAAAAATGCTTATAAAACATAAACCAAACGTTGGAGGTGGTCATTTCTTCATGCTCAGTGATAAACTCGGCACTCTAAAGCACCCGAGAGCGTTTTTTTCGATGCCAACCTAACCAGAGTGACGGGAGCGGCACAATTCAGAAAAAG
Organism: Syngnathus typhle; assembly: GCF_033458585.1. Lineage (NCBI taxonomy): Eukaryota > Metazoa > Chordata > Actinopteri > Syngnathiformes > Syngnathidae > Syngnathus > Syngnathus typhle. The sequence goes on along the minus strand of NC_083738.1, from coordinate 1,032,641 downwards.
CGCTCAGGTCGCCGAGAAAATGCGATTTAAGCAATAAAATTAAAAATGCTTATAAAACATAAACCAAACGTTGGAGGTGGTCATTTCTTCATGCGCAGTGATAAACTCGGCACTCTAAAGCACCCGAGAGCGTTTTTTTCGATGCCAACCTAACCAGAGTGACGGGAGCGGCACAATTCAGAAAAAGTGCTCAGCTCGCCGAGAAAATGCGATTTAAGCAATAAAATTAAAAATGCTTATAAAACATAAACCAAACGTTGGAGGTGGTCATTTCTTCATGCGCAGTGATAAACTCGGCACTCTAAAGCACCCGAGAGCGTTTTTTTCGATGCCAACCTAACCAGAGTGACGGGAGCGGCACAATACAGAAAAAGCGCTCAGCTCGCCGAGAAAATGCGATTTAAGCAATAAAATTAAATATGCTTATAAAACATAAACCAAACGTTGGAGGTGGTCATTTCTTCATGCGCAGTGATAAACTCGGCACTCTAAAGCACCCAAGAGCGTTTTTTTCGATGCCAACCTAACCAGAGTGACGGGAGCGGCACAATTCAGAAAAAGTGCTCAGCTCGCCGAGAAAATGCGATTTAAGCAATAAAATTAAAAATGCTTATAAAACATAAACCAAACGTTGGAGGTGGTCATTTCTTCATGCGCAGTGAATAACTCGGCACTCTAAAGCACCCGAGAGCGGTTTTTTTCGATGCCAACCTAACCAGAGTGACGGGAGCGGCACAATTCAGAAAAAGTGCTCAGCTCGCCGGGAAAATGCGATTTAAGCAATAAAATTAAAAAGGCTTATAGAACATAAACCAAACGTTGGAGGTGGTCATTTCTTCATGCGCAGTGAATAACTCGGTACTCTAAAGCACCCGAGAGCGTTTTTTTCGATGCCAACCTAACCAGAGTGACGGGAGCGGCACAATTCAGAAAAAGTGCTCAGCTCGCCGAGAAAATGCGATTTAAGCAATAAAATTAAAAATGCTTATAAAACATAAACCAAACGTTGGAGGTGGTCATTTCTTCATGCGCAGTGATAAACTCGTCACTCTAAAGCACCCGAGAGCGTTTTTTTCGATGCCAACCTAACCAGAGTGACGGGAGCGGCCCAATTCAGAAAAAGTGCTCAGCTCGCCGAGGAAATGCGATTTAAGCAATAAAATTAAAAATGCTTATAAAACATAAACCAAACGTTGGAGGTGGTCATTTCTTCATGCGCTGTGAATAACTCGGCACTCCAAAGCACCCGAGAGCGTTTTTTTCGATGCCAACCTAACCAGAGTGACGGGAGCGGCACAATTCAGAAAAAAGCGCTCAGCTCGCCGAGAAAATGCGATTTAAGCAATAAAATTAAAAATGCTTATTAAACATAAACCAAACGTTGGAGGTGGTCATTTCTTCATGCGCAGTGAATAACTCGGCACTCTAAAGCACCCGAGAGCGTTTTTTTCGATGCCAACCTAACCAGAGTGACGGGAGCGGCACAATTCAGAAAAAGTGCTCAGCTCGCCGAGAAAATGCGATTTAAGCAATAAAATTAAAAATGCTTATAAAACATAAACCAAACGTTGGAGGTGGTCATTTCTTCATGCGCAGTGATAAACTCGGCACTCTAAAGCACCCGAGAGCGTTTTTTTCGATGCCAACCTAACCAGAGTGACGGGAGCGGCACAATTCAGAAAAAGCGCTCAGCTCGCCGAGAAAATGCGATTTAAGCAATAAAATTAAAAATGCTTATAAAACATAAACCAAACGTTGGAGGTGGTCATTTCTTCATGCGCATTGATAAACTCGGCACTCTAAAGCACCCGAGAGCGTTTTTTTCGATGCCAACCTAACCAGAGTGACGGGAGCGGCACAATTCAGAAAAAGTGCTCAGCTTGCCGAGAAAATGGGATTTAAGCAATAAAATTAAAAATGCTTATTAAACATAAACCAAACGTTGGAGGTGGTCATTTCTTCATGCGCAGTGATAAACTCGGCACTCTAAAGCACCCGAGAGCGTTTTTTTCGATGCCAACCTAACCAGAGTGACGGGAGCAGCACAATTCAGAAAAAGTGCTCAGCTCGCCGAGAAAATGCGATTTAAGCAATAAAACTAAAAATGCTTATAAAACATAAACCAAACGTTGGAGGTGGTCATTTCTTCATGCGCAGTGATAAACTCGGCACTCTAAAGCACCCGAGAGCGTTTTTTTCGATAACAACCTAACCAGAGTGACGGGAGCGGCACAATTCAGAAAAAGCGCTCAGCTCGCCGAGAAAATGCGATTTAAGCAATAAAATTAAAAATGCTTATAAAACATAAACCAAACGTTGGAGGTGGTCATTTCTTAATGCGCAGTAATAAACTCGGCACTCTAAAGCACCCGAGAGCGTTTTTTTCGATGCCAACCTAACCAGAGTGACGGGAGCGGCACAATTCAGAAAAAGTGCTCAGCTCGCCGAGAAAATGCGATTTAAGCAATAAAATTAAAAATGCTTATTAAACATAAACCAAACGTTGGAGGTGGTCATTTCTTCATGCGCAGTAATAAACTCGGCACTCTAAAGCACCCGAGAGCGTTTTTTTCGATGCCAACCTAACCAGAGTGACGGGAGTGGCACAATTCAAAAAAAGTGCTCAGCTCGCCGAGAAAATGCGATTTAAGCAATAAAATTAAAAATGCTTATAAAACATAAACCAAACGTTGGAGGTGGTCATTTCTTCATGCTCAGTGATAAACTCGGCACTCTAAAGCACCCGAGAGCGTTTTTTTCGATGCCAACCTAACCAGAGTGACGGGAGCGGCACAATTCAGAAAAAGCGCTCAGGTCGCCGAGAAAATGCGATTTAAGCAATAAAATTAAAAATGCTTATAAAACATAAACCAAACGTTGGAGGTGGTCATTTCTTCATGCGCAGTGATAAACTCGGCACTCTAAAGCACCCGAGAGCGTTTTTTTCGATGCCAACCTAACCAGAGTGACGGGAGCGGCACAATTCAGAAAAAGTGCTCAGCTCGCCGAGAAAATGCGATTTAAGCAATAAAATTAAAAATGCTTATAAAACATAAACCAAACGTTGGAGGTGGTCATTTCTTCATGCGCAGTGATAAACTCGGCACTCTAAAGCACCCGAGAGCGTTTTTTTCGATGCCAACCTAACCAGAGTGACGGGAGCGGCACAATACAGAAAAAGCGCTCAGCTCGCCGAGAAAATGCGATTTAAGCAATAAAATTAAATATGCTTATAAAACATAAACCAAACGTTGGAGGTGGTCATTTCTTCATGCGCAGTGATAAACTCGGCACTCTAAAGCACCCAAGAGCGTTTTTTTCGATGCCAACCTAACCAGAGTGACGGGAGCGGCACAATTCAGAAAAAGTGCTCAGCTCGCCGAGAAAATGCGATTTAAGCAATAAAATTAAAAATGCTTATAAAACATAAACCAAACGTTGGAGGTGGTCATTTCTTCATGCGCAGTGAATAACTCGGCACTCTAAAGCACCCGAGAGCGGTTTTTTTCGATGCCAACCTAACCAGAGTGACGGGAGCGGCACAATTCAGAAAAAGTGCTCAGCTCGCCGGGAAAATGCGATTTAAGCAATAAAATTAAAAAGGCTTATAGAACATAAACCAAACGTTGGAGGTGGTCATTTCTTCATGCGCAGTGAATAACTCGGTACTCTAAAGCACCCGAGAGCGTTTTTTTCGATGCCAACCTAACCAGAGTGACGGGAGCGGCACAATTCAGAAAAAGTGCTCAGCTCGCCGAGAAAATGCGATTTAAGCAATAAAATTAAAAATGCTTATAAAACATAAACCAAACGTTGGAGGTGGTCATTTCTTCATGCGCAGTGATAAACTCGTCACTCTAAAGCACCCGAGAGCGTTTTTTTCGATGCCAACCTAACCAGAGTGACGGGAGCGGCCCAATTCAGAAAAAGTGCTCAGCTCGCCGAGGAAATGCGATTTAAGCAATAAAATTAAAAATGCTTATAAAACATAAACCAAACGTTGGAGGTGGTCATTTCTTCATGCGCTGTGAATAACTCGGCACTCCAAAGCACCCGAGAGCGTTTTTTTCGATGCCAACCTAACCAGAGTGACGGGAGCGGCACAATTCAGAAAAAAGCGCTCAGCTCGCCGAGAAAATGCGATTTAAGCAATAAAATTAAAAATGCTTATTAAACATAAACCAAACGTTGGAGGTGGTCATTTCTTCATGCGCAGTGAATAACTCGGCACTCTAAAGCACCCGAGAGCGTTTTTTTCGATGCCAACCTAACCAGAGTGACGGGAGCGGCACAATTCAGAAAAAGTGCTCAGCTCGCCGAGAAAATGCGATTTAAGCAATAAAATTAAAAATGCTTATAAAACATAAACCAAACGTTGGAGGTGGTCATTTCTTCATGCGCAGTGATAAACTCGGCACTCTAAAGCACCCGAGAGCGTTTTTTTCGATGCCAACCTAACCAGAGTGACGGGAGCGGCACAATTCAGAAAAAGCGCTCAGCTCGCCGAGAAAATGCGATTTAAGCAATAAAATTAAAAATGCTTATAAAACATAAACCAAACGTTGGAGGTGGTCATTTCTTCATGCGCATTGATAAACTCGGCACTCTAAAGCACCCGAGAGCGTTTTTTTCGATGCCAACCTAACCAGAGTGACGGGAGCGGCACAATTCAGAAAAAGTGCTCAGCTTGCCGAGAAAATGGGATTTAAGCAATAAAATTAAAAATGCTTATTAAACATAAACCAAACGTTGGAGGTGGTCATTTCTTCATGCGCAGTGATAAACTCGGCACTCTAAAGCACCCGAGAGCGTTTTTTTCGATGCCAACCTAACCAGAGTGACGGGAGCAGCACAATTCAGAAAAAGTGCTCAGCTCGCCGAGAAAATGCGATTTAAGCAATAAAACTAAAAATGCTTATAAAACATAAACCAAACGTTGGAGGTGGTCATTTCTTCATGCGCAGTGATAAACTCGGCACTCTAAAGCACCCGAGAGCGTTTTTTTCGATAACAACCTAACCAGAGTGACGGGAGCGGCACAATTCAGAAAAAGCGCTCAGCTCGCCGAGAAAATGCGATTTAAGCAATAAAATTAAAAATGCTTATAAAACATAAACCAAACGTTGGAGGTGGTCATTTCTTCATGCGCAGTGATAAACTCGGCACTCTAAAGCACCCGAGAGCGTTTTTTTCGATGCCAACCTAACCAGAGTGACGGGAGCGGCACAATTCAGAAAAAGCGCTCAGCTCACCGAGAAAATGCGATTTAAGCAATAAAATTAAAAATGCTTATAAAACATAAACCAAACGTTGGAGGTGGTCATTTCTTCATGCGCAGTGATAAACTCGGCACTCTAAAGCACCCGAGAGCGTTTTTTTCGATGCCAACCTTACCAGAGTGACGGGAAAGGCACAATTCAGAAAAAGCGCTCAGCTCGCCGAGAAAATGCGATTTAAGCAATAAAATTAAAAATGCTTATAAAACATAAACCAAACGTTGGAGGTGGTCATTTCTTCATGCGCAGTGATAAACTCGGCACTCTAAAGCACCCGAGAGCGTTTTTTTCGATGCCAACCTAACCAGAATGACGGGAGCGGCACAATTCAGAAAAAGTGCTCAGCTCGCCGAGAAAATACGATTTAAGCAATAAAATTAAAAATGCTTATAAAACATAAACCAAACGTTGGAGGTGGTCATTTCTTCATGCGCAGTGAATAACTCGGCACTCTAAAGCACCCGAGAGCGTTTTTTTCGATGCCAACCTAACCAGAGTGACGGGAGCGGCACAATTCAGAAAAAGTGCTCAGCTCGCCGAGAAAATGCGATTTAAGCAATAAAATTAAAAATGCTTATAAAACATAAACCAAACGTTGGAGGTGGTCATTTCTTCATGCGCAGTGAATAACTCGGCACTCTAAAGCACCCGAGAGCGTTTTTTTCGATGCCAACCTAACCAGAGTGACGGGAGCGGCACAATTCAGAAAAAGCGCTCAGCTCGCCGAGAAAATGCGATTAAGCAATAAAATTAAAAATGCTTATAAAACATAAACCAAACGTTGGAGGTGTTCATTTCTTCATGCGCAGTGATAAACTCGGCACTCTAAAGCACCCGAGAGCGTTTTTTTCGATGCCAACCTAACCAGAGTGACGGGAGCGGCACAATTCAGAAAAAGTGCTCAGCTCGCCGAGAAAATGCGATTTAAGCAATAAAATTAAAAATGCTTATTAAACATAAACCAAACGTTGGAGGTGGTCATTTCTTCATGCGCAGTGAATAACTCGGCACTCTAAAGCACCCGAGAGCGTTTTTTTCGATGCCAACCTAACCAGAGTGACGGGAGCGGCACAATTCAGAAAAAGTGCTCAGCTCGCCGAGAAAATGCGATTTAAGCAATAAAATTAAAAATGCTTATAAAACATAAACCAAACGTTGGAGGTGGTCATTTCTTCATGCGCAGTGATAAACTCGGCACTCTAAAGCACCCGAGAGCGTTTTTTTCGATGCCAACCTAACCAGAGTGACGGGAGCGGCACAATTCAGAAAAAGTGCTCAGCTCGCCGAGAAAATGCGATTAAAGCAATAAAATTAAAAATGCTTATTAAACATAAATCAAACGTTGGAGGTGGTCATTTCTTCATGCGCAGTGATAAACTCGGCACTCTAAAGCACCCAAGAGCGTTTTTTTCGATGCCAACCTAACCAGAGTGACGGGAGCGGCACAATTCAGAAAAAGTGCTCAGCTCGCCGAGAAAATGCAATTCAAGCAATAAAATTAAAAATGCTTATAAAACATAAACCAAACGTTGGAGGTGGTCATTTCTTCATGCGCAGTGATAAACTCGGCACTCTAAAGCACCCGAGAGCGTTTTTTTCGATGCCAACCTAACCAGAGTGACGGGAGCGGCACAATTCAGAAAAAGTGCTCAGCTCGCCGAGAAAATGCGATTTAAGCAATAAAATTAAAAATGCTTATAAAACATAAACCAAACGTTGGAGGTGGTCATTTCTTCATGCGCAGTGAATAACTCGGCACTCTAAAGCACCCGAGAGCGTTTTTTTCGATGCCAACCTAACCAGAGTGACGGGAGCGGCACAATTCAGAAAAAGTGCTCAGCTCGCCGAGAAAATGCGATTTAAGCAATAAAATTAAAAATGCTTATAAAACATAAACCAAACGTTGGAGGTGGTCATTTCTTCATGCGCAGTGAATAACTCGGCACTCTAAAGCACCCGAGAGCGTATTTTTCGATGCCAACCTAACCAGAGTGACGGGAGCGGCACAATTCAGAAAAAGTGCTCAGCTCGCCGAGAAAATGCGATTTAAGCAATAAAATTAAAAATGCTTATAAAACATAAACCAAACGTTGGAGGTGGTCATTTCTTAATGCGCAGTGATAAACTCGGCACTCTAAAGCACCCGAGAGCGTTTTTTTCGATGCCAACCTAACCAGAGTGACGGGAGCGGCACAATTTAGAAAAAGTGCTCAGCTCGCCAAGAAAATGCGATTTAAGCAATAAAATTAAAAATGCTTATAAAACATAAACCAAACGTTGGAGGTGGTCATTTCTTCATGCACAGTGATAAACTCGGCACTCTAAAGCACCCGAGAGCGTTTTTTTCGATGCCAACCTAACCAGAGTGACGGGAGCGGCACAATTCAGAAAAAGCGCTCAGCTCGCCGAGAAAATGCGATTTAAGCAATAAAATTAAAAATGCTTATAAAACATAAACCAAACGTTGGAGGTGGTCATTTCTTCATGCGCAGTGATAAACTCGGCACTCTAAAGCACCCGAGAGCGTTTTTTTCGATGCCAACCTAACCAGAGTGACGGGAGCGGCACAATTCAGAAAAAGCGCTCAGCTCGCCGAGAAAATGCGATTTAAGCAATAAAATTAAAAATGCTTATAAAACATAAACCAAACGTTGGAGGTGGTCATTTCTTCATGCGCAGTGATAAACTCGGCACTCTAAAGCACCCGAGAGCGTTTTTTTCGATGCCAACCTAACCAGAGTGACGGGAGCGGCACAATTCAGAAAAAGTGCTCAGCTCGCCGAGAAAATGCGATTTAAGCAATAAAATTAAAAATGCTTATAAAACATAAACCAAACGTTGGAGGTGGTCATTTCTTCATGCGCAGTGATAAACTCGGCACTCTAAAGCACCCGAGAGCGTTTTTTTCGATGCCAACCTAACCAGAGTGACGGGAGCGGCACAATTCAGAAAAAGTGCTCAGCTCGCCGAGGAAATGCGATTTAAGCAATAAAATTAAAAATGCTTATAAAACATAAATCAAACGTTGGAGGTGGTCATTTCTTCATGCGCAGTGATAAACTCGGCACTCTAAAGCACCCGAGAGCGTTTTTTTCGATGCCAACCTAACCAGAGTGACGGGAGCGGCACAATTCAGAAAAAGTGCTCAGCTCGCCGGGAAAATGCGATTTAGGCAATAAAATTAAAAATGCTTATAAAACATAAACCAAACGTTGGAGGTGGTCATTTCTTCATGCGCAGTGAATAACTCGGCACTCTAAAGCACCCGAGAGCGTTTTTTTCGATGCCAACCTAACCAGAGTGACGGGAGCGGCACAATTCAGAAAAAGTGCTCAGCTCGCCGAGAAAATGCGATTTAAGCAATATAATTAAAAATGCTTATTAAACATAAACCAAACGTTGGAGGTGGTCATTTCTTCATGCGCAGTGATAAACTCGGCACTCTAAAGCACCCGAGAGCGTTTTTTTCGATGCCAACCTAACCAGAGTGACGGGAGCGGCACAATTCAGAAAAAGTGCTCAGCTCGCCGAGAAAATGCGATTTAAGCAATAAAATTAAAAATGCTTATAAAACATAAACCAAACGTTGGAGGTGGTCATTTCTTCATGCGCAGTGATAAACTCGGCACTCTAAAGCACCCGAGAGCGTTTTTTTCGATGCCAACCTAACCAGAGTGACGGGAGCGGCACAATTCAGAAAAAGTGCTCAGCTCGCCGAGAAAATGCGATTTAAGCAATAAAATTAAAAATGCTTATAAAACATAAACCAAACGTTGGAGGTGGTCATTTCTTCATGCGCAGTGAATAACTCGGCACTCTAAAGCACCCGAGAGCGTTTTTTTCGATGCCAACCTAACCAGAGTGACGGGAGCGGCACAATTCAGAAAAAGTGCTCAGCTCGCCGAGAAAATGCGATTTAAGCAATAAAATTCAAAATGCTTATAAAACATAAACCAAACGTTGGAGGTGGTCATTTCTTCATGCGCAGTGAATAACTCGGCACTCTAAAGCACCCGAGAGCGTTTCTTTCGATGCCGACCTAACCAGAGTGACGGGAGCGGCACAATTCAGAAAAAGTGCTCAGCTCGCCGAGAAAATGCTATTTAAGCAATAAAATTAAAAATGCTTATAAAACATAAACCAAACGTTGGAGGTGGTCATTTCTTAATGCGCAGTAATAAACTCGGCACTCTAAAGCACCCGAGAGCGTTTTTTTCGATGCCAACCTAACCAGAGTGACGGGAGCGGCACAATTCAGAAAAAGTGCTCAGCTCGCCGAGAAAATGCGATTTAAGCAATAAAATTAAAAATGCTTATAAAACATAAACCAAACGTTGGAGGTGGTCATTTCTTCATGCGCAGTGATAAACTCGGCACTCTAAAGCACCCGAGAGCGTTTTTTTCGATGCCAACCTAACCAGAGTGACGGGAGCGGCACAATTCAGAAAAAGTGCTCAGCTCGCCGAGAAAATGCGATTTAAGCAATAAAATTAAAAATGCTTATAAAACATAAACCAAACGTTGGAGGTGGTCATTTCTTCATGCGCAGTGAATAACTCGGCACTCTAAAGCACCCGAGAGCGTTTTTTTCGATGCCAACCTAACCAGAGTGACGGGAGCGGCACAATTTAGAAAAAGTGCTCAGCTCGCCGAGAAAATGCGATTTAAGCAATAAAATTAAAAATGCTTATAAAACATAAACCAAACGTTGGAGGTGGTCATTTCTTCATGCGCAGTGAATAACTCGGCACTCTAAAGCACCCGAGAGCGTTTTTTTCGATGCCAACCTAACCAGAGTGACGGGAGCGGCACAATTCAGAAAAAGTGCTCAGCTCGCCGAGAAAATGCTATTTAAGCAATAAAATTAAAAATGCTTATAAAACATAAACCAAACGTTGGAGGTGGTCATTTCTTAATGCGCAGTAATAAACTCGGCACTCTAAAGCACCCGAGAGCGTTTTTTTCGATGCCAACCTAACCAGAGTGACGGGAGCGGCACAATTCAGAAAAAGTGCTCAGCTCGCCGAGAAAATGCGATTTAAGCAATAAAATTAAAAATGCTTATAAAACATAAACCAAACGTTGGCGGTGGTTATTTCTTCATGCGCAGTGATAAACTCGGCACTCTAAAGCACCCGAGAGCGTTTTTTTCAATGCCAACCTAACCAGAGTGACGGGAGCGGCACAATTCAGAAAAAGTGCTCAGCTCGCCGAGAAAATGCGATTTAAGCAATAAAATTAAAAATGCTTATAAAACATAAACCAAACGTTGGAGGTGGTCATTTCTTCATGCGCAGTGATAAACTCGGCACTCTAAAGCACCCGAGACCGTTTTTTTCGATGCCAACCTAACCAGAGTGACGGGAGCGGCACAATTCAGAAAAAGTGCTCAGCTCGCCGAGAAAATGCGATTTAAGCAATAAAATTAAAAATGCTTATAAAACATAAACCAAACGTTGGAGGTGGTCATTTCTTCATGCGCAGTGATAAACTCGGCACTCTAAAGCACCCGAGAGCGTTTTTTTCGATGCCAACCTAACCAGAGTGACGGGAGCGGCACAATTCAGAAAAAGTGCTCAGCTCGCCGAGAAAATGCGATTTAAGCAATAAAATTAAAAATGCTTATAAAACATAAACCAAACGTTGGAGGTGGTCATTTCTTCATGCGCAGTGATAAACTCGGCACTCTAAAGCACCCGAGAGCGTTTTTTTCGATGCCAACCTAACCAGAGTGACGGGAGCGGCACAATTCAGAAAAAGTGCTCAGCTCGCCGAGAAAATGCGATTTAAGCAATAAAATTAAAAATGCTTATAAAACATAAACCAAACGTTGGAGGTGGTCATTTCTTCATGCGCAGTGAATAACTCGGCACTCTAAAGCACCCGAGAGCGTTTTTTTCGATGCCAACCTAACCAGAGTGACGGGAGCGGCACAATTCAGAAAAACTGCTCAGCTCGCCGAGAAAATGCGATTTAAGCAATAAAATTAAAAATGCTTATTAAACATAAACCAAACGTTGGAGGTGGTCATTTCTTCATGCGCAGTGAATAACTCGGCACTCTAAAGCACCCGAGAGCGTTTTTTTCGATGCCAACCTAACCAGAGTGACGGGAGCGGCACAATTCAGAAAAAGTGCTCAGCTCGCCGAAATAATGCGATTTAAGCAATAAATTAAAAATGCTTATAAAACATAAACCAAACGTTGGAGGTGGTCATTTCTTCATGCGCAGTGATAAACTCGGCACTCTAAAGCACCCGAGAGCGTTTTTTTCGATGCCAACCTAACCAGAGTGACGGGAGCGGCACAATTCAGAAAAAGTGCTCAGCTCGCCGAGAAAATGCGATTTAAGCAATAAAATTAAAAATGCTTATAAAACATAAACCAAACGTTGGAGGTGGTCATTTCTTCATGCGCAGTGATAAACTCGGCACTCTAAAGCACCCGAGAGCGTTTTTTTCGATGCCAACCTAACCAGAGTGACGGGAGCGGCACAATTCAGAAAAAGTGCTCAGCTCGCCGAGAAAATGCGATTTAAGCAATAAAATTAAAAATGCTTATAAAACATAAACCAAACGTTGGAGGTGGTCATTTCTTCATGCGCAGTGAATAACTCGGGACTCTAAAGCACCCGAGAGCGTTTTTTTCGATGCCAACCTAACCAGAGTGACGGGAGCGGCACAATTCAGAAAAACTGCTCAGCTCGCCGAGAAAATGCGATTTAAGCAATAAAATTAAAAATGCTTATAAAACATAAACCAAACGTTGGAGGTGGTCATTTCTTCATGCGCAGTGAATAACTCGGCACTCTAAAGCACCCGAGAGCGTTTTTTTCGATGCCAACCTAACCAGAGTGACGGGAGCGGCACAATTCAGAAAAAGTGCTCAGCTCGCCGAGAAAATGCTATTTAAGCAATACAATTAAAAATGCTTATAAAACATAAACCACACGTTGGAGGTGGTCATTTCTTAATGCGCAGTAATAAACTCGGCACTCTAAAGCACCCGAGAGCGTTTTTTTCGATGCCAACCTAACCAGAGTGACGGGAGCGGCACAATTCAGAAAAAGTGCTCAGCTCGCCTAGAAAATGCGATTTAAGCAATAAAATTAAAAATGCTTATAAAACATAAACCAAACGTTGGCGGTGGTTATTTCTTCATGCGCAGTGATAAACTCGGCACTCTAAAGCACCCGAGAGCGTTTTTTTCGATGCCAACGTAACCAGAGTGACGGGAGCGGCACAATTCAGAAAAAGTGCTCAGCTCGCCGAGAAAATGCGATTTAAGCAATAAAATTAAAAATGCTTATAAAACATAAACCAAACGTTGGAGGTGGTCATTTCTTCATGCGCAGTGAATAACTCGGCACTCTAAAGCACCCGAGAGCGTTTTTTTCGATGCCAACCTAACCAGAGTGACGGGAGCGGCACAATTCAGAAAAAGTGCTCAGCTCGCCGAGAAAATGCGATTTAAGCAATAAAATTAAAAATGCTTATAAAACATAAACCAAACGTTGGAGGTGGTCATTTCTTAATGCGCAGTAATAAACTCGGCACTCTAAAGCACCCGAGAGCGTTTTTTTCGATGCCAACCTAACCAGAGTGACGGGAGCGGCACAATTCAGAAAAAGTGCTCAGCTCGCCGAGAAAATGCGATTAAAGCAAAAAAATTAAAAATGCTTATTAAACATAAACCAAACGTTGGAGGTGGTCATTTCTTCATGCGCAGTGATAAACTCGGCACTCTAAAGCACCCAAGAGCGTTTTTTTCGATGCCAACCTAACCAGAGTGACGGGAGCGGCACAATTCAGAAAAAGTGCTCAGCTCGTCGAGAAAATGCAGTTTAAGCAATAAAATTAAAAATGCTTATAAAACATAAACCAAACGTTGGAGGTGGTCATTTCTTCATGCGCAGTGATAAACTCGGCACTCTAAAGCACCCGAGAGCGTTTTTTTCGATGCCAACCTAACCAGAGTGACGGGAGCGGCACAATTCAGAAAAAGTGCTCAGCTCACCGAGAAAATGCGATTTAAGCAATAAAATTAAAAATGCTTATAAAACATAAACCAAACGTTGGAGGTGGTCATTTCTTCATGCGCAGTGATAAACTCGGCACTCTAAAGCACCCGAGAGCGTTTTTTTCGATAACAACCTAACCAGAGTGACTGGAGCGGCACAATTCAGAAAAAGCGCTCAGCTCGCCGAGAAAATGCGATTTAAGCAATAAAATTAAAAATGCTTATAAAACATAAACCAAACGTTGGAGGTGGTCATTTCTTCATGCGCAGTGATAAAGTCGGCACTCTAAAGCACCCGAGAGCGTTTTTTTCGATGCCAACCTAACCAGAGTGACGGGAGCGGCACAATTCAGAAAAACTGCTCAGCTCGCCGAGAAAATGCGATTTAAGCAATAAAATTAAAAATGCTTATTAAACATAAACCAAACGTTGGAGGTGGTCATTTCTTCATGCGCAGTGAATAACTCGGCACTCTAAAGCACCCGAGAGCGTTTTTTTCGATGCCAACCTAACCAGAGTGACGGGAGCGGCACAATTCAGAAAAAGTGCTCAGCTCGCCGAGAAAATGCGATTTAAGCAATAAATTAAAAATGCTTATAAAACATAAACCAAACGTTGGAGGTGGTCATTTCTTCATGCGCAGTGATAAACTCGGCACTCTAAAGCACCCGAGAGCGTTTTTTTCGATGCCAACCTAACCAGAGTGACGGGAGCGGCACAATTCAGAAAAAGTGCTCAGCTCGCCGAGAAAATGCGATTTAAGCAATAAAATTAAAAATGCTTATAAAACATAAACCAAACGTTGGAGGTGGTCATTTCTTCATGCGCAGTGATAAACTCGGCACTCTAAAGCACCCGAGAGCGTTTTTTTCGATGCCAACCTAACCAGAGTGACGGGAGCGGCACAATTCAGAAAAAGTGCTCAGCTCGCCGAGAAAATGCGATTTAAGCAATAAAATTAAAAATGCTTATAAAACATAAACCAAACGTTGGAGGTGGTCATTTCTTCATGCGCAGTGAATAACTCGGCACTCTAAAGCACCCGAGAGCGTTTTTTTCGATGCCAACCTAACCAGAGTGACGGGAGCGGCACAATTCAGAAAAACTGCTCAGCTCGCCGAGAAAATGCGATTTAAGCAATAAAATTAAAAATGCTTATAAAACATAAACCAAACGTTGGAGGTGGTCATTTCTTCATGCGCAGTGAATAACTCGGCACTCTAAAGCACCCGAGAGCGTTTTTTTCGATGCCAACCTAACCAGAGTGACGGGAGCGGCACAATTCAGAAAAAGTGCTCAGCTCGCCGAGAAAATGCTATTTAAGCAATACAATTAAAAATGCTTATAAAACATAAACCACACGTTGGAGGTGGTCATTTCTTAATGCGCAGTAATAAACTCGGCACTCTAAAGCACCCGAGAGCGTTTTTTTCGATGCCAACCTAACCAGAGTGACGGGAGCGGCACAATTCAGAAAAAGTGCTCAGCTCGCCGAGAAAATGCGATTTAAGCAATAAAATTAAAAATGCTTATAAAACATAAACCAAACGTTGGAGGTGGTAATTTCTTCATGCGCAGTGATAAACTCGGCACTCTAAAGCACCCGAGAGCGTTTTTTTCGATGCCAACCTAACCAGAGTGACGGGAGCGGCACAATTCAGAAAAAGTGCTCAGCTCGCCGAGAAAATGCGATTTAAGCAATAAAATTAAAAATGCTTATAAAACATAAACCAAACGTTGGAGGTGGTCATTTCTTCATGCGCAGTGATAAACTCGGCACTCTAAAGCACCCGAGAGCATTTTTTTCGATGCCAACCTAACCAGAGTGACGGGAGCGGCACAATTCAGAAAAAGTGCTCAGCTCGCCGAGGAAATGCGATTTAAGCAATAAAATTAAAAATGCTTATAAAACATAAACCAAACGTTGGAGGTGGTCATTTCTTCATGCGCAGTGATAAACTCGGCACTCTAAAGCACCCGAGAGCGTTTTTTTCGATGCCAACCTAACCAGAGTGACGGGAGCGGCACAATTCAGAAAAAGTGCTCAGCTCGCCGGGAAAATGCGATTTAAGCAATAAAATTAAAAATGCTTATAAAACATGAACCAAACGTTGGAGGTGGTAATTTCTTCATGCGCAGTGAATAACTCGGCACTCTAAAGCACCCGAGAGCGTTTTTTTCGATGCCAACCTAACCAGAGTGACGGGAGCGGCACAATTCAGAAAAAGTGCTCAGCTCGCCGAGAAAATGCTATTTAAGCAATAAAATTAAAAATGCTTATAAAACATAAACCAAACGTTGGAGGTGGTCATTTCTTAATGCGCAGTAATAAACTCGGCACTCTAAAGCACCCGAGAGCGTTTTTTTCGATGCCAACCTAACCAGAGTGACGGGAGCGGCACAATTCAGAAAAAGTGCTCAGCTCGCCGAGAAAATGCGATTTAAGCAATAAAATTAAAAATTCTTATAAAACATAAACCAAACGTTGGCGGTGGTTATTTCTTCATGCGCAGTGATAAACTCGGCACTCTAAAGCACCCGAGAGCGTTTTTTTCGATGCCAACGTAACCAGAGTGACGGGAGCGGCACAATTCAGAAAAAGTGCTCAGCTCGCCGATAAAATGCGATTTAAGCAATAAAATTAAAAATGCTTATAAAACATAAACCAAACGTTGGAGGTGGTCATTTCTTCATGCGCAGTGAATAACTCGGCACTCTAAAGCACCCGAGAGCGTTTTTTTCGATGCCAACCTAACCAGAGTGACGGGAGCGGCACAATTCAGAAAAAGTGCTCAGCTCGCCGAGAAAATGCGATTTAAGCAATAAAATTAAAAATGCTTATAAAACATAAACCAAACGTTGGAGGTGGTCATTTCTTAATGCGCAGTAATAAACTCGGCACTCTAAAGCACCCGAGAGCGTTTTTTTCGATGCCAACCTAACCAGAGTGACGGGAGCGGCACAATTCAGAAAAAGTGCTCAGCTCGCCGAGAAAATGCGATTTAAGCAATTGAATTAAAAATGCTTATAAAACATAAACCAAACGTTGGAGGCGGTCATTTCTTCATGCGCAGTGAATAACTCGGCACTCTAAAGCACCCGAGAGCGTTTTTTTCGATGCCAACCTAACCAGAGTGACGGGAGCGGCACAATTCAGGAAAAGTGCTCAGCTCGCCGAGAAAATGCGATTTAAGCAATAAAATTAAAAATGCTTATAAAACATAAACCAAACGTTGGAGGTGGTCATTTCTTCATGCGCAGTGAATAACTCGGCACTCTAAAGCACCCGAGAGCGTTTTTTTCGATGCCAACCTAACCAGAGTGACGGGAGCGGCACCACTCTCATCGGACTGATCCAGGACGGTGATGAGACTGCGTACAGACAGGAGGTGGAGCGGCTGGTCCACTGGTGCAGTCAAAACCATCTGGAGCTGAACCCGCTCAAGACCGTGGAGATGACAGTGGATTTCAGGCGAGACCCTTCACCACTTTTACCCCTCACTATCCGCAGTAATACTATTCTTTCCACAGACACCTTCAAGTTCCTGGGAACCACAATCTCTCGGGACCTGAAATGGACCGGCCACATAGACTCTGTCCGGAAGAAGGCCCAGCAGAGGCTGTACTTCCTGAGACAGCTCAAGAAGTTCAACCTGCCGCGAGAGCTTCTGAAGACCTTCTACACTGCCATCATCCAGTCTGTCCTCTGCACCTCCATCACTGTCTGGTTTGGATCGGCCTCCAAACAAGACAAGCACAGACTACAACGGACAATCAGAACTGCAGAAAAGATCATTGGAATCAACCTCCCATCTATCCAAGACTTGTACCTGTCCAGGACCAGGAATCGGGCAAGGAACATCTCTACAGACCCTTCTCACCCGGGTTGCAGTCTGTTTGAACTACTCCCCTCCGGACGGCGTTATAGAGCTCGGTACGCCAAAACCAGCAGACACAGAGACAGCTTCTTCCCCCAGGCTGTTGCTCTGATGAACTCACACCACTCATAGAGTCTCAGAGACATTACTGTGCAATAACATCCTGCTCCTCACACCTTCTTGAATTTGTCTACACTGTTTTTGCCATTATTCACATGTCCTGAATGTTGTTAGTCACCTAAATGTTGAACAGAGGGTGTGTTTCTACCGAAGTCAAATTCCTTGTTTGGCACGCTCAAACATGGCGAATAAAAAACTCTTGAATCTTGAATCTTGAATCTTGAATTCAGAAAAAGTGCTCAGCTCGCCGAGAAAATGCGATTTAAGCAATAAAATTAAAAATGCTTATAAAACATAAACCAAACGTTGGAGGTGGTCATTTCTTAATGCGCAGTAATAAACTCGGCACTCTAAAGCACCCGAGAGCGTTTTTTTCGATGCCAACCTAACCAGAGTGACGGGAGCGGCACAATTCAGAAAAAGTGCTCAGCTCGCCAAGAAAATGCGATTTAAGCAATAAAATTAAAAATGCTTATAAAACATAAACCAAACGTTGGAGGTGGTCATTTCTTCATGCACAGTGATAAACTCGGCACTCTAAAGCACCCGAGAGCGTTTTTTTCGATGCCAACCTAACCAGAGTGACGGGAGCGGCACAATTCAGAAAAAGCGCTCAGCTCGCCGAGAAAATGCGATTTAAGCAATAAAATTAAAAATGCTTATAAAACATAAACCAAACGTTGGAGGTGGTCATTTCTTCATGCGCAGTGATAAACTCGGCACTCTAAAGCACCCGAGAGCGTTTTTTTCGATGCCAACCTAACCAGAGTGACGGGAGCGGCACAATTCAGAAAAAGCGCTCAGCTCAACGAGAAAATGCGATTTAAGCAATAAAATTAAAAAGGCTTATAAAACATAAACCAAACGTTGGAGGTGGTCATTTCTTCATGCGCAGTGATAAACTCGGCACTCTAAAGCACCCGAGAGCGTTTTTTTCGATGCCAACCTAACCAGAGTGACGGGAGCGGCACAATTCAGAAAAAGTGCTCAGCTCGCCGAGAAAATGCGATTTAAGCAATAAAATTAAAAATGCTTATAAAACATAAACCAAACGTTGGAGGTGGTAATTTCTTCATGCGCAGTGAATAACTCGGCACTCTAAAGCACCCGAGAGCGTTTTTTTCGATGCCAACCTAACCAGAGTGACGGGAGCGGCACAATTCAGAAAAAGCGCTCAGCTCGCCGAGAAAACGCGATTTAAGAAATAAAATTAAAAATGCTTATAAAACATAAACCAAACGTTGGAGGTGGTAATTTCTTCATGCGCAGTGATAAACTCGGCACTCTAAAGCACCCTAGAGCGTTTTTTTTTCGATGCCAACCTAACCAGAGTGACGGGAGCGGCACAATTCAGAAAAAGCGCTCAGCCGCCGAGAAAATGCGATTTAAGCAATAAAATTAAAGATGCTTATAAAACATAAACCAAACGTTGGAGGTGGTCATTTCTTCGTGCGCAGTGAATAACTCGGCACTCTAAAGCACCCGAGAGCGTTTTTTTTTATGCCAACCTAACCAGAGTGACGGGAGCGGCACAAATCAGAAAAAGTGCTCAGCTCGCCGAGAAAATGCGATTTAAGCAATAAAATTAAAAATGCTTATAAAACATAAACCAAACGTTGGAGGTGGTCATTTCTTCATGCGCAGTGATAAACTCGGCACTCTAAAGCACCCGAGAGCGTTTTTTTCGATAACAACCTAACCAGAGTGACGGGAGCGGCACAATTCAGAAAAAGCGCTCAGCTCGCCGAGAAAATGCGATTTAAGCAATAAAATTAAAAATGCTTATAAAACATAAACCAAACGTTGGAGGTGGTCATTTCTTCATGCGCAGTGAATAACTCGGCAATCTAAAGCACCCGAGAGCGTTTTTTTCGATGCCAACCTAACCAGAGTGACGGGAGCGGCACAATTCAGAAAAAGTGCTCAGCTCGCCGAGAAAATGCGATTTAAGCAATAAAATTAAAAATGCTTATAAAACATAAACCAAACGTTGGAGGTGGTCATTTCTTAATGCGCAGTAATAAACTCGGCACTCTAAAGCACCCGAGAGCGTTTTTTTCGATGCCAACCTAACCAGAGTGACGGGAGCGGCACAATTCAGAAAAAGTGCTCAGCTCGCCGAGAAAATGCGATTTAAGCAATAAAATTAAAAATGCTTATAAAACATAAACCAAACGTTGGAGGTGGTCATTTCTTCATGCGCAGTGATAAACTCGGCACTCTAAAGCACCCGAGAGCGTTTTTTTCGATGCCAACCTAACCAGAGTGACGGGAGCGGCACAATTCAGAAAAAGCGCTCAGCTCGCCGAGAAAATGCGATTTAAGCAATAAAATTAAAAATGCTTATAAAACATAAACCAAACGTTGGAGGTGGTCATTTCTTCATGCGCAGTGAATAACTCGGCACTCTAAAGCACCCGAGAGCGTTTTTTTCGATGCCAACCTAACCAGAGTGACGGGAGCGGCACAATTCAGAAAAAGTGCTCAGCTCGCCGAGAAAATGCGATTTAAGCAATAAAATTAAAAATGCTTATAAAACATAAACCAAACGTTGGAGGTGGTCTTTTCTTAATGCGCAGTAATAAACTCGGCACTCTAAAGCACCCGAGAGCGTTTTTTTTTATGCCAACCTAACCAGAGTGACGGGAGCGGCACAATTCAGAAAAAGTGCTCAGCTCGCCGAGAAAATGCGATTTAAGCAATAAAATTAAAAATGCTTATAAAACATAAACCAAACGTTGGAGGTGGTCATTTCTTCATGCGCAGTGATAAACTCGGCACTCTAAAGCACCCGAAAGCGTTTTTTTCGATGCCAACCTAACCAGAGTGACGGGAGCGGCACAATTCAGAAAAAGCGCTCAGCTCGCCGAGAAAATGCGATTTAAGCAATAAAATTAAAAATGCTTATAAAACATAAACCAAACGTTGGAGGTGGTCATTTCTTCATGCACAGTGAATAACTGGGCACTCTAAAGCACCCGTGAGCGTTTTTTTCGATGCCAACCTAACCAGAGTGACGGGAGCGGCACAATTCAGAAAAAGTGCTCAGCTCGCCGAGAAAATGCGATTTAAGCAATAAAATTAAAAATGCTTATAAAACATAAACCAAACGTTGGAGGTGGTCATTTCTTAATGCGCAGTAATAAACTCGGCACTCTAAAGCACCCGAGAGCGTTTTTTTCGATGCCAACCTAACCAGAGTGACGGGAGCGGCACAATTCAGAAAAAGTGCTCAGCTCGCCGAGAAAATGCGATTTAAGCAATCAAATTAAAAATGCTTATAAAACATAAACCAAACGTTGGAGGTGGTAATTTCTTCATGCGCAGTGAATAACTCGGCACTCTAAAGCACCCGAGAGCGTTTTTTTCGATGCCAACCTAACCAGAGTGACGGGAGCGGCACAATTCAGAAAAAGTGCTCAGCTCGCCGAGAAAATGCGATTTAAGCAATATAATTAAAAATGCTTATAAAACATAAACCAAACGTTGGAGGTGGTCATTTCTTCATGCGCAGTGATAAACTCGGCACTCTAAAGCACCCGAGAGCGTTTTTTTCGATGCCAACCTAACCAGAGTGACGGGAGCGGCACAATTCAGAAAAAGCGCTCAGCTCGCCGAGAAAATGCGATTTAAGCAATAAAATTAAAAATGCTTATAAAACATAAACCAAACGTTGGAGGTGGTCATTTCTTCATGCGCAGTGATAAACTCGGCACTCTAAAGCACCCGAGAGCGTTTTTTTCGATGCCAACCTAACCAGAGTGACGGGAGCGGCACAATTCAGAAAAAGTGCTCAGCTCGCCGAGAAAATGCGATTTAAGCAATAAAATTAAAAATGCTTATAAAACATAAACCAAACGTTGGAGGTGGTCATTTCTTCATGCGCAGTGAATAACTCGGCACTCTAAAGCACCCGAGAGCGTTTTTTTCGATGCCAACCTAACCAGAGTGACGGGAGCGGCACAATTCAGAAAAAGCGCTCAGCTCGCCGAGAAAATGCGATTTAAGCAATAAAATTAAAAATGCTTATAAAACATAAACCAAACGTTGGAGGTGGTCATTTCTTCATGCGCAGTGATAAACTCGGCACTCTAAAGCACCCGAGAGCGTTTTTTTCGATGCCAACCTAACCAGAGTGACGGGAGCGGCACAATTCAGAAAAAGTGCTCAGCTCGCCGAGAAAATGCGATTTAAGCAATAAAATTAAAAATGCTTATTAAACATAAACCAAACGTTGGAGGTGGTCATTTCTTCATGCGCAGTGAATAACTCGGCACTCTAAAGCACCCGAGAGCGTTTTTTTCGATGCCAACCTAACCAGAGTGACGGGAGCGGCACAATTCAGAAAAAGTGCTCAGCTCGCCGAGAAAATGCGATTCAAGCAATAAATTAAAAATGCTTATAAAACATAAACCAAACGTTGGAGGTGGTCATTTCTTCATGCGCAGTGATAAACTCGGCACTCCAAAGCACCCGAGAGCGTTTTTTTCGATGCCAACCTAACCAGAGTGACGGGAGCGGCACAATTCAGAAAAAGTGCTCAGCTCGCCGAGAAAATGCGATTTAAGCAATAAAATTAAAAATGCTTATAAAACATAAACCAAACGTTGGAGGTGGTCATTTCTTCATGCGCAGTGATAAACTCGGCACTCTAAAGCACCCGAGAGCGTTTTTTTCGATGCCAACCTAACCAGAGTGACGGGAGCGGCACAATTCAGAAAAAGTGCTCAGCTCGCCGAGAAAATGCGATTTAAGCAATAAAATTAAAAATGCTTATAAAATATAAAACAAACGTTGGAGGTGGTCATTTCTTCATGCGCAGTGAATAACTCGGCACTCTAAAGCACCCGAGAGCGTTTTTTTCGATGCCAACCTAACCAGAGTGACGGGAGCGGCACAATTCAGAAAAAGTGCTCAGCTCGCCGAGAAAATGCGATTTAAGCAATACAATTAAAAATGCTTATAAAACATAAACCAAACGTTGGAGGTGGTCATTTCTTCATGCGCAGTGAATAACTCGGCACTCTAAAGCACCCGAGAGCGTTTTTTTCGATGCCAACCTAACCAGAGTGACGGGAGCGGCACAATTCAGAAAAAGTGCTCAGCTCGCCGAGAAAATGCTATTTAAGCAATAAAATTAAAAATGCTTATAAAACATAAACCAAACGTTGGAGGTGGTCATTTCTTAATGCGCAGTAATAAACTCGGCACTCTAAAGCACCCGACAGCGTTTTTTTCGATGCCAACCTAACCAGAGTGACGGGAGCGGCACAATTCAGAAAAAGTGCTCAGCTCGCCGAGAAAATGCGATTTAAGCAATAAAATTAAAAATGCTTATAAAACATAAACCAAACGTTGGCGGTGGTTATTTCTTCATGCGCAGTGATAAACTCGGCACTCTAAAGCACCCGAGAGCGTTTTTTTCGATGCCAACGTAACCAGAGTGACGGGAGCGGCACAATTCAGAAAAAGTGCTCAGCTCGCCGAGAAAATGCGATTTAAGCAATAAAATTAAAAATGCTTATAAAACATAAACCAAACGTTGGAGGTGGTCATTTCTTCATGCGCAGTGAATAACTCGGCACTCTAAAGCACCCGAGAGCGTTTTTTTCGATGCCAACCTAACCAGAGTGACGGGAGCGGCACAATTCAGAAAAAGTGCTCAGCTCGCCGAGAAAATGCGATTTAAGCAATAAAATTAAAAATGCTTATAAAACATAAACCGAACGTTGGAGGTGGTCATTTCTTAATGCGCAGTAATAAACTCGGCACTCTAAAGCACCCGAGAGCGTTTTTTTCGATGCCAACCTAACCAGAGTGACGGGAGCGGCACAATTCAGAAAAAGTGCTCAGCTCGCCGAGAAAATGCGATTTAAGCAATAAAATTAAAAATGCTTATAAAACATAAACCAAACGTTGGAGGTGGTCATTTCTTAATGCGCAGTAATAAACTCGGCACTCTAAAGCACCCGAGAGCGTTTTTTTCGATGCCAACCTAACCAGAGTGACGGGAGCGGCACAATTCAGAAAAAGTGCTCAGCTCGCCAAGAAAATGCGATTTAAGCAATAAAATTAAAAATGCTTATAAAACATAAACCAAACGTTGGAGGTGGTCATTTCTTCATGCACAGTGATAAACTCGGCACTCTAAAGCACCCGAGAGCGTTTTTTTCGATGCCAACCTAACCAGAGTGACGGGAGCGGCACAATTCAGAAAAAGCGCTCAGCTCGCCGAGAAAATGCGATTTAAGCAATAAAATTAAAAATGCTTATAAAACATAAACCAAACGTTGGAGGTGGTCATTTCTTCATGCGCAGTGAAAAACTCGGCACTCTAAAGCACCCGAGAGCGTTTTTTTCGATGCCAACCTAACCAGAGTGACGGGAGCGGCACAATTCAGAAAAAGCGCTCAGCTCGCCGAGAAAATGCGATTTAAGCAATAAAATTAAAAATGCTTATAAAACATAAACCAAACGTTGGAGGTGGTCATTTCTTCATGCGCAGTGATAAACTCGGCACTCTAAAGCACCCGAGAGCGTTTTTTTCGATGCCAACCTAACCAGAGTGACGGGAGCGGCACAATTCAGAAAAAGTGCTCAGCTCGCCGAGAAAATGCGATTTAAGCAATAAAATTAAAAATGCTTATAAAACATAAACCAAACGTTGGAGGTGGTCATTTCTTCATGCGCAGTGAATAACTCGGCACTCTAAAGCACCCGAGAGCGTTTTTTTCGATGCCAACCTAACCAGCGTGACGGGAGCGGCACAATTCAGAAAAAGTGCTCAGCTCGCCGAGAAAATGCGATTTAAGCAATAAAATTAAAAATGCTTATAAAACATAAACCAAACGTTGGAGGTGGTCATTTCTTAATGCGCAGTAATAAACTCGGCACTCTAAAGCACCCGAGAGCGTTTTTTTCGATGCCAACCTAACCAGAGTGACGGGAGCGGCACAATTAAGAAAAAGTGCTCAGCTCGCCGAGAAAATGCGATTTAAGCAATAAAATTAAAAATGCTTATTAAACATAAACCAAACGTTGGAGGTGGTCATTTCTTCATGCGCAGTGAATAACTCGGCACTCTAAAGCACCCGAGAGCGTTTTTTTCGATGCCAACCTAACCAGAGTGACGGGAGCGGCACAATTCAGAAAAAGTGCTCAGCTCGCCGAGAAAATGCGATTTAAGCAATAAAATTAAAAATGCTTATTAAACATAAACCAAACGTTGGAGGTGGTCATTTCTTCATGCGCAGTGATAAACTCGGCACTCTAAAGCACCCGAGAGCGTTTTTTTCGATGCCAACCTAACCAGAGTGACGGGAGCGGCACAATTCAGAAAAAGTGCTCAGCTCGCCGAGAAAATGCGATTTAAGCAATAAAATTAAAAATGCTTATAAAACATAAACCAAACGTTGGAGGTGGTCATTTCTTAATGCGCAGTAATAAACTCGGCACTCTAAAGCACCCGAGAGCGTTTTTTTCGATGCCAACCTAACCAGAGTGACGGGAGCGGCACAATTCAGGAAAAGTGCTCAGCTCGCCGAGAAAATGCGATTTAAGCAATAAAATTAAAAATGGTTATAAAACATAAACCAAACGTTGGAGGTGGTCATTTCTTCATGCGCAGTGATAAACTCGGCACTCTAAAGCACCCGAGAGCGTTTTTTTCGATGCCAACCTAACCAGAGTGACGGGAGCGGCACAATTCAGAAAACGTGCTCAGCTCGCCGAGAAAATGCGATTTAAGCAATAAAATTAAAAATGCTTATAAAACATAAACCAAACGTTGGTGGTCATTTCTTCATGCGCAGTGAATAACTCGGCACTCTAAAGCACCCGAGAGCGTTTTTTTCGATGCCAACCTAACCAGAGTGACGGGAGCGGCACAATTGAGAAAAAGTGCTCAGCTCGCCGAGAAAATGCGATTTAAGCAATAAAATTAAAAATGCTTATAAAACATAAACCAAACGTTGGAGGTGGTCATTTCTTCATGCGCAGTGATAAACTCGGCACTCTAAAGCACCCGAGAGCGTTTTTTTCGTTGCCAACCTAACCAGAGTGACGGGAGCGGCACAATTCAGAAAAAGTGCTCAGCTCGCCGAGAAAATGCGATTTAAGCAATAAAATGAAAAATGCTTATAAAACATAAACCAAACGTTGGAGGTGGTCATTTCTTCATGCGCAGTGAATAACTCGGCACTCTAAAGCACCCGAGAGCGTTTTTTTCGATGCCAACCTAACCAGAGTGACGGGAGCGGCACAATTCAGAAAAAGTGCTCAGCTCGCCGAGAAAATGCGATTTAAGCAATAAAATTAAAAATGCTTATAAAAAATAAACCAAACGTTGGAGGTGGTCATTTCTTCATGCGCAGTGATAAACTCGGCACTCTAAAGCACTCGAGAGCGTTTTTTTCGATGCCAACCTAACCAGAGTGACGGGAGCGGCACAATTCAGAAAAAGCGCTCAGCTCGCCGAGAAAATGCGATTTAAGCAGTAAAATTAAAAATGCTTATAAAACATAAACCAAACGTTGGAGGTGGTCATTTCTTCATGCGCAGTGATAAACTCGGCACTCTAAAGCACCCGAGAGCTTTTTTTTCGATGCCAACCTAACCAGAGTGACGGGAGCGGCACAATTCAGAAAAAGCGCTCAGCTCGCCGAGAAAATGCGATTTAAGCAATAAAATTAAAAATGCTTATAAAACATAAACCAAACGTTGGAGGTGGTCATTTCTTCATGCGCAGTGATAAACTCGGCACTCTAAAGCACCCGAGAGCGTTTTTTTCGATGCCAACCTAACCAGAGTGACGGGAGCGGCACAATTCAGAAAAAGTGCTCAGCTCGCCGAGAAAATGCGATTTAAGCAATAAAATTAAAAATGCTTATAAAACATAAACCAAACGTTGGAGGTGGTCATTTCTTAATGCGCAGTAATAAACTCGGCACTCTAAAGCACCCGAGAGCGTTTTTTTCGATGCCAACCTAACCAGAGTGACGGGAGCGGCACAATTCAGAAAAAGTGCTCAGCTCGCCGAGAAAATGCGATTTAAGCAATAAAATTAAAAATGCTTATAAAACATAAACCAAACGTTGGAGGTGGTCATTTCTTCATGCGCAGTGATAAACTCGGCACTCTAAAGCACCCGAGAGCGTTTTTTTCGATGCCAACCTAACCAGAGTGACGGGAGCGGCAGAATTCAGAAAAAGCTCGCCGAGAAAATGCGATTTAAGCAATAAAATTAAAAAGGCTTATAAAACATAAACCAAACGTTGGAGGTGGTCATTTCTTCATGCGCAGTGATAAACTCGGCACTCTAAAGCACCCGAGAGCGTTTTTTTCGATGCCAACCTAACCAGAGTGACGGGAGCGGCACAATTCAGAAAAAGTGCTCAGCTCGCCGAGAAAATGCGATTTAAGCAATAAAATTAAAAATGCTTATAAAACATAAACCAAACGTTGGAGGTGGTCATTTCTTCATGCGCAGTGAATAACTCGGCACTCTAAAGCACCCGAGAGCGTTTTTTTTCGATGCCAACCTAACCAGAGTGACGGGAGCGGCACAATTCAGAAAAAGTGCTCAGCTCGCCGAGAAAATGCGATTTAAGCAATAAAATTAAAAATGCTTATAAAACATAAACCAAACGTTGGAGGTGGTCATTTCTTCATGCGCAGTGATAAACTCGGCACTCTAAATTACCCGAGAGCGTTTTTTTCGATGCCAACCTAACCAGAGTGACGGGAGCGGCACAATTCAGAAAAAGCGCTCAGCTCGCCGAGAAAATGCGATTTAAGCAATACAATTAAAAATGCTTATAAAACATAAACCAAACGTTGGAGGTGGTCATTTCTTCATGCGCAGTGATAAACTCGGCACTCTAAAGCACCCGAGAGCGTTTTTTTCGATGCCAACCTAACCAGAGTGACGGGAGCGGCACAATTCAGAAAAAGTGCTCAGCTCGCCGAGAAAATGCGATTTAAGCAATAAAATTAAAAATGCTTATAAAACATAAACCAAACGTTGGAGGTGGTCATTTCTTCATGCGCAGTGATAAACTCGGCACTCTAAAGCACCCGAGAGCGTTTTTTTCGATGCCAACCTAACCAGAGTGACGGGAGCGGCACATTTCAGAAAAAGCGCTCAGCTCGCCGAGAAAATGCGATTTAAGCAATAAAATTAAAAATGCTTATAAAACATAAACCAAACGTTGGAGGATGTCATTTCTTCATGCGCAGTGATAAACTCGGCACTCTAAAGCACCCGAGAGCGTTTTTTTCGATGCCAACCTAACCAGAGTGACGGGAGCGGCACAATTCAGAAAAAGTGCTCAGCTCGCCGAGAAAATGCGATTTAAGCAATAAAATTAAAAATGCTTATAAAACATAAACCAAACGTTGGAGGTGGTCATTTCTTCATGCGCAGTGATATTCTCGGCACTCTAAAGCACCCGAGAGCGTTTTTTTCGATGCCAACCTAACCAGAGTGACGTGAGCGGCACAATTCAGAAAAAGCGGTCAGCTCGCCGAGAAAATGCGATTTAAGCAATAAAATTAAAAATGCTTATAAAACATAAACCAAACGTTGGAGGTGGTCATTTCTTCATGCGCAGTGATAAACTCGGCACTCTAAAGCACCCGGGAGCGTTTTTTTCGAGGCCAACCTAACCAGAGGGAGCGGCACAATTCAGAAAAAGTGCTCAGCTCGCCGAGAAAATGCGATTTAAGCAATAAAATTAAAAATGCTTATAAAACATAAACCAAACGTTGGAGGTGGTCATTTCTTCATGCGCAGTGAATAACTCGGCACTCTAAAGCACCCGAAAGCGTTTTTTTCGATGCCAACCTAACCAGAGTGACGGGAGCGGCACAATTCAGAAAAAGTGCTCAGCTCGCCGAGAAAATGCGATTTAAGCAATACAATTAAAAATGCTTATAAAACATAAGCAACCTAACCAGCCGAGAAAATGCTCGTACACAATAGTTGTCATGTTAACTTTCAGTTCAGGTGACAAGTTAAGAAGATTTTATGCGATTTAAGCAATAAACCAATAGGTGGTCAAATTAAAAATGCTTATTAATTGGAGGTGGTCATTTCTTAATGCGCAGTAATAAACTCGGCACTCTAAAGCACCCGAGAGCGTTTTTTTCGATGCCAACCTAACCAGAGTGACGGGAGCGGCACAATTCAGAAAAAGTGCTCAGCTCGCCGAGAAAATGCGATTTAAGCAATAAAATTAAAAATGCTTATTAAACATAAACCAAACGTTGGAGGTGGTCATTTCTTCGTGCGCAGTGAATAACTCGGCACTCTCAAGCACCCGAGAGCGTTTTTTTCGATGCCAACCTAACCAGAGTTACGGGAGCGGCACAATTCAGAAAAAGCGCTCAGCTCGCCGAGAAAATGCGATTTAAGCAATAAAATTAAAAATGCTTATAAAACATAAACCAAACGTTGGAGGTGGTCATTTCTTCATGCGCAGTGATAAACTCGGCACTCTAAAGCACCCGAGAGCGTTTTTTTCGATGCCAACCTAACCAGAGTGACGGGAGCGGCACAATTCAGAAAAAGTGCTCAGCTCGCCGAGAAAATGCGATTTAAGCAATAAAATTAAAAATGCTTATTAAACATAAACCAAACGTTGGAGGTGGTCATTTCTTCATGCGCAGTGAATAACTCGGCACTCTAAAGCACCCGAAAGCGTTTTTTTCGATGCCAACCTAACCAGAGTGACGGGAGCGGCACAATTCAGAAAAAGTGCTCAGCTCGCCGAGAAAATGCGATTTAAGCAATAAAATTAAAAATGCTTATAAAACATAAACCAAACGTTGGAGGTGGTCATTTCTTAATGCGCAGTAATAAACTCGGCACTCTAAAGCACCCGAGAGCGTTTTTTTCGATGCCAACCTAACCAGAGTGACGGGAGCGGCACAATTCAGAAAAAGTGCTCAGCTCGCCGAGAAAATGCGATTTAAGCAATAAAATTAAAAATGCTTATTAAACATAAACCAAACGTTGGAGGTGGTCATTTCTTCGTGCGCAGTGAATAACTCGGCACTCTAAAGCACCCGAGAGCGTTTTTTTCGATGCCAACCTAACCAGAGTTACGGGAGCGGCACAATTCAGAAAAAGCGCTCAGCTCGCCGAGAAAATGCGATTTAAGCAATAAAATTAAAAATGCTTATAAAACATAAACCAAACGTTGGAGGTGGTCATTTCTTCATGCGCAGTGATAAACTCGGCACTCTAAAGCACCCGAGAGCGTTTTTTTCGATGCCAACCTAACCAGAGTGACGGGAGCGGCACAATTCAGAAAAAGTGCTCAGCTCGCCGAGAAAATGCGATTTAAGCAATAAAACTAAAAATGCTTATAAAACATAAACCAAACGTTGGAGGTGGTCATTTCTTCATGCGCAGTGAATAACTCGGCACTCTAAAGCACCCGAGAGCGTTTTTTTCGATGCCAACCTAACCAGAGTGACGGGAGCGGCACAATTCAGAAAAAGTGCTCAGCTTGCCGAGAAAATGCGATTTAAGCAATAAAATTAAAAATGCTTATATAACATAAACCAAACGTTGGAGGTGGTCATTTCTTCATGCGCAGTGATAAACTCGGCACTCTAAAGCACCCGTGAGCGTTTTTTTCGATGCTAACCTAACCAGAGTGACGGGAGCGGCACATTTCAGAAAAAGCGCTCAGCTCGCCGAGAAAATGCGATTTAAGCAATAAAATTAAAAATGCTTATAAAACATAAACCAAACGTTGGAGGTGGTCATTTCTTCATGCGCAGTGATAAACTCGGCACTCTAAAGCACCCGAGAGCGTTTTTTTCGATGCCAACCTAACCAGAGTGACGGGAGCGGCACAATTCAGAAAAAGTGCTCAGCTCGCCGAGAAAATGCGATTTAAGCAATAAAATTAAAAATGCTTATTAAACATAAACCAAACGTTGGAGGTGGTCATTTCTTCATGCGCAGTGATAAACTCGGCACTCTAAAGCACCCGAGAGCGTTTTTTTCGATGCCAACCTAACCAGAGTGACGGGAGCGGCACAATTCAGAAAAAGTGCTCAGCTCGCCGAGAAAATGCAATTTAAGCAATACAATTAAAAATGCTTATAAAACATAAACCAAACGTTGGAGGTGGTCATTTCTTCATGCGCAGTGAATAACTCGGCACTCTAAAGCACCCGAGAGCGTTTTTTTTTTATGCCAACCTAACCAGAGTGACGGGAGCGGCACAATTCAGAAAAAGTGCTCAGCTCGCCAAGAAAATGCGATTTAAGCAATAAAATTAAAAATGCTTATAAAACATAAACCAAACGTTGGAGGTGGTCATTTCTTAATGCGCTGTAATAAACTCGGCACTCTAAAGCACCCAAGAGCGTTTTTTTCGATGCCAACCCAACCAGAGTGACGGGAGCGGCACAATTCAGAAAAATTGCTCAGCTCGCCGAGAAAATGCGATTTAAGCAATAAAATTAAAAATGCTTATAAAACATAAACCAAACGTTGGAGGTGGTCATTTCTTCATGTGCAGTGATAAACTCGGCACTCTAAAGCACCCGTGAGCGTTTTTTTCGATGCTAACCTAACCAGAGTGACGGGAGCGGCACAATTCAGAAAAAGTGCTCAGCTCGCCGAGAAAATGCGATTTAAGCAATAAAATTAAAAATGCTTATAAAACATAAACCAAACGTTGGAGGTGGTCATTTCTTCATGCGCAGTGATATTCTCGGCACTCTAAAGCACCCGAGAGCGTTTTTTTCGATGCCAACCTAACCAGAGTGACGTGAGCGGCACAATTCAGAAAAAGCGCTCAGCTCGCCGAGAAAATGCGATTTAAGCAATAAAATTAAAAATGCTTATAAAACATAAACCAAACGTTGGAGGTGGTCATTTCTTCATGCGCAGTGATAAACTCGGCACTCTAAAGCACCCGGGAGCGTTTTTTTCGAGGCCAACCTAACCAGAGGGAGCGGCACAATTCAGAAAAAGTGCTCAGCTCGCCGAGAAAATGCGATTTAAGCAATAAAATTAAAAATGCTTATAAAACATAAACCAAACGTTGGAGGTGGTCATTTCTTCATGCGCAGTGAATAACTCGGCACTCTAAAGCACCCGAAAGCGTTTTTTTCGATGCCAACCTAACCAGAGTGACGGGAGCGGCACAATTCAGAAAAAGTGCTCAGCTCGCCGAGAAAATGCGATTTAAGCAATACAATTAAAAATGCTTATAAAACATAAACCAAACGTTGGAGGTGGTCATTTCTTAATGCGCTGTAATAAACTCGGCACTCTAAAGCACCCGAGAGCGTTTTTTTCGATGCCAACCTAACCAGAGTGACGGGAGCGGCACAATTCAGAAAAAGTGCTCAGCTCGCCGAGAAAATGCGATTTAAGCAATAAAATTAAAAATGCTTATTAAACATAAACCAAACGTTGGAGGTGGTCATTTCTTCGTGCGCAGTGAATAACTCGGCACTCTCAAGCACCCGAGAGCGTTTTTTTCGATGCCAACCTAACCAGAGTTACGGGAGCGGCACAATTCAGAAAAAGCGCTCAGCTCGCCGAGAAAATGCGATTTAAGCAATAAAATTAAAAATGCTTATTAAACATAAACCAAACGTTGGAGGTGGTCATTTCTTCGTGCGCAGTGAATAACTCGGCACTCTAAAGCACCCGAGAGCGTTTTTTTCGATGCCAACCTAACCAGAGTGACGGGAGCGGCACAATTCAGAAAAAGCGCTCAGCTCGCCGAGAAAATGCGATTTAAGCAATAAAATTAAAAATGCTTATAAAACATAAACCAAACGTTGGAGGTGGTCATTTCTTCACGCGCAGTGAATAACTCGGCACTCTAAAGCACCCGAGAGCGTTTTTTTCGATGCCAACCTAACCAGAGTGACGGGAGCGGCACAATTCAGAAAAAGTGCTCAGCTCGCCGAGAAAATGCGATTTAAGCAATACAATTAAAAATGCTTATTAAACATAAACCAAACGTTGGAGGTGGTCATTTCTTCATGCGCAGTGATAAACTCGGCACTCTAAAGCACCCGAGAGCGTTTTTTTCGATGCCAACCTAACCAGAGTGACGGGAGCGGCACAATTCAGAAAAAGTGCTCAGCTCGCCGAGAAAATGCGATTTAAGCAATACAATTAAAAATGCTTATAAAACATAAACCAAACGTTGGAGGTGGTCATTTCTTCATGCGCAGTGAATAACTCGGCACTCTAAAGCACCCGAGAGCGTTTTTTTTCGATGCCAACCTAACCAGAGTGACGGGAGCGGCACAATTTAGAAAAAGTGCTCAGCTCGCCAAGAAAATGCGATTTAAGCAATAAAATTAAAAATGCTTATAAAACATACCAAACGTTGGAGGTGGTCATTTCTTAATGCGCAGTAATAAACTCGGCACTCTAAAGCACCCGAGAGCGTTTTTTTCGATGCCAACCTAACCAGAGTGACGGGAGCGGCACAATTCAGAAAAAGTGCTCAGCTCGCCGAGAAAATGCGATTTAAGCAATAAAATTAAAAATGCTTATAAAACATAAACCAAACGTTGGAGGTGGTCATTTCTTCATGCGCAGTGATAAACTCGGCACTCTAAAGCACCCGAGAGTGTTTTTGTCGATGCCAACCTAACCAGAGTGACGGGAGCGGCACAATTCAGAAAAAGCGCTCAGCTCGCCGAGAAAATGCGATTTAAGCAATAAAATTAAAAATGCTTATAAAACATAAACCAAACGTTGGAGGTGGTCATTTCTTCATGCGCAGTGATAAACTCGGCACTCTAAAGCACCCGAGAGCGTTTTTTTCGATGCCAACCTAACCAGAGTGACGGGAGCGGCACAATTCAGAAAAAGCGCTCAGCTCGCCGAGAAAATGCGATTTAAGCAATAAAATTAAAAATGCTTATAAAACATAAACCAAACGTTGGAGGTGGTCATTTCTTCATGCGCAGTGAATAACTCGGCACTCTAAAGCACCCGAGAGTGTTTTTTTCGATGCCAACCTAACCAGAGTGACGGGAGCGGCACAATTCAGAAAAAGCGCTCAGCTCGCCGAGAAAATGCGATTTAAGCAATAAAATTAAAAATGCTTATAAAACATAAACCAAACGTTGGAGGTGGTCATTTCTTTATGCGCAGTAATAAACTCGGCACTCTAAAGCACCCGAAAGCGTTTTTTTCGATGCCAACCTAACCAGAGTGACGGGAGCGGCACAATTCAGAAAAAGTGCTCAGCTCACCGAGATAAGCAATAAAATTTAAAATGCTTATTAAACATAAACCAAACGTTGGAGGTGGTCATTTCTTCATGCGCAGTGAATAACTCGGCACTCTAAAGCACCCGAGAGCGTTTTTTTCGATGCCAACCTAACCAGAGTGACGGGAGCGGCACAATTCAGAAAAAGTGCTCAGCTCGCCGAGAAAATGCGATTTAAGCAATAAAATTAAAAATGCTCATAAAACATAAACCAAACGTTGGAGGTGGTCATTTCTTCATGCGCAGTGAATAACTCGGCACTCTAAAGCACCCGAGAGCGTTTTTTTCGATGCCAACCTAACCAGAGTGACGGGAGCGGCACAATTCAGAAAAAGTGCTCAGCTCGCCGAGAAAATGCGATTTAAGCAATAAAATTAAAAATGCTTATAAAACATAAACCAAACGTTGGAGGTGGTCATTTCTTCATGCGCAGTGATAAACTCGGCACTCTAAAGCACCCGAGAGCGTTTTTTTTCGATGCCAACCTAACCAGAGTGACGGGAGCGGCACAATTCAGAAAAAGCGCTCAGCTCGCCGAGAAAATGCGATTTAAGCAATAAAATTAAAAATGCTTATAAAACATAAACCAAACGTTGGAGGTGGTCATTTCTTCATGCGCAGTGATGAACTCGGCACTCTAAAGCACCCGAGAGCGTTTTTTTCGATGCCAACCTAACCAGAGTGACGGGAGCGGCACAATTCAGAAAAAGTGCTCAGCTCGCCGAGAAAATGCGATTTAAGCAATAAAATTAAAAATGCTTATAAAACATAAACCAAACGTTGGAGGTGGTCATTTCTTCACGCGCAGTGAATAACTCGGCACTCTAAAGCACCCGAGAGCGTTTTTTTCGATGCCAACCTAACCAGAGTGACGGGAGCGGCAAAATTCAGAAAAAGTGCTCAGCTCGCCGAGAAAATGCGATTTAAGCAATAAAATTAAAAATGCTTATAAAACATAAACCAAACGTTGGAGGTGGTCATTTCTTAATGCGCAGTAATAAACTCGGCACTCTAAAGCACCCGAGAGCGTTTTTTTCGATGCCAACCTAACCAGAGTGACGGGAGCGGCACAATTCAGAAAAAGTGCTCAGCTCGCCGAGAAAATGTGATTTAAGCAATAAAATTAAAAATGCTTATAAAACATAAACCAAACGTTGGAGGTGGTCATTTCTTAATGCGCAGTGATAAACTCGGCACTCTAAAGCACCCGAGAGCGTTTTTTTCGATGCCAACCTAACCAGAGTGACGGGAGCGGCACAATTCAGAAAAAGTGCTCAGCTCGCCGAGAAAATGCGATTTAAGCAATAAAATTAAAAATGCTTATAAAACATAAACCAAACGTTGGAGGTGGTCATTTCTTCATGCGCAGTGATAAACTCGGCACTCTATAGCACCCGAGAGCGTTTTTTTCGATGCCAACCTAACCAGAGTGACGGGAGCGGCACAATTCAGAAAAAGTGCTCAGCTCGCCGAGAAAATGCGATTTAAGCAATACAATTAAAAATGCTTATAAAACATAAACCAAACGTTGGAGGTGGTCATTTCTTCATGCGCAGTGAATAACTCGGCACTCTAAAGCACCCGAGAGCGTTTTTTTCGATGCCAACCTAACCAGAGTGACGGGAGCGGCACAATTCAGAAAAAGTGCTCAGCTCGCCGAGAAAATGCGATTTAAGCAATAAAATTAAAAATGCTTATAAAACATAAACCAAACGTTGGAGGTGGTAATTTCTTCATGCGCAGTGATAAACTCGGCACTCTAAAGCACCCGTGAGCGTTTTTTTCGATGCTAACCTAACCAGAGTGACGGGAGCGGCACATTTCAGAAAAAGCGCTCAGCTCGCCGAGAAAATGCGATTTAAGCAATAAAATTAAAAATGCTTATAAAACATAAACCAAACGTTGGAGGTGGTCATTTCTTCATGCGCAGTGATAAACTCGGCACTCTAAAGCACCCGAGAGCGTTTTTTTCGATGACAACCTAACCAGAGTGACGGGAGCGGCACAATTCAGAAAAAGTGCTCAGCTCGCCGAGAAAATGCGATTTAAGCAATAAAATTAAAAATGCTTATTAAACATAAACCAAACGTTGGAGGTGGTCATTTCTTAATGCGCAGTAATAAACTCGGCACTCTAAAGCACCCAAGAGCGTTTTTTTCGATGCCAACCCAACCAGAGTGACGGGAGCGGCACAATTCAGAAAAATTGCTCAGCTCGCCGAGAAAATGCGATTTAAGCAATAAAATTAAAAATGCTTATAAAACATAAACCAAACGTTGGAGGTGGTCATTTCTTCATGCGCAGTGAATAACTCGGCACTCTAAAGCACCCGAGAGCGTTTTTTTCGATGCCAACCTAACCAGAGTGACGGGAGCGGCACAATTCAGAAAAAGTGCTCAGCTCGCCGAGAAAATGCGATTTAAGCAATAAAATTAAAAATGCTTATAAAACATAAACCAAACGTTGGAGGTGGTCATTTCTTCATGCGCAGTGATAAACTCGGCACTCTAAAGCACCCGGGAGCGTTTTTTTCGAGGCCAACCTAACCAGAGGGAGCGGCACAATTCAGAAAAAGTGCTCAGCTCGCCGAGAAAATGCGATTTAAGCAATAAAATTAAAAATGCTTATAAAACATAAACCAAACGTTGGAGGTGGTCATTTCTTCATGCGCAGTGAATAACTCGGCACTCTAAAGCACCCGAAAGCGTTTTTTTCGATGCCAACCTAACCAGAGTGACGGGAGCGGCACAATTCAGAAAAAGTGCTCAGCTCGCCGAGAAAATGCGATTTAAGCAATACAATTAAAAATGCTTATAAAACATAAACCAAACGTTGGAGGTGGTCATTTCTTAATGCGCTGTAATAAACTCGGCACTCTAAAGCACCCGAGAGCGTTTTTTTCGATGCCAACCTAACCAGAGTGACGGGAGCGGCACAATTCAGAAAAAGTGCTCAGCTCGCCGAGAAAATGCGATTTAAGCAATAAAATTAAAAATGCTTATTAAACATAAACCAAACGTTGGAGGTGGTCATTTCTTCGTGCGCAGTGAAAAACTCGGCACTCTCAAGCACCCGAGAGCGTTTTTTTCGATGCCAACCTAACCAGAGTTACGGGAGCGGCACAATTCAGAAAAAGCGCTCAGCTCGCCGAGAAAATGCGATTTAAGCAATAAAATTAAAAATGCTTATTAAACATAAACCAAACGTTGGAGGTGGTCATTTCTTCGTGCGCAGTGAATAACTCGGCACTCTAAAGCACCCGAGAGCGTTTTTTTCGATGCCAACCTAACCAGAGTTACGGGAGCGGCACAATTCAGAAAAAGCGCTCAGCTCGCCGAGAAAATGCGATTTAAGCAATAAAATTAAAAATGCTTATAAAACATAAACCAAACGTTGGAGGTGGTCATTTCTTCATGCGCAGTGATAAACTAGGCACTCTAAAGCACCCGAGAGCGTTTTTTTCGATGCCAACCTAACCAGAGTGACGGGAGCGGCACAATTCAGAAAAAGCGCTCAGCTCGCCGAGAAAATGCGATTTAAGCAATAAAATTAAAAATGCTTATAAAACATAAACCAAACGTTGGAGGTGGTCATTTCTTCACGCGCAGTGAATAACTCGGCACTCTAAAGCACCCGAGAGCGTTTTTTTCGATGCCAACCTAACCAGAGTGACGGGAGCGGCACAATTCAGAAAAAGTGCTCAGCTCGCCGAGAAAATGCGATTTAAGCAATAAAATTAAAAATGCTTATAAAACATAAACCAACCGTAGGAGGTGGTCATTTCTTAATGCGCAGTAATAAACTCGGCACTCTAAAGCACCCGTGAGCGTTTTTTTAGATGCTAACCTAACCAGAGTGACGGGAGCGGCACAATTCAGAAAAAGTGCTCAGCTCGCCGAGAAAATGCGATTTAAGCAATAAAATTAAAAATGCTTATAAAACATAAACCAAACGTTGGAGGTGGTCATTTCTTCATGCGCAGTGATAAACTCGGCACTCTAAAGCACCCGAGAGCGTTTTTTTCGATGCCAACCTAACCAGAGTGACGGGAGCGGCACAATTCAGAAAAAGTGCTCAGCTCGCCGAGAAAATGCGATTTAAGCAATAAAATTAAAAATGCTTATTAAACATAAACCAAACGTTGGAGGTGGTCATTTCTTCATGCGCAGTGATAAACTCGGCACTCTAAAGCACCCGAGAGCGTTTTTTTCGATGCCAACCTAACCAGAGTGACGGGAGCGGCACAATTCAGAAAAAGTGCTCAGCTCGCCGAGAAAATGCGATTTAAGCAATAAAACTAAAAATGCTTATAAAACATAAACCAAACGTTGGAGGTGGTCATTTCTTCATGCGCAGTGAATAACTCGGCACTCTAAAGCACCCGAGAGCGTTTTTTTCGATGCCAACCTAACCAGAGTGACGGGAGCGGCACAATTCAGAAAAAGTGCTCAGCTCGCCGAGAAAATGCGATTTAAGCAATAAAATTAAAAATGCTTATAAAACATAAACCAAACGTTGGAGGTGGTCATTTCTTCATGCGCAGTGATAAACTCGGCACTCTAAAGCACCCGTGAGCGTTTTTTTCGATGCTAACCTAACCAGAGTGACGGGAGCGGCACATTTCAGAAAAAGCGCTCAGCTCGCCGAGAAAATGCGATTTAAGCAATAAAATTAAAAATGCTTATAAAACATAAACCAAACGTTGGAGGTGGTCATTTCTTCATGCGCAGTGATAAACTCGGCACTCTAAAGCACCCGAGAGCGTTTTTTTCGATGCCAACCTAACCAGAGTGACGGGAGCGGCACAATTCAGAAAAAGTGCTCAGCTCGCCGAGAAAATGCGATTTAAGCAATACAATTAAAAATGCTTATTAAACATAAACCAAACGTTGGAGGTGGTCATTTCTTCATGCGCAGTGATAAACTCGGCACTCTAAAGCACCCGAGAGCGTTTTTTTCGATGCCAACCTAACCAGAGTGACGGGAGCGGCACAATTCAGAAAAAGTGCTCAGCTCGCCGAGAAAATGCGATTTAAGCAATACAATTAAAAATGCTTATAAAACATAAACCAAACGTTGGAGGTGGTCATTTCTTCATGCGCAGTGAATAACTCGGCACTCTAAAGCACCCGAGAGCGTTTTTTTCGATGCCAACCTAACCAGAGTGACGGGAGCGGCACAATTCAGAAAAAGTGCTCAGCTCGCCGAGAAAATGCGATTTAAGCAATAAAATTAAAAATGCTTATAAAACATAAACCAAACGTTGGAGGTGGTCATTTCTTCATGCGCAGTGATAAACTCGGCACTCTAAAGCACCCGTGAGCGTTTTTTTCGATGCTAACCTAACCAGAGTGACGGGAGCGGCACATTTCAGAAAAAGCGCTCAGCTCGCCGAGAAAATGCGATTTAAGCAATAAAATTAAAAATGCTTATAAAACATAAACCAAACGTTGGAGGTGGTCATTTCTTCATGCGCAGTGATAAACTCGGCACTCTAAAGCACCCGAGAGCGTTTTTTTCGATGCCAACCTAACCAGAGTGACGGGAGCGGCACAATTCAGAAAAAGTGCTCAGCTCGCCGAGAAAATGCAATTTAAGCAATACAATTAAAAATGCTTATTAAACATAAACCAAACGTTGGAGGTGGTCATTTCTTCATGCGCAGTGATAAACTCGGCACTCTAAAGCACCCGAGAGCGTTTTTTTCGATGCCAACCTAACCAGAGTGACGGGAGCGGCACAATTCAGAAAAAGTGCTCAGCTCGCCGAGAAAATGCGATTTAAGCAATACAATTAAAAATGCTTATAAAACATAAACCAAACGTTGGAGGTGGTCATTTCTTCATGCGCAGTGAATAACTCGGCACTCTAAAGCACCCGAGAGCGTTTTTTTCGATGCCAACCTAACCAGAGTGACGGGAGCGGCACAATTCAGAAAAAGTGCTCAGCTCGCCGAGAAAATGCGATTTAAGCAATAAAATTAAAAATGCTTATAAAACATAAACCAAACGTTGGAGGTGGTCATTTCTTCATGCGCAGTGATAAACTCGGCACTCTAAAGCACCCGGGAGCGTTTTTTTCGAGGCCAACCTAACCAGAGGGAGCGGCACAATTCAGAAAAAGTGCTCAGCTCGCCGAGAAAATGCGATTTAAGCAATAAAATTAAAAATGCTTATAAAACATAAACCAAACGTTGGAGGTGGTCATTTCTTCATGCGCAGTGAATAACTCGGCACTCTAAAGCACCCGAAAGCGTTTTTTTCGATGCCAACCTAACCAGAGTGACGGGAGCGGCACAATTCAGAAAAAGTGCTCAGCTCGCCGAGAAAATGCGATTTAAGCAATACAATTAAAAATGCTTATAAAACATAAACCAAACGTTGGAGGTGGTCATTTCTTAATGCGCTGTAATAAACTCGGCACTCTAAAGCACCCGAGAGCGTTTTTTTCGATGCCAACCTAACCAGAGTGACGGGAGCGGCACAATTCAGAAAAAGTGCTCAGCTCGCCGAGAAAATGCGATTTAAGCAATAAAATTAAAAATGCTTATTAAACATAAACCAAACGTTGGAGGTGGTCATTTCTTCGTGCGCAGTGAATAACTCGGCACTCTCAAGCACCCGAGAGCGTTTTTTTCGATGCCAACCTAACCAGAGTTACGGGAGCGGCACAATTCAGAAAAAGCGCTCAGCTCGCCGAGAAAATGCGATTTAAGCAATAAAATTAAAAATGCTTATTAAACATAAACCAAACGTTGGAGGTGGTCATTTCTTCGTGCGCAGTGAATAACTCGGCACTCTAAAGCACCCGAGAGCGTTTTTTTCGATGCCAACCTAACCAGAGTTACGGGAGCGGCACAATTCAGAAAAAGCGCTCAGCTCGCCGAGAAAATGCGATTTAAGCAATAAAATTAAAAATGCTTATAAAACATAAACCAAACGTTGGAGGTGGTCATTTCTTCATGCGCAGTGATAAACTAGGCACTCTAAAGCACCCGAGAGCGTTTTTTTCGATGCCAACCTAACCAGAGTGACGGGAGCGGCACAATTCAGAAAAAGCGCTCAGCTCGCCGAGAAAATGCGATTTAAGCAATAAAATTAAAAATGCTTATAAAACATAAACCAAACGTTGGAGGTGGTCATTTCTTCACGCGCAGTGAATAACTCGGCACTCTAAAGCACCCGAGAGCGTTTTTTTCGATGCCAACCTAACCAGAGTGACGGGAGCGGCACAATTCAGAAAAAGTGCTCAGCTCGCCGAGAAAATGCGATTTAAGCAATAAAATTAAAAATGCTTATAAAACATAAACCAACCGTAGGAGGTGGTCATTTCTTAATGCGCAGTAATAAACTCGGCACTCTAAAGCACCCGTGAGCGTTTTTTTAGATGCTAACCTAACCAGAGTGACGGGAGCGGCACAATTCAGAAAAAGTGCTCAGCTCGCCGAGAAAATGCGATTTAAGCAATAAAATTAAAAATGCTTATAAAACATAAACCAAACGTTGGAGGTGGTCATTTCTTCATGCGCAGTGATAAACTCGGCACTCTAAAGCACCCGAGAGCGTTTTTTTCGATGCCAACCTAACCAGAGTGACGGGAGCGGCACAATTCAGAAAAAGTGCTCAGCTCGCCGAGAAAATGCGATTTAAGCAATACAATTAAAAATGCTTATAAAACATAAACCAAACGTTGGAGGTGGTCATTTCTTCATGCGCAGTGAATAACTCGGCACTCTAAAGCACCCGAGAGCGTTTTTTTTCGATGCCAACCTAACCAGAGTGACGGGAGCGGCACAATTTAGAAAAAGTGCTCAGCTCGCCAAGAAAATGCGATTTAAGCAATAAAATTAAAAATGCTTATAAAACATACCAAACGTTGGAGGTGGTCATTTCTTAATGCGCAGTAATAAACTCGGCACTCTAAAGCACCCGAGAGCGTTTTTTTCGATGCCAACCTAACCAGAGTGACGGGAGCGGCACAATTCAGAAAAAGTGCTCAGCTCGCCGAGAAAATGCGATTTAAGCAATAAAATTAAAAATGCTTATAAAACATAAACCAAACGTTGGAGGTGGTCATTTCTTCATGCGCAGTGATAAACTCGGCACTCTAAAGCACCCGAGAGCGTTTTTTTCGATGCCAACCTAACCAGAGTGACGGAAGCGGCACAATTCAGAAAAAGCGCTCAGCTCGCCGAGAAAATGCGATTTAAGCAATAAAATTAAAAATGCTTATAAAACATAAACCAAACGTTGGAGGTGGTCATTTCTTCATGCGCAGTGATAAACTCGGCACTCTAAAGCACCCGAGAGCGTTTTTTTTCGATGCCAACCTAACCAGAGTGACGGGAACGGCACAATTCAGAAAAAGTGCTCAACTCGCCGAGAAAATGCGATTTAAGCAATAAAATTAAAAATGCTTATAAAACATAAACCAAACGTTGGAGGTGGTCATTTCTTCATGCCCAGTGAATAACTCGGCACTCTAAAGCACCCGAGAGCGTTTTTTTCGATGCCAACCTAACCAGAGTAACGGGAGCGGCACAATTCAGAAAAAGTGCTCAGCTCGCCGAGAAAATGCGATTTAAGCAATAAAATTAAAAATGCTTATAAAACATAAACCAAACGTTGGAGGTGGTCATTTCTTAATGCGCAGTAATAAACTCGGCACTCTAAAGCACCCGAGAGCGTTTTTTTCGATGCCAACCTAACCAGAGTGACGGGAGCGGCACAATTCAGAAAAAGTGCTCAGCTCGCCGAGAAAATGCGATTTAAGCAATAAAATTAAAAATGCTTATAAAACATAAACCAAACGTTGGAGGTGGTCATTTCTTCATGCGCAGTGATAAACTCGGCACTCTATAGCACCCGAGAGCGTTTTTTTCGATGCCAACCTAACCAGAGTGACGGGAGCGGCACAATTCAGAAAAAGTGCTCAGCTCGCCGAGAAAATGCGATTAAAGCAATAAAATTAAAAATGCTTATTAAACATAAACCAAACGTTGGAGGTGGTCATTTCTTCATGCGCAGTGATAAACTCGGCACTCTAAAGCACCCGAGAGCGTTTTTTTCGATGCCAACCTAACCAGAGTGACGGGAGCGGCACAATTCAGAAAAAGTGCTCAGCTCGCCGAGAAAATGCGATTTAAGCAATAAAATTAAAAATGCTTATAAAACATAAACCAAACGTTGGAGGTGGTCTTTTCTTCATGCGCAGTGAATAACTGGGCACTCTAAAGCACCCGTGAGCGTTTTTTTCGATGCCAACCTAACCAGAGTGACGGGAGCGGCACAATTCAGAAAAAGTGCTCAGCTCGCCGAGAAAATGCGATTTAAGCAATAAAATTAAAAATGCTTATAAAACATAAACCAAACGTTGGAGGTGGTCATTTCTTAATGCGCAGTAATAAACTCGGCACTCTAAAGCACCCGTGAGCGTTTTTTTCGATGCCAACCTAACCAGAGTGACGGGAGCGGCACAATTCAGAAAAAGTGCTCAGCTCGCCGAGAAAATGCGATTTAAGCAATAAAATTAAAAATGCTTATAAAACATAAACCAAACGTTGGAGGTGGTCATTTCTTAATGCGCAGTGATAAACTCGGCACTCTAAAGCACCCGAGAGCGTTTTTTTCGATGCCAACCTAACCAGAGTGACGGGAGCGGCACAATTCAGAAAAAGTGCTCAGCTCGCCGAGAAAATGCGATTTAAGCAATAAAATTAAAAATGCTTATTAAACATAAACCAAACGTTGGAGGTGGTCATTTCTTCATGCGCAGTGAATAACTCGGCACTCTAAAGCACCCGAGAGCGTTTTTTTCGATGCCAATCTAACCAGAGTGACGGGAGCGGCACAATTCAGAAAAAGCGCTCAGCTCGCCGAGAAAATGCGATTTAAGCAATAAAATTAAAAATGCTTATAAAACATAAACCAAACGTTAGAGGTGGTCATTTCTTCATGCGCAGTGATAAACTCGGCACTCTAAAGCACCCGAGAGCGTTTTTTTCGATGCCAACCTAACCAGAGTGACGGGAGCGGCACAATTCAGAAAAAGCGCTCAGCTCGCCGAGAAAATGCGATTTAAGCAATAAAATTAAAAATGCTTATAAAACATAAACCAAACGTTGGAGGTGGTCATTTCTTCATGCGCAGTGATAAACTCGGCACTCTAAAGCACCCGAGAGCGTTTTTTTTCGATGCCAACATAACCAGAGTGACGGGAGCGGCACAATTCAGAAAAAGTGCTCAGCTCGCCGAGAAAATGCGATTTAAGCAATAAAATTAAAAATGCTTATAAAACATAAACCAAACGTTGGAGGTGGTCATTTCTTCATGCCCAGTGAATAACTCGGCACTCTAAAGCACCCGAGAGCGTTTTTTTCGATGCCAACCTAACCAGAGTAACGGGAGCGGCACAATTCAGAAAAAGTGCTCAGCTCGCCGAGAAAATGCGATTTAAGCAATAAAATTAAAAATGCTTATAAAACATAAACCAAACGTTGGAGGTGGTCATTTCTTAATGCGCAGTAATAAACTCGGCACTCTAAAGCACCCGAGAGCGTTTTTTTCGATGCCAACCTAACCAGAGTGACGGGAGCGGCACAATTCAGAAAAAGTGCTCAGCTCGCCGAGAAAATGCGATTTAAGCAATAAAATTAAAAATGCTTATAAAACATAAACCAAACGTTGGAGGTGGTCATTTCTTCATGCGCAGTGATAAACTCGGCACTCTATAGCACCCGAGAGCGTTTTTTTCGATGCCAACCTAACCAGAGTGACGGGAGCGGCACAATTCAGAAAAAGTGCTCAGCTCGCCGAGAAAATGCGATTAAAGCAATAAAATTAAAAATGCTTATTAAACATAAACCAAACGTTGGAGGTGGTCATTTCTTCATGCGCAGTGATAAACTCGGCACTCTAAAGCACCCGAGAGCGTTTTTTTCGATGCCAACCTAACCAGAGTGACGGGAGCGGCACAATTCAGAAAAAGTGCTCAGCTCGCCGAGAAAATGCGATTTAAGCAATAAAATTAAAAATGCTTATAAAACATAAACCAAACGTTGGAGGTGGTCATTTCTTCATGCGCAGTGAATAACTGGGCACTCTAAAGCACCCGTGAGCGTTTTTTTCGATGCCAACCTAACCAGAGTGACGGGAGCGGCACAATTCAGAAAAAGCGCTCAGCTCGCCGAGAAAATGCGATTTAAGCAATAAAATTAAAAATGCTTATAAAACATAAACCAAACGTTGGAGGTGGT
Organism: Syngnathus typhle; assembly: GCF_033458585.1. NCBI lineage: Eukaryota > Metazoa > Chordata > Actinopteri > Syngnathiformes > Syngnathidae > Syngnathus > Syngnathus typhle. The sequence goes on along the minus strand of NC_083738.1, from coordinate 987,827 downwards.
CATTTCTTCATGCGCAGTGAATAACTCGGAACTCTAAAGCACCCGAGAGCGTTTTTTTCGATGCCAACCTAACCAGAGTGACGGGAGCGGCACAATTCAGAAAAAGTGCTCAGCTCGCCGAGAAAATGCGATTTAAGCAATAAAATTAAAAATGCTTATAAAACATAAACCAAACGTTGGAGGTGGTCATTTCTTAATGCGCAGTAATAAACTCGGCACTCTAAAGCACCCGTGAGCGTTTTTTTCGATGCCAACCTAACCAGAGTGACGGGAGCGGCACAATTCAGAAAAAGTGCTCAGCTCGCCGAGAAAATGCGATTTAAGCAATAAAATTAAAAATGCTTATAAAACATAAACCAAACGTTGGAGGTGGTCATTTCTTAATGCGCAGTGATAAACTCGGCACTCTAAAGCACCCGAGAGCGTTTTTTTCGATGCCAACCTAACCAGAGTGACGGGAGCGGCACAATTCAGAAAAAGTGCTCAGCTCGCCGAGAAAATGCGATTTAAGCAATAAAATTAAAAATGCTTATTAAACATAAACCAAACGTTGGAGGTGGTCATTTCTTCATGCGCAGTGAATAACTCGGCACTCTAAAGCACCCGAGAGCGTTTTTTTCGATGCCAATCTAACCAGAGTGACGGGAGCGGCACAATTCAGAAAAAGCGCTCAGCTCGCCGAGAAAATGCGATTTAAGCAATAAAATTAAAAATGCTTATAAAACATAAACCAAACGTTAGAGGTGGTCATTTCTTCATGCGCAGTGATAAACTCGGCACTCTAAAGCACCCGAGAGCGTTTTTTTCGATGCCAACCTAACCAGAGTGACGGGAGCGGCACAATTCAGAAAAAGCGCTCAGCTCGCCGAGAAAATGCGATTTAAGCAATAAAATTAAAAATGCTTATAAAACATAAACCAAACGTTGGAGGTGGTCATTTCTTCATGCGCAGTGATAAACTCGGCACTCTAAAGCACCCAGGAGCGTTTTTTTCGATGCCAACCTAACCAGAGTGACGGGAGCGGCACAATTCAGAAAAAGTGCTCAGCTCGCCGAGAAAATGCGATTTAAGCAATAAAATTAAAAATGCTTATAAAACATAAACCAAACGTTGGAGGTGGTCATTTCTTCATGCGCAGTGAATAACTCGGCACTCTAAAGCACCCGAGAGCGTTTTTTTCGATGCCAACCTAACCAGAGTGACGGGAGCGGCACAATTCAGAAAAAGTGCTCAGCTCGCCGAGAAAATGCGATTTAACCAATAAAATTAAAAATGCTTATAAAACATATACCAAACGTTGGAGGTGGTCATTTCTTAATGCGCAGTAATAAACTCGGCACTCTAAAGCACCCGAGAGCGTTTTTTTCGATGCCAACCTAACCAGAGTGACGGGAGCGGCACAATTCAGATAAAGTGCTCAGCTCGCCGAGAAAATGCGATTTAAGCAATAAAATTAAAAATGCTTATAAAACATAAACCAAACGTTGGAGGTGGTCTTTTCTTCATGCGCAGTGATAAACTCGGCACTCTAAAGCACCCGAGAGCGTTTTTTTCGATGCCAACCTAACCAGAGTGACGGGAGCGGCACAATTCAGAAAAAGCGCTCAGCTCGCCGAGAAAATGCGATTTAAGCAATAAAATTAAAAATGCTTATAAAACATATACCAAACGTTGGAGGTGGTCATTTCTTCATGCGCAGTGATAAACTCGGCACTCTAGAGCACCCGAGAGCGTTTTTTTCGATGCCAACCTAACCAGAGTGACGGGAGCGCGGCACAATTCAGAAAAAGCGCTCAGCTCGCCGAGAAAATGCGATTTAAGCAATAAAATTAAAAATGCTTATAAAACATAAACCAAACGTTGGAGGTGGTCATTTCTTCATGCGCAGTGAATAACTCGGCACTCTAAAGCACCCGAGAGTGTTTTTTTCGATGCCAACCTAACCAGAGTGACGGGAGCGGCACAATTCAGAAAAAGTGCTCAGCTCGCCGAGAAAATGCGATTTAAGCAATAAAATTAAAAATGCTTATAAAACATAAACCAAACGTTGGAGGTGGTCATTTCTTCATGCGCAGTGATAAACTCGGCACTCTAAAGCACCCGAGAGCGTTTTTTTCGATGCCAACCTAACCAGAGTGACGGGAGCGGCACAATTCAGAAAAAGTGCTCAGCTCGCCGAGATAAGCAATAAAATTTAAAATGCTTATTAAACATAAACCAAACGTTGGAGGTGGTCATTTCTTCATGCGCAGTGAATAACTCGGCACTCTAAAGCACCCGAGAGCGTTTTTTTTTATGCCAACCTAACCAGAGTGACGGGAGCGGCACAATTCAGAAAAAGTGCTCAGCTCGCCGAGAAAATGCGATTTAAGCAATAAAATTAAAAATGCTTATAAAACATAAACCAAACGTTGGAGGTGGTCATTTCTTCATGCGCAGTGAATAACTCGGCACTCTAAAGCACCCGAGAGCGTTTTTTTCGATGCCAACCTAACCAGAGTGACGGGAGCGGCAAAATTCAGAAAAAGTGCTCAACTCGCCGAGAAAATGCGATTTAAGCAATAAAATTAAAAATGCTTATAAAACATAAACCAAACGTTGGAGGTGGTCATTTCTTAATGCGCAGTAATAAACTCGGCACTCTAAAGCACCCGAGAGCGTTTTTTTCGATGCCAACCTAACCAGAGTGACGGGAGCGGCACAATTCAGAAAAAGTGCTCAGCTCGCCGAGAAAATGCGATTTAAGCAATAAAATTAAAAATGCTTATAAAACATAAACCAAACGTTGGAGGTGGTCATTTCTTCATGCGCAGTGATAAACTCGGCACTCTAAAGCACCCGAGAGCGTTTTTTTCGATGCCAACCTAACCAGAGTGACGGGAGCGGCACAATTCAGAAAAAGTGCTCAGCTCGCCGAGAAAATGCGATTTCAGCAATAAAATTAAAAATGCTTATAAAACATAAACCAAACGTTGGAGGTGGTCATTTCTTCATGCGCAGTGAATAACTGGGCACTCTAAAGCACCCGTGAGCGTTTTTTTCGATGCCAACCTAACCAGAGTGACGGGAGCGGCACAATTCAGAAAAAGTGCTCAGCTCGCCGAGAAAATGCGATTTAAGCAATAAAATTAAAAATGCTTATTAAACATAAACCAAACGTTGGAGGTGGTCATTTCTTCATGCGCAGTGATAAACTCGGCACTCTAAAGCACCCGAGAGCGTTTTTTTCGATGCCAACCTAACCAGAGTGACAGAAGCGGCACAATTCAGAAAAAGCGCTCAGCTCGCCGAGAAAATGCGATTTAAGCAATAAAATTAAAAATGCTTATAAAACATAAACCAAACGTTGGAGGTGGTCATTTCTTCATGCGCAGTGATAAACTCGGCACTCTAAAGCACCCGAGAGCGTTTTTTTTCGATGCCAACCTAACCAGAGTGACGGGAGCGGCACAATTCAGAAAAAGTGCTCAGATCGCCGAGAAAATGCGATTTAAGCAATAAAATTAAAAATGCTTATAAAACATAAACCAAACGTTGGAGGTGGTCATTTCTTCATGCGCAGTGAATAACTCGGCACTCTAAAGCACCCGAGAGCGTTTTTTTCGATGCCAACCTAACCAGAGTAACGGGAGCGGCACAATTCAGAAAAAGTGCTCAGCTCGCCGAGAAAATGCGATTTAAGCAATAAAATTAAAAATGCTTATAAAACATAAACCAAACGTTGGAGGTGGTCATTTCTTAATGCGCAGTAATAAACTCGGCACTCAAAAGCACCCGAGAGCGTTTTTTTCGATGCCAACCTAACCAGAGTGACGGGAGCGGCACAATTCAGAAAAAGTGCTCAGCTCGCCGAGAAAATGCGATTTAAGCAATAAAATTAAAAATGCTTATAAAACATAAACCAAACGTTGGAGGTGGTCATTTCTTCATGCGCAGTGATAAACTCGGCACTCTATAGCACCCGAGAGCGTTTTTTTCGATGCCAACCTAACCAGAGTGACGGGAGCGGCACAATTCAGAAAAAGTGCTCAGCTCGCCGAGAAAATGCGATTAAAGCAATAAAATTAAAAATGCTTATTAAACATAAACCAAACGTTGGAGGTGGTCATTTCTTCATGCGCAGTGATAAACTCGGCACTCTAAAGCACCCGAGAGCGTTTTTTTCGATGCCAACCTAACCAGAGTGACGGGAGCGGCACAATTCAGAAAAAGTGCTCAGCTCGCCGAGAAAATGCGATTTAAGCAATAAAATTAAAAATGCTTATAAAACATAAACCAAACGTTGGAGGTGGTCATTTCTTCATGCGCAGTGAATAACTGGGCACTCTAAAGCACCCGTGAGCGTTTTTTTCGATGCCAACCTAACCAGAGTGACGGGAGCGGCACAATTCAGAAAAAGCGCTCAGCTCGCCGAGAAAATGCGATTTAAGCAATAAAATTAAAAATGCTTATAAAACATAAACCAAACGTTGGAGGTGGTCATTTCTTCATGCGCAGTGAATAACTCGGCACTCTAAAGCACCCGAGAGCGTTTTTTTCGATGCCAACCTAACCAGAGTGACGGGAGCGGCACAATTGAGAAAAAGTGCTCAGCTCGCCGAGAAAATGCGATTTAAGCAATAAAATTAAAAATGCTTATAAAACATAAACCAAACGTTGGAGGTGGTCATTTCTTAATGCGCAGTAATAAACTCGGCACTCTAAAGCACCCGTGAGCGTTTTTTTCGATGCCAACCTAACCAGAGTGACGGGAGCGGCACAATTCAGAAAAAGTGCTCAGCTCGCCGAGAAAATGCGATTTAAGCAATAAAATTAAAAATGCTTATAAAACATAAACCAAACGTTGGAGGTGGTCATTTCTTAATGCGCAGTGATAAACTCGGCACTCTAAAGCACCCGAGAGCGTTTTTTTCGATGCCAACCTAACCAGAGTGACGGGAGCGACACAATTCAGAAAAAGTGCTCAGCTCGCCGAGAAAATGCGATTTAAGCAATAAAATTAAAAATGGTTATTAAACATAAACCAAACGTTGGAGGTGGTCATTTCTTCATGCGCAGTGAATAACTCGGCACTCTAAAGCACCCGAGAGCGTTTTTTTCGATGCCAATCTAACCAGAGTGACGGGAGCGGCACAATTCAGAAAAAGCGCTCAGCTCGCCTAGAAAATGCGATTTAAGCAATAAAATTAAAAATGCTTATAAAACATAAACCAAACGTTGGAGGTGGTCATTTCTTCATGCGCAGTGATAAACTCGGCACTCTAAAGCACCCGAGAGCGTTTTTTTCGATGCCAACCTAACCAGAGTGACGGGAGCGGCACAATTCAGAAAAAGCGCTCAGCTCGCCGAGAAAATGCGATTTAAGCAATAAAATTAAAAATGCTTATAAAACATAAACCAAACGTTGGAGGTGGTCATTTCTTCATGCGCAGTGATAAACTCGGCACTCTAAAGCACCCAAGAGCGTTTTTTTCGATGCCAACCTAACCAGAGTGACGGGAGCGGCACAATTCAGAAAAAGTGCTCAGCTCGCCGAGAAAATGCGATTTAAGCAATAAAATTAAAAATGCTTATAAAACATAAACCAAACGTTGGAGGTGGTCATTTCTTCATGCGCAGTGAATAACTTGGCACTCTAAAGCACCCGAGAGCGTTTTTTTCGATGCCAACCTAAGCAGAATGACGGGAGCGGCACAATTCAGAAAAAGTGCTCAGCTCGCCGAGAAAATGCGATTTAACCAATAAAATTAAAAATGCTTATAAAACATAAACCAAACGTTGGAGGTGGTCATTTCTTAATGCGCAGTAATAAACTCGGCACTCTAAAGCACCCGAGAGCGTTTTTTTCGATGCCAACCTAACCAGAGTGACGGGAGCGGCACAATTCAGAAAAAGTGCTCAGCTCGCCGAGAAAATGCGATTTAAGCAATAAAATTAAAAATGCTTATAAAACATAAACCAAACGTTGGAGGTGGTCATTTCTTCATGCGCAGTGATAAACTCGGCACTCTAAAGCACCCGAGAGCGTTTTTTTCGATGCCAACCTAACCAGAATGACGGGAGCGGCACAATTCAGAAAAAGCGCTCAGCTCGCCGAGAAAATGCGATTTAAGCAATACAATTAAAAATGCTTATAAAACATAAACCAAACGTTGGAGCTGGTCATTTCTTCATGCACAGTGATAAACTCGGCACTCTAAAGCACCCGAGAGCGTTTTTGTCAATGCCAACCTAACCAGAGTGACGGGAGCGGCACAATTCAGAAGAAGCGCTCAGCTCGCCGAGAATATACGATTTAAGCAATAAAATTAAAAATGCTTATAAAACATAAACCAAACGTTGGAGGTGGTCATTTCTTCATGCGCAGTGATAAACTCGGCACTCTAAAGCACCCGAGAGCATTTTTTTCGATGCCAACCTAACCAGAGTGACGGGAGCGGCACAATTCAGAAAAAGTGCTCAGCTCGCCGAGAAAATGCGATTTATGCAATAACATTAAAAATGCTTATAAAACATAAACCAAACGTTGGAGGTGGTCATGTCTTCATGCGCAGTGATAAACTCGGCACTCTAAAGCACCCGAGAGCGTTTTTTTCGATGCCAACCTAACCAGAGTGACGGGAGCGGCACAATTCAGAAAAAGTGCTCAGCTCGCCGAGAAAATGCGATTCAGGCTATAAAATTAAAAATGCTTATTAAACATAAACCAAACGTTGGAGGTGGTCATTTCTTCATGCGCAGTGAATAACTCGGCACTCTAAAGCACCCGAGAGCGTTTTTTTCGATGCCAACCTAACCAGAGTGACGGGAGCGGCACAATTCAGAAAAAGTGCTCAGCTCGCCGAGAAAATGCGATTTAAGCAATAAAATTAAAAATGCTAATTAAACATAAACCAAACGTTGGAGGTGGTCATTTCTTCATGCGCAGTGAATAACTCGGCACTCTAAAGCACCCGAGAGCGTTTTTTTCGATGCCAACCTAACCAGAGTGACGGGAGCGGCACAATTCAGAAAAAGTGCTCAGCTCGCCGAGAAAATGCGATTTAAGCAATAAAATTAAAAATGCTTATAAAACATAAACCAAACGTTGGAGGTGGTCATTTCTTAATGCGCAGTAATTACCTCGGCACTCTAAAGCACCCGAGAGCGTTTTTTTCGATACCAACCTAACCAGAGTGACGGGAGCGGCACAATTCAGAAAAAGTGCTCAGCTCGCCGAGAAAATGCGATTTAAGCAATAAAATTAAAAATGCTTATAAAACATAAACCAAACGTTGGAGGTGGTCATTTCTTAATGCGCAGTAATAAACTCGGCACTCTAAAGCACCCGAGAGCGTTTTTTTCGATGCCAACCTAACCAGAGTGACGGGAGCGGCACAATTCAGAAAAAGTGCTCAGCTCGCCGAGAAAATGCGATTTAAGCAATAAAATTAAAAATGCTTATTAAACATAAACCAAACGTTGGAGGTGGTCATTTCTTCATGCGCAGTGAATAACTCGGCACTCTAAAGCACCCGAGAGCGTTTTTTTCGATGCCAACCTAACCAGAGTGACGGGAGCGGCACAATTCAGAAAAAGATCTCAGCTCGCCGAGAAAATGCGATTTAAGCAATAAAATTAAAAATGCTTATAAAACATAAGCCAAACGTTGGAAGTGGTCATTTCTTCATGCGCAGTGATAAACTCGGCACTCTAAAGCACCCGAGAGCGTTTTTTTCGATGCCAACCTAACCAGAGTGACGGGAGCGGCACAATTCAGAAAAAGCGCTCAGCTCGCCGAGAAAATGCGATTTAAGCAATAAAATTAAAAATGCTTATAAAACATAAACCAAACGTTGGAGGTGGTCATTTCTTAATGCGCAGTAATAAACTCGGCACTCTAAAGCACCCGAGAGCGTTTTTTTCGATGCCAACCTAACCAGAGTGACGGGAGCGGCACAATTCAGAAAAAGTGCTCAGCTCGCCGAGAAAATGCGATTTAAGCAATAAAATTAAAAATGCTTATAAAACATAAACCAAACGTTGGAGGTTGTCATTTCTTCGTGCGCAGTGAATAACTCGGCACTCTAAAGCACCCGAGAGCGTTTTTTCCGATGCCAACCTAACCAGAGTGACGGGAGCGGCACAATTCAGAAAAAGCGCTCAGCTCGCCGAGAAAATGCGATTTAAGCAATAAATTTAAAAATGCTTATAAAACATAAACCAAACGTTGGAGGTGGTCATTTCTTCATGCGCAGTGATAAACTCGGCACTCTAAAGCACCCGAGAGCGTTTTTTTCGATGCCAACCTAACCAGAGTGACGGGAGCGGCACAATTCAGAAAAAGTGCTCAGCTCGCCGAGAAAATGCGATTTAAGCAATAAAATTAAAAATGCTTATTAAACATAAACCAAACGTTGGGGGTGGTCATTTCTTCATGCACAGTGAATAACTCGGCACTCTAAAGCACCCGAGAGCGTTTTTTTCGATGCCAACCTAACCAGAGTGACGGGAGCGGCACAATTCAGAAAAAGCGCTCAGCTCGCCGAGAAAATGCGATTTAAGCAATAAAATTAAAAATGCTTATTAAACATAAACCAAACGTTGGAGGTGGTCATTTCTTCATGCGCAGTGAATAACTCGGCACTCTAAAGCACCCGAGAGCGTTTTTTTCGATGCCAACCTAACCAGAGTGACGGGAGCGGCACAATTCAGAAAAAGCGCTCAGCTCGCCGAGAAAATGCGATTTAAGCAATAAAATTAAAAATGCTTATAAAACATAAACCAAACGTTGGAGGTGGTCATTTCTTCATGCGCAGTGATAAACTCGGCACTCTAAAGCACCCGAGAGCGTTTTTTCCGATGCCAACCTAACCAGAGTGACGGGAGCGGCACAATTCAGAAAAAGTGCTCAGCTCGCTGAGAAAATGCGATTTAAGCAATAAAATTAAAAATGCTTATAAAACATAAACCAAACGATGGAGGTGGTCATTTCTTCATGCGCAGTGATGAACTCGGCACTCCAAAGCACCCGAGAGCGTTTTTTTCGATGCCAACCTAACCAGAGTGACGGGAGCGGCACAATTCAGAAAAAGCGCTCAACTCGCCGAGAAAATGCGATTTAAGCAATAAAATTAAAAATGCTTATAAAACATAAACCAAACGTTGGAGGTGGTCATGTCTTCATGCGCAGTGATAAACTCGGCACTCTAAAGCACCCGAGAGCGTTTTTTTCGATGCCAACCTAACCAGAGTGACGGGAGCGGCACAATTCAGAAAAAGTGCTCAGCTCGCCGAGAAAATGCGATTCAGGCTATAAAATTAAAAATGCTTATTAAACATAAACCAAACGTTGGAGGTGGTCATTTCTTCATGCGCAGTGAATAACTCGGCACTCTAAAGCACCCGAGAGCGTTTTTTTCGATGCCAACCTAACCAGAGTGACGGGAGCGGCACAATTCAGAAAAAGTGCTCAGCTCGCCGAGAAAATGCGATTTAAGCAATAAAATTAAAAATGCTTATTAAACATAAACCAAACGTTGGAGGTGGTCATTTCTTCATGCGCAGTGAATAACTCGGCACTCTAAAGCACCCGAGAGCGTTTTTTTCGATGCCAACCTAACCAGAGTGACGGGAGCGGCACAATTCAGAAAAAGTGCTCAGCTCGCCGAGAAAATGCGATTTAAGCAATAAAATTAAAAATGCTTATAAAACATAAACCAAACGTTGGAGGTGGTCATTTCTTAATGCGCAGTAATTACCTCGGCACTCTAAAGCACCCGAGAGCGTTTTTTTCGATACCAACCTAACCAGAGTGACGGGAGCGGCACAATTCAGAAAAAGTGCTCAGCTCGCCGAGAAAATGCGATTTAAGCAATAAAATTAAAAATGCTTATAAAACATAAACCAAACGTTGGAGGTGGTCATTTCTTAATGCGCAGTAATAAACTCGGCACTCTAAAGCACCCGAGAGCGTTTTTTTCGATGCCAACCTAACCAGAGTGACGGGAGCGGCACAATTCAGAAAAAGTGCTCAGCTCGCCGAGAAAATGCGATTTAAGCAATAAAATTAAAAATGCTTATTAAACATAAACCAAACGTTGGAGGTGGTCATTTCTTCATGCGCAGTGAATAACTCGGCACTCTAAAGCACCCGAGAGCGTTTTTTTCGATGCCAACCTAACCAGAGTGACGGGAGCGGCACAATTCAGAAAAAGATCTCAGCTCGCCGAGAAAATGCGATTTAAGCAATAAAATTAAAAATGCTTATAAAACATAAACCAGACGTTGGAAGTGGTCATTTCTTCATGCGCAGTGATAAACTCGGCACTCTAAAGCACCCGAGAGCGTTTTTTTCGATGCCAACCTAACCAGAGTGACGGGAGCGGCACAATTCAGAAAAAGCGCTCAGCTCGCCGAGAAAATGCGATTTAAGCAATAAAATTAAAAATGCTTGTAAAACATAAACCAAACGTTGGAGGTGGTCATTTCTTAATGCGCAGTAATAAACTCGGCACTCTAAAGCACCCGAGAGCGTTTTTTTCGATGCCAACCTAACCAGAGTGACGGGAGCGGCACAATTCAGAAAAAGTGCTCAGCTCGCCGAGAAAATGCGATTTAAGCAATAAAATTAAAAATGCTTATAAAACATAAACCAAACGTTGGAGGTTGTCATTTCTTCGTGCGCAGTGAATAACTCGGCACTCTAAAGCACCCGAGAGCGTTTTTTTCGATGCCAACCTAACCAGAGTGACGGGAGCGGCACAATTCAGAAAAAGTGCTCAGCTCGCCGAGAAAATGCGATTTAAGCAATAAAATTAAAAATGCTTATAAAACATAAACCAAACGTTGGAGGTGGTCATTTCTTAATGCGCAGTAATAAACTCGGCACTCTAAAGCACCCGAGAGCGTTTTATTCGATGCCAACCTAACCAGAGTGACGGGAGCGGCACAATTCAGAAAAAGTGCTCAGCTCGCTGAGAAAATGCGATTTAAGCAATAAAATTAAAAATGCTTATTAAACATAAACCAAACGTTGGAGGTGGTCATTTCTTCATGCGCAGTGAATAACTCGGCACTCTAAAGCACCCGAGAGCGTTTTTTTCGATGCCAACCTAACCAGAGTGACGGGAGCGGCACAATTCAGAAAAAGCGCTCAGCTCGCCGAGAAAATGCGATTTAAGCAATAAAATTAAAAATGCTTATTAAACATAAACCAAACGTTGGAGGTGGTCATTTATTCATGCGCAGTGAATAACTCGGCACTCTAAAGCACCCGAGAGCGTTTTTTTCGATGCCAACCTAACCAGAGTGACGGGAGCGGCACAATTCAGAAAAAGCGCTCAGCTCGCTGAGAAAATGCGATTTAAGCAATAAAATTAAAAATGCTTATGAAACATAAACCAAACGTTGGAGGTGGTCATTTCTTCATGCGCAGTGATAAACTCGGCACTCTAAAGCACCCGAGAGCGTTTTTTTCGATGCCAACCTAACCAGAGTGACGGGAGCGGCACAATTCAGAAAAAGTGCTCAGCTCGCCGAGAAAATGCGATTTAAGCAATAAAATTAAAAATGCTTATAAAACATAAACCAAACGTTGGAGGTGGTCATTTCTTCATGCGCAGTGAATAACTCGGCACTCTAAAGCACCCGAGAGCGTTTTTTTCGATGCCAACCTAACCAGAGTGACGGGAGCGGCACAATTCAGAAAAAGCGCTCAGCTCGCCGAGAAAATGCGATTTAAGCAATAAAATTAAAAATGCTTATAAAACATAAACCAAACGTTGGAGGTGGTCATGTCTTCATGCGCAGTGATAAACTCGGCACTCTAAAGCCCCCGAGAGCGTTTTTTTCGATGCCAACCTAACCAGAGTGACGGGAGCGGCACAATTCAGAAAAAGTGCTCAGCTCGCCGAGAAAATGCGATTCAGGCTATAAAATTAAAAATGCTTAATAAACATAAACCAAACGTTGGAGGTGGTCATTTCTTCATGCGCAGTGAATAACTCGGCACTCTAAAGCACCCGAGAGCGTTTTTTTCGATGCCAACCTAACCAGAGTGACGGGAGCGGCACAATTCAGAAAAAGAGCTCAGCTCGCCGAGAAAATGCGATTTAAGCAATAAAATTAAAAATGCTTATTAAACATAAACCAAACGTTGGAGGTGGTCATTTCTTCATGCGCAGTGAATAACTCGGCACTCTAAAGCACCCGAGAGCGTTTTTTTCGATGCCAACCTAACCAGAGTGACGGGAGCGGCACAATTCAGAAAAAGTGCTCAGCTCGCCGAGAAAATGCGATTTAAGCAATAAAATTAAAAATGCTTATAAAACATAAACCAAACGTTGGAGGTGGTCATTTCTTAATGCGCAGTAATTACCTCGGCACTCTAAAGCACCCGAGAGCGTTTTTTCGATACCAACCTAACCAGAGTGACGGGAGCGGCACAATTCAGAAAAAGTGCTCAGCTCGCCGAGAAAATGCGATTTAAGCAATAAAATTAAAAATGCTTATAAAACATAAACCAAACGTTGGAGGTGGTCATTTCTTAATGCGCAGTAATAAACTCGGCACTCTAAAGCACCCGAGAGCGTTTTTTTCGATGCCAACCTAACCAGAGTGACGGGAGCGGCACAATTCAGAAAAAGTGCTCAGCTCGCCGAGAAAATGCGATTTAAGCAATAAAATTAAAAATGCTTATTAAACATAAACCAAACGTTGGAGGTGGTCATTTCTTCATGCGCAGTGAATAACTCGGCACTCTAAAGCACCCGATAGCGTTTTTTTCGATGCCAACCTAACCAGAGTGACGGGAGCGGCACAATTCAGAAAAAGTGCTCAGCTCGCCGAGAAAATGCGATTTAAGCAATAAAATTAAAAATGCTTATTAAACATAAACCAAACGTTGGAGGTGGTCATTTATTCATGCGCAGTGAATAACTCGGCACTCTAAAGCACCCGAGAGCGTTTTTTTCGATGCCAACCTAACCAGAGTGACGGGAGCGGCACAATTCAGAAAAAGCGCTCAGCTCGCCGAGAAAATGCGATTTAAGCAATAAAATTAAAAATGCTTATGAAACATAAACCAAACGTTGGAGGTGGTCATTTCTTCATGCGCAGTGATAAACTCGGCACTCTAAAGCACCCGAGAGCGTTTTTTTCGATGCCAACCTAACCAGAGTGACGGGAGCGGCACAATTCAGAAAAAGTGCTCAGCTCGCCGAGAAAATGCGATTTAAGCAATAAAATTAAAAATGCTTATAAAACATAAACCAAACGTTGGAGGTGGTCATTTCTTCATGCGCAGTGAATAACTCGGCACTCTAAAGCACCCGAGAGCGTTTTTTTCGATGCCAACCTAACCAGAGTGACGGGAGCGGCACAATTCAGAAAAAGTGCTCAGCTCGCCGAGAAAATGCGATTTAAGCAATACAATTAAAAATGCTTATAAAACATAAACCAAACGTTGGAGGTGGTCATTTCTTAATGCGCAGTAATAAACTCGGCACTCTAAAGCACCCGAGAGCGTTTTTTTCGATGCCAACCTAACCAGAGTGACGGGAGCGGCACAATTCAGAAAAAGTGCTCAGCTCGCCGAGAAAATGCGATTTAAGCAATAAAATTAAAAATGCTTATAAAACATAAACCAAACGTTGGAGGTGGTCATTTCTTAATGCGCAGTAATAAACTCGGCACTCTAAAGCACCCGAGAGCGTTTTTTTCGATGCCAACCTAACCAGAGTGACGGGAGCGGCACAATTCAGAAAAAGTGCTCAGCTCGCCGAGAAAATGCGATTTAAGCAATAAAATTAAAAATGCTTATTAAACATAAACCAAACGTTGGAGGTGGTCATTTCTTCATGCGCAGTGAATAACTCGGCACTCTAAAGCACCCGAGAGCGTTTTTTTCGATGCCAACCTAACCAGAGTGACGGGAGCGGCACAATTCAGAAAAAGCGCTCAGCTCGCCGAGAAAATGCGATTTAAGCAATAAAATTAAAAATGCTTATTAAACGTAAACCAAACGTTGGAGGTGGTCATTTCTTCATGCGCAGTGAATAACTCGGCACTCTAAAGCACCCGAGAGCGTTTTTTTCGATGCCAACCTAACCAGAGTGACGGGAGCGGCACAATTCAGAAAAAGCGCTCAGCTCGCCGAGAAAATGCGATTTAAGCAATAAAATTAAAAATGCTTATAAAACATAAACCAAACGTTGGAGGTGGTCATTTCTTCATGCGCAGTGATAAACTCGGCACTCTAAAGCACCCGAGAGCGTTTTTTTCGATGCCAACCTAACCAGAGTGACGGGAGCGGCACAATTCAGAAAAAGTGCTCAGCTCACCGAGAAAATGCGATTTAAGCAATAAAATTAAAAATGCTTATAAAACATAAACCAAACGTTGGAGGTGGTCATTTCTTAATGCGCAGTAATAAACTCGGCACTCTAAAGCACCCGAGAGCGTTTTTTTTTATGCCAACCTAACCAGAGTGACGGGAGCGGCACAATTCAGAAAAAGTGCTCAGCTCGCCGAGAAAATGCGATTTAAGCAATAAAATTAAAAATGCTTATAAAACATAAACCAAACGTTGGAAGTGGTCATTTCTTCATGCGCAGTGATAAACTCGGCACTCTAAAGCACCCGAGAGCGTTTTTTTCGATGCCAACCTAACCAGAGTTACGGGAGCGGCACAATTCAGAAAAAGCGCTCAGCTCGCCGAGAAAATGCGATTTAAGCAATAAAATTAAAAATGCTTATAAAACATAAACCAAACGTTGGAGGTGGTCATTTCTTCATGCGCAGTGATAAACTCGGCACTCTAAAGCACCCGAGACCGTTTTTTTCGATGCCAACCTAACCCGAGTGACGGGAGCGGCACAATTCAGAAAAAGCGCTCAGCTCGCCGAGAAAATGCGATTTAAGCAATAAAATTAAAAATGCTTATAAAACATAAACCAAACGTTGGAGGTGGTCATTTCTTCATGCGCAGTGATAAACTCGGCACTCTAAAGCACCCGAGAGCGTTTCTTTCGATGCCAACCTAACCAGAGTGACGGGAGCGGCACAATTCAGAAAAAGTGCTCAGCTCGCCGAGAAAATGCGATTTAAGCAATAAAATTAAAAATGCTTATAAAACATAAACCAAACGTTGGAGGTGGTCATTTCTTCATGCGCAGTGAATAACTCGGCACTCTAAAGCACCCGAGAGCGTTTCTTTCGATGCCAACCTAACCAGAGTGACGGGAGCGGCACAATTCAGAAAAAGTGCTCAGCTCGCCGAGAAAATGCGATTTAAGCAATAAAATTAAAAATGCTTATAAAACATAAACCAAACGTTGGAGGTGGTCAATTCTTCATGCGCAGTGATAAACTCGGCACTCTAAAGCACCCGAGAGCGTTTTTTTCGATGCCAACCTAACCAGAGTGACGGGAGCGGCACAATTCAGAAAAAGCGCTCAGCTCGCCGAGAAAATGCGATTTAAGCAATAAAATTAAAAATGCTTATAAAACATAAACCAAACGTTGGAGGTGGTCATTTCTTCATGCGCAGTGATAAACTCGGCACTCTAAAGCACCCGAGAGCGTTTTTTTCGATGCCAACCTAACCAGAGTGACGGGAGCGGCACAATTCAGAAAAAGTGCTCAGCTCGCCGAGAAAATGCGATTCAAGCAATAAAATTAAAAATGCTTATTAAACATAAACCAAACGTTGGAGGTGGTCATTTCTTCATGCGCAGTGAATAACTCGGCACTCTAAAGCACCCGAGAGCGTTTTTTCCGATGCCAACCTAACCAGAGTGACGGGAGCGGCACAATTCAGAAAAAGCGCTCAGCTCGCCGAGAAAATGCGATTTAAGCAATAAATTTAAAAATGCTTATAAAACATAAACCAAACGTTGGAGGTGGTCATTTCTTCATGCGCAGTGATAAACTCGGCACTCTAAAGCACCCGAGAGCGTTTTTTTCGATGCCAACCTAACCAGAGTGACGGGAGCGGCACAATTCAGAAAAAGCGCTCAGCTCGCCGAGAAAATGCGATTTAAGCAATAAAATTAAAAATGCTTATAAAACATAAACCAAACGTTGGAGGTGGTCATTTCTTCATGCGCAGTGATAAACTCGGCACTCTAAAGCACCCGAGAGCGTTTTTTTCGATGCCAACCTAACCAGAGTGACGGGAGCGGCACAATTCAGAAAAAGTGCTCAGCTCGCCGAGAAAATGCGATTTAAGCAATAAAATTAAAAATGCTTATAAAACATAAACCAAACGTTGGAGGTGGTCATTTCTTCATGCGCAGTGAATAACTCGGCACTCTAAAGCACCCGAGAGCGTTTTTTTTTATGCCAACCTAACCAGAGTGACGGGAGCGGCACAATTCAGAAAAAGTGCTCAGCTCGCCGAGAAAATGCGATTTAAGCAATAAAATTAAAAATGCTTATAAAACATAAACCAAACGTTGGAGGTGGTCATTTCTTCATGCGCAGTGAATAACTCGGCACTCTAAAGCACCCGAGAGCGTTTTTTTTGCTGCCAACCTAACCAGAGTGACGGGAGCGGCACAATTCAGAAAAAGTGCTCAGCTCGCCGAGAAAATGCGATTTGAGCAATAAAATTAAAAATGCTTATAAAACATAAACCAAACGATGGAGGTGGTCATTTCTTCATGCGCAGTGATAAACTCGGCACTCTAAAGCACCCGAGAGCGTTTTTTTCGATGCCAACCTAACCAGAGTGACGGGAGCGGCACAATTCAGAAAAAGTTCTCAGCTCGCCGAGAAAATGCGATTTAAGCAATAAAATTAAAAATGCTTATAAAACATAAACCAAACGATGGAGGTGGTCATTTCTTCATGCGCAGTGATAAACTCGGCACTCTAAAGCACCCGAGAGCGTTTTTTTCGATGCCAACCTAACCAGAGTGACGGGAGCGGCACAATTCAGAAAAAGCGCTCAGCTCGCCGAGAAAATGCGATTTAAGCAATAAAATTAAAAATGCTTATAAAACATAAACCAAACGTTGGAGGTGGTCATTTCTTCATGCGCAGTGATAAACTCGGCACTCTAAAGCACCCGAGAGCGTTTTTTTCGATGCCAACCTAACCAGAGTGACGGGAGCGGCACAATTCAGAAAAAGTGCTCAGCTCGCCGAGAAAATGCGATTCAGGCTATAAAATTAAAAATGCTTATTAAACATAAACCAAACGTTGGAGGTGGTCATTTCTTCATGCGCAGTGAATAACTCGGCACTCTAAAGCACCCGAGAGCGTTTTTTTCGATGCCAACCTAACCAGAGTGACGGGAGCGGCACAATTCAGAAAAAGTGCTCAGCTCGCCGAGAAAATGCGATTTAAGCAATAAAATTAAAAATGCTTATAAAACATAAACCAAACGTTGGAGGTGGTCATTTCTTAATGCGCAGTAATAAACTCGGCACTCTAAAGCACCCGAGAGCGTTTTTTTCGATGCCAACCTAACCAGAGTGACGGGAGCGGCACAATTCAGAAAAAGTGCTCAGCTCGCCGAGAAAATGCGATTTAAGCAATAAAATTAAAAATGCTTATAAAACATAAACCAAACGTTGGAGGTATCATTTCTTAATGTGCAGTATTAAACTCGGCACTCTAAAGCACCCGAGAGCGTTTTTTTCGATGCCAACCTAACCAGAGTGACGGGAGCGGCACAATTCAGAAAAAGTGCTCAGCTCGCCGAGAAAATGCGATTTAAGCAATAAAATTAAAAATGCTTATTAAACATAAACCAAACGTTGGAGGTGGTCATTTCTTCATGCGCAGTGAATAACTCGGCACTCTAAAGCACCCGATAGCGTTTTTTTCGATGCCAACCTAACCAGAGTGACGGGAGCGGCACAATTCAGAAAAAGTGCTCAGCTCGCCGAGTAAATGCGATTTAAGCAATAAAATTAAAAATGCTCATAAAACATAAACCAAACGTTGGAGGTGGTCATTTCTTAATGCGCAGTAATAAACTCGGCACTCTAAAGCACCCGAGAGCGTTTTTTTCGATGCCAACCTAACCAGAGTGACGGGAGCGGCACAATTCAGAAAAAGTGCTCAGCTCGCCGAGAAAATGCGATTTAAGCAATAAAATTAAAAATGCTTATAAAACATAAACCAAACGTTGGAGGTGGTCATTTCTTAATGCGCAGTAATAAACTCGGCACTCTAAAGCACCCGAGAGCGTTTTTTTCGATGCCAACCTAACCAGAGTGACGGGAGCGGCACAATTCAGAAAAAGCGCTCAGCTCGCCGAGAAAATGCGATTTAAGCAATAAAATTAAAAATGCTTATAAAACATAAACCAAACGTTGGAGGTGGTCATTTCTTCGTGCGCAGTGAATAACTCGGCACTCTAAAGCACCCGAGAGCGTTTTTTTCGATGCCAACCTAACCAGAGTGACGGGAGCGGCACAATTCAGAAAAAGTGCTCAGCTCGCCGAGAAAATGCGATTTAAGCAATAAAATTAAAAATGCTTATAAAACATAAACCAAACGTTGGAGGTGGTCATTTCTTAATGCGCAGTAATAAACTCGGCACTCTAAAGCACCCGAGAGCGTTTTATTCGATGCCAACCTAACCAGAGTGACGGGAGCGGCACAATTCAGAAAAAGTGCTCAGCTCGCCGAGAAAATGCGATTTAAGCAATAAAATTAAAAATGCTTATTAAACATAAACCAAACGTTGGAGGTGGTCATTTCTTCATGCGCAGTGAATAACTCGGCACTCTAAAGCACCCGAGAGCGTTTTTTTCGATGCCAACTTAACCAGAGTGACGGGAGCGGCACAATTCAGAAAAAGCGCTCAGCTCGCCGAGAAAATGCGATTTAAGCAATAAAATTAAAAATGCTTATTAAACATAAACCAAACGTTGGAGGTGGTCATTTCTTCATGCGCAGTGAATAACTCGGCACTCTAAAGCACCCGAGAGCGTTTTTTTCGATGCCAACCTAACCAGAGTGACGGGAGCGGCACAATTTAGAAAAAGTGCTCAGCTCGCCGAGAAAATGCGATTTAAGCAATAAAATTAAAAATGCTTATAAAACATAAACCAAACGTTGGAGGTGGTCATTTCTTCATGCGCAGTGAATAACTCGGCACTCTAAAGCACCCGAGAGCGTTTTTTTCGATGCCAACCTAACCAGAGTGACGGGAGCGGCACAATTCAGAAAGAGTGCTCAGCTCGCCGAGAAAATGCGATTTAAGCAATAAAATTAAAAATGCTTATAAAACATAAACCAAACGTTGGAGGTGGTCATTTCTTAATGCGCAGTAATAAACTCGGCACTCTAAAGCACCCGAGAGCGTTTTTTTCGATGCCAACCTAACCAGAGTGACGGGAGCGGCACAATTCAGAAAAAGCGCTCAGCTCGCCGAGAAAATGCGATTTAAGCAATAAAATTAAAAATGCTTATAAAACATAAACCAAACGTTGGAGGTGGTCATTTCTTCGTGCGCAGTGAATAACTCGGCACTCTAAAGCACCCGAGAGCGTTTTTTTCGATGCCAACCTAACCAGAGTGACGGGAGCGGCACAATTCAGAAAAAGTGCTCAGCTCGCCGAGAAAATGCGATTTAAGCAATAAAATTAAAAATGCTTATAAAACATAAACCAAACGTTGGAGGTGGTCATTTCTTAATGCGCAGTAATAAACTCGGCACTCTAAAGCACCCGAGAGCGTTTTATTCGATGCCAACCTAACCAGAGTGACGGGAGCGGCACAATTCAGAAAAAGTGCTCAGCTCGCAGAGAAAATGCGATTTAAGCAATAAAATTAAAAATGCTTATTAAACACAAACCAAACGTTGGAGGTGGTCATTTCTTCATGCGCAGTGAATAACTCGGCACTCTAAAGCACCCGAGAGCGTTTTTTTCGATGCCAACCTAACCAGAGTGACGGGAGCGGCACAATTCAGAAAAAGCGCTCAGCTCGCCGAGAAAATGCGATTTAAGCAATAAAATTAAAAATGCTTATTAAACATAAACCAAACGTTGGAGGTGGTCAT
The DNA here is from genome assembly GCF_033458585.1 of Syngnathus typhle. NCBI lineage: Eukaryota > Metazoa > Chordata > Actinopteri > Syngnathiformes > Syngnathidae > Syngnathus > Syngnathus typhle. The sequence continues at coordinate 967,824 of NC_083738.1, read as the reverse complement.
TTATTCATGCGCAGTGAATAACTCGGCACTCTAAAGCACCTGAGAGCGTTTTTTTCGATGCCAACCTAACCAGAGTGACGGGAGCGGCACAATTCAGAAAAAGCGCTCAGCTCGCCGAGAAAATGCGACTTAAGCAATAAAATTAAAAATGCTTATGAAACATAAACCAAACGTTGGAGGTGGTCATTTCTTCATGCGCAGTGATAAACTCGGCACTCTAAAGCACCCGAGAGCGTTTTTTTCGATGCCAACCTAACCAGAGTGACGGGAGCGGCACAATTCAGAAAAAGTGCTCAGCTCGCCGAGAAAATGCGATTTAAGCAATACAATTAAAAATGCTTATAAAACATAAACCAAACGTTGGAGGTGGTCATTTCTTCATGCGCAGTGAATAACTCGGCACTCTAAAGCACCCGAGAGCGTTTTTTTCGATGCCAACCTAACCAGAGTGACGGGAGCGGCACAATTCAGAAAAAGCACTCAGCTCGCCGAGAAAATGCGATTTAAGCAATAAAATTAAAAATGCTTATAAAACATAAACCAAACGTTGGAGGTGGTCATTTCTTCATGCGCAGAGATAAACTCGGCACTCTAAAGCACCCGAGAGCGTTTTTTTCGATGCCAACCTAACCAGAGTGACGGGAGCGGCACAATTCAGAAAAAGTGCTCAGCTCGCCGAGAAAATGCGATTTAAGCAAAAAAATTAAAAATGCTTATAAAACATAAACCAAACGTTGGAGGTGGTCATTTCTTCATGCGCAGTGATAAACTCGGCACTCTAAAGCACCCGAGAGCGTTTTTTTCGATGCCAACCTAACCAGAGTGACGGGAGCGGCACAATTCAGAAAAAGTGCTCAGCTCGCCGAGAAAATACGATTTAAGCAATAAAATTAAAAATGCTTATAAAACATAAACCAAACGTTGGAGGTGGTCATTTCTTAATGCGCAGTAATAAACTCGGCACTCTAAAGCACCCGAGAGCGTTTTTTTCGATGCCAACCTAACCAGAGTGACGGGAGCGGCACAATTCAGAAAAAGTGCTCAGCTCGCCGAGAAAATGCGATTTAAGCAATAAAATTAAAAATGCTTATTAAACATAAACCAAACGTTGGAGGTGGTCATTTCTTCATGCGCAGTGAATAACTCGGCACTCTAAAGCACCCGATAGCGTTTTTTTCGATGCCAACCTAACCAGAGTGACGGGAGCGGCACAATTCAGAAAAAGTGCTCAGCTCGCCGACAAAATGCGATTTAAGCAATAAAATTAAAAATGCTTATAAAACATAAACCAAACGTTGGAGGTGGTCATTTCTTAATGCGCAGTAATAAACTCGGCACTCTAAAGCACCCGAGAGCGTTTTTTTCGATGCCAACCTAACCAGAGTGACGGGAGCGGCACAATTCAGAAAAAGCGCTCAGCTCGCCGAGAAAATGCGATTTAAGCAATACAATTAAAAATGCTTATAAAACATAAACCAAACGTTGGAGGTGGTCATTTCTTCGTGCGCAGTGAATAACTCGGAACTCTAAAGCACCCGAGAACGTTTTTTTCGATGCCAACCTAACCAGAGTGACGGGAGCGGCACAATTCAGAAAAAGTGCTCAGCTCGCCGAGAAAATGCGATTTAAGCAATAAAATTAAAAATGCTTATAAAACATAAACCAAACGTTGGAGGTGGTCATTTCTTAATGCGCAGTAATAAACTCGGCACTCTAAAGCACCCGAGAGCGTTTTTTTTTTAATGCCAACCTAACCAGAGTGACGGGAGCGGCACAATTCAGAAAAAGCGCTCAGCTCGCCGAGAAAATGCGATTTAAGCAATAAAATTAAAAATGCTTATAAAACATAAACCAAACGTTGGAGGTGGTCATTTCTTCATGCGCAGTGATAAAGTCGGCACTCTAAAGCACCCGAGAGCGTTTTTTTCGATGCCAACCTAACCAGAGTGACGGGAGCGGCACAATTCAAAAAAAGTGCTCAGCTCGCCGAGAAAATGCGATTTAAGCAATAAAATTAAAAATGCTTATTAAACATAAACCAAACGTTGGAGGTGGTCATTTCTTCATGCGCAACGATAAAGTCGGCACTCTAAAGCACCCGAGAGCGTTTTTTTCGATGCCAACCTAACCAGAGTGACGGGAGCGGCACAATTCAGAAAAAGCGCTCAGCTCGCCGAGAAAATGCGATTTAAGCAATAAAATTAAAAATGCTTATAAAACATAAACCAAACGTTGGAGGTGGTCATTTCTTCGTGCGCAGTGAATAACTCGGCACTCTAAAGCACCCGAGAGCGTTTTTTTCGATGCCAACCTAACCAGAGTGACGGGAGCGGCACAATTCAGAAAAAGTGCTCAGCTCGCCGAGAAAATGCGATTTAAGCAATAAAATTAAAAATGCTTATAAAACATAAACCAAACGTTGGAGGTGGTCATTTCTTCATGCGCAGTGATAAACTCGGCACTCTAAAGCACCCGAGAGCGTTTTTTTCGATGCCAACCTAACCAGAGTGACGGGAGCGGCACAATTCAGAAAAAGCGCTCAGCTCGCCGAGAAAATGCGATTTAAGCAATAAAATTAAAAATGCTTATTAAACATAAACCAAACGTTGGAGGTGGTCATTTCTTCATGCGCAGTGATAAACTCGGCACTCTAAAGCACCCGAGAGCGTTTTTTTTCGATGCCAGCCTAACCAGAGTTACGGGAGCGGCACAATTCAGAAAAAGCGCTCAGCTCGCCGAGAAAATGCGATTTAAGCAATAAAATTAAAAATGCTTATAAAACATAAACCAAACGTTGGAGGTGGTCATTTCTTCATGCGCAGTGATAAACTCGGCACTCTAAAGCACCCGAGAGCGTTTTTTTTCGATGCCAACCTAACCAGAGTGACGGGAGCGGCACAATTCAGAAAAAGCGCTCAGCTCGCCGAGAAAATGCGATTTAAGCAATAAAATTAAAAATGCCTATAAAACATAAACCAAACGTTGGAGGTGGTCATTTCTTCATGCGCAGTGATAAACTCGGCACTCTAAAGCACCCGAGAGCGTTTTTTTCGATGCCAACCTAACCAGAGTGACGGGAGCGGCACAATTCAGAAAAAGTGCTCAGCTCGCCGAGAAAATGCGATTTAAGCAATAAAATTAAAAATGCTTATAAAACATAAACCAAACGTTGGAGGTGGTCATTTCTTCATGCGCAGTGAATAACTCGGCACTCTAAAGCACCCGAGAGCGTTTTTTTCGATGCCAACCTAACCAGAGTGACGGGAGCGGCACAATTCAGAAAAAGTGCTCAGCTCGCCGAGAAAATGCGATTTAAGCAATAAAATTAAAAATGCTTATTAAACATAAACCAAACGTTGGAGGTGGTCATTTCTTCATGCGCAGTGAATAACTCGGCACTCTAAAGCACCCGAGAGCGTTTTTTTCGATGCCAACCTAACCAGAGTGACGGGAGTGGCACAATTCAGAAAAAGCGCTCAGCTCGCCGAGAAAATGCGATTTAAGCAATAAAATTAAAAATGCTTATTAAACATAAACCAAACATTGGAGGTGGTCATTTCTTCATGCGCAGTGAATAACTCGGCACTCTAAAGCACCCGAGAGCGTTTTTTTTTATGCCAACCTAACCAGAGTGACGGGAGCGGCACAATTCAGAAAAAGCGCTCAGCTCGCCGAGAAAATGCGATTTAAGCAATAAAATTAAAAATGCTTATAAAACATAAACCAAACGTTGGAGGTGGTCATTTCTTCATGCGCAGTGATAAACTCGGCACTCTAAAGCACCCGAGAGCGTTTTTTTCGATGCCAACCTAACCAGAGTGACGGGAGCGGCACAATTCAGAAAAAGTGCTCAGCTCGCCGAGAAAATGCGATTTAAGCAATAAAATTAAAAATGCTTATAAAACATAAACCAAACGTTGGAGGTGGTCATTTCTTCATGCGCAGTGAATAACTCGGCACTCTAAAGCACCCGAGAGCGTTTTTTTCGATGCCAACCTAACCAGAGTGACGGGAGCGGCACAATTCAGAAAAAATGCTCAGCTCGCCGAGAAAATGCGATTTAAGCAATAAAATTAAAAATGCTTATAAAACATAAACCAAACGTTGGAGGTGGTCATTTCTTACTGCGCAGTAATAAACTCGGCACTCTAAAGCACCCGAGAGCGTTTTTTTCGATGCCAACCTAACCAGAGTGACGGGAGCGGCACAATTCAGAAAAAGTGCTCAGCTCGCCGAGAAAATTTGTTTTAAGCAATAAAATTAAAAATGCTTATAAAACATAAACCAAACGTTGGAGGTGGTCATTTCTTAATGCGCAGTAATAAACTCGGCACTCTAGAGCACCCGAGAGCGTTTTTTTCGATGCCAACCTAACCAGAGTGACGGGAGCGGCACAATTCAGAAAAAGTGCTCAGCTCGCCGAGAAAATGCGATTTAAGCAATAAAATTAAAAATGCTTATAAAACATAAACCAAACGTTGGAGGTGGTCATTTCTCAATGCGCAGTAATAAACTCGGCACTCTAAAGCACCCTAGAGCGTTTTTTTCGATGCCAACCTAACCAGAGTGACGGGAGCGGCACAATTCAGAAAAAGTGCTCAGCTCGCCGAGAAAATGCGATTTAAGCAATAAAATTAAAAATGCTTATAAAACATAAACCAAACGTTGGAGGTGGTCATTTCTTAATGCGCAGTAATAAACTCGGCACTCTAAAGCACCCGAGAGCGTTTTTTTCGATGCACACCTAACCAGAGTGACGGGAGCGGCACAATTCAGAAAAAGTGCTCAGCTCGCCGAGAAAATGCGATTTAAGCAATAAAATTAAAAATGCTTATTAAACATAAACCAAACGGTGGAGGTGGTCATTTCTTCATGCGCAGTGAATAACTCGGCACTCTAAAGCACCCGAGAGCGTTTTTTTCGATGCCAACCTAACCAGAGTGACGGGAGCGGCACAATTCAGAAAAACCGCTCAGCTCGCCGAGAAAATGCGATTTAAGCAATAAAATTAAAAATGCTTATTAAACATAAACCAAACGTTGTAGGTGGTCATTTCTTCATGCGCAGTGAATAACTCGGCACTCTAAAGCACCCGAGAGCGTTTTTTTCGATGCCAACCTAACCAGAGTGACGGGAGCGGCACAATTCAGAAAAAGCGCTCAGCTCGCCGAGAAAATGCGATTTAAGAAATAAAATTAAAAATGCTTATAAAACATAAACCAAACGTTGGAGGTGGTCATTTCTTCATGCGCAGTGATAAACTCGGCACTCTAAAGCACCCGAGAGCGTTTTTTTCGATGCCAACCTAACCAGAGTGACGGGAGCGGCACAATTCAGAAAAAGTGCTCAGCTCGCCGAGAAAATGCGATTTAAGCAATAAAATTAAAAATGCTTATAAAACATAAACCAAACGTTGGAGGTGGTCATTTCTTCATGCGCAGTGAATAACTCGGCACTCTAAAGCACCCGAGAGCGTTTTTTTCGATGCCAACCTAACCAGAGTGACGGGAGCGGCACAATTCAGAAAAAGCGCTCAGCTCGCCGAGAAAATGCGATTTAAGCAATAAAATTAAAAATGCTTATTAAACATAAACCAAACGTTGGAGGTGGTCATTTCTTCATGCGCAGTGAATAACTCGGCACTCTAAAGCACCCGAGAGCGTTTTTTTCGATGCCAACCTAACCAGAGTGACGGGAGCGGCACAATTCAGAAAAAGCGCTCAGCTCGCCGAGAAAATGCGATTTAAGCAATAAAATTAAAAATGCTTATAAAACATAAACCAAACGTTGGAGGTGGTCATTTCTTCATGCGCAGTGATAAACTCGGCACTCTAAAGCACCCGAGAGCGTTTTTTTCGATGCCAACCTAACCAGAGTGACGGGAGCGGCACAATTCAGAAAAAGTGCTCAGCTCGCCGAGAAAATGCGATTTAAGCAATAAAATTAAAAATGCTTATAAAACATAAACCAAACGTTGGAGGTGGTCATTTCTTCATGCGCAGTGAATAACTCGGCACTCTAAAGCACCCGAGAGCGTTTTTTTCGATGCCAACCTAACCAGAGTGACGGGAGCGGCACAATTCAGAAAAAGTGCTCAGCTCGCCGAGAAAATGCGATTTAAGCAATAAAATTAAAAATGCTTATAAAACATAAACCAAACGTTGGAGGTGGTCATTTCTTAATGCGCAGTAATAAACTCGGCACTCTAGAGCACCCGAGAGCGTTTTTTTCGATGCCAACCTAACCAGAGTGACGGGAGCGGCACAATTCAGAAAAAGTGCTCAGCTCGCCGAGAAAATGCGATTTAAGCAATAACATTAAAAATGCTTATAAAACATAAACCAAACGTTGGAAGTGGTCATTTCTTCATGCGCAGTGATAAACTCGGCACTCTAAAGCACCCGAGAGCGTTTTTTTCGATGCCAACCTAACCAGAGTTACGGGAGCGGCACAATTCAGAAAAAGCGCTCAGCTCGCCGAGAAAATGCGATTTAAGCAATAAAATTAAAAATGCTTATAAAACATAAACCAAACGTTGGAAGTGGTCATTTCTTCATGCGCAGTGATAAACTCGGCACTCTAAAGCACCCGAGAGCGTTTTTTTCGATGCCAACCTAACCAGAGTTACGGGAGCGGCACAATTCAGAAAAAGCGCTCAGCTCGCCGAGAAAATGCGATTTAAGCAATAAAATTAAAAATGCTTATTAAACATAAACCAAACGTTGGAGGTGGTCATTTCTTCATGCGCAGTGAATAACTCGGCACTCTAAAGCACCCGAGAGCGTTTTTTTCGATGCCAACCTAAGCAGGGTGACGGGAGCGGCACAATTCAGAAAAAGCGCTCAGCTCGCCGAGAAAATGCGATTTAAGCAATAAAATTAAAAATGCTTATAAAACATAAACCAAACGTTGGAGGTGGTCATTTCTTCATGCGCAGTGATAAACTCGGCACTCTAAAGCACCCGAGAGCGTTTTTTTCGATGCCAACCTAACCAGAGTGACGGGAGCGGCACAATTCAGAAAAAGTGCTCAGCTCGCCGAGAAAATGCGATTTAAGCAATAAAATTAAAAATGCTTATAAAACATAAACCAAACGTTGGAGGTGGTCATTTCTTCATGCGCAGTGAATAACTCGGCACTCTAAAGCACCCGAGAGCGTTTTTTTTGCTGCCAACCTAACCAGAGTGACGGGAGCGGCACAATTCAGAAAAAGTGCTCAGCTCGCCGAGAAAATGCGATTTGAGCAATAAAATTAAAAATGCTTATAAAACATAAACCAAACGATGGAGGTGGTCATTTCTTCATGCGCAGTGATAAACTCGGCACTCTAAAGCACCCGAGAGCGTTTTTTTCGATGCCAACCTAACCAGAGTGACGGGAGCGGCACAATTCAGAAAAAGTGCTCAGCTCGCCGAGAAAATGCGATTTAAGCAATAAAATTAAAAATGCTTATAAAACATAAACCAAACGTGGTCATTTCTTCATGCGCAGTGATAAACTCGGCACTCTAAAGCACCCGAGAGCGTTTTTTTCGATGCCAACCTAACCAGAGTTACGGGAGCGGCACAATTCAGAAAAAGCGCTCAGCTCGCCGAGAAAATGCGATTTAAGCAATAAAATTAAAAATGCTTATAAAACATAAACCAAACGTTGGAAGTGGTCATTTCTTCATGCGCAGTGATAAACTCGGCACTCTAAAGCACCCGAGAGCGTTTTTTTTCGATGCCAACCTAACCAGAGTTACGGGAGCGGCACAATTCAGAAAAAGCGCTCAGCTCGCCGAGAAAATGCGATTTAAGCAATAAAATTAAAAATGCTTATAAAACATAAACCAAACGTTGGAGGTGGTCATTTCTTCATGCGCAGTGATAAACTCGGCACTCTAAAGCACCCGAGAGCGTTTTTTTCGATGCCAACCTAACCAGAGTGACGGGAGCGGCACAATTCAGAAAAAGCGCTCAGCTCGCCGAGAAAATGCGATTTAAGCAATAAAATTAAAAATGCTTATAAAACATAAACCAAACGTTGGAGGTGGTCATTTCTTCATGCGCAGTGATAAACTCGGCACTCTAAAGCACCCGAGAGCATTTTTTTCGATGCCAACCTAACCAGAGTGACGGGAGCGGCACAATTCAGAAAAAGTGCTCAGCTCGCCGAGAAAATGCGATTTAGGCAATAAAATTAAAAATGCTTATAAAACATAAACCAAACGTTGGAGGTGGTCATTTCTTCATGCGCAGTGAATAACTCGGCACTCTAAAGCACCCGAGAGCGTTTTTTTCGATGCCAACCTAACCAGAGTGACGGGAGCGGCACAATTCAGAAAAAGTGCTCAGCTCGCCGAGAAAATGCGATTTAAGCAATAAAATTAAAAATGCTTATAAAACATAAACCAAACGTTGGAAGTGGTCATTTCTTCATGCGCAGTGATAAACTCGGCACTCTAAAGCACCCGAGAGCGTTTTTTTCGATGCCAACCTAACCAGAGTTACGGGAGCGGCACAATTCAGAAAAAGCGCTCAGCTCGCCGAGAAAATGCGATTTAAGCAATAAAATTAAAAATGCTTATTAAACATAAACCAAACGTTGGAGGTGGTCATTTCTTCATGCGCAGTGAATAACTCGGCACTCTAAAGCACCCGAGAGCGTTTTTTTCGATGCCAACCTAACCAGAGTGACGGGAGCGGCACAATTCAGAAAAAGCGCTCAGCTCGCCGAGAAAATGCGATTTAAGCAATAAAATTAAAAATGCTTATAAAACATAAACCAAACGTTGGAGGTGGTCATTTCTTCATGCGCAGTGATAAACTCGGCACTCTAAAGCACCCGAGAGCGTTTTTTTCGATGCCAACCTAACCAGAGTGACGGGAGCGGCACAATTCAGAAAAAGTGCTCAGCTCGCCGAGAAAATGCGATTTAAGCAATGAAATTAAAAATGCTTATAAAACATAAACCAAACGTTGGAGGTGGTCATTTCTTCATGCGCAGTGAATAACTCGGCACTCTAAAGCACCCGAGAGCGTTTTTTTCGATGCCAACCTAACCAGAGTGACGGGAGCGGCACAATTATGAAAAAGTGCTCAGCTCGCCGAGAAAATGCGATTCAAGCAATAAAATTAAAAATGCTTATAAAACATAAACCAAACGTTGGAGGTGGTCATTTCTTAATGCGCAGTAATAAACTCGGCACTCTAGAGCACCCGAGAGCGTTTTTTTCGATGCCAACCTAACCAGAGTGACGGGAGCGGCACAATTCAGAAAAAGTGCTCAGCTCGCCGAGAAAATGCGATTTAAGCAATAAAATTAAAAATGCTTATAAAACATAAACCAAACGTTGGAAGTGGTCATTTCTTCATGCGCAGTGATAAACTCGGCACTCTAAAGCACCCGAGAGCGTTTTTTTCGATGCCAACCTAACCAGAGTTACGGGAGCGGCACAATTCAGAAAAAGCGCTCAGCTCGCCGAGAAAATGCGATTTAAGCAATAAAATTAAAAATGCTTATAAAACATAAACCAAACGTTGGAGGTGGTCATTTCTTCGTGCGCAGTGAATAACTCGGCACTCTAAAGCACCCGAGAGCGTTTTTTTCGATGCCAACCTAACCAGAGTGACGGGAGCGGCACAATTCAGAAAAAGTGCTCAGCTCGCCGAGAAAATGCGATTTAAGCAATAAAATTAAAAATGCTTATAAAACATAAACCAAACGTTGGAGGTGGTCATTTCTTAATGCGCAGTAATAAACTCAGCACTCTAAAGCACCCGAGAGCGTTTTTTTCGATGCCAACCTAACCAGAGTGACGGGAGCGGCACAATTCAGAAAAAGTGCTCAGCTCGCCGAGAAAATGCGATTTAAGCAATAAAATTAAAAATGCTTATAAAACATAAACCAAACGTTGGAGGTGGTCATTTCTTCATGCGCAGTGAATAACTCGGCACTCTAAAGCACCCGAGAGCGTTTTTTTCGATGCCAACCTAACCATGACGGGAGCGGCACAATTCAGAAAAAGTGCTCAGCTCGCCGAGAAAATGCGATTTAAGCAATAAAATTAAAAATGCTTATAAAACATAAACCAAACGTTGGAGGTGGTCATTTCTTAATGCGCAGTAATAAATTCGGCACTCTAGAGCACCCGAGAGCATTTTTTTCGATGCCAACCTAACCAGAGTGACGGGAGCGGCACAATTCAGAAAAAGTGCTCAGCTCGCCGAGAAAATGCGATTTAAGCAATAAAATTAAAAATGCTTATAAAACATAAACCAAACGTTGGAAGTGGTCATTTCTTCATGCGCAGTGATAAACTCGTCACTCTAAAGCACCCGAGAGCGTTTTTTTCGATGCCAACCTAACCAGAGTTACGGGAGCGGCACAATTCAGAAAAAGCGCTCAGCTCGCCGAGAAAATGCGATTTAAGCAATAAAATTAAAAATGCTTATAAAACATAAACCAAACGTTGGAAGTGGTCATTTCTTCATGCGCAGTGATAAACTCGGCACTCTAAAGCACCCGAGAGCGTTTTTTTCGATGCCAACCTAACCAGAGTTACGGGAGCGGCACAATTCAGAAAAAGCGCTCAGCTCGCCGAGAAAATGCGATTTAAGCAATAAAATTAAAAATGCTTATTAAACATAAACCAAACGTTGGAGGTGGTCATTTCTTCATGCGCAGTGAATAACTCGGCACTCTAAAGCACCCGAGAGCGTTTTTTTCGATGCCAACCTAACCAGAGTGACGGGAGCGGCACAATTCAGAAAAAGCGCTCAGCTCGCCGAGAAAATGCGATTTAAGCAATAAAATTAAAAATGCTTATAAAACATAAACCAAACGTTGGAGGTGGTCATTTCTTCATGCGCAGTGATAAACTCGGCACTCTAAAGCACCCGAGAGCGTTTTTTTCGATGCCAACCTAACCAGAGTGACGGGAGCGGCACAATTCAGAAAAAGTGCTCAGCTCGCCGAGAAAATGCGATTTAAGCAATAAAATTAAAAATGCTTATAAAACATAAACCAAACGTTGGAGGTGGTCATTTCTTCATGCACAGTGAATAACGCGGCACTCTAAAGCACCCGAGAGCGTTTTTTTCGATGCCAACCTAACCAGAGTGACGGGAGCGGCACAATTCAGAAAAAGTGCTCAGCTCGCCGAGAAAATGCGATTCAAGCAATAAAATTAAAAATGCTTATAAAACATAAACCAAACGTTGGAGGTGGTCATTTCTTAATGCGCAGTAATAAACTCGGCACTCTAGAGCACCCGAGAGCGTTTTTTTCGATGCCAACCTAACCAGAGTGACGGGAGCGGCACAATTCAGAAAAAGTGCTCAGCTCGCCGAGAAAATGCAATTTAAGCAATAAAATTAAAAATGCTTATAAAACATAAACCAAACGTGGTCATTTCTTCATGCGCAGTGATAAACTCGGCACTCTAAAGCACCCGAGAGCGTTTTTTTCGATGCCAACCTAACCAGAGTTACGGGAGCGGCACAATTCAGAAAAAGCGCTCAGCTCGCCGAGAAAATGCGATTTAAGCAATAAAATTAAAAATGCTTATAAAACATAAACCAAACGTTGGAAGTGGTCATTTCTTCATGCGCAGTGATAAACTCGGCACTCTAAAGCACCCGAGAGCGTTTTTTTTCGATGCCAACCTAACCAGAGTTACGGGAGCGGCACAATTCAGAAAAAGCGCTCAGCTCGCCGAGAAAATGCGATTTAAGCAATAAAATTAAAAATGCTTATAAAACATAAACCAAACGTTGGAGGTGGTCATTTCTTCATGCGCAGTGATAAACTCGGCACTCTAAAGCACCCGAGAGCGTTTTTTTCGATGCCAACCTAACCAGAGTGACGGGAGCGGCACAATTCAGAAAAAGTGCTCAGCTCGCCGAGAAAATGCGATTCAAGCAATAAAATTAAAAATGCTTATAAAACATAAACCAAACGTTGGAGGTGGTCATTTCTTAATGCGCAGTAATAAACTCGGCACTCTAGAGCACCCGAGAGCGTTTTTTTCGATGCCAACCTAACCAGAGTGACGGGAGCGGCACAATTCAGAAAAAGTGCTCAGCTCGCCGAGAAAATGCGATTTAAGCAATAAAATTAAAAATGCTTATAAAACATAAACCAAACGTTGGAGGTGGTCATTTCTTCATGCACAGTGAATAACGCGGCACTCTAAAGCACCCGAGAGCGTTTTTTTCGATGCCAACCTAACCAGAGTGACGGGAGCGGCACAATTCAGAAAAAGTGCTCAGCTCGCCGAGAAAATGCGATTCAAGCAATAAAATTAAAAATGCTTATAAAACATAAACCAAACGTTGGAGGTGGTCATTTCTTAATGCGCAGTAATAAACTCGGCACTCTAGAGCACCCGAGAGCGTTTTTTTCGATGCCAACCTAACCAGAGTGACGGGAGCGGCACAATTCAGAAAAAGTGCTCAGCTCGCCGAGAAAATGCAATTTAAGCAATAAAATTAAAAATGCTTATAAAACATAAACCAAACGTGGTCATTTCTTCATGCGCAGTGATAAACTCGGCACTCTAAAGCACCCGAGAGCGTTTTTTTCGATGCCAACCTAACCAGAGTTACGGGAGCGGCACAATTCAGAAAAAGCGCTCAGCTCGCCGAGAAAATGCGATTTAAGCAATAAAATTAAAAATGCTTATAAAACATAAACCAAACGTTGGAAGTGGTCATTTCTTCATGCGCAGTGATAAACTCGGCACTCTAAAGCACCCGAGAGCGTTTTTTTTCGATGCCAACCTAACCAGAGTTACGGGAGCGGCACAATTCAGAAAAAGCGCTCAGCTCGCCGAGAAAATGCGATTTAAGCAATAAAATTAAAAATGCTTATAAAACATAAACCAAACGTTGGAGGTGGTCATTTCTTCATGCGCAGTGATAAACTCGGCACTCTAAAGCACCCGAGAGCGTTTTTTTCGATGCCAACCTAACCAGAGTGACGGGAGCGGCACAATTCAGAAAAAGCGCTCAGCTCGCCGAGAAAATGCGATTTAAGCAATAAAATTAAAAATGCTTATAAAACATAAACCAAACGTTGGAGGTGGTCATTTCTTCATGCGCAGTGATAAACTCGGCACTCTAAAGCACCCGAGAGCATTTTTTTCGATGCCAACCTAACCAGAGTGACGGGAGCGGCACAATTCAGAAAAAGTGCTCAGCTCGCCGAGAAAATGCGATTTAGGCAATAAAATTAAAAATGCTTATAAAACATAAACCAAACGTTGGAGGTGGTCATTTCTTCATGCGCAGTGAATAACTCGGCACTCTAAAGCACCCGAGAGCGTTTTTTTCGATGCCAACCTAACCAGAGTGACGGGAGCGGCACAATTCAGAAAAAGTGCTCAGCTCGCCGAGAAAATGCGATTTAAGCAATAAAATTAAAAATGCTTATAAAACATAAACCAAACGTTGGAAGTGGTCATTTCTTCATGCGCAGTGATAAACTCGGCACTCTAAAGCACCCGAGAGCGTTTTTTTCGATGCCAACCTAACCAGAGTTACGGGAGCGGCACAATTCAGAAAAAGCGCTCAGCTCGCCGAGAAAATGCGATTTAAGCAATAAAATTAAAAATGCTTATTAAACATAAACCAAACGTTGGAGGTGGTCATTTCTTCATGCGCAGTGAATAACTCGGCACTCTAAAGCACCCGAGAGCGTTTTTTTCGATGCCAACCTAACCAGAGTGACGGGAGCGGCACAATTCAGAAAAAGCGCTCAGCTCGCCGAGAAAATGCGATTTAAGCAATAAAATTAAAAATGCTTATAAAACATAAACCAAACGTTGGAGGTGGTCATTTCTTCATGCGCAGTGATAAACTCGGCACTCTAAAGCACCCGAGAGCGTTTTTTTCGATGCCAACCTAACCAGAGTGACGGGAGCGGCACAATTCAGAAAAAGTGCTCAGCTCGCCGAGAAAATGCGATTTAAGCAATAAAATTAAAAATGCTTATAAAACATAAACCAAACGTTGGAGGTGGTCATTTCTTCATGCGCAGTGAATAACTCGGCACTCTAAAGCACCCGAGAGCGTTTTTTTCGATGCCAACCTAACCAGAGTGACGGGAGCGGCACAATTATGAAAAAGTGCTCAGCTCGCCGAGAAAATGCGATTCAAGCAATAAAATTAAAAATGCTTATAAAACATAAACCAAACGTTGGAGGTGGTCATTTCTTAATGCGCAGTAATAAACTCGGCACTCTAGAGCACCCGAGAGCGTTTTTTTCGATGCCAACCTAACCAGAGTGACGGGAGCGGCACAATTCAGAAAAAGTGCTCAGCTCGCCGAGAAAATGCGATTTAAGCAATAAAATTAAAAATGCTTATAAAACATAAACCAAACGTTGGAAGTGGTCATTTCTTCATGCGCAGTGATAAACTCGGCACTCTAAAGCACCCGAGAGCGTTTTTTTCGATGCCAACCTAACCAGAGTTACGGGAGCGGCACAATTCAGAAAAAGCGCTCAGCTCGCCGAGAAAATGCGATTTAAGCAATAAAATTAAAAATGCTTATAAAACATAAACCAAACGTTGGAGGTGGTCATTTCTTCGTGCGCAGTGAATAACTCGGCACTCTAAAGCACCCGAGAGCGTTTTTTTCGATGCCAACCTAACCAGAGTGACGGGAGCGGCACAATTCAGAAAAAGTGCTCAGCTCGCCGAGAAAATGCGATTTAAGCAATAAAATTAAAAATGCTTATAAAACATAAACCAAACGTTGGAGGTGGTCATTTCTTAATGCGCAGTAATAAACTCAGCACTCTAAAGCACCCGAGAGCGTTTTTTTCGATGCCAACCTAACCAGAGTGACGGGAGCGGCACAATTCAGAAAAAGTGCTCAGCTCGCCGAGAAAATGCGATTTAAGCAATAAAATTAAAAATGCTTATAAAACATAAACCAAACGTTGGAGGTGGTCATTTCTTCATGCGCAGTGAATAACTCGGCACTCTAAAGCACCCGAGAGCGTTTTTTTCGATGCCAACCTAACCATGACGGGAGCGGCACAATTCAGAAAAAGTGCTCAGCTCGCCGAGAAAATGCGATTTAAGCAATAAAATTAAAAATGCTTATAAAACATAAACCAAACGTTGGAGGTGGTCATTTCTTAATGCGCAGTAATAAACTCGGCACTCTAGAGCACCCGAGAGCATTTTTTTCGATGCCAACCTAACCAGAGTGACGGGAGCGGCACAATTCAGAAAAAGTGCTCAGCTCGCCGAGAAAATGCGATTTAAGCAATAAAATTAAAAATGCTTATAAAACATAAACCAAACGTTGGAAGTGGTCATTTCTTCATGCGCAGTGATAAACTCGTCACTCTAAAGCACCCGAGAGCGTTTTTTTCGATGCCAACCTAACCAGAGTTACGGGAGCGGCACAATTCAGAAAAAGCGCTCAGCTCGCCGAGAAAATGCGATTTAAGCAATAAAATTAAAAATGCTTATAAAACATAAACCAAACGTTGGAAGTGGTCATTTCTTCATGCGCAGTGATAAACTCGGCACTCTAAAGCACCCGAGAGCGTTTTTTTCGATGCCAACCTAACCAGAGTTACGGGAGCGGCACAATTCAGAAAAAGCGCTCAGCTCGCCGAGAAAATGCGATTTAAGCAATAAAATTAAAAATGCTTATTAAACATAAACCAAACGTTGGAGGTGGTCATTTCTTCATGCGCAGTGAATAACTCGGCACTCTAAAGCACCCGAGAGCGTTTTTTTCGATGCCAACCTAACCAGAGTGACGGGAGCGGCACAATTCAGAAAAAGCGCTCAGCTCGCCGAGAAAATGCGATTTAAGCAATAAAATTAAAAATGCTTATAAAACATAAACCAAACGTTGGAGGTGGTCATTTCTTCATGCGCAGTGATAAACTCGGCACTCTAAAGCACCCGAGAGCGTTTTTTTCGATGCCAACCTAACCAGAGTGACGGGAGCGGCACAATTCAGAAAAAGTGCTCAGCTCGCCGAGAAAATGCGATTTAAGCAATAAAATTAAAAATGCTTATAAAACATAAACCAAACGTTGGAGGTGGTCATTTCTTCATGCACAGTGAATAACGCGGCACTCTAAAGCACCCGAGAGCGTTTTTTTCGATGCCAACCTAACCAGAGTGACGGGAGCGGCACAATTCAGAAAAAGTGCTCAGCTCGCCGAGAAAATGCGATTCAAGCAATAAAATTAAAAATGCTTATAAAACATAAACCAAACGTTGGAGGTGGTCATTTCTTAATGCGCAGTAATAAACTCGGCACTCTAGAGCACCCGAGAGCGTTTTTTTCGATGCCAACCTAACCAGAGTGACGGGAGCGGCACAATTCAGAAAAAGTGCTCAGCTCGCCGAGAAAATGCAATTTAAGCAATAAAATTAAAAATGCTTATAAAACATAAACCAAACGTGGTCATTTCTTCATGCGCAGTGATAAACTCGGCACTCTAAAGCACCCGAGAGCGTTTTTTTCGATGCCAACCTAACCAGAGTTACGGGAGCGGCACAATTCAGAAAAAGCGCTCAGCTCGCCGAGAAAATGCGATTTAAGCAATAAAATTAAAAATGCTTATAAAACATAAACCAAACGTTGGAAGTGGTCATTTCTTCATGCGCAGTGATAAACTCGGCACTCTAAAGCACCCGAGAGCGTTTTTTTTCGATGCCAACCTAACCAGAGTTACGGGAGCGGCACAATTCAGAAAAAGCGCTCAGCTCGCCGAGAAAATGCGATTTAAGCAATAAAATTAAAAATGCTTATAAAACATAAACCAAACGTTGGAGGTGGTCATTTCTTCATGCGCAGTGATAAACTCGGCACTCTAAAGCACCCGAGAGCGTTTTTTTCGATGCCAACCTAACCAGAGTGACGGGAGCGGCACAATTCAGAAAAAGCGCTCAGCTCGCCGAGAAAATGCGATTTAAGCAATAAAATTAAAAATGCTTATAAAACATAAACCAAACGTTGGAGGTGGTCATTTCTTCATGCGCAGTGATAAACTCGGCACTCTAAAGCACCCGAGAGCATTTTTTTCGATGCCAACCTAACCAGAGTGACGGGAGCGGCACAATTCAGAAAAAGTGCTCAGCTCGCCGAGAAAATGCGATTTAGGCAATAAAATTAAAAATGCTTATAAAACATAAACCAAACGTTGGAGGTGGTCATTTCTTCATGCGCAGTGAATAACTCGGCACTCTAAAGCACCCGAGAGCGTTTTTTTCGATGCCAACCTAACCAGAGTGACGGGAGCGGCACAATTCAGAAAAAGTGCTCAGCTCGCCGAGAAAATGCGATTTAAGCAATAAAATTAAAAATGCTTATAAAACATAAACCAAACGTTGGAAGTGGTCATTTCTTCATGCGCAGTGATAAACTCGGCACTCTAAAGCACCCGAGAGCGTTTTTTTCGATGCCAACCTAACCAGAGTTACGGGAGCGGCACAATTCAGAAAAAGCGCTCAGCTCGCCGAGAAAATGCGATTTAAGCAATAAAATTAAAAATGCTTATTAAACATAAACCAAACGTTGGAGGTGGTCATTTCTTCATGCGCAGTGAATAACTCGGCACTCTAAAGCACCCGAGAGCGTTTTTTTCGATGCCAACCTAACCAGAGTGACGGGAGCGGCACAATTCAGAAAAAGCGCTCAGCTCGCCGAGAAAATGCGATTTAAGCAATAAAATTAAAAATGCTTATAAAACATAAACCAAACGTTGGAGGTGGTCATTTCTTCATGCGCAGTGATAAACTCGGCACTCTAAAGCACCCGAGAGCGTTTTTTTCGATGCCAACCTAACCAGAGTGACGGGAGCGGCACAATTCAGAAAAAGTGCTCAGCTCGCCGAGAAAATGCGATTTAAGCAATAAAATTAAAAATGCTTATAAAACATAAACCAAACGTTGGAGGTGGTCATTTCTTCATGCGCAGTGAATAACTCGGCACTCTAAAGCACCCGAGAGCGTTTTTTTCGATGCCAACCTAACCAGAGTGACGGGAGCGGCACAATTATGAAAAAGTGCTCAGCTCGCCGAGAAAATGCGATTCAAGCAATAAAATTAAAAATGCTTATAAAACATAAACCAAACGTTGGAGGTGGTCATTTCTTAATGCGCAGTAATAAACTCGGCACTCTAGAGCACCCGAGAGCGTTTTTTTCGATGCCAACCTAACCAGAGTGACGGGAGCGGCACAATTCAGAAAAAGTGCTCAGCTCGCCGAGAAAATGCGATTTAAGCAATAAAATTAAAAATGCTTATAAAACATAAACCAAACGTTGGAAGTGGTCATTTCTTCATGCGCAGTGATAAACTCGGCACTCTAAAGCACCCGAGAGCGTTTTTTTCGATGCCAACCTAACCAGAGTGACGGGAGCGGCACAATTCAGAAAAAGTGCTCAGCTCGCCGAGAAAATGCGATTTAAGCAATAAAATTAAAAATGCTTATAAAACATAAACCAAACGTTGGAGGTGGTCATTTCTCCATGCGCAGTGAATAACTCGGCACTCTAAAGCACCCGAGAGCGTTTTTTTCGATGCCAACCTAACCAGAGTGACGGGAGCGGCACAATTCAGAAAAAGTGCTCAGCTCGCCGAGAAAATGCGATTTAAGCAATAAAATTAAAAATGCTTATAAAACATAAACCAAACGTTGGAGGTGGTCATTTCTTAATGCGCAGTAATAAACTCGGCACTCTAAAGCACCCGTGAGCGTTTTTTTCGATGCCAACCTAACCAGAGTGACGGGACGGCACAATTCAGAAAAACTGCTCAGCTCGCCGAGAAAATGCGATTTAAGCAATAAAATTAAAAATGCTTATAAAACATAAACCAAACGTTGGAGGTGGTCATTTCTTAATGCGCAGTAATAAACTCGGCACTCTAAAGCACCCGAGAGCGTTTTTTTCGATGCCAACCTAACCAGAGTGACGGGAGCGGCACAATTCAGAAAAAGCGCTCAGCTCGCCGAGAAAATGCGATTTAAGCACTAAAATTAAAAATGCTTATAAAACATAAACCAAACGTTGGAGGTGGTCATTTCTTAATGCGCAGTAATAAACTCGGCACTCTAAAGCACCCGAGAGCGTTTTTTTCGATGCCAACCTAACCAGAGTGACGGGAGCGGCACAATTCAGAAAAAGTGCTCAGCTCGCCGAGAAAATGCGATTTAAGCAATAAAATTAAAAATGCTTATTAAACATAAACCAAACGTTGGAGGTTGTCATTTCTTCATGCGCAGTGAATAACTCGGCACTCTAAAGCACCCGAGAGCGTTTTTTTCGATGCCAACCTAACCAGAGTGACGGGAGCGGCACAATTCAGAAAAAGCGCTCAGCTCGCCGAGAAAATGCGATTTAAGCAATAAAATTAAAAATGCTTATTAAACATAAACCAAACGTTGGAGGTGGTCATTTCTTCATGCGCAGTGAATAACTCGGCACTCTTAAGCACCCGAGAGCGTTTTTTTCGATGCCAACCTAACCAGAGTGACGGGACAGGCACAATTCAGAAAAAGCGCTCAGCTCGCCGAGAAAATGCGATTTAAGCAATAAAATTAAAAATGCTTATAAAACATAAACCAAACGTTGGAGGTGGTCATTTCTTCATGCGCAGTGATAAACTCGGCACTCTAAAGCACCCGAGAGCGTTTTTTTCGATGCCAACCTAACCAGAGTGACGGGAGCGGCACAATTCAGAAAAAGTGCTCAGCTCGCCGAGAAAATGCGATTTAAGCAATAAAATTAAAAATGCTTATAAAACATAAACCAAACGTTGGAGGTGGTCATTTCTTCATGCGCAGTGATAAACTCGGCACTCTAAAGCACCCGAGAGCGTTTTTTTCGATGCCAACCTAACCAGAGTGACGGGAGCGGCACAATTCAGAAAAAGCGCTCAGCTCGCCGAGAAAATGCGATTTAAGCAATAAAATTAAAAATGCTTATAAAACATAAACCAAACGTTGGAGGTGGTCATTTCTTCATGCGCAGTGATAAACTCGGCACTCTAAAGCACCCGAGAGCGTTTTTTTCGATGCCAACCTAACCAGAGTGACGGGAGCGGCACAATTCAGAAAAAGTGCTCAGCTCGCCGAGAAAATGCGATTCAAGCAATAAAATTAAAAATGCTTATTAAACATAAACCAAACGTTGGAGGTGGTCATTTCTTCATGCGCAGTGAATAACTCGGCACTCTAAAGCACCCGAGAGCGTTTTTTTCGATGCCAACCTAACCAGAGTGACGGGAGCGGCACAATTCAGAAAAAGTGCTCAGCTCGCCGAGAAAATGCGATTTAAGCAATAAAATTAAAAATGCTTATAAAACATAAACCAAACGTTGGAGGTGGTCATTTCTTAATGCGCAGTAATAAACTCGGCACTCTAAAGCACCCGAGAGCGTTTTTTTTCGATGCCAACCTAACCAGAGTGACGGGAGCGGCACAATTCAGAAAAAGTGCATGCTCAGCTCGCCGAGAAAATGCGATTTAAGCAATAAAATTAAAAATACTTATAAAACATAAACCAAACGTTGGAGGTGGTCATTTCTTAATGCGCAGTAATAAACTCGGCACTCTAAAGCACCCGAGAGCGTTTTTTTCGATGCCAACACTGTAAAAAAAATTCCGTTGTTTTTACAGAATAAATCTGGCAGCTGGGGTTGCCAGAATAATTCTGTAAAAAATACAGTCAAAATGTAAACGATTTTACAGAGCAACCTGTAAATCATACAGCTTTAAACTGTACAAAAAGTACAATCTACATTGGTAGATTTAACAGCTATGTTCTGCTGAATAAGCATGAATATGCAGCTATAAAACTAATAATTTTAGTAAAGTTTGCAATGAATTGATGTCAATTCTACATCCAATCTCATTCAACTTTACTGAAAAACCCCAAGTACATAACATAAATTTGCAGTAATAATTGTAGATTAAAAATGCAGTTTGACTGAATTTTTCTGCATGTTTAACTCAAATATTGATTCAAATATAATTATTTTTTTAGTATTAACAACTATATTTTACAGTCAAAGCAACAGCTTTATAGGCTCACTGAATTTACTCAATTACATTTTAATAAGCATAAAATCCTGTTCTGTTAAGTGTATCTTATATCAATCTAAAACTGAAAAGTCAAATTTAATTTTAAATGCACTGCCCTCAACATATGTGTAAGTGTTTAACCAATAACATGTAATTTAGTGAAAAGCCACAAGTTATACCCTGAGTTACCTTGCTGAGATAAAAAAAACAACAACAAAAATTACGGGTGTCTACAGAAGTTTATTAAACTCAAAGAAGTGAAGAAAATAATCTGTCCTCACTCAAGACACATTCGTATCATCGTATAAACATTAGAACAGAGTATGACAATTAAGTGAACCCTTCTCAATTGTTTTACGGATAATGGAGACATTTTTTTACTCTTAAATATATATTTGTAAATTTAATTGTAGCCAATATAAAGCATAAAATCTTGTTTTAGGACTGAAACATCTCAAATATAAACAGAAATGCCATACATAAGTATGCATGCTACCATTATTGCTCAACTTAAACTGTTTCTTTACAGTCAAAACAGATCAAATAATCCTTAGGCTATTTAATATGAACTCTAAGACATTTAAATAGAGTACTAGTTCCCTCACATCGAGTAACAAAATACTTGTAAATGACACAAACAAAAAAAATACTGGTCTACAAATACAGTCTACAAACTCGATAACAAGAAAGAGCCGAGGCAAACCTTTAAAATGACTAGGGGGCACATGACGTGCCACAAATCTCCCTCTTTTAAGTCCATGTTCAGACATCACGCCACTCATGATCCGAAAACTCCTGAATCAAGGTGATGACTCGAGGGTTCACATGAAGACGGGATGTGCTTGTCTTATCCACTTTAGTGCCCTTCTCTGGGTTGATGGAGAAAAAACATCTATGGAAATATGAGAAAAACAGACAATTGTATTCATAAAATAGCTTCACTGACAAATAGAAAATGATTGGCTACTCTCAAAACAGTAATTGACAAGTCATCTAAACCTGAGTCATGCTTGCAGTAATTTAAGGGCGTTTTCACATGCGTGGCCGTGCCCGAAACCAGCCAGAGAAAAATGATTTTTTTTTCTGTTCACATGGTGTCTTAGTCCTTACCAGGTCCGTACTGGACCTGAGTGACTGACTGGACCAAAACAGCAGGCAGCGGTATACAAACATTCTGTAGCAATCCAACAAACAAGAGAGTGAGAAGTACAGACGTAATAAAACGAGTGACGGCCTAGAATGACAACAAACGAAGAACTTGTTAGCAACAAGAGGCAAGAAGAGTGTTGTTACTAAACATGATGGCCCGTTCGAATTAAGATGTTGAAAACGATGCCTTGTTCATCCAGCGAGTTATCCGGTCACAAATTTGAGCCCGTAGAGCAAGGATGCTGCGTTGTTTTGGTCTGTTTATGGTCGCGTGGCGACGGTGACGTCACCGCCGCCTGGAGCCTGCGTCTGGTCTGGAGTACGGCCAGAGTCCGGTTTGTGTTCACATGATCCGTATCCACTCGTACCCGGACTCCGATACGACCTCCAAGGAAGGTTTCTCTGGCCCTATCCTGGCACGGTCCAGATTGTGTTCACATGGTACGAAACAAGTGGATTTTGAGCAAATATCATACCCAAATACGGATTTGAGTCCCTTGTGAAAACGCCCTAAGATTCATATCAGTTCACATTGGTAAAATCCATCAATCAAAAAGGACATACCTCTGCAGAAACTCCAGGGTTGATGCCAGCGCTGTAGGGTAATGGATGTTAAAGCAATAATAGCTTCCAAACAGCATGCACAGGGCAGAGATGAAGAAGGGGATGTTGTCACATACGATGTTTTGATCCACACTCAACATGAACTGTCTTGAAGTAAAGCAGGATCGTCCTAAATACAAAAAAAAAAGAAGGAAAAAAAAGGGGAAAAAAAAGAAAGGTTCAAACAAAATGTAGCCAGGCTGGCATTACTGAACACTTTAAGAAAACATTGAACATATATGCTTCTCAACCGTCACGGTTAATTTTCTTACTGTAAGTAGACAAAATTTAAGGCCACTTGACTAATATTCTTACACAACCAACAACACTGTGTAAAATTGATTTATCTTCAAATAGATTAAGCAAAAGAGAAAGATAAAAAGTGTAATATTAAATGTAAGAGATAATTATAAGAAAGAAATGTGAACTTACCACACACAACGATGGTGGGTGTCAAGGGAATCTGATCCATCTGTACTTCCACAGCCAGGCATGTGTCCTCCACATGATAGAACATTGCATCTTCCTTCTCATCAAAGTAGGACAGGAGAAGCAGCACCATCTCCTTAACATCTTCAGAGCAACCATTTAGCTCTCCCCTCATCATTTTTAACTTTGTGAGAGACTGAAAGAGGAGAGCAACTTTGAGCAGTAGTGTGCTTATTACTTATGCAAGACTTTTTTTGCATCATCTCACGGACCACAATTCTGACCATCTCCCTCCTTAGTCGTGGACTTGGTCGTTTTCCTCTTTCTAGTGACTGCATCAGTTCCTCTGAGAACCTGTCCCATGGTATGATGAAGTAATTTACCCAGTCTATGTCGGGGCTTGGACAGCTGTTTGGAGAGGTTGAGGTTGAACTTAGGGGTGAACCCGAAGGCAAAGATGTGGGAGGTCCCGGAGAGGCACAAACCGATGAGCTGCTTGTTTCAGGAGTCTGGCCTGTAAAACCACACACAAAGTGTTATTTGTTACACAATACAAATGTTTATGTTTCAAGTGGGCTACTTTAGAAAGGGCTTCTTCCTGTAGTGCAAAACTTGACTTACATCCAAGTTGCAAGGACTTTTCTGGCTTGTATCGGCCTCAATGCAGACAGTAAATCTGCCTCCTCAATGAACTGAAAATTATCATAAGTCTCTACACCAAGGGATTGTAAGGTTTCCTCTAGAATGTCTTTTGTCATCTCTGGAAGGTCAGGTAAGACCTCATTGACAGCGCTGCGTATAAAGGTTTGCTCCAAGTCCATCATTTCTGCAGGCAAGAAAGAATTATTTCACATTGCAAGATGGCAAGTAAAAGAAGACTATTAATTAATCATTGAGTCAAGTAACACATAACCTATACAAAAAAGTAACTTCTTAGAACGAGCAAACTGCTAACTTTTTCCCCCCCAGCCATTGTTATTTTATCTCAACATACATGTGCATTTTATTGTGGTTTCCCCACCAAACAAGTCAAGACAATGCTTATTTTGACAACACACTATGTTTTAGTGGAATGACTTGGTGCCCGTTAATAATGTATGATGGCAACGGATAAAAATCAGCTAAGTTGTCAATGTTAACACACTGCAACCTTGTACTGTGTTTTGTCACCGAGTACAGATGATATTCAGAATGATAGTCAGCCCTATGTATATCCACTACAAAATACACAGCTGCATCATTTTGAATCAAAACGATCAGAAGAATACTGAGAAATGTTTTTTTCTGAATATGCCACTTATGCTTTCAATGGAGCATGCTCTATGTTTCCTGGACATATGAGCAGTGAATGATGATTTCACAGTAAATGTATTTTTACAACCAGTTACTGGACATGTCACAGGTCGCCCCTCCACTATATGCTCCTTTAAGTGGGTGACAAGTTCATTCACCGTGTGAAAGTTGCGGTCACACATAGAAACGGCACATTTGAGATCTGTAACAACTGCACTATTGGTAACAGAGGGACGCGGCACGTTGTGAACCCGATAAAAATGAGCTTTAAAAGATGCATAGGTACAAAATGTCCGCTTGCAGTCACTACCAACGCATTTGAAAAAACAGTGGGGTTCATTTCTATGAACTCTACAATGCAGCACGTAGCCCCTCGTTGTCTCTATTGCTTTGCTGCAAAACCCGCAAGTAATCATTTTGAGCAAACTAAGCTGACAAATAACATGGACTAATGTTGGAGAAAAGGCCACATTTTCCCTCCCTTTTTAATTTTAGATGGAGAAAAAAAATGGACAAAAGCATAGTTAAGTTCGCGATGAAAACTCACAAAATGCCCGCTTGTTGTAAGCGCGAAATACACTTGGGAAAAAAAAAACGTCGACGTCTTTAGCTAGCTTGGCTGTACATACACAAAAACGCCTTTTGCACAATCGCAAAGTCCAATGAAAAATCCGAACATAAGGATTTTGACCATAGAAAGATTTCAGTGGTACGTTTGTTTTAGCAATAAACAAGCTGAATAAGAAAATGCTAGCTAAGAGTCAGCTCCAATTTACACGTATGTGCGGGCGCATGCACGTATGTGTGTGTGTGTGCGTGTGCGTGCGTTTTGGTGATAAACAATTAGCTAAGCTAAGTATACCCCAAAACTGCTAAAAGTCGAGTTAGCCACGCTAGTCAGCGTTATAACAGCGGTCATAAACAGAGCTAGTGTATATAAATATATTTTAATTAGCTAAGCTAAGTATACCCCAAAACTGCCAAAAGTCGAGTTAGCCCCGCTAGTCAGCGTTATAACAACGGTCATAAACAGAGCTAGTGTATATATATATATTTTAATCTTAGGTGACTTCAGTGGTTGAGCAGAACAATTTCAAACAACGTCAATTTTAAGCTTACCAGTATTACATGTCACGGTCCTCTGCCTTATCATGTAATCGCAGCTCCAAGTTGTGTTTTCTTTCGCAGCTCCAAGTTGTAGCAGCACGAACCGAGGGCGTCAGTGTAGTAGACTTGCACTTGCCTGAAATGGCGGGCTGGGCACGCACGAGCCGTTAAACTTTGAAAAGCGCGGACTGAAACCTCTCGCGATGGTTCAGTGGTGCAATGAAATAAATAATTTTCCACAGTGGGTGTTATTCAATGACAGTGTTATTAGCCATAATTACATAACCGTCCATGGTGCACTTACCTCGAGAAAACAACATTAATGAAAACATTACACTTAATTTAAATACAGTCTTTTACATTTTTTTCAGTAATATTTTAGTTTAACACTGTGGTGATGTTTGAAACACATAAGATCTTTTGTCACTAAAGGATAAAATTGTTTAATTTTTCAAATATACAAACTACAAGCCTCTTAATTTATTTCCTGAAACATATTTCATGAAATATATTAAGAGTTACGAATCACGAATGGTCAAAGCTGGCCTGCCATGAGGTTCTGTTTTCCAAATAAATAAATCAGGTAATGAAAATAAGAAATCATGGTGTATGCTGTTTGTTGTTGTTCTTTGAAAAAGGAAAAGTGAAAGGGAATTGGTAGCTATCATTTTGCATACAAACAATGCAACACAACACTGACCCATGGCCCCCAATTACTTTTTAAGTTTTGGCCTGGTGAAAAGTTTGGACAATCTCCATTTGTAATCCTTCAATTTTACAGTTGTAACCTATTTATTTTCTCTTAAATTAGTTTGCAATGTGCGTTATACAAATGATAAGGCTATATGGTTTCTTTCTGTAAAAATCAATTAACTTGACAAAAAATGACCATTATTTTAACACTGACATTACGTAGTTTTAACTGTACTGTATTGTTAAATAACTTGACAAAAAATGACCATTATTTTAACAGTGACATTCCGTAGTTTTAACTGTACTGTATTGTTTTTTTGTATTACAGGTTTTCTTAGTTAAAGTTACAACAATATGTAGATTCTACAAAGAAATGTGATTATGTGAACATATTTTTACTTTAAAATTAACAGTTATGTTTAGTTCTGTATTTAACAAAGTATTTCAGTCAATTGAACATTGTTTCGTTGTTTTCCTGTTTACATGTTTTTGCTGTCACGATTTTACAGCACTTTACTGTCAATTTCACGATCTTTTCTTACAGTGAACCTAACCACAGTGACGGGAGCGGCACAATTCAGAAAAAAGTGCTCAGCTCGCCGAGAAAATGCGATTTAAGCAATAAAATTAAAAATGCTTATAAAACATAAACCAAACGTTGGAGGTGGTCATTTCTTAATGCGCAGTAATAAACTCGGCACTCTATAGCACCCGAGAGCGTTTTTTTCGATGCCAACTTAACCAGAGTGACGGGAGCGGCGCAATTCAGAAAAAGCGCTCAGCTCGCCGAGAAAATGCGATTTAAGCAATAAAATTAAAAATGCTTATAAAACATAAACCAAACGTTGGAGGTGGTCATTTCCTAATGCGCAGTAATAAACTCGGCACTCTAAAGCACCCGAGAGCGTTTTTTTCGATGCCAACCTAACCAGAGTGACGGGAGCGGCACAATTCAGAAAAAGTGCTCAGCTCGCCGAGAAAATGCGATTTAAGCAATAAAATTAAAAATGCTTATTAAACATAAACCAAACGTTGGAGGTGGTCATTTCTTCATGCGCAGTGAATAACTCGGCACTCTAAAGCACCCGAGAGCGTTTTTTTCGATGCCAACCTAACCAGAGTGACGGGAGCGGCACAATTCAGAAAAAGCGCTCAGCTCGCCGAGAAAATGCGATTTAAGCAATAAAATTAAAAATGCTTATTAAACATAAACCAAACATTGGAGGTGGTCATTTCTTCATGCGCAGTGAATAACTCGGCACTCTAAAGCACCCGAGAGCGTTTTTTTTTTATGCCAACCTAACCAGAGTGACGGGAGCGGCACAATTCAGAAAAAGCGCTCAGCTCGCCGAGAAAATGCGATTTAAGCAATAAAATTAAAAATGCTTATAAAACATAAACCAAACGTTGGAGGTGGTCATTTCTTCATGCGCAGTGATAAACTCGGCACTCTAAAGCACCCGAGAGCGTTTTTTTCGATGCCAACCTAACCAGAGTGACGGGAGCGGCACAATTCAGAAAAAGTGCTCAGCTCGCCGAGAAAATGCGATTTAAGCAATAAAATTAAAAATGCTTATAAAACATAAACCAAACGTTGGAGGTGGTCATTTCTTCATGCGCAGTGAATAACTCGGCACTCTAAAGCACCCGAGAGCGTTTTTTTCGATGCCAACCTAACCAGAGTGACGGGAGCGGCACAATTCAGAAAAAGTGCTCAGCTCGCCGAGAAAATGCGATTTAAGCAATAAAATTAAAAATGCTTATAAAACATAAACCAAACGTTGGAGGTGGTCATTTCTTAATGCGCAGTAATAAACTCGGCACTCTAAAGCACCCGAGAGCGTTTTTTTCGATGCCAACCTAACCAGAGTGACGGGAGCGGCACAATTCAGAAAAAGTGCTCAGCTCGCCGAGAAAATGCGATTTAAGCAATAAAATTAAAAATGCTTATAAAACATAAACCAAACGTTGGAGGTGGTCATTTCTTAATGCGCAGTAATAAACTCGGCACTCTAGAGCACCCGAGAGCGTTTTTTTCGATGCCAACCTAACCAGAGTGACGGGAGCGGCACAATTCAGAAAAAGTGCTCAGCTCGCCGAGAAAATGCGATTTAAGCAATAAAATTAAAAATGCTTATAAAACATAAACCAAACGTTGGAGGTGGTCATTTCTCAATGCGCAGTAATAAACTCGGCACTCTAAAGCACCCGAGAGCGTTTTTTTCGATGCCAACCTAACCAGAGTGACGGGAGCGGCACAATTCAGAAAAAGTGCTCAGCTCGCCGAGAAAATGCGATTTAAGCAATAAAATTAAAAATGCTTATAAAACATAAACCAAACGTTGGAGGTGGTCATTTCTTAATGCGCAGTAATAAACTCGGCACTCTAAAGCACCCGAGAGCGTTTTTTTCGATGCCAACCTAACCAGAGTGACGGGAGCGGCACAATTCAGAAAAAGTGCTCAGCTCGCCGAGAAAATGCGATTTAAGCAATAAAATTAAAAATGCTTATAAAACATAAACCAAACGTTGGAAGTCGTCATTTCTTCATGCGCAGTGATAAACTCGGCACTCTAAAGCACCCGAGAGCGTTTTTTTCGATGCCAACCTAACCAGAGTTACGGGAGCGGCACAATTCAGAAAAAGCGCTCAGCTCGCCGAGAAAATGCGATTTAAGCAATAAAATTAAAAATGCTTATAAAACATAAACCAAACGTTGGAGTGGTCATTTCTTCATGCGCAGTGATAAACTCGGCACTCTAAAGCACCCGAGAGCGTTTTTTTCGATGCCAACCTAACCAGAGTGACGGGAGCGGCACAATTCAGAAAAAGCGCTCTGCTCGCCGAGAAAATGCGATTTAAGCAATAAAATTAAAAATGCTTATAAAACATAAACCAAACGTTGGAGGTGGTCATTTCTTCATGCGCAGTGATAAACTCGGCACTCTAAAGCACCCGAGAGCGTTTTTTTCGATGCCAACCTAACCAGAGTGACGGGAGCGGCACAATTCAGAAAAAGTGCTCAGCTCGCCGAGAAAATGCGATTTAAGCAATAAAATTAAAAATGCTTATAAAACATAAACCAAACGTTGGAGGTGGTCATTTCTTCATGCGCAGTGAATAACTCGGCACTCTAAAGCACCCGAGAGCGTTTTTTTCGATGCCAACCTAACCAGAGTGACGGGAGCGGCACAATTCAGAAAAAGTGCTCAGCTCGCCGAAAAAATGCGATTTAAGCAATAAAATTAAAAATGCTTATAAAACATAAACCAAACGTTGGAGGTGGTCATTTCTTAATGCGCAGTAATAAACTCGGCACTCTAAAGCACCCGTGAGCGTTTTTTTCGATGCCAACCTAACCAGAGTGACGGGAGCGGCACAATTCAGAAAAAGTGCTCAGCTCGCCGAGAAAATGCGATTTAAGCAATAAAATTAAAAATGCTTATAAAACATAAAACAAACGTTGGAGGTGGTCATTTCTTCATGCGCAGTGATAAAGTCGGCACTCTCAAGCACCCGAGAGCGTTTTTTTCGATGCCAACCTAACCAGAGTGACGGGAGCGGCACAATTCAGAAAAAGTGCTCAGCTCGCCGAGAAAATGCGATTTAAGCAATAAAATTAAAAATGCTTATTAAACATAAACCAAACGTTGGAGGTGGTCATTTCTTCATGCGCAGTGATAGACTCGGCACTCTAAAGCACCCGAGAGCGTTTTTTTCGATGCCAACCTAACCAGAGTGACGGGAGCGGCACAATTCAGAAAAAGTGCTCAGCTCGCCGAGAAAATGCGATTTAAGCAATAAAATTAAAAATGCTTATAAAACATAAACCAAACGTTGGAGGTGGTCATTTCTTCATGCGCAGTGATAAACTTGGCACTCTAAAGCACCCGAGAGCGTTTTTTTCGATGCCAACCTAACCAGAGTGACGGGAGCGGCACAATTCAGAAAAAGTGCTCAGCTCGCCGAGAAAATGCGATTTAGGCAATAAAATTAAACATGCTTATAAAACATAAACCAAACGTTGGAGGTGGTCATTTCTTAATGCGCAGTAATAAACTCGGCACTCTAAAGCACCCGAGAGCGTTTTTTTCGATGCCAACCTAACCAGAGTGACGGGAGCGGCACAATTCAGAAAAAGCGCTCAGCTCGCCGAGAAAATGCGATTTAAGCAATAAAATTAAAAATGCTTATAAAACATAAACCAAACGTTGGAGGTGGTCATTTCTTCATGCGCAGTGAATAACTCGGCACTCTAAAGCACCCGAGAGCGTTTTTTTTCGATGCCAAGTGACGGGAGCGGCACAATTCAGAAAAAGTGCTCAGC
The DNA here is from genome assembly GCF_033458585.1 of Syngnathus typhle. Taxonomy (NCBI): domain Eukaryota; kingdom Metazoa; phylum Chordata; class Actinopteri; order Syngnathiformes; family Syngnathidae; genus Syngnathus; species Syngnathus typhle. The sequence goes on along the minus strand of NC_083738.1, from coordinate 937,175 downwards.
TCGCCGAGAAAATGCGATTTAAGCAATAAAATTAAAAATGCTTATAAAACATAAACCAAACGTTGGAGGTGGTCATTTCTTAATGCGCAGTGAATAACTCGGCACTCTAAAGCACCCGAGAGCGTTTTTTTCGATGCCAACCTAACCAGAGTGACGGGAGCGGCACAATTCAGAAAAAGCGCTCAGCTCGCCGAGAAAATGCGATTTAAGCAATAAAATTAAAAATGCTTATAAAACATAAACCAAACGTTGGAGGTGGTCATTTCTTAATGCGCAGTAATAAACTCGGCACTCTAAAGCACCCGAGAGCGTTTTTTTCGATGCCAACCTAACCAGAGTGACGGGAGCGGCACAATTCAGAAAAAGTGCTCAGCTCGCCGAGAAAATGCGATTTAAGCAAAAAAATTAAAAATGCTTACAAAACATAAACCAAACGTTGGAGGTGGTCATTTCTTAATGCGCAGTAATAAACTCGGCACTCTAAAGCACCCGAGAGCGTTTTTTTCGATGCCAACCTAACCAGAGTGACGGGAGCGGCACAATTCAGAAAAAGCGCTCAGCTCGCCGAGAAAATGCGATTTAAGCAATAAAATTAAAAATGCTTATAAAACATAAACCAAACGTTGGAGGTGGTCATTTCTTCGTGCGCAGTGAATAACTCGGCACTCTAAAGCACCCGAGAGCGTTTTTTTCGATGCCAACCTAACCAGAGTGACGGGAGCGGCACAATTCAGAAAAAGTGCTCAGCTCGCCGAGAAAATGCGATTTAAGCAATAAAATTAAAAATGCTTATAAAACATAAACCAAACGTTGGAGGTGGTCATTTCCTAATGCGCAGTAATAAACTCGGCACTCTAAAGCACCTGAGAGCGTTTTTTTCGATGCCAACCTAACCAGAGTGACGGGAGCGGCACAATTCAGAAAAAGTGCTCAGCTCGCCGAGAAAATGCGATTTAGGCAATAAAATTAAAAATGCTTATAAAACATAAACCAAACGTTGGAGGTGGTCATTTCTTAATGCGCAGTAATAAACTCGGCACTCTAAAGCACCCGAGAGCGTTTTTTTCGATGCCAACCTAACCAGAGTGACGGGAGCGGCACAATTCAGAAAAAGCGCTCAGCTCGCCGAGAAAATGCGATTTAAGCAATAAAAATAAAAATGCTTATAAAACATAAACCAAACGTTGGAGGTGGTCATTTCTTCATGCGCAGTGAATAACTCGGCACTCTAAAGCACCCGAAAGCGTTTTTTTCGATGCCAAGTGACGGGAGCGGCACAATTCAGAAAAAGTGCTCAGCTCGCCGAGAAAATGCGATTTAAGCAATAAAATTAAAAATGCTTATAAAACATAAACCAAACGTTGGAGGTGGTCATTTCTTAATGCTCAGTAATAAACTCGGCACTCTAAAGCACCCGAGAGCGTTTTTTTCGATGCCAACCTAACCAGAGTGACGGGAGCGGCACAATTCAGAAAAAGTGCTCAGCTCGCCGAGAAAATGCGATTTAAGCAATAAAATTAAAAATGCTTATAAAACATAAACCAAACGTTGGAGGTGGTCATTTCTTAATGCGCAGTAATAAACTCGGCACTCTAAAGCACCCGAGAGCGTTTTTTTCGATGCCAACCTAACCAGAGTGACGGGGGCGGCACAATTCAGAAAAAGTGCTCAGCTCGCCGAGAAAATGCGATTTAAGCAATAAAATTAAAAATGCTTATTAAACATAAACCAAACGTTGGAGGTGGTCATTTCTTCATGCGCAGTGAATAACTCGGCACTCTAAAGCACCCGATAGCGTTTTTTTCGATGCCAACCTAACCAGAGTGACGGGAGCGGCACAATTCAGAAAAAGTGCTCAGCTCGCCGAGAAAATGCGATTTAAGCAATAAAATTAAAAATGCTTATAAAACATAAACCAAACGTTGGAGGTGGTCATTTCTTAATGCGCAGTAATAAACTCGGCACTCTAAAGCACCCGAGAGCGTTTTTTTCGATGCCAACCTAACCAGAGTGACGGGAGCGGCACAATTCAGAAAAAGTGCTCAGCTCGCCGAGAAAATGCGATTTAAGCAATAAAATTAAAAATGCTTATAAAACATAAACCAAACGTTGGAGGTGGTCATTTCTTAATGCGCAGTAATAAACTCGGCACTCTAAAGCACCCGAGAGCGTTTTTTTCGATGCCAACCTAACCAGAGTTACGGGAGCGGCACAATTCAGAAAAAGCGCTCAGCTCGCCGAGAAAATGCGATTTAAGCAATAAAATTAAAAATGCTTATAAAACATAAACCAAACGTTGGAGGTGGTCATTTCTTCATGCGCAGTGAATAACTCGGCACTCTAAAGCACCCGAGAGCGTTTTTTTCGATGCCAACCTAACCAGAGTGACGGGAGCGGCACAATTCAGAAAAAGTGCTCAGCTCGCCGAGAAAATGCGATTTAAGCAATAAAATTAAAAATGCTTATAAAACATAAACCAAACGTTGGAGGTGGTCATTTCTTAATGCGCAGTAATAAACTCGGCACTCTAAAGCACCCGTGAGCGTTTTTTTCGATGCCAACCTAACCAGAGTGACGGGAGCGGCACAATTCAGAAAAAGTGCTCAGCTCGCCGAGAAAATGCGATTTAAGCAATAAAATTAAAAATGCTTATAAAACATAAACCAAACGTTGGAGGTGGTCATTTCTTCATGCGCAGTGATAAAGTCGGCACTCTAAAGCACCCGAGAGCGTTTTTTTCGATGCCAACCTAACCAGAGTGATGGGAGCGGCACAATTCAGAAAAAGTGCTCAGCTCGCCGAGAAAATGCGATTTAAGCAATAAAATTAAAAATGCTTATTAAACATAAACCAAACGTTGGAGGTGTTCATTTCTTCATGCGCAGTGATAAACTCGGCACTCTAAAGCACCCGAGAGCGTTTTTTTCGATGCCAACCTAACCAGAGTGACGGGAGCGGCACAATTCAGAAAAAGTGCTCAGCTCGCCGAGAAAATGCGATTTAAGCAATAAAATGAAAAATGCTTATAAAACATAAACCAAACGTTGGAGGTGGTCATTTCTTAATGTGCAGTAATAAACTCGGCACTCTAAAGCACCCGAGAGCGTTTTTTTCGATGCCAACCTAACCAGAGTGACGGGAGCGGCACAATTCAGAAAAAGTGCTCAGCTCGCCGAGAAAATGCGATTTAAGCAATAAAATTAAAAATGCTTATTAAACATAAACCAAACGTTGGAGGTGGTCATTTCTTCATGCGCAGTGAATAACTCGGCACTCTAAAGCACCCGAGAGCGTTTTTTTCGATGCCAACCTAACCAGAGTGACGGGAGCGGCACAATTCAGAAAAAGCGCTCAGCTCGCCGAGAAAATGCGATTTAAGCAATAAAATTAAAAATGCTTATTAAACATAAACCAAACGTTGGAGGTGGTCATTTCTTCATGCGCAGTGAATAACTCGGCACTCTAAAGCACCCGAGAGCGTTTTTTTCGATGCCAACCTAACCAGAGTGACGGGAGCGGCACAATTCAGAAAAAGCGCTCAGCTCGCCGAGAAAATATGATTTAAGCAATAAAATTAAAAATGCTTATAAAACATAAACCAAACGTTGGAGGTGGTCATTTCTTCATGCGCAGTGATAAACTCGGCACTCTAAAGCACCCGAGAGCGTTTTTTTCGATGCCAACCTAACCAGAGTGACGGGAGCGGCACAATTCAGAAAAAGTGCTCAGCTCGCCGAGAAAATGCGATTTAAGCAATAAAATTAAAAATGCTTATAAAACATAAACCAAACGTTGGAAGTGGTCATTTCTTCATGCGCAGTGATAAACTCGGCACTCTAAAGCACCCGAGAGCGTTTTTTTCGATGCCAACCTAACCAGAGTGACGGGAGCGGCACAATTCAGAAAAAGTGCTCAGCTCGCCGAGAAAATGCGATTTAGGCAATAAAATTAAAAATGCTTATAAAACATAAACCAAACGTTGGAGGTGGTCATTTCTTCATGCGCAGTGAATAACTCGGCACTCTAAAGCACCCGAGAGCGTTTTTTTCGATGCCAACCTAACCAGAGTGACGGGAGCGGCACAATTCAGAAAAAGCGCTCAGCTCAACGAGAAAATGCGATTTAAGCAATAAAATTAAAAATGCTTATAAAACATAAACCAAACGTTGGAGGTGGTCATTTCTTAATGCGCAGTAATAAACTCGGCACTCTAAAGCACCCGAGAGCGTTTTTTTCGATGCCAACCTAACCAGAGTGACGGGAGCGGCACAATTCAGAAAAAGTGCTCAGCTCGCCGAGAAAATGCGATTTAAGCAATAAAATTAAAAATGCTTATTAAACATAAACCAAACGTTGGAGGTGGTCATTTCTTCATGCGCAGTGAATAACTCGGCACTCTAAAGCACCCGAGAGCGTTTTTTTCGATGCCAACCTAACCAGAGTGACGGGAGCGGCACAATTCAGAAAAAGCGCTCAGCTCGCCGAGAAAATGCGATTTAAGCAATAAAATTAAAAATGCTTATAAAACATAAACCAAACGTTGGAGGTGGTCATTTCTTAATGCGCAGTAATAAACTCGGCACTCTAAAGCACCCGAGAGCGTTTTTTTCGATGCCAACCTAACCAGAGTGACGGGAGCGGCACAATTCAGAAAAAGTGCTCAGCTCGCCGAGAAAATGCGATTTAAGCAATAAAATTAAAAATGCTTATAAAACATAAACCAAACGTTGGAGGTGGTCATTTCTTAATGCGCAGTAATAAACTCGGCACTCTAAAGCACCCGAGAGCGTTTTTTTCGATGCCAACCTAACCAGAGTGACGGGAGCGGCACAATTCAGAAAAAGTGCTCAGCTCGCCGAGAAAATGCGATTTAAGCAATAAAATTAAAAATGCTTATTAAACATAAACCAAACGTTGGAGGTGGTCATTTCTTCATGCGCAGTGAATAACTCGGCACTCTAAAGCACCCGAGAGCGTTTTTTTCGATGCCAACCTAACCAGAGTGACGGGAGCGGCACAATTTAGAAAAAGTGCTCAGCTCGCCGAGAAAATGCGATTTAAGCAATAAAATTAAAAATGCTTATAAAACATAAACCAAACGTTGGAGGTGGTCATTTCTTCATGCGCAGTGAATAACTCGGCACTCTAAAGCACCCGAGAGCGTTTTTTTCGATGCCAACCTAACCAGAGTGACGGGAGCGGCACAATTCAGAAAGAGTGCTCAGCTCGCCGAGAAAATGCGATTTAAGCAATAAAATTAAAAATGCTTATAAAACATAAACCAAACGTTGGAGGTGGTCATTTCTTAATGCGCAGTAATAAACTCGGCACTCTAAAGCACCCGAGAGCGTTTTTTTCGATGCCAACCTAACCAGAGTGACGGGAGCGGCACAATTCAGAAAAAGCGCTCAGCTCGCCGAGAAAATGCGATTTAAGCAATAAAATTAAAAATGCTTATAAAACATAAACCAAACGTTGGAGGTGGTCATTTCTTCGTGCGCAGTGAATAACTCGGCACTCTAAAGCACCCGAGAGCGTTTTTTTCGATGCCAACCTAACCAGAGTGACGGGAGCGGCACAATTCAGAAAAAGTGCTCAGCTCGCCGAGAAAATGCGATTTAAGCAATAAAATTAAAAATGCTTATAAAACATAAACCAAACGTTGGAGGTGGTCATTTCTTAATGCGCAGTAATAAACTCGGCACTCTAAAGCACCCGAGAGCGTTTTTTTCGATAACAACCTAACCAGAGTGACGGGAGCGGCACAATTCAGAAAAAGCGCTCAGCTCGCCGAGAAAATGCGATTTAAGCAATAAAATTAAAAATGCTTATTAAACATAAACCAAACATTGGAGGTGGTCATTTCTTCATGCGCAGTGAATAACTCGGCACTCTAAAGCACCCGAGAGCGTTTTTTTTTTATGCCAACCTAACCAGAGTGACGGGAGCGGCACAATTCAGAAAAAGCGCTCAGCTCGCCGAGAAAATGCGATTTAAGCAATAAAATTAAAAATGCTTATAAAACATAAACCAAACGTTGGAGGTGGTCATTTCTTCATGCGCAGTGATAAACTCGGCACTCTAAAGCACCCGAGAGCGTTTTTTTCGATGCCAACCTAACCAGAGTGACGGGAGCGGCACAATTCAGAAAAAGTGCTCAGCTCGCCGAGAAAATGCGATTTAAGCAATAAAATTAAAAATGCTTATAAAACATAAACCAAACGTTGGAGGTGGTCATTTCTTCATGCGCAGTGAATAACTCGGCACTCTAAAGCACCCGAGAGCGTTTTTTTCGATGCCAACCTAACCAGAGTTACGGGAGCGGCACAATTCAGAAAAAGCGCTCAGCTCGCCGAGAAAATGCGATTTAAGCAATAAAATTAAAAATGCTTATAAAACATAAACCAAACGTTGGAGGTGGTCATTTCTTCATGCGCAGTGATAAACTCGGCACTCTAAAGCACCCGAGAGCGTTTTTTTCGATGCCAACCTAACCAGAGTGACGGAAGCGGCACAATTCAGAAAAAGCGCTCAGCTCGCCGAGAAAATGCGATTTAAGCAATAAAATTAAAAATGCTTATAAAACATAAACTAAACGTTGGAGGTGGTCATTTCTTCATGCGCAGTGATAAACTCGGCACTCTAAAGCACCTGAGAGCGTTTTTTTCGATGCCAACCTAACCAGAGTGACGGGAGCGGCACAATTCAGATAAAGTGCTCAGCTCGCCGAGAAAATGCGATTTAAGCAATAAAATTAAAAATGCTTATAAAACATAAACCAAACGTTGGAGGTGGTCATTTCTCCATGCGCAGTGAATAACTCGGCACTCTAAATCACCCGAGAGCGTTTTTTTCGATGCCAACCTAACCAGAGTGACGGGAGCGGCACAATTCAGAAAAAGTGCTCAGCTCGCCGAGAAAATGCGATTTAAGCAATAAAATTAAAAATGCTTATAAAACATAAACCAAACGTTGGAGGTGGTCATTTCTTAATGCGCAGTAATAAACTCGGCACTCTAAAGCACCCGAGAGGGTTTTTTTCGATGCCAACCTAACCAGAGTGACGGGAGCGGCACAATTCAGAAAAAGTGCTCAGCTCGCCGAGAAAATGCGATTTAAGCAATAAAATTAAAAATGCTTATAAAACATAAACCAAACGTTGGAGGTGGTAATTTCTTAATGCGCAGTAATAAACTCGGCACTCTAGAGCACCCGAGAGCGTTATTTTCGATGCCAACCTAACCAGAGTGACGGGAGCGGCACAATTCAGAAAAAGTGCTCAGCTCGCCGAGAAAATGCGATTTAAGCAAAAAAATTAAAAATGCTTATAAAACATAAACCAAACGTTGGAAGTGGTCATTTCTTCATGCGCAGTGATAAACTCGGCACTCTAAAGCACCCGAGAGCGTTTTTTTCGATGCCAACCTAACCAGAGTTACGGGAGCGGCACAATTCAGAAAAAGCGCTCAGCTCGCCGAGAAAATGCGATTTAAGCAATAAAATTAAAAATGCTTATAAAACATAAACCAAACGTTGGAGGTGGTCATTTCTTCATGCGCAGTGATAAACTCGGCACTCTAAAGCACCCGAGAGCGTTTTTTTCGATGCCAACCTAACCAGAGTGACGGGAGCGGCACAATTCAGAAAAAGCGCTCACCTCGCCGAGAAAATGCGATTTAAGCAATAAAATTAAAAATGCTTATAAAACATAAACCAAACGTTGGAGGTGGTCATTTCTTAATGCGCAGTAATAAACTCGGCACTCTAAAGCACCCGAGAGCGTTTTTTTCGATGCCAATGAGGTAAATTTTAGATTCTAGGCGTCGCCGTATGTCACCTTAAATGGTGACTTAGCTGCAGTGAGGAGACCATAAGCTATTTTGGCTGGCCAGAGATGCCTCAGTTTCTGCAAGGTATAGCAACTTAGAATATAGAAGGGAGCAGCTGTTGTTATGCAGGGGAAAGCGTCTTCTACATGTCCTTCTTAGGACATTTGGGAGCAACGAGTAGACTAAAATACGAACAGCAGCTGCACCCCAAGTCATGACATCAACGGTTCGGGCAGGTATAAGATAGGCTTGTCTGCCAGAGGGGGGAGCTTTTTTGGGGCGAACATCTGTGCCGTCGAGAGCTGAACCATCTTTGCTTTTGGGGCCACTCAAACTTTTGGAGAGACATCACTTTGACATCGGTTGAATAAAATCTTTTCCCAATCAGCCGTGTGTCACTGGAGTGCTTGGCCGGGACAGCCATTGTCCACTGAGTGTTTTTTGGAGACCAGCGAAACAACAAAGACCATTCACCACATTTTTGGCGTCACGAACAGGATTCGTGTTCCCCCGGGGAATTCGCGCCCGCTTCCTGAGCGAGAATCCAGCGGTCGACCAGCGGCTGTCATTAAGGTGAGATGCTTCGCCCGCAGTTGCCGCGATATGCTCGGTTCTTGGACAGGTGGGGGGTCGGCCCCTTGAGGGGGGCAGTTACAACCGAATCTGATGTGGCCATGAGCTGTCTCGGGAGTAAGTTGTCTCTCCCAGTCAAAAAGTCGTCATAATTCGACTTTCAAAGGGGGAGTGGCCCCAAATAGAAGCAGCAAAGAAAAAATAAAATAAAAATAGAAAATAAATAAAAAATAAGAAATAAAAAGTGAACAGTAACTTAGAACTTAATGGGGAATGTGCACAGTGGAGTGAGTGACATGTCTGGTGAGAATGATGAATGATGAAAAAGAAAAAAGCCCGAAGTAGTGTGGCTCGTGACGGGACAGGTTGTCAGGGACATCGCTGTTGACCGTCACAATAAAAGAATGGTAGAAAGTCCCATAAAACGTGGACTTTAGTTTGGCGACAGATCCGATGGAGGATAGAAATTTTAGCTGTGTGAATGAGGCGAAAACACAGATACGATTGAACACTGTTGCGACAAGAGATAGCCACCCGCTTAGCCCCCAGACGGTTAAAATTCCTGGGACAAGCCGGGACACTGCAGTCGCACCTAATGGCTGTACGGGCCAAGTGCGGTTGCCAAGCTGTTCGGCGGACGTGGAAGTCTCCGTCAAAAGTCCGACATAAAAGGGAGGCTTGCGCTGACCGCGTTTGGCAAATAGGAAAAGTGCGCAGCCTTGGCATCCGTAACTGTGAGCATGAATGTGGAAGTGACCCGGTCAGACCCTTTTTTAAGGGTGCCGAAGTGGTCCGGTCAGACCCAGTTATGGGTGCCGAGATCCGGTCAGATTTTAAGGGTACCGAGGAAAATAAAGCGCGTAAGCCACGTCGTTTGGACACTGATCGAATTAGAAGTGTGTGGGGGTTACAAGGCTCCTCGATTTAAACGCTGGTGCAAGGAAATGAATAGGTAAACCCTGTGGGCTGTCATTTTTGAATACCGAGGTAGCTGGTGCGTTATCGCGGCAACGGTCCGATCCCGATTTGTCGAGGCGCACTGTAATAGCATGCACGTCTGTCAAAGTTTGATAAATTTGAGCCGGCGACAAAACCGCTATTGGACGAAGGTTTTGTGCGGCTGCTGTGTGAAAATGGAAAACGTGGAAAAGAGGCCTCTGGGGTTTTAATATTGATATAATTGGTAAAGTAATTTGTGTGCACACTTAAGTTAAATTCTGCAGAATAAAGGGGAGATATACAGCGCTATTAGGAACGAAACGAAACGACACAAAAGTTAAGTAAGACGTGCGTATTTGTCAGTGCATCTGCTCTGATGACAGTTAAAATGACCAAACTGCTCAACAGCAGTTGGAAAGAAGCAAAATGTGGAATGGATTCGAATCCCGTTGTATGTCTTTTGTGTCCGTGTGTAAATTTTGTGAACTCTGTCAGCTTAATGTTGTCTGTTTGAGCTTCCGAATGAATGGACGCGTGAGGCGTGTACTTGTTGGGCCCAGTAAGTGTGTGTGTAGGGGTGTGTGCGTGCGTGTTTGTGTGGGTGCGCGCGTGTCCGTAAGTACGTGTGTGTGTGTGTGTGAATGTGCTCATGAGCGCGCATGGGGGAGAGTTTGAGTGTTTGGAAAACCACCAAAAATAACGGATAGTAGAGTGCGCTCTCGTTGCTCTGGGGCGCGTGCACGCCTGCGGTGCCCGCGCGCGGGGGGAGATCTGGCGGTGGGTAGGGCAGGGAGTGGCCAACCTGTATCTGCCCACTGTGTTTAAGGCTGGCCCCTCCCCGCGCGGTGATGCCGAGGCGGGGCGCAGGGCCGAAGTTATGCCCAATTAAGGGGGCCTGCCCTGCCAGCAACGAGAGAAACTATGATAGAATGGTGGAAGACGGAATGCTGAAGGAGCAAAAGAATGCATGACCAACTGGAGAAATAGGAGCATGCGTGTGTTACCCAATACGACACTAATATAGATGTGCATGCAAGTGGAGACAACAAGTTGTGGCTGAAGAGGGTAGCCCCCTCGTAAATAATGGGGGACCCCATTAAGGCCAGCTGGCGCCACCTTTAGCATTCTGAGAGGAATGGCAAGGTGGAACTGAAGAAGAGCCCAACTTGTTAATTTAAATTGTGAAGGAGGACAAATTTAAAACAAATTAGTGATACTGCTTTGTTTCTTTGGAACTCTCCTCAATACTTCTGATTTTCTGTTTGCATAAAAAACCTGACGGCAGATACATCCGTTTTCTCCAGGAGGACAAAGAGACACAGACTGAACTTACCGGTCTTCTGGAGAAGAGCTTCGTGGAGCGCCGCATCCAAAATTCTTAAGGCCAGTGTGATTTATCCACAAACTCTTGCAGTTCACTCTCACCCGCAATCAAAGGATTATATAGCAGACTGACAACAGACTGATCATCATAAAGATTGTGAATAACTGTTTTTCAGACAAATCATCATCTCAAACATAAGTCGAGTGCTGGTACAGGAATAGTGCGTGCGGAGTACACCGAATTAAATATCAAGAAAGCGCATGACAATACGGTCCTAAGGGTCGCATCTGAAGTTGGCAAAATCTTATCTCAATTGTTTAATTGACATTGAATCAAAACAAAAAAAAAAAAAAAAAAAAAAAAAAATGGGAGAAAGGAGCTTTGCAAGCCCAATGATGACTACCCCCATAGAGGTGGTGTTGAGAAACAACCCGCTTATCAAGGGGGTCAAAGAAATATCTAAGAGATGGAATAAGAGATGGCCGGATATTGAAAGGCCTTGGCCGGTGGAAGGGACTTTTAACAGGGAAGTAATCGAGACTATACGAATACTTGTATCAGCATACAAGGCAGGAAATAAAAAAGGAAAAATAGGAGAAAAAAGGAAGGAAAAAAGAGAATGGGAATTGGGATTGTTGAAAATATTTGACGAAGAAGGACTCAAATTGAACCGAGAGTTCAAACAGAAAAAAGAGAAAATGACAGCTGAAATGCTGAAAAATGTGGAGGAAGCTAGGAAATTAATGGAAAAAGCAAACACGCCTTTTTCACATGTGTCCCCTGTTAAGAATCCCCCACCGTATGATGCGAGTGAAAACAACGGTAATGTCTATCCACAACTCCCGATAATCAACCAAGAAGGAAGTTACCAGCTGGAGACGGAGGATAAAGACATTGTCGAAACAGGAAGAGCGAAGACAACCATCATCATGCACCCCAGCCCTACCCACAAAAGAAATAAAACACGATTTGCGAAGCAAGGCACCTCTGACTACACCAGAAAGGAGGCGCGGTATGACAGCCAGAGTGACGCTGAAGGAGCAGCTGGGGGTTACGCCCCCATAATTAAAAGCATCTTAAAACGAGCGGAGGAAAAAGGACGCACTCCAGGGAAAAAGATTAGGACAAAAACATATTTTAGCAGTACCGACAGTGGGAGCGACAGTAGTGATGATGAGTGGGGCGGCAAGGTCCCAACGCCCACCTCATGCTCCACCCCCATGGCTATAGAGGATTGGAGACGAACGGCTTTAATAAGCATTAAGACTAAGAAAAAGCAATGCCTGGAGGAATTGGACTGGTGTGGGGAGCCCAGGGAGCAAGAGGAGCTGGAAGAAGAATTGCAAAGATTAGAAGTTGCTGAACGCGAGCTGAAGAAAGAAGCATCCAAGCTGCCGGCGAATCCCTTGGGTCATGGGCAAAGATCGAGGAGAGCACATACAATTCTGCCAGTGTTGGTAAGAGGACAACAGCTGGAATACAAGCCATGGCAGAATTCCGACATGTCAGCCATCCTTGAGAAGCTGCCCACCATTCAGGATGGAGCACACCCTTGGATATCCAAGTTGGAGGAGTGCATGGTGGGGACGCAGTTTGCGGTAGGCGACATCAAGAGGCTTCTGGCTAATGTGGTAGGAGTTCATACCATGAAAGACCTTTTGGGAAAAGCAGGGCTACATCGATTTACCACAACATCAGCGAATGACTCCGACCTGTTTGCAGCAGTCCGAGGCCAGATGTGGGGAGCACTGAGGGCAGCTTATCCGACCAATGCAAACCCCGATAACATTGTGATCGAACCCCTGGGACCGATGGAGAATGCACGCTCATACGTGGCAAGAGCGCATCAAACTTGGAGACACATTACTGGAAACGACCCGGACACAACCCAAATGGAAAAATCTATCTTGCGGGATAAGATCCAGAAGGGCCTGCCCCTGCAAGTGAGGAGTAAACTGGCTGAAGTAGTGGGACTGGGAAACATGACGACTACTGTCTACACCGATCACATAGCTCATCAAGTTGATTGGTTCCGCAAGAAGGAGATGGCCCAAAAGGAACAAGACCAAGAAGTGGTGAGGAGGCTGAACCAGGTGCAACTCGCGGACAATAAGAAGGAGAAGAAGCAGACAGTCGTGGTGCAAGCTCCACCACAACAAATCATATTACAGCCCACGCCCCCGCCTGGACAACCGCCGCAGTCAGCTATGGCAGCGCCCTTCAGTCCAGCCCCTCAATGGGGAAATAGACAGACCCATCTCTGGGGAGCCAAAGCCCGTGGAGACAGAGGATGGGCAGGAAGGCCGAATCTCCCGGGGGGCCTACAACAAAGACCTACTGTGTGTTACAATTGCGGGAGACCAGGCCACATGGCTCGCCACTGCGACAGACCCAACAACAGCTCCCCTGGAGGTGGCTTCAGAGGGGGCGTCAAACAACGAGTCCAAATGCCCCAAGGCCCGGTACACCCCTTTGGGGGCCCGGAGCCCGGATTTTAGGGGTGCCCAGAGTGCCCTAAGGGGGGATGTCAGCTGGTAGTGTCAGGTCCGGAACAGGAGCCAATAATAACAGTGAAAGTAAATGATCAACCATTAACAGCTATGGTTGACAGCGGAGCAGCTTTCACTTGTATCCGGCCCGAAGACGCTACACATCTCCCCATGTCCGGTCATTTCGTGCGGACAATAGGGTTCGAGGGTATTAAACAGCTGATCCCTTCCACAAGACCAGTAAAGCTCTGCTGGCAAGACCACACGATAAGAATACCAGTCCTGGTGTCAGACCGTACACCTATTGCCCTCCTTGGCAGAGATGCTTTGTGTGGATTAAACTGCACCATAAAGTGTTCCCCCGATGGATGTGAGATTGAAATCCCATACCAAGCGTGCCATCAGGTGATGATGCTGTCAGAGTCCAGGAAGTCAACGCCCACTGTATTTTGGGTGGGTAAGATCAGCGACGACCTGTTGGAACCATACAAGAACTGGGAAAAGTTTATCCACTCCAATAAACCAGGAGCAAGGACCCCCGAGTACCCGTTTCACTGTACATTACAATACCACAAAGACCTAACGCAGGCCCAGGCAGAAGAGTGGTTACGTCGGCAACCCCAGGGAGTGCAATTGAATGGGACTTGTATCGTCCTGGGACCACAGGGAGTGGCCATGAAGATACAGAGAGACATATACATCAACAAGGAATTCAAGGTCAAAAATAGCATCCCACATGTGACCTTGTTGGTGGCAGAGGACTGTGAGCAGCAACATGTGGGGGAGATGATGGTGGAGGCGGAGAGGCGCAAGTTTTCCCCGCTGGAAGGAAACGTTGCGCTGTGGGTGAGCGCTGATAAGCAGTATATGAAGATCATGATCTCAGCGCACGGACACGGACAACCACAAACGGTGCAGCTGTCGCACGACTCCATCCTCAGTATGGCGACTGATCAACTCAAAGAGGACATGTTACGGCAGGTCCCTGACTACCTGTGGTCGCGCCATAGTACAGATATTGGACTTGTAAAATCAGCGCAACCGGTAAAAGTGGATCTTCGGCCAGGCTGTAGGCCGCCGTGGAAAACACAGTATCCACTGAAAGAGGAAGCAGTTCAAGGGATCGAGACACAGATTGAAGGGCTGCTCGTGGCAAATGTGTTAAGAATAACGCAGACCCCTCTTAGTAATACGCCAATATTGCCCTTGAAAAAACCTGACAACACCCATCGGCTGGTACACGATCTTCGAGCAGTGAACGAGGTGGTAATTGACAATGTAGCCGATGTGCCGGATCCGCACACCCTGCTGGCACAGATACCGCCGGATGCTGAGTGCTTCTCAGTGGTGGACCTTTGTGGCGCCTTTTTCAGTGTCCCACTCAGCTGTGAATCACAAGGACTGTTCGGGTTTACGTTCAAGGGGCAGTTTTATCAATATCAGAGACTTCCTATGGGCTATAAACATAGCCCTCATGTGTTTAACAAAGTGTTAAAAGATGACCTCGAAGGGCTGGAACGACAGGTGCAGAGCACTGTTATTCAATATGTGGACGATATTATTGTCTGTGCCGTAGATGTTGAAACGTGTCACAAAGACTCAATCAAACTGTTGCAAATTTTGGCAGAAAATGGTCATAAAGTGTCCCAAAAGAAATTGCAATACTGTAAAAAACAAGTTGACTATTTGGGTCAGAAAATATCATGTGGACAGAGACGTATCTCAGATGGCCATTTGGAGGCGATACGGACGGCTCCGAAACCCAGAACCGTCAGGCAAATGTTAACATTTCTGGGAATAGCGGGCTATTCGGCCTCCTGGGTCGAAGAATACGCCAAATTGGTAGGGCCGCTAAGGGCTATGGTCAAAGACACAGGCAATAATGACCTCCACGCAACACTGGATTGGACACAGGATGGCCTTGTGGCGTTTGAAACAACCAAGGCAAGGTTGCAAGAGGCCCCGGCATTGGCTTTACCAGACTATTCCAAAAATTTCGTGTTATTCACGTCAATCTCAGCAGGGGGAAAGTTTGCATGTGCGATTCTTTGTCAGCCTACAGGCACCGGGTCTGGACCCCAACCTGTGGCCTATTATTCAACATCCTATTCCGAGGTGGAGATGGGACTGCCGCCTTGCTATAGAGCGATGGTGGGAGTCTATTTGATGTACGACAAAGCCTCTGCCATAACCATGGGCTATCCTGTGACCATTCTGACTCACCATAGTCTTCGGACTCTGTTGAACCATGGCAAGTACACCTTGACAGAGCCCCGGCTCCGGGACTATTACAGACTTTTCGAGCAAGAGGATGTCACTCTAGCAAGGTGTACTACTGTAAACCCAGCTGAATTTTTGCCAACTTCAGAGGACGGAGACCCTCACGATTGCTTACATGAGTCAGAAAAATACTCGAGATTACGGTCTGATTTGCAAGCCATCCCCTTGGGCGAGGCGGATCTCGAACTCTGGACGGACGGTTCTTGTTATCGAGTCGGGGAAAATTTGTGCGCTGGCTATGCAGTGGTACAAGCGCAAGGTCCTGAGTTTGTGACAATCAAAGCCGAAGTGGTACCACAACCAGCCTCGGCCCAGCTTGCTGAACTGGTGGGGTTAACGGAAGCGTGCTTGCTCGCGGAAGGGAAAAGAGTGACGATCTATACAGATTCCGCATACGCGCATAGTGTGTGCCACCTGTTTGGTGCTGTGTGGAGGAATCGGGGCTTCAAGAAAACTGACGGTTCCCCCATCCAGCATCATGCGCAGATAATGAGACTGCTGATGGCTATGAGGAAGCCCAGTGAAATAGCCATCGCGAAGTGTGCGGCCCACAAGTCCGATGCGTCCAGGGTCACGCAGGGAAACAAGATGGCAGACGAGGCAGCCAGGGCTGTCACGAAGGGAAGCCAGAAGGGAAGAGTTTTGTTAGTAACGCATGAGGTTGACCTCGAGGACAGGGTCACGCTCAGGGATGTGCTGTTGATGCAAACGGCAGTTAATCCGATGGACAAACATCTTTGGGCGCAGAGGGGGGCGAGTCAGGACTCTACCGGCGTTTGGAGAAATCACGAGGGTCTGATAGTGGCGCCGCCAGATTTGTTGGGACTGTTAATCCAGGAGGCACATGGGTTAGCCCATGTGTCAAGGGGGGAGGTGAAGCGAAAAATAACCGCAGAATATGGGTTTTGGGCGCCATATCTACTCGAACAAATCGACCAGGTCATTGGAAGATGTGTAATTTGTTTGAAAAACAATGTGAGGAGAGGGGTAGCCACCCCCACGGGTTACATCCCGACTCCTAATGGCCCCATGAGAGAACTAGTGATAGATTTCGTCGACATGATACAACCTGTTGAAGGGAAAAGATACATGTTGGTGGTCGTAGACCGATTCTCAAGATGGCCGGAGGCCTGTCCAACTAAACGAAAAGATGCTCAGTCTGTGGCCAAGTTTCTGTGCCGAGAAGTCATCAGCAGATGGGGTCTGCCGGATAGGATTTCTTCAGATAACGGGAGAGAGTTTGTGGATAAAACGGTCAAAATCATATTTCAAAAATTGGGAATTAAACAGCGGCTTGGCGCAGTATATCATCCACAAAGCCAAGGCATTTGTGAAAAAATGAACGGCGTTTTAAAAAATAGAATTTCCAAAATTTGTCAACATACAGGCTTGAATTGGATAGCTGCCTTACCACTGGCACTGATGGTCTGCAGGTCGAGTCAACTACGCGATTTGCATTTGACCCCACACGAATTGGCAACCGGTAGACGCATGCCTTCACCATGTTTGCGAACCAGTGGGAAAGGCCCAAGCCTGTCAATTTTGGAGGACGAAATGAAAGCCTATGTCAAACACTTAACCACGATACATAGGAATATTTCCACCTATGTTGTTGACAGGCAGAAACAAGAGGAGGCACAAGAGAGACTCGAGGCAAATACTAAAGACACTGTTCAGCCAGGAGACAAGGTGTATGTGAAAGTGTTCCGGCGCAAGTGGTTCAACGAAAGGCGGCAAGGGCCATTCGAAGTTGTCCGCTGTACCGGAACTGCGGTGCAAGTACAAGGGTCACCAACTTGGTACCATTTGACACACTGCGTCAAGGTGCCCAAAGATGAAGATCCCCAAAGAGGGAGGCGCGACTGCGAAACTGCAGAACCACTGCCAGAACAAGAATCGCCAGAGGGCCCGAATCGGGACAAAGATGGGCATGATCAAGCTGTGGTGGATAATGTGTCTGCTGAACCTGTCCCTGAGGACATCGCGGGCAGCACAGCCGACGACAGAGGAAACCAACAGTTCAACGATATCAATCGTGACGACGCACCCTCCCCAGGCGCAGATGACGACCCTCAGCACAACAACACTGAGCCAACTACCGCCAGAGGTAGTGCCCCCAGAGAACAACGCCACCCAGCAGGACCCAGCGGCGGACGCCCAGTCCGCCACAGAGTCCGGCCGGAGCGGTACATTGAGCAATGTTGAGGGAGTGTTGGGGGGGGCTGCAATACTGCCATGCAATTGCAGAAAGGAAGAAGGGTCCCTGTGCAGACGCACCGCCGAATGGGAAGACAACACCGGTAACATACTTGCCCTGGCCGGGCGAACACATACGGACAATGTGCTGTTATTAAATACATATAGGCGGTTTGAGGTGCTAGGAGATTGTGCTCTACTTCTGACAAAAATTGGCATAGATGATTTTGGGTACTATACGTGTACCTGTCTCAAACGGGGGGCGAGAAAAGCAGACCGCACGGGCGGTCATAAGACGGTGGACAGCATTAATTTCGTGACGTTGATGGAGAAAAAAGAAATTGCGAAACAGCATCCATACAGCCCCGGCGCGGAATGTGTCAAAGATGAAGAAGCAGTCGCCATGAATAATGTCGCCTTACCCGTGACGACAATTGGTAACAGCTTTGAAACACAGTCTGCCGCTTCAGGGACGCTCATGTCGGAGATAGAGGCTGTAGAGCCGACGCCTGACGTTCCGGAAAATGTCAACGAAGCACTGGCAGAATCAAACTGGTCCCCGGCAGAGGTGCAAGCCCATTTGCATGCCATGGCGAGGCGGGAGGCTGCATGGAAGGCTTATGGGTTCGATGCCTCGGCATTACCTGGGGTTGATGAATGGGCAGGAAAGAACATGTGGTATCAACTGATGGTGCATTCGATTAAATCGTCTAAGGCGGTGAGTGGGCCGTGTTTAGTAAGAGTGAAATCACCAAGTACGCTTAAGGCCGTGTTCCAGACCATACCGGTGCCGGTATCCGACAATTGCCAGCTTAGATTATTGCTTTGGTTGGTATACGAACAGTCGTGGAAGGCACCTGAAACCGACGCGCAGGTCAGGAAGATTTTCAAGCCCACAGGGGAGTGCGCCTGGATAAGCGAACTTCCCTACTTGGATTTGCTCGCCGTGCATGAGGACATCCAAGTCGCTGTGCCAGAATCCATAGATGTGCCATCTGTAAAGGTGCCCACCTGTTTTTGCTCTAATGTGACACATGGAGGGCCGGGGGTGCCTATGGGGGTGGCAGACTGCGACTATTACTCCATGCAATTCCCAGGAGAAGCATGGGGGCAGAGGGGAGCCGTCCATCCGGTGACCTTTGCTCTACCAGACTCCTATCAGGCGATTACTGTGATGGTGGCGAATCGCACGGTGCCTGGGAACACGACTGTAGGGAATCTTAGAGACATCTGGTGGGTTTGTGGAACTAGAGCTTATTTGTTTTTGCCGTATGGATGGATGGGTTGCTGCTATTCTGCCACCCTGAAGCTTCCGTTCGAGGTATTGGCGATTAGAAAGGGCCACAAGCCTGAGGAGAAGGCTTTTAGGGAGGTCCCTAGTAGGGCTAAGAGGGAGATGGCGGCGTTTCATACCACCGACGCGTATCATTGGAGAATTAGCTTGGGAGAAAAATGGGGCCTTGGGATTTTTCCCTGGTATGGGGTCACATTTTTGGCAGATCACATTGATAACATCACGTATACCCTTCAGGGGTTCGCGAATGAGACGATCAAGGGCTTCAGACAGTTGTCGCTTACCCAGAAGAGCCATCGGCTGACTCTGCTTAAACACGACATGGCTTTGGATTATATCTTGGCAAGGCAAGGGGGGTTGTGCGTAGCCCTAAATTTGACAGACGACGCTTGCTACACTTTGATCCCAGATAACACTGACAACATCACTAGTATCATCGACGCGCTTAGAGTCATTCGGGATTCTTTTGGGCCGTCCGAGGGCGCTGGTTGGTCAGCGACGAGCTGGATTCAGGATAGACTGGGACCTGTGGGAACGATAGTGGCGCAGGTGCTGGGGGCACTCGGGATATCGCTGTGTGTAATGTTTTGTTTTTGCACTGTGATAATGACTTGCGCGAAGGCCATGATTTTACGGTGGATAGGTGTGGTAATGCCGAGGGACCAGACCCAGATGCCGTTACTCCCGTTCGACCGCGATGCAGATCTGAAATGCGCGGATGGGATGCTAATAAATGATAGGTACTCGGACTAAAATTAACAGAGTGGCGATGAGGAAAAAGGAAAAAAAAAAAAGAAAAGAAAAAGAAATAATGATAATAATAATGAAATAAAGAACCGGGGATAGGACAGTGATGAGAGCGGAAAACCAGGTGTAGGGAACAAGAACACAGCACCAATGTCTTGGTATTCCGATTTTCAATTTTCTTTTGCTGTGTTGCATGATTCCAGTGTGATGTGGTCCACCGTACAGTGTTGCCCGGCCCTAGACAGACTTTAACACCTTCGTTATGTCAAAGTTGCATGTGTGCTTTGTGTTTCGTGCCATTGCCATCACTCGATACTGGCAGAAGTTCTCATTCGTTGCAGAACCCCTGGATGTGGACCGGGGCCGTGCAAGGGACTCTATGGACAGTGAACTGGACATAAGGACTTTGTATGGACAGCAGGCCCTGGGCAGGGGTACCTGGCACGACCCACCATGGGAAGATTCGGTGGACTGGACTCTGCCTCAGCGCACTCACACATGAGAAGGGGGGCTACATTTCGGGGTTTTGAGTCGATAAGCATGTTTTGATACCTCTTTGTTGTATACCTCGTTTTTTTTTTTTATTCCGTTTTTTATACCTCATCTTGTTAAATCATGGCATGTTGATTAGGTGACGATGCGACTTGACCGTTTGGCAGTCGTTGAACGTGTCATTTCTTTTTCTTACTTTTCTGTGAGCTCATACTGTTTTGTGATGTGTGCCAGGACTCCTTGTTACCTGGCTGACGCCAGGTGGAGGGAATCACTGGGGTTGTTAGAAAGGGCCTCCCTCTTTTTCCTTGTCATTAGACAGGCAGGTTTTTTCTCTCGAGGGAGGGCCGACAGCTTTTTGGGGTTTCTAACGGACCACGCCAAATTCATTACTTCCCAAATTATCGATGGTGTTACGGTATTACCTAAGGGGGGTGGTTATCGTCATTTGGAGGAGGTGGATTTCGATTTTCCTTATTTGTGGTTCCTGTGAGGCCCCAGGTTGCTGTCAGGGAGCTGTTGGATACCTAAAGAGTTTGAGCTTTCCTAGACAATGTAACCTTGCGTAGCATGTCTTGAGCGTGATTTAGGCTGCGAATTTCTAGGCCGTATTGTAGACGTGACTGTAAATTTTGGTTGGGTGAAGATTTTTGGATGTTTACCGATGTCATCTTTCTTTTTCGGACCGTTTTCGGGACATTTATAACGTCCCGGAGGGGGGAATGAGGTAAATTTTAGATTCTAGGCGTCGCCGTATGTCACCTTAAATGGTGACTTAGCTGCAGTGAGGAGACCATAAGCTATTTTGGCTGGCCAGAGATGCCTCAGTTTCTGCAAGGTATAGCAACTTAGAATATAGAAGGGAGCAGCTGTTGTTATGCAGGGGAAAGCGTCTTCTACATGTCCTTCTTAGGACATTTGGGAGCAACGAGTAGACTAAAATACGAACAGCAGCTGCACCCCAAGTCATGACATCAACGGTTCGGGCAGGTATAAGATAGGCTTGTCTGCCAGAGGGGGGAGCTTTTTTGGGGCGAACATCTGTGCCGTCGAGAGCTGAACCATCTTTGCTTTTGGGGCCACTCAAACTTTTGGAGAGACATCACTTTGACATCGGTTGAATAAAATCTTTTCCCAATCAGCCGTGTGTCACTGGAGTGCTTGGCCGGGACAGCCATTGTCCACTGAGTGTTTTTTGGAGACCAGCGAAACAACAAAGACCATTCACCACACCAACCTAACCAGAGTGACGGGAGCGGCACAATTCAGAAAAAGTGCTCAGCTCGCCGAGAAAATGCGATTTAAGCAATAAAATTAAAAATGCTTATAAAACATAAACCAAACGTTGGAGGTGGTCATTTCTCAATGCGCAGTAATAAACTCGGCACTCTAAAGCACCCGAGAGCGTTTTTTTCGATGCCAACCTAACCAGAGTGACGGGAGCGGCACAATTCAGAAAAAGCGCTCAGCTCGCCGAGAAAATGCGATTTAAGCAATAAAATTAAAAATGCTTATAAAACATAAACCAAACGTTGGAGGTGGTCATTTCCTAATGCGCAGTAATAAACTCGGCACTCTAAAGCACCCGAGAGCGTTTTTTTCGATGCCAACCTAACCAGAGTGACGGGAGCGGTACAATTCAGAAAAAGTGCTCAGCTCGCCGAGAAAATGCGATTTAAGCAATAAAATTAAAAATGCTTATTAAACATAAACCAAACGTTGGAGGTGGTCATTTCTTCATGCGCAGTGAATAACTCGGCACTCTAAAGCACCCGAGAGCGTTTTTTTCGATGCCAACCTAACCAGAGTGACGGGAGCGGCACAATTCAGAAAAAGCGCTCAGCTCGCCGAGAAAATGCGATTTAAGCAATAAAATTAAAAATGCTTATTAAACATAAACCAAACATTGGAGGTGGTCATTTCTTCATGCGCAGTGAATAACTCGGCACTCTAAAGCACCCGAGAGCGTTTTTTTCGATGCCAACCTAACCAGAGTGACGGGAGCGGCACAATTCAGAAAAAGCGCTCAGCTCGCCGAGAAAATGCGATTTAAGCAATAAAATTAAAAATGCTTATAAAACATAAACCAAACGTTGGAGGTGGTCATTTCTTCATGTGCAGTGATAAACTCGGCACTCTAAAGCACCCGAGAGCGTTTTTTTCGATGCCAACCTAACCAGAGTGACGGGAGCGGCACAATTCAGAAAAAGTGCTCAGCTCGCCGAGAAAATGCGATTTAAGCAATAAAATTAAAAATGCTTATAAAACATAAACCAAACGTTGGAGGTGGTCATTTCTTCATGCGCAGTGAATAACTCGGCACTCTAAAGCACCCGAGAGCGTTTTTTTCGATGCCAACCTAACCAGAGTTACGGGAGCGGCACAATTCAGAAAAAGCGCTCAGCTCGCCGAGAAAATGCGATTTAAGCAATAAAATTAAAAATGCTTATAAAACATAAACCAAACGTTGGAGGTGGTCATTTCTTCATGCGCAGTGAATAACTCGGCACTCTAAAGCACCCGAGAGCGTTTTTTTTCGATGCCAACCTAACCAGAGTGACGGGAGCGGCACAATTCAGAAAAAGTGCTCAGCTCGCCGAGAAAATGCGATTTAAGCAATAAAATTAAAAATGCTTATAAAACATAAACCAAACGTTGGAGGTGGTCATTTCTTCATGCGCAGTGAATAACTCGGCACTCTAAAGCACCCAAAAGCGTTTTTTTCGATGCCAACCTAACCAGAGTGACGGGAGCGGCACAATTCAGAAAAAGTGCTCAGCTCGCCGAGAAAATGCGATTTAAGCAATAAAATTAAAAATGCTTATAAAACATAAACCAAACGTTGGAGGTGGTCATTTCTTAATGCGCAGTAATAAACTCGGCACTCTAAAGCACCCGTGAGCGTTTTTTTTCGATGCCAACCAAACCAGAGTGACGGGAGCGGCACAATTCAGAAAAAGTGCTCAGCTCGCCGAGAAAATGCGATTTAAGCAATAAAATTAAAAATGCTTATAAAACATAAACCAAACGTTGGAGGTGGTCATTTCTTCATGCGCAGTGATAAAGTCGGCACTCTAAAGCACCCGAGAGCGTTTTTTTCGATGCCAACCTAACCAGAGTGACGGGAGCGGCACAATTCAGAAAAAGTGCTCAGCTCGCCGAGAAAATGCGATTTAAGCAATAAAATTAAAAATGCTTATAAAACATAAACCAAACGTTGGAGGTGGTCATTTCTTAATGCGCAGTAATAAACTCGGCACTCTAAAGCACCCGTGAGCGTTTTTTTCGATGCCAACCTAACCAGAGTGACGGGAGCGGCACAATTCAGAAAAAGTGCTCAGCTCGCCGAGAAAATGCGATTTAAGCAATAAAATTAAAAATGCTTATAAAACATAAACCTAACGTTGGAGGTGGTCATTTCTTCATGCGCAGTGATAAAGTCGGCACTCTAAAGCACCCGAGAGCGTTTTTTTCGATGCCAACCTAACCAGAGTGATGGGAGCGGCACAATTCAGAAAAAGTGCTCAGCTCGCCGAGAAAATGCGATTTAAGCAATAAAATTAAAAATGCTTATTAAACATAAACCAAACGTTGGAGGTGTTCATTTCTTCATGCGCAGTGATAAACTCGGCACTCTAAAGCACCCGAGAGCGTTTTTTTCGATGCCAACCTAACCAGAGTGACGGGAGCGGCACAATTCAGAAAAAGTGCTCAGCTCGCCGAGAAAATGCGATTTAAGCAATAAAATGAAAAATGCTTATAAAACATAAACCAAACGTTGGAGGTGGTCATTTCTTAATGTGCAGTAATAAACTCGGCACTCTAAAGCACCCGAGAGCGTTTTTTTCGATGCCAACCTAACCAGAGTGACGGGAGCGGCACAATTCAGAAAAAGTGCTCAGCTCGCCGAGAAAATGCGATTTAAGCAATAAAATTAAAAATGCTTATTAAACATAAACCAAACGTTGGAGGTGGTCATTTCTTCATGCGCAGTGAATAACTCGGCACTCTAAAGCACCCGAGAGCGTTTTTTTCGATGCCAACCTAACCAGAGTGACGGGAGCGGCACAATTCAGAAAAAGCGCTCAGCTCGCCGAGAAAATGCGATTTAAGCAATAAAATTAAAAATGCTTATTAAACATAAACCAAACGTTGGAGGTGGTCATTTCTTCATGCGCAGTGAATAACTCGGCACTCTAAAGCACCCGAGAGCGTTTTTTTCGATGCCAACCTAACCAGAGTGACGGGAGCGGCACAATTCAGAAAAAGCGCTCAGCTCGCCGAGAAAATGCGATTTAAGCAATAAAATTAAAAATGCTTATAAAACATAAACCAAACGTTGGAGGTGGTCATTTCTTCATGCGCAGTGATAAACTCGGCACTCTAAAGCACCCGAGAGCGTTTTTTTCGATGCCAACCTAACCAGAGTGACGGGAGCGGCACAATTCAGAAAAAGTGCTCAGCTCGCCGAGAAAATGCGATTTAAGCAATAAAATTAAAAATGCTTATAAAACATAAACCAAACGTTGGAGGTGGTCATTTCTTCATGCGCAGTGAATAACTCGGCACTCTAAAGCACCCGAGAGCGTTTTTTTCGATGCCAACCTAACCAGAGTGACGGGAGCGGCACAATTCAGAAAAAGTGCTCAGCTCGCCGAGAAAATGCGATTTAAGCAATAAAATTAAAAATGCTTATAAAACATAAACCAAACGTTGGAGGTGGTCATTTCTTAATGCGCAGTAATAAACTCGGCACTCTAGAGCACCCGAGAGCGTTTTTTTCGATGCCAACCTAACCAGAGTGACGGGAGCGGCACAATTCAGAAAAAGTGCTCAGCTCGCCGAGAAAATGCGATTTAAGCAATAAAATTAAAAATGCTTATAAAACATAAACCAAACGTTGGAAGTGGTCATTTCTTCATGCGCAGTGATAAACTCGGCACTCTAAAGCACCCGAGAGCGTTTTTTTCGATGCCAACCTAACCAGAGTGACGGGAGCGGCACAATTCAGAAAAAGTGCTCAGCTCGCCGAGAAAATGCGATTTAAGCAATAAAATTAAAAATGCTTATTAAACATAAACCAAACGTTGGAGGTGGTCATTTCTTCATGCGCAGTGAATAACTCGGCACTCTAAAGCACCCGAAAGCGTTTTTTTCGATGCCAACCTAACCAGAGTGACGGGAGCGGCACAATTCAGAAAAAGCGCTCAGCTCAACGAGAAAATGCGATTTAAGCAATAAAATTAAAAATGCTTATAAAACATAAACCAAACGTTGGAGGTGGTCATTTCTTAATGCGCAGTAATAAACTCGGCACTCTAAAGCACCCGAGAGCGTTTTTTTCGATGCCAACCTAACCAGAGTGACGGGAGCGGCACAATTCAGAAAAAGTGCTCAGCTCGCCGAGAAAATGCGATTTAAGCAATAAAATTAAAAATGCTTATTAAACATAAACCAAACGTTGGAGGTGGTCATTTCTTCATGCGCAGTGAATAACTCGGCACTCTAAAGCACCCGAGAGCGTTTTTTTCGATGCCAACCTAACCAGAGTGACGGGAGCGGCACAATTCAGAAAAAGCGCTCAGCTCGCCGAGAAAATGCGATTTAAGCAATAAAATTAAAAATGCTTATAAAACATAAACCAAACGTTGGAGGTGGTCATTTCTTAATGCGCAGTAATAAACTCGGCACTCTAAAGCACCCGAGAGCGTTTTTTTCGATGCCAACCTAACCAGAGTGACGGGAGCGGCACAATTCAGAAAAAGTGCTCAGCTCGCCGAGAAAATGCGATTTAAGCAATAAAATTAAAAATGCTTATAAAACATAAACCAAACGTTGGAGGTGGTCATTTCTTAATGCGCAGTAATAAACTCGGCACTCTAAAGCACCCGAGAGCGTTTTTTTCGATGCCAACCTAACCAGAGTGACGGGAGCGGCACAATTCAGAAAAAGTGCTCAGCTCGCCGAGAAAATGCGATTTAAGCAATAAAATTAAAAATGCTTATTAAACATAAACCAAACGTTGGAGGTGGTCATTTCTTCATGCGCAGTGAATAACTCGGCACTCTAAAGCACCCGAGAGCGTTTTTTTCGATGCCAACCTAACCAGAGTGACGGGAGCGGCACAATTTAGAAAAAGTGCTCAGCTCGCCGAGAAAATGCGATTTAAGCAATAAAATTAAAAATGCTTATAAAACATAAACCAAACGTTGGAGGTGGTCATTTCTTCATGCGCAGTGAATAACTCGGCACTCTAAAGCACCCGAGAGCGTTTTTTTCGATGCCAACCTAACCAGAGTGACGGGAGCGGCACAATTCAGAAAGAGTGCTCAGCTCGCCGAGAAAATGCGATTTAAGCAATAAAATTAAAAATGCTTATAAAACATAAACCAAACGTTGGAGGTGGTCATTTCTTAATGCGCAGTAATAAACTCGGCACTCTAAAGCACCCGAGAGCGTTTTTTTCGATGCCAACCTAACCAGAGTGACGGGAGCGGCACAATTCAGAAAAAGCGCTCAGCTCGCCGAGAAAATGCGATTTAAGCAATAAAATTAAAAATGCTTATAAAACATAAACCAAACGTTGGAGGTGGTCATTTCTTCGTGCGCAGTGAATAACTCGGCACTCTAAAGCACCCGAGAGCGTTTTTTTCGATGCCAACCTAACCAGAGTGACGGGAGCGGCACAATTCAGAAAAAGTGCTCAGCTCGCCGAGAAAATGCGATTTAAGCAATAAAATTAAAAATGCTTATAAAACATAAACCAAACGTTGGAGGTGGTCATTTCTTAATGCGCAGTAATAAACTCGGCACTCTAAAGCACCCGAGAGCGTTTTTTTCGATAACAACCTAACCAGAGTGACGGGAGCGGCACAATTCAGAAAAAGCGCTCAGCTCGCCGAGAAAATGCGATTTAAGCAATAAAATTAAAAATGCTTATTAAACATAAACCAAACATTGGAGGTGGTCATTTCTTCATGCGCAGTGAATAACTCGGCACTCTAAAGCACCCGAGAGCGTTTTTTTTTTATGCCAACCTAACCAGAGTGACGGGAGCGGCACAATTCAGAAAAAGCGCTCAGCTCGCCGAGAAAATGCGATTTAAGCAATAAAATTAAAAATGCTTATAAAACATAAACCAAACGTTGGAGGTGGTCATTTCTTCATGCGCAGTGATAAACTCGGCACTCTAAAGCACCCGAGAGCGTTTTTTTCGATGCCAACCTAACCAGAGTGACGGGAGCGGCACAATTCAGAAAAAGTGCTCAGCTCGCCGAGAAAATGCGATTTAAGCAATAAAATTAAAAATGCTTATAAAACATAAACCAAACGTTGGAGGTGGTCATTTCTTCATGCGCAGTGAATAACTCGGCACTCTAAAGCACCCGAGAGCGTTTTTTTCGATGCCAACCTAACCAGAGTTACGGGAGCGGCACAATTCAGAAAAAGCGCTCAGCTCGCCGAGAAAATGCGATTTAAGCAATAAAATTAAAAATGCTTATAAAACATAAACCAAACGTTGGAGGTGGTCATTTCTTCATGCGCAGTGATAAACTCGGCACTCTAAAGCACCCGAGAGCGTTTTTTTCGATGCCAACCTAACCAGAGTGACGGGAGCGGCACAATTCAGAAAAAGCGCTCAGCTCGCCGAGAAAATGCGATTTAAGCAATAAAATTAAAAATGCTTATAAAACATAAACTAAACGTTGGAGGTGGTCATTTCTTCATGCGCAGTGATAAACTCGGCACTCTAAAGCACCTGAGAGCGTTTTTTTCGATGCCAACCTAACCAGAGTGACGGGAGCGGCACAATTCAGAAAAAGTGCTCAGCTCGCCGAGAAAATGCGATTTAAGCAATAAAATTAAAAATGCTTATAAAACATAAACCAAACGTTGGAGGTGGTCATTTCTCCATGCGCAGTGAATAACTCGGCACTCTAAATCACCCGAGAGCGTTTTTTTCGATGCCAACCTAACCAGAGTGACGGGAGCGGCACAATTCAGAAAAAGTGCTCAGCTCGCCGAGAAAATGCGATTTAAGCAATAAAATTAAAAATGCTTATAAAACATAAACCAAACGTTGGAGGTGGTCATTTCTTAATGCGCAGTAATAAACTCGGCACTCTAAAGCACCCGAGAGGGTTTTTTTCGATGCCAACCTAACCAGAGTGACGGGAGCGGCACAATTCAGAAAAAGTGCTCAGCTCGCCGAGAAAATGCGATTTAAGCAATAAAATTAAAAATGCTTATAAAACATAAACCAAACGTTGGAGGTGGTAATTTCTTAATGCGCAGTAATAAACTCGGCACTCTAGAGCACCCGAGAGCGTTATTTTCGATGCCAACCTAACCAGAGTGACGGGAGCGGCACAATTCAGAAAAAGTGCTCAGCTCGCCGAGAAAATGCGATTTAAGCAAAAAAATTAAAAATGCTTATAAAACATAAACCAAACGTTGGAAGTGGTCATTTCTTCATGCGCAGTGATAAACTCGGCACTCTAAAGCACCCGAGAGCGTTTTTTTCGATGCCAACCTAACCAGAGTTACGGGAGCGGCACAATTCAGAAAAAGCGCTCAGCTCGCCGAGAAAATGCGATTTAAGCAATAAAATTAAAAATGCTTATAAAACATAAACCAAACGTTGGAGGTGGTCATTTCTTCATGCGCAGTGATAAACTCGGCACTCTAAAGCACCCGAGAGCGTTTTTTTCGATGCCAACCTAACCAGAGTGACGGGAGCGGCACAATTCAGAAAAAGCGCTCACCTCGCCGAGAAAATGCGATTTAAGCAATAAAATTAAAAATGCTTATAAAACATAAACCAAACGTTGGAGGTGGTCATTTCTTAATGCGCAGTAATAAACTCGGCACTCTAAAGCACCCGAGAGCGTTTTTTTCGATGCCAACCTAACCAGAGTGACGGGAGCGGCACAATTCAGAAAAAGTGCTCAGCTCGCCGAGAAAATGCGATTTAAGCAATAAAATTAAAAATGCTTATAAAACATAAACCAAACGTTGGAGGTGGTCATTTCTCAATGCGCAGTAATAAACTCGGCACTCTAAAGCACCCGAGAGCGTTTTTTTCGATGCCAACCTAACCAGAGTGACGGGAGCGGCACAATTCAGAAAAAGTGCTCAGCTCGCCGAGAAAATGCGATTTAAGCAATAAAATTAAAAATGCTTATAAAACATAAACCAAACGTTGGAGGTGGTCATTTCTTAATGCGCAGTAATAAACTCGGCACTCTAAAGCACCCGAGAGCGTTTTTTTCGATGCCAACCTAACCAGAGTGACGGGAGCGGCACAATTCAGAAAAAGCGCTCAGCTCGCCGAGAAAATGCGATTTAAGCAATAAAATTAAAAATGCTTATAAAACATAAACCAAACGTTGGAGGTGGTCATTTCCTAATGCGCAGTAATAAACTCGGCACTCTAAAGCACCCGAGAGCGTTTTTTTCGATGCCAACCTAACCAGAGTGACGGGAGCGGTACAATTCAGAAAAAGTGCTCAGCTCGCCGAGAAAATGCGATTTAAGCAATAAAATTAAAAATGCTTATTAAACATAAACCAAACGTTGGAGGTGGTCATTTCTTCATGCGCAGTGAATAACTCGGCACTCTAAAGCACCCGAGAGCGTTTTTTTCGATGCCAACCTAACCAGAGTGACGGGAGCGGCACAATTCAGAAAAAGCGCTCAGCTCGCCGAGAAAATGCGATTTAAGCAATAAAATTAAAAATGCTTATTAAACATAAACCAAACATTGGAGGTGGTCATTTCTTCATGCGCAGTGAATAACTCGGCACTCTAAAGCACCCGAGAGCGTTTTTTTCGATGCCAACCTAACCAGAGTGACGGGAGCGGCACAATTCAGAAAAAGCGCTCAGCTCGCCGAGAAAATGCGATTTAAGCAATAAAATTAAAAATGCTTATAAAACATAAACCAAACGTTGGAGGTGGTCATTTCTTCATGTGCAGTGATAAACTCGGCACTCTAAAGCACCCGAGAGCGTTTTTTTCGATGCCAACCTAACCAGAGTGACGGGAGCGGCACAATTCAGAAAAAGTGCTCAGCTCGCCGAGAAAATGCGATTTAAGCAATAAAATTAAAAATGCTTATAAAACATAAACCAAACGTTGGAGGTGGTCATTTCTTCATGCGCAGTGAATAACTCGGCACTCTAAAGCACCCGAGAGCGTTTTTTTCGATGCCAACCTAACCAGAGTTACGGGAGCGGCACAATTCAGAAAAAGCGCTCAGCTCGCCGAGAAAATGCGATTTAAGCAATAAAATTAAAAATGCTTATAAAACATAAACCAAACGTTGGAGGTGGTCATTTCTTCATGCGCAGTGAATAACTCGGCACTCTAAAGCACCCGAGAGCGTTTTTTTCGATGCCAACCTAACCAGAGTGACGGGAGCGGCACAATTCAGAAAAAGTGCTCAGCTCGCCGAGAAAATGCGATTTAAGCAATAAAATTAAAAATGCTTATAAAACATAAACCAAACGTTGGAGGTGGTCATTTCTTCATGCGCAGTGAATAACTCGGCACTCTAAAGCACCCAAAAGCGTTTTTTTCGATGCCAACCTAACCAGAGTGACGGGAGCGGCACAATTCAGAAAAAGTGCTCAGCTCGCCGAGAAAATGCGATTTAAGCAATAAAATTAAAAATGCTTATAAAACATAAACCAAACGTTGGAGGTGGTCATTTCTTAATGCGCAGTAATAAACTCGGCACTCTAAAGCACCCGTGAGCGTTTTTTTTCGATGCCAACCAAACCAGAGTGACGGGAGCGGCACAATTCAGAAAAAGTGCTCAGCTCGCCGAGAAAATGCGATTTAAGCAATAAAATTAAAAATGCTTATAAAACATAAACCAAACGTTGGAGGTGGTCATTTCTTCATGCGCAGTGATAAAGTCGGCACTCTAAAGCACCCGAGAGCGTTTTTTTCGATGCCAACCTAACCAGAGTGACGGGAGCGGCACAATTCAGAAAAAGTGCTCAGCTCGCCGAGAAAATGCGATTTAAGCAATAAAATTAAAAATGCTTATAAAACATAAACCAAACGTTGGAGGTGGTCATTTCTTAATGCGCAGTAATAAACTCGGCACTCTAAAGCACCCGAGAGCGTTTTTTTCGATGCCAACCTAACCAGAGTGACGGGAGCGGCACAATTCAGAAAAAGTGCTCAGCTCGCCGAGAAAATGCGATTTAAGCAATAAAATTAAAAATGCTTATTAAACATAAACCAAACGTTGGAGGTGGTCATTTCTTCATGCGCAGTGATAAACTCGGCACTCTAAAGCACCCGAGAGCGTTTTTTTCGATGCCAACCTAACCAGAGTGACGGGAGCGGCACAATTCAGAAAAAGTGCTCAGCTCGCCGAGAAAATGCGATTTAAGCAATAAAATTGAAAATGCTTATAAAACATAAACCAAACGTTGGAGGTGGTCATTTCTTCATGCGCAGTGAATAACTCGGCACTCTAAAGCACCCGAGAGCGTTTTTTTCGATGCCAACCTAACCAGAGTGACGGGAGCGGCACAATTCAGAAAAAGTGCTCAGCTCGCCGAGAAAATGCGATTTAAGCAATAAAATTAAAAATGCTTATAAAACATAAACCAAACGTTGGAGGTGGTCATTTCTTAATGCGCAGTAATAAACTCGGCACTCTAGAGCACCCGAGAGCGTTTTTTTCGATGTCAACCTAACCAGAGTGACGGGAGCGGCACAATTCAGAAAAAGTGCTCAGCTCGCCGAGAAAATGCGATTTAAGCAATACAATTAAAAATGCTTATAAAACATAAACCAAACGTTGGAAGTGGTCATTTCTTCATGCGCAGTGATAAACTCGGCACTCTAAAGCACCCGAGAGCGTTTTTTTCGATGCCAACCTAACCAGAGTTACGGGAGCGGCACAATTCAGAAAAAGCGCTCAGCTCGCCGAGAAAATGCGATTTAAGCAATAAAATTAAAAATGCTTATAAAACATAAACCAAACGTTGGAAGTGGTCATTTCTTCATGCGCAGTGATAAACTCGGCACTCTAAAGCACCCGAGAGCGTTTTTTTCGATGCCAACCTAACCAGAGTTACGGGAGCGGCACAATTCAGAAAAAGCGCTCAGCTCGCCGAGAAAATGCGATTTAAGCAATAAAATTAAAAATGCTTATAAAACATAAACCAAACGTTGGAGGTGGTCATTTCTTCATGCGCAGTGATAAACTCGGCACTCTAAAGCACCCGAGAGCGTTTTTTTCGATGCCAACCTAACCAGAGTGACGGGAGCGGCACAATTCAGAAAAAGCGCTCAGCTCGCCGAGAAAATGCGATTTAAGCAATAAAATTAAAAATGCTTATAAAACATAAACCAAACGTTGGAGGTGGTCATTTCTTCATGCGCAGTGATAAACTCGGCACTCTAAAGCACCCGAGAGCGTTTTTTTCGATGCCAACCTAACCAGAGTGACGGGAGCGGCACAATTCAGAAAAAGTGCTCAGCTCGCCGAGAAAATGCGATTTAAGCAATAAAATTAAAAATGCTTATAAAACATAAACCAAACGTTGGAGGTGGTCATTTTTCCATGCGCAGTGAATAACTCGGCACTCTAAATCACCCGAGAGCGTTTTTTTCGATGCCAACCTAACCAGAGTGACGGGAGCGGCACAATTCAGAAAAAGTGCTCAGCTCGCCGAGAAAATGCGATTTAAGCAATAAAATTAAAAATGCTTATAAAACATAAACCAAACGTTGGAGGTGGTCATTTCTTAATGCGCAGTAATAAACTCGGCACTCTAAAGCACCCGTGAGCGTTTTTTTCGATGCCAACCTAACCAGAGTGACGGGAGCGGCACAATTCAGAAAAAGTGCTCAGCTCGCCGAGAAAATGCGATTTAAGCAATAAAATTAAAAATGCTTATAAAACATAAACCAAACGTTGGAGGTGGTCATTTCTTAATGCGCAGTAATAAACTCGGCACTCTAAAGCACCCGAGAGCGTTTTTTTCGATGCCAACCTAACCAGAGTGACGGGAGCGGCACAATTCAGAAAAAGTGCTCAGCTCGCCGAGAAAATGCGATTTAAGCAATAAAATTAGAAATGCTTATTAAACATAAACCAAACGTTGGAGGTGGTCATTTCTTCATGCGCAGTGAATACCTCGGCACTCTAAAGCACCCGAGAGCGTTTTTTTCGATGCCAACCTAACCAGAGTGACGGGAGCGGCACAATTCAGAAAAAGCGCTCAGCTCGCCGAGAAAATGCGATTTAAGCAATAAAATTAAAAATGCTTATAAAACATAAACCAAACGTTGGAGGTGGTCATTACTTCATGCGCAGTGATAAACTCAGCACTCTAAAGCACCCGAGAGCGTTTTTTTCGATGCCAACCTAACCAGAGTGACGGGAGCGGCACAATTCAGAAAAAGTGCTCAGCTCGCCGAGAAAATGCGATTTAAGCAATAAAATTAAAAATGCTTATAAAACATAAACCAAACGTTGGAGGTGGTCATTTCTTAATGCGCAGTAATAAACTCGGCACTCTAGAGCACCCGAGAGCGTTTTTTTCGATGCCAACCTAACCAGAGTGACGGGAGCGGCACAATTCAGAAAAAGTGCTCAGCTCGCCGAGAAAATGTGATTTAAGCAAGAAAATTAAAAATGCTTATAAAACATAAACCAAACGTTGGAAGTGGTCATTTCTTCATGCGCAGTGATAAACTCGGCACTCTAAAGCACCCGAGAGCGTTTTTTTCGATGCCAACCTAACCAGAGTTACGGGAGCGGCACAATTCAGAAAAAGCGCTCAGCTCGCCGAGAAAATGCGATTTAAGCAATAAAATTAAAAATGCTTATAAAACATAAACCAAACGTTGGAGGTGGTCATTTCTTCATGCGCAGTGATAAACTCGGCACTCTAAAGCACCCGAGAGCGTTTTTTTCGATGCCAACCTAACCAGAGTGACGGGAGCGGCACAATTCAGAAAAAGCGCTCAGCTCGCCGAGAAAAGGCGATTTAAGCAATAAAATTAAAAATGCTTCTAAAACATAAACCAAACGTTGGAGGTGGTCATTTCTTAATGCGCAGTAATAAACTCGGCACTCTAAAGCACCCGAGAGCGTTTTTTTCGATGCCAACCTAACCAGAGTGACGGGAGCGGCACAATTCAGAAAAAGTGCTCAGCTCGCCGAGAAAATGCGATTTAAGCAATAAAATTAAAAATGCTTATAAAACATAAACCAAACGTTGGAGGTGGTCATTTCTCAATGCGCAGTAATAAACTCGGCACTCTAAAGCACCCGAGAGCGTTTTTTTCGATGCCAACCTAACCAGAGTGACGGGAGCGGCACAATTCAGAAAAAGTGCTCAGCTCGCCGAGAAAATGCGATTTAAGCAATAAAATTAAAAATGCTTATAAAACATAAACCAAACGTTGGAGGTGGTCATTTCATCATGCGCAGTGAATAACTCGGCACTCTGAAGCACCCGAGAGCGTTTTTTTCGATGCCAACCTAACCAGAGTGACGGGAGCGGCACAATTCAGAAAAAGTGCTCAGCTCGCCGAGAAAATGCGATTTAAGCAATAAAATTAAAAATGCTTATAAAACATAAACCAAACGTTGGAGGTGGTCATTTCTTAATGCGCAGTAATAAACTCGGCACTCTAAAGCACCCGAGAGCGTTTTTTTCGATGCCAACCTAACCAGAGTGACGGGAGCGGCACAATTCAGAAAAAGTGCTCAGCTCGCCGAGAAAATGCGATTTAAGCAATAAAATTAAAAATGCTTATAAAACATAAACCAAACGTTGGAGGTGGTCATTTCTTAATGCGCAGTAATAAACTCGGCACTCTAGAGCACCCGAGAGCGTTTTTTTCGATGCCAACCTAACCAGAGTGACGGGAGCGGCACAATTCAGAAAAAGTGCTCAGCTCGCCGAGAAAATGCGATTTAAGCAATAAAATTAAAAATGCTTATAAAACATAAACCAAACGTTGGAAGTGGTCATTTCTTCATGCGCAGTGATAAACTCGGCACTCTAAAGCACCCGAGAGCGTTTTTTTCGATGCCAACCTAACCAGAGTTACGGGAGCGGCACAATTCAGAAAAAGCGCTCAGCTCGCCGAGAAAATGCTATTTAAGCAATAAAATTAAAAATGCTTATAAAACATAAACCAAACGTTGGAGGTGGTCATTTCTTCATGCGCAGTGATAAACTCGGCACTCTAAAGCACCCGAGAGCGTTTTTTTCGATGCCAACCTAACCAGAGTGACGGGAGCGGCACAATTCAGAAAAAGCGCTCAGCTCGCCGAGAAAATGCGATTTAAGCAATAAAATTAAAAATGCTTATAAAACATAAACCAAACGTTGGAGGTGGTCATTTCTTCATGCGCAGTGATAAACTCGGCACTCTAAAGCACCCGAGAGCGTTTTTTTCGATGCCAACCTAACCAGAGTGACGGGAGCGGCACAATTCAGAAAAAGTGCTCAGCTCGCCGAGAAAATGCGATTTAAGCAATAAAATTAAAAATGCTTATAAAACATAAACCAAACGTTGGAGGTGGTCATTTCTCCATGCGCAGTGAATAACTCGGCACTCTAAAGCACCCGAGAGCGTTTTTTTCGATGCCAACCTAACCAGAGTGACGGGAGCGGCACAATTCAGAAAAAGTGCTCAGCTCGCCGAGAAAATGCGATTTAAGAATTAAAAATGCTTATAAAACATAAACCAAACGTTGGAGGTGGTCATTTCTTAATGCGCAGTAATAAACTCGGCACTCTAAAGCACCCGTGAGCGTTTTTTTCGATGCCAACCTAACCAGAGTGACGGGAGCGGCACAATTCAGAAAAAGTGCTCAGCTCGCCGAGAAAATGCGATTTAAGCAATAAAATTAAAAATGCTTATAAAACATAAACCAAACGTTGGAGGTGGTCATTTCTTAATGCGCAGTAATAAACTCGGCACTCTAAAGCACCCGAGAGCGTTTTTTTCGATGCCAACCTAACCAGAGTGACGGGAGCGGCACAATTCAGAAAAAGTGCTCAGCTCGCCGAGAAAATGCGATTTAAGCAATAAAATTAAAAATGCTTATAAAACATAAACCAAACGTTGGAGGTGGTCATTTCTTAATGCGCAGTAATAAACTCGGCACTCTAAAGCACCCGAGAGCGTTTTTTTCGATGCCAATTACCTAACCAGAGTTACGGGAGTGGCACAATTCAGAAAAAGCGCTCAGCTCGCCGAGAAAATGCGATTTAAGCAATAAAATTAAAAATGCTTATAAAACATAAACCAAACGTTGGAGGTGGTCATTTCTTCATGCGCAGTGAATAACTCGGCACTCTAAAGCACCCGAGAGCGTTTTTTTCGATGCCAACCTAACCAGAGTGACGGGAGCGGCACAATTCAGAAAAAGTGCTCAGCTCGCCGAGAAAATGCGATTTAAGCAATAAAATTAAAAATGCTTATAAAACATAAACCAAACGTTGGAGGTGGTCATTTCTTAATGCGCAGTAATAAACTCGGCACTCTAAAGCACCCGTGAGCGTTTTTTTCGATGCCAACCTAACCAGAGTGACGGGAGCGGCACAATTCAGAAAAAGTGCTCAGCTCGCCGAGAAAATGCGATTTAAGCAATAAAATTAAAAATGCTTATAAAACATAAACCAAACGTTGGAGGTGGTCATTTCTTCATGCGCAGTGATAAAGTCGGCACTCTAAAGCACCCGAGAGCGTTTTTTTCGATGCCAACCTAACCAGAGTGACGGGAGCGGCACAATTCAGAAAAAGTGCTCAGCTCGCCGAGAAAATGCGATTTAAGCAATAAAATTAAAAATGCTTATTAAACATAAACCAAACGTTGGAGGTGGTCATTTCTTCATGCGCAGTGATAAACTCGGCACTCTAAAGCACCCGAGAGCGTTTTTTTTGATGCCAACCTAACCAGAGTGACGGGAGCGGCACAATTCAGAAAAAGTGCTCAGCTCGCCGAGAAAATGCGATTTAAGCAATAAAATTAAAAATGCTTATAAAACATAAACCAAACGTTGGAGGTGGTCATTTCTTAATGCGCAGTAATAAACTCGGCACTCTAAAGCACCCGAGAGCGTTTTTTTCGATGCCAACCTAACCAGAGTGACGGGAGCAGCACAATTCAGAAAAAGCGCTCAGCTCGCCGAGAAAATGCGATTTAAGCAATAAAATTAAAAATGCTTATAAAACATAAACCAAACGTTGGAGGTGGTCATTTCTTCGTGCGCAGTGAATAACTCGGCACTCTAAAGCACCCGAGAGCGTTTTTTTCGATGCCAACCTAACCAGAGTGACGGGAGCGGCACAATTCAGAAGAAGTGCTCAGCTCGCCGAGAAAATGCGATTTAAGCAATAAAATTAAAAATGCTTATAAAACATAAACCAAACGTTGGAGGTGGTCATTTCTTAATGCGCAGTAATAAACTCGGCACTCTAAAGCACCCGAGAGCGTTTTTTTCGATGCCAACCTAACCAGAGTGACGGGAGCGGCACAATTCAGAAAAAGTGCTCAGCTCGCCGAGAAAATGCGATTTAGGCAATAAAATTAAAAATGCTTATAAAACATAAACCAAACGTTGGAGGTGGTCATTTCTTAATGCGCAGTAATAAACTCGGCACTCTAAAGCACCCGAGAGCGTTTTTTTCGATGCCAACCTAACCAGAGTGACGGGAGCGGCACAATTCAGAAAAAGCGCTCAGCTCGCCGAGAAAATGCGATTTAAGCAATAAAATTAAAAATGCTTATAAAACATAAACCAAACGTTGGAGGTGGTCATTTCTTCATGCGCAGTGAATAACTCGGCACTCTAAAGCACCCGAGAGCGTTTTTTTCGATGCCAAGTGACGGGAGCGGCACAATTCAGAAAAAGTGCTCAGCTCGCCGAGAAAATGCGATTTAAGCAATAAAATTAAAAATGCTTATTAAACATAAACCAAACGTTGGAGGTGGTCATTTCTTCATGCGCAGTGAATAACTCGGCACTCTAAAGCACCCGATAGCGTTTTTTTCGATGCCAACCTAACCAGAGTGACGGGAGCGGCACAATTCAGAAAAAGTGCTCAGCTCGCCGAGAAAATGCGATTTAAGCAATAAAATTAAAAATGCTTATAAAACATAAACCAAACGTTGGAGGTGGTCATTTCTTAATGCGCAGTAATAAACTCGGCACTCTAAAGCACCCGAGAGCGTTTTTTTCGATGCCAACCTAACCAGAGTGACGGGAGCGGCACAATTCAGAAAAAGTGCTCAGCTCGCCGAGAAAATGCGATTTAAGCAATAAAATTAAAAATGCTTATAAAACATAAACCAAACGTTGGAGGTGGTCATTTCTTCATGCGCAGTGAATAACTCGGCACTCTAAAGCACCCGAGAGCGTTTTTTTCGATGCCAACCTAACCAGAGTGACGGGAGCGGCACAATTCAGAAAAAAGTGCTCAGCTCGCCGAGAAAATGCGATTTAAGCAATAAAATTAAAAATGCTTATAAAACATAAACCAAACGTTGGAGGTGGTCATTTCTTCATGTGCAGTGAATAACTCGGCACTCTAAAGCACCCGAGAGCGTTTTTTTCGATGCCAACCTAACCAGAGTGACGGGAGCGGCACAATTCAGAAAAAGTGCTCAGCTCGCCGAGAAAATGCGATTTAAGCAATAAAATTAAAAATGCTTATAAAACATAAACCAAACGTTGGAGGTGGTCATTTCTTAATGCGCAGTAATAAACTCGGCACTCTAGAGCACCCGAGAGCGTTTTTTTCGATGCCAACCTAACCAGAGTGACGGGAGCGGCACAATTCAGAAAAAGTGCTCAGCTCGCCGAGAAAATGCGATTTAAGCAATAAAATTAAAAATGCTTATTAAACATAAACCAAACGTTGGAGGTTGTCATTTCTTCATGCGCAGTGAATAACTCGGCACTCTAAAGCACCCGAGAGCGTTTTTTTCGATGCCAACCTAACCAGAGTGACGGGAGCGGCACAATTCAGAAAAAGCGCTCAGCTCGCCGAGAAAATGCGATTTAAGCAATAAAATTAAAAATGCTTATTAAACATAAACCAAACGTTGGAGGTGGTCATTTCTTCATGCGCAGTGAATAACTCGGCACTCTAAAGCACCCGAGAGCGTTTTTTTCGATGCCAACCTAACCAGAGTGACGGGACAGGCACAATTCAGAAAAAGCGCTCAGCTCGCCGAGAAAATGCAATTTAAGCAATAAAATTAAAAATGCTTATAAAACATAAACCAAACGTTGGAGGTGGTCATTTCTTAATGCGCAGTGATAAACTCGGCACTCTAAAGCACCCGAGAGCGTTTTTTTCGATGCCAACCTAACCAGAGTGACGGGAGCGGCACAATTCAGAAAAAGTGCTCAGCTCGCCGAGAAAATGCGATTTAAGCAATAAAATTAAAAATGCTTATAAAACATAAACCAAACGTTGGAGGTGGTCATTTCTTAATGCGCAGTAATAAACTCGGCACTCTAAAGCACCCGTGAGCGTTTTTTTCGATGCCAACCTAACCAGAGTGACGGGAGCGGCACAATTCAGAAAAAGTGCTCAGCTCGCCGAGAAAATGCGATTTAAGCAATAAAATTAAAAATGCTTATAAAACATAAACCAAACGTTGGAGGTGGTCATT
The DNA here is from genome assembly GCF_033458585.1 of Syngnathus typhle. Lineage (NCBI taxonomy): Eukaryota > Metazoa > Chordata > Actinopteri > Syngnathiformes > Syngnathidae > Syngnathus > Syngnathus typhle. Next base: position 897,334 of record NC_083738.1, on the reverse strand, counting down.
TCTTCATGCGCAGATAAAGTCGGCACTCTAAAGCACCCGAGAGCGTTTTTTTCGATGCCAACCTAACCAGAGTGACGGGAGCGGCACAATTCAGAAAAAGTGCTCAGCTCGCCGAGAAAATGCGATTTAAGCAATAAAATTAAAAATGCTTATTAAACATAAACCAAACGTTGGAGGTGGTCATTTCTTCATGCGCAGTGATAAACTCGGCACTCTAAAGCGCCCGAGAGCGTTTTTTTCGATGCCAACCTAACCAGAGTGACGGGAGCGGCACAATTCAGAAAAAGTGCTCAGCTCGCCGAGAAAATGCGATTTAAGCAATAAAATTAAAAATGCTTATAAAACATAAACCAAACGTTGGAGGTGGTCATTTCTTAATGCGCAGTAATAAACTCGGCACTCTAAAGCACCCGAGAGCGTTTTTTTCGATGCCAACCTAACCAGAGTGACGGGAGCGGCACAATTCAGAAAAAGTGCTCAGCTCGCCGAGAAAATGCGATTTAAGCAATAAAATTAAAAATGCTTATTAAACATAAACCAAACGTTGGAGGTGGTCATTTCTTCATGCGCAGTGAATAACTCGGCACTCTAAAGCACCCGAAAGCGTTTTTTTCGATGCCAACCTAACCAGAGTGACGGGAGCGGCACAATTCAGAAAAAGCGCTCAGCTCGCCGAGAAAATGCGATTTAAGCAATAAAATTAAAAATGCTTATAAAACATAAACCAAACGTTGGAGGTGGTCATTTCTTAATGCGCAGTAATAAACTCGGCACTCTAAAGCACCCGAGAGCGTTTTTTTCGATGCCAACCTAACCAGAGTGACGGGAGCGGCACAATTCAGAAAAAGTGCTCAGCTCGCCGAGAAAATGCGATTTAAGCAATAAAATTAAAAATGCTTATTAAACATAAACCAAACGTTGGAGGTGGTCATTTCTTCATGCGCAGTGATAAACTCGGCACTCTAAAGCACCCGAGAGCGTTTTTTTTCGATGCCAACCTAACCAGAGTGACGGGAGCGGCACAATTCAGAAAAAGTGCTCAGCTCGCCGAGAAAATGCGATTTAAGCAATAAAATTAAAAATGCTTATAAAACATAAACCAAACGTTGGAGGTGGTCATTTCTTCATGCGCAGTGATAAACTCGGCACTCTAAAGCACCCGAGAGCGTTTTTTTCGATGCCAACCTAACCAGAGTGACGGGAGCGGCACAATTCAGAAAAAGTGCTCAGCTCGCCGAGAAAATGCGATTTAAGCAATAAAATTAAAAATGCTTATTAAACATAAACCAAACGTTGGAGGTGGTCATTTCTTCATGCGCAGTGAATAACTCGGCACTCTAAAGCACCCGATAGCGTTTTTTTCGATGCCAACCTAACCAGAGTGACGGGAGCGGCACAATTCAGAAAAAGTGCTCAGCTCGCCGAGAAAATGCGATTTAAGCAATAAAATTAAAAATGCTTATAAAATATAAACCAAACGTTGGAGGTGGTCATTTCTTAATGCGCAGTAATAAACTCGGCACTCTAAAGCACCCGAGAGCGTTTTTTTCGATGCCAACCTAACCAGAGTGACGGGAGCGGCACAATTCAGAAAAAGTGCTCAGCTCGCCGAGAAAATGCGATTTAAGCAATAAAATTAAAAATGCTTATAAAACATAAACCAAACGTTGGAGGTGGTCATTTCTTAATGCGCAGTAATAAACTCGGCACTCTAAAGCACCCGAGAGCGTTTTTTTCGATGCCAACCTAACCAGAGTTACGGGAGCGGCACAATTCAGAAAAAGCGCTCAGCTCGCCGAGAAAATGCGATTTAAGCAATAAAATTAAAAATGCTTATAAAACATAAACCAAACGTTGGAGGTGGTCATTTCTTCATGCGCAGTGAATAACTCGGCACTCTAAAGCACCCGAGAGCGTTTTTTTCGATGCCAACCTAACCAGAGTGACGGGAGCGGCACAATTCAGAAAAAGTGCTCAGCTCGCCGAGAAAATGCGATTTAAGCAATAAAATTAAAAATGCTTATTAAACATAAACCAAACGTTGGAGGTGGTCATTTCTTCATGCGCAGTGAATAACTCGGCACTCTAAAGCACCCGATAGCGTTTTTTTCGATGCCAACCTAACCAGAGTGACGGGAGCGGCACAATTCAGAAAAAGTGCTCAGCTCGCCGAGAAAATGCGATTTAAGCAATAAAATTAAAAATGCTTATAAAACATAAACCAAACGTTGGAGGTGGTCATTTCTTAATGCGCAGTAATAAACTCGGCACTCTAAAGCACCCGAGAGCGTTTTTTTCGATGCCAACCTAACCAGAGTGACGGGAGCGGCACAATTCAGAAAAAGTGCTCAGCTCGCCGAGAAAATGCGATTTAAGCAATAAAATTAAAAATGCTTATAAAACATAAACCAAACGTTGGAGGTGGTCATTTCTTAATGCGCAGTAATAAACTCGGCACTCTAAAGCACCCGAGAGCGTTTTTTTCGATGCCAACCTAACCAGAGTTACGGGAGCGGCACAATTCAGAAAAAGCGCTCAGCTCGCCGAGAAAATGCGATTTAAGCAATAAAATTAAAAATGCTTATAAAACATAAACCAAACGTTGGAGGTGGTCATTTCTTCATGCGCAGTGAATAACTCGGCACTCTAAAGCACCCGAGAGCGTTTTTTTCGATGCCAACCTAACCAGAGTGACGGGAGCGGCACAATTCAGAAAAAGTGCTCAGCTCGCCGAGAAAATGCGATTTAAGCAATAAAATTAAAAATGCTTATAAAACATAAACCAAACGTTGGAGGTGGTCATTTCTTAATGCGCAGTAATAAACTCGGCACTCTAAAGCACCCGAGAGCGTTTTTTTCGATGCCAACCTAACCAGAGTGACGGGAGCGGCACAATTCAGAAAAAGTGCTCAGCTCGCCGAGAAAATGCGATTTAAGCAATAAAATTAAAAATGCTTATAAAACATAAACCAAACGTTGGAGGTGGTCATTTCTTCATGCGCAGTGAATAACTCGGCACTCTAAAGCACCCGAGAGCGTTTTTTTCGATGCCAACCTAACCAGAGTGACGGGAGCGGCACAATTCAGAAAAAAGTGCTCAGCTCGCCGAGAAAATGCGATTTAAGCAATAAAATTAAAAATGCTTATAAAACATAAACCAAACGTTGGAGGTGGTCATTTCTTCATGCGCAGTGAATAACTCGGCACTCTAAAGCACCCGAGAGCGTTTTTTTCGATGCCAACCTAACCAGAGTGACGGGAGCGGCACAATTCAGAAAAAGTGCTCAGCTCGCCGAGAAAATGCGATTTAAGCAATAAAATTAAAAATGCTTATAAAACATAAACCAAACGTTGGAGGTGGTCATTTCTTAATGCGCAGTAATAAACTCGGCACTCTAGAGCACCCGAGAGCGTTTTTTTCGATGCCAACCTAACCAGAGTGACGGGAGCGGCACAATTCAGAAAAAGTGCTCAGCTCGCCGAGAAAATGCGATTTAAGCAATAAAATTAAAAATGCTTATTAAACATAAACCAAACGTTGGAGGTTGTCATTTCTTCATGCGCAGTGAATAACTCGGCACTCTAAAGCACCCGAGAGCGTTTTTTTCGATGCCAACCTAACCAGAGTGACGGGAGCGGCACAATTCAGAAAAAGCGCTCAGCTCGCCGAGAAAATGCGATTTAAGCAATAAAATTAAAAATGCTTATTAAACATAAACCAAACGTTGGAGGTGGTCATTTCTTCATGCGCAGTGAATAACTCGGCACTCTAAAGCACCCGAGAGCGTTTTTTTCGATGCCAACCTAACCAGAGTGACGGGACAGGCACAATTCAGAAAAAGCGCTCAGCTCGCCGAGAAAATGCGATTTAAGCAATAAAATTAAAAATGCTTATAAAACATAAACCAAACGTTGGAGGTGGTCATTTCTTCATGCGCAGTGATAAACTCGGCACTCTAAAGCACCCGAGAGCGTTTTTTTCGATGCCAACCTAACCAGAGTGACGGGAGCGGCACAATTCAGAAAAAGTGCTCAGCTCGCCGAGAAAATGCGATTTAAGCAATAAAATTAAAAATGCTTATAAAACATAAACCAAACGTTGGAGGTGGTCATTTCTTAATGCGCAGTAATAAACTCGGCACTCTAAAGCACCCGTGAGCGTTTTTTTCGATGCCAACCTAACCAGAGTGACGGGAGCGGCACAATTCAGAAAAAGTGCTCAGCTCGCCGAGAAAATGCGATTTAAGCAATAAAATTAAAAATGCTTATAAAACATAAACCAAACGTTGGAGGTGGTCATTTCTTCATGCGCAGATAAAGTCGGCACTCTAAAGCACCCGAGAGCGTTTTTTTCGATGCCAACCTAACCAGAGTGACGGGAGCGGCACAATTCAGAAAAAGTGCTCAGCTCGCCGAGAAAATGCGATTTAAGCAATAAAATTAAAAATGCTTATTAAACATAAACCAAACGTTGGAGGTGGTCATTTCTTCATGGGCAGTGATAAACTCGGAACTCTAAAGCGCCCGAGAGCGTTTTTTTCGATGCCAACCTAACCAGAGTGACGGGAGCGGCACAATTCAGAAAAAGTGCTCAGCTCGCCGAGAAAATGCGATTTAAGCAATAAAATTAAAAATGCTTATAAAACATAATCCAAACGTTGGAGGTGGTCATTTCTTAATGCGCAGTAATAAACTCGGCACTCTAAAGCACCCGAGAGCGTTTTTTTCGATGCCAACCTAACCAGAGTGACGGGAGCGGCACAATTCAGAAAAAGTGCTCAGCTCGCCGAGAAAATGCGATTTAAGCAATAAAATTAAAAATGCTTATTAAACATAAACCAAACGTTGGAGGTGGTCATTTCTTCATGCGCAGTGAATAACTCGGCACTCTAAAGCACCCGAAAGCGTTTTTTTCGATGCCAACCTAACCAGAGTGACGGGAGCGGCACAATTCAGAAAAAGCGCTCAGCTCGCCGAGAAAATGCGATTTAAGCAATAAAATTAAAAATGCTTATAAAACATAAACCAAACGTTCGAGGTGGTCATTTCTTAATGCGCAGTAATAAACTCGGCACTCTAAAGCACCCGAGAGCGTTTTTTTCGATGCCAACCTAACCAGAGTGACGGGAGCGGCACAATTCAGAAAAAGTGCTCAGCTCGCCGAGAAAATGCGATTTAAGCAATAAAATTAAAAATGCTTATTAAACATAAACCAAACGTTGGAGGTGGTCATTTCTTCATGCGCAGTGATAAACTCGGCACTCTAAAGCACCCGAGAGCGTTTTTTTCGATGCCAACCTAACCAGAGTGACGGGAGCGGCACAATTCAGAAAAAGTGCTCAGCTCGCCGAGAAAATGCGATTTAAGCAATAAAATTAAAAATGCTTATAAAACATAAACCAAACGTTGGAGGTGGTCATTTCTTCATGCGCAGTGATAAACTCGGCACTCTAAAGCACCCGAGAGCGTTTTTTTCGATGCCAACCTAACCAGAGTGACGGGAGCGGCACAATTCAGAAAAAGTGCTCAGCTCGCCGAGAAAATGCGATTTAAGCAATAAAATTAAAAATGCTTATAAAACATAAACCAAACGTTGGAGGTGGTCATTTCTTCATGCGCAGTGATAAACTCGGCACTCTAAAGCACCCGAGAGCGTTTTTTTCGATGCCAACCTAACCAGAGTGACGGGAGCGGCACAATTCAGAAAAAGTGCTCAGCTCGCCGAGAAAATGCGATTTAAGCAATACAATTAAAAATGCTTATAAAACATAAACCAAACGTTGGAGGTGGTCATTTCTTCATGCGCAGTGATAAACTCGGCACTCTAAAGCACCCGAGAGCGTTTTTTTCGATGCCAACCTAACCAGAGTGACGGGAGCGGCACAATTCAGAAAAAGTGCTCAGCTCGCCGAGAAAATGCGATTTAAGCAATAAAATTAAAAATGCTTATTAAACATAAACCAAACGTTGGAGGTGGTCATTTCTTCATGCGCAGTGATAAACTCGGCACTCTAGAGCACCCGAGAGCGTTTTTTTCGATGCCAACCTAACCAGAGTGACGGGAGCGGCACAATTCAGAAAAAGTGCTCAGCTCGCCGAGAAAATGCGATTTAAGCAATAAAATTAAAAATGCTTATAAAACATAAATCAAACGTTGGAGGTGGTCATTTCTTCATGCGCAGTGATAAACTCGGCACTCTAAAGCACCCGAGAGCGTTTTTTTCGATGCCAACCTAACCAGAGTGACGGGAGCGGCACAATTCAGAAAAAGTGCTCAGCTCGCCGAGAACATGCGATTTAAGCAATAAAATTAAAAATGCTTATAAAACATAAACCAAACGTTGGAGGTGGTCATTTCTCAATGCGCAGTAATAAACTCGGCACTCTAAAGCACCCGAGAGCGTTTTTTTCGATGCCAACCTAACCAGAGTGACGGGAGCGGCACAATTCAGAAAAAGTGCTCAGCTCGCCGAGAAAATGCGATTTAAGCAATAAAATTAAAAATGCTTATAAAACATAAACCAAACGTTGGAGGTGGTCATTTCTTAATGCGCAGTAATAAACTCGGCACTCTAGAGCACCCGAGAGCGTTTTTTTCGATGCCAACCTAACCAGAGTGACGGGAGCGGCACAATTCAGAAAAAGTGCTCAGCTCGCCGAGAAAATGCGATTTAAGCAATAAAATTAAAAATGCTTATAAAACATGAACCAAACGTTGGAAGTGGTCATTTCTTCATGCGCAGTGATAAACTCGGCACTCTAAAGCACCCGAGAGCGTTTTTTTCGATGCCAACCTAACCAGAGTTACGGGAGCGGCACAATTCAGAAAAAGCGCTCAGCTCGCCGAGAAAATGCGATTTAAGCAATCAAATTAAAAATGCTTATACAACATAAACCAAACGTTGGAGGTGGTCATTTCTTCATGCGCAGTGATAAACTCGGCACTCTAAAGCACCCGAGAGCGTTTTTTTCGATGCCAACCTAACCAGAGTGACGGGAGCGGCACAATTCAGAAAAAGCGCTCAGCTCGCCGAGAAAATGCGATTTAAGCAATAAAATTAAAAATGCATATAAAACATAAACCAAACGTTGGAGGTGGTCATTTCTTAATGCGCAGTAATAAACTCGGCACTCTAAAGCACCCGAGAGCGTTTTTTTCGATGCCAACCTAACCAGAGTGACGGGAGCGGCACAATTCAGAAAAAGTGCTCAGCTCGCCGAGAAAATGCGATTTAAGCAATAAAATTAAAAATGCTTATAAAACATAAACCAAACGTTGGAGGTGGTCATTTCTTCGTGCGCAGTGAATAACTCTGCACTCTAAAGCACCCGAGAGCGTTTTTTTCGAGCACACCTAACCAGAGTGACGGGAGCGGCACAATTCAGAAAAAGTGCTCAGCTCGCCGAGAAAATGCGATTTAAGCAATAAAATTAAAAATGCTTATAAAACATAAACCAAACGTTGGAGGTGGTCATTTCTTAATGCGCAGTAATAAACTCGGCACTCTAAAGCACCCGAGAGCGTTTTTTTCGATGCCAACCTAACCAGAGTGACGGGAGCGGCACAATTCAGAAAAAGTGCTCAGCTCGCCGAGAAAATGCGATTTAAGCAATAAAATTAAAAATGCTTATTAAACATAAACCAAACGTTGGAGGTGGTTATTTCTTCATGCGCAGTGAATAACTCGGCACTCTAAAGCACCCGAGAGCGTTTTTTTCGATGCCAACCTAACCAGAGTGACGGGAGCGGCACAATTCAGAAAAAGCGCTCAGCTCGCCGAGAAAATGCGATTTAAGCAATAAAATTAAAAATGCTTATAAAACATAAACCAAACGTTGGAGGTGGTCATTTCTTAATGCGCAGTAATAAACTCGGCACTCTAAAGCACCCGAGAGCGTTTTTTTCGATGCCAACCTCACCAGAGTGACGGGAGCGGCACAATTCAGAAAAAGCGCTCAGCTCGCCGAGAAAATGCGATTTAAGCAATAAAATTTAAAATGCTTATAAAACATAAACCAAACGTTGGAGGTGGTCATTTCTTCGTGCGCAGTGAATAACTCGGCACTCTAAAGCACCCGAGAGCGTTTTTTTCGATGCCAACCTAACCAGAGTGACGGGAGCGGCACAATTCAGAAAAAGTGCTCAGCTCGCCGAGAAAATGCGATTTAAGCAATAAAATTAAAAATGCTTATAAAACATAAACCAAACGTTGGAGGTGGTCATTTCTTAATGCGCAGTAATAAACTCGGCACTCTAAAGCACCCGAGAGCGTTTTTTTCGATGCCAACCTAACCAGAGTGACGGGAGCGGCACAATTCAGAAAAAGTGCTCAGCTCGCCGAGAAAATGCGATTTAGGCAATAAAATTAAAAATGCTTATAAAACATAAACCAAACGTTGGAGGTGGTCATTTCTTAATGCGCAGTAATAAACTCGGCACTCTAAAGCACCCGAGAGCGTTTTTTTCGATGCCAACCTAACCAGAGTGACGGGAGCGGCACAATTCAGAAAAAGCGCTCAGCTCGCCGAGAAAATGCGATTTAAGCAATAAAATTAGAAATGCTTATAAAACATAAACCAAACGTTGGAGGTGGTCATTTCTTCATGCGCAGTGAATAACTCTGCACTCTAAAGCACCCGAGAGCGTTTTTTTCGATGCCAACCTAACCAGAGTGACGGGAGCGGCACAATTCAGAAAAAGTGCTCAGCTCGCCGAGAAAATGCGATTTAAGCAATAAAATTAAAAATGCTTATAAAACATAAACCAAACGTTGGAGGTGGTCATTTCTTAATGCGCAGTAATAAACTCGGCACTCTAAAGCACCCGAGCGTTTTTTTCGATGCCAACCTAACCAGAGTGACGGGAGCGGCACAATTCAGAAAAAGTGCTCAGCTCGCCGAGAAAATGCGATTTAAGCAATAAAATTAAAAATGCTTATAAAACATAAACCAAACGTTGGAGGTGGTCATTTCTTAATGCGCAGTAATAAACTCGGCACTCTAAAGCACCCGAGAGCGTTTTTTTCGATGCCAACCTAACCAGAGTGACGGGAGCGGCACAATTCAGAAAAAGCGCTCAGCTCGCCGAGAAAATGCGATTTAAGCAATAAAATTAAAAATGCTTATAAAACATAAACCAAACGTTGGAGGTGGTCATTTCTTCGTGCGCAGTGAATAACTCGGCACTCTAAAGCACCCGAGAGCGTTTTTTTCGATGCCAACCTAACCAGAGTGACGGGAGCGGCACAATTCAGAAAAAGTGCTCAGCTCGCCGAGAAAATGCGATTTAAGCAATAAAATTAAAAATGCTTATAAAACATAAACCAAACGTTGGAGGTGGTCATTTCTTAATGCGTAGTAATAAACTCGGCACTCTAAAGCACCCGAGAGCGTTTTTTTCGATGCCAACCTAACCAGAGTGACGGGAGCGGCACGATTCAGAAAAAGTGCTCAGCTCGCCGAGAAAATGCGATTTAAGCAATAAAATTAATAATGCTTATTAAACATAAACCAAACGTTAGAGGTGGTCATTTCTTCATGCGCAGTGAATAACTCGGCACTCTAAAGCACCCGAGAGCGTTTTTTTCGGTGCCAACCTAACCAGAGTGACGGGAGCGGCACAATTCAGAAAAAGCGCTCAGCTCGCCGAGAAAATGCGATTTAAGCAATAAAATTAAAAATGCTTATTAAACATAAACCAAACGTTGGAGGTGGTCATTTCTTCATGCGCAGTGAATAACTCGGCACTCTAAAGCACCCGAGAGCGTTTTTTTCGATGCCAACCTAACCAGAGTGACGGGAGCGGCACAATTCAGAAAAAGCGCTCAGCTCGCCGAGAAATGCGATTTAAGCAATAAAATTAAAAATGCTTATAAAACATAAACCAAACGTTGGAGGTGGTCAATTCTTCATGCGCAGTGATAAACTCGGCACTCTAAAGCACCCGAGAGCGGTTTTTTCGATGCCAACCTAACCAGAGTGACGGGAGCGGCACAATTCAGAAAAAGCGCTCAGCTCGCCGAGAAAATGCGATTTAAGCAATAAAATTAAAAATGCTTATTAAACATAAACCAAACGTTGGAGGTGGTCATTTCTTAATGCGCAGTGAATAACTCGGCACTCTAAAGCACCCGAGAGCGTTTTTTTCGATGCCAACCTAACCAGAGTGACGGGAGCGGCACAATTCAGAAAAAGCGCTCAGCTCGCCGAGAAAATGCGATTTAAGCAATAAAATTAAAAATGCTTATAAAACATAAACCAAACGTTGGAGGTGGTCATTTCTTAATGCGCAGTAATAAACTCGGCGCTCTAAAGCACCCGAGAGCGTTTTTTTCGATGCCAACCTAACCAGAGTGACGGGAGCGGCACAATTCAGAAAAAGCGCTCAGCTCGCCGAGAAAATGCGATTTAAGCAATAAAATTAAAAATGCTTATAAAACATAAACCAAACGTTGGAGGTGGTCATTTCTTCATGCGCAGTGAATAACTCGGCACTCTAAAGCACCCGAGAGCGTTTTTTTCGATGCCAACCTAACCAGAGTGACGGGAGCGGCACAATTCAGAAAAAGTGCTCAGCTCGCCGAGAAAATGCGATTTAAGCAATAAAATTAAAAATGCTTATTAAACATAAACCAAACGTTGGAGGTGGTCATTTCTTCATGCGCAGTGAATAACTCGGCACTCTAAAGCACCCGATAGCGTTTTTTTCGATGCCAACCTAACCAGAGTGACGGGAGCGGCACAATTCAGAAAAAGTGCTCAGCTCGCCGAGAAAATGCGATTTAAGCAATAAAATTAAAAATGCTTATAAAACATAAACCAAACGTTGGAGGTGGTCATTTCTTAATGCGCAGTAATAAACTCGGCACTTTAAAGCACCCGAGAGCGTTTTTTTCGATGCCAACCTAACCAGAGTGACGGGAGCGGCACAATTCAGAAAAAGTGCTCAGCTCGCCGAGAAAATGCGATTTAAGCAATAAAATTAAAAATGCTTATAAAACATAAACCAAACGTTGGTGGTCATTTCTTAATGCGCAGTAATAAACTCGGCACTCTAAAGCACCCGAGAGCGTTTTTTTCGATGCCAACCTAACCAGAGTGACGGGAGCGGCACAATTCAGAAAAAGCGCTCAGCTCGCCGAGAAAATGCGATTTAAGCAATAAAATTAAAAATGCTTATAAAACATAAACCAAACGTTGGAGGTGGTCATTTCTTCATGCGCAGTGATAAAGTCGGCACTCTAAAGCACCCGAGAGCGTTTTTTTCGATGCCAACCTAACCAGAGTGACGGGAGCGGCACAATTCAGAAAAAGTGCTCAGCTGGCCGAGAAAATGCGATTTAAGCAATAAAATTAAATATGCTTATTAAACATAAACCAAACGTTGGAAGTGGTCATTTCTTCATGCGCAGTGATAAACTCGGCACTCTAAAGCATCCGAGAGCGTTTTTTTCGATGCCAACCTAACCAGAGTGACGGGAGCGGCACAATTCAGAAAAAGTGCTCAGCTGGCCGAGAAAATGCGATTTAAGCAATAAAATTAAATATGCTTATTAAACATAAACCAAACGTTGGAAGTGGTCATTTCTTCATGCGCAGTGATAAACTCGGCACTCTAAAGCATCCGAGAGCGTTTTTTTCGATGCCAACCTAACCAGAGTGACGGGAGCGGCACAATTCAGAAAAAGTGCTCAGCTCGCCGAGAAAATGTGATTTAAGCAATAAAACTAAAAATGCTTATAAAACATAAACCAAACGTTGGAGGTGGTCATTTCTTCATGCGCAGTGAATAACTCGGCACTCTAAAGCACCCGAGAGCGTTTTTTTCGATGCCAACCTAACCAGAGTGACGGGAGCGGCACAATTCAGAAAAAGCGCTCAGCTCGCCGAGAAAATGCGATTTAAGCAATAAATTTAAAAATGCTTATAAAACATAAACCAAACGTTGGAGGTGATCATTTCTTCATGCGCAGTGATAAACTCGGCACTCTAAAGCACCCGAGAGCGTTTTTTTCGATGCCAACCTAACCAGAGTGACGGGAGCGGCACAATTCAGAAAAAGTGCTCAGCTCGCCGAGAAAATGCGATTTAAGCAATAAAATTAAAAATGCTTATAAAACATAAACCAAACGTTGGAGGTGGTCATTTCTTCATGCGCAGTGATAAACTCGGCACTCTAAAGCACCCGAGAGCGTTTTTTTCGATGCCAACCTAACCAGAGTGACGGGAGCGGCACAATTCAGAAAAAGTGCTCAGCTCGCCGAGAAAATGCGATTTAAGCAATAAAATTAAAAATGCTTATAAAACATAAACCAAACGTTGGAGGTGGTCATTTCTTAATGCGCAGTAATAAACTCGGCACTCTAAAGCACCCGAGAGCGTTTTTTTCGATGCCAACCTAACCAGAGTGACGGGAGCGGCACAATTCAGAAAAAGTGCTCAGCTCGCCGAGAAAATGCGATTTAAGCAATAAAATTAAAAATGCTTATAAAACATAAACCAAACGTTGGAGGTGGTCATTTCTTAATGCGCAGTAATAAACTCGGCACTCTAAAGCACCCGAGAGCGTTTTTTTCGATGCCAACCTAACCAGAGTGACGGGAGCGGCACAATTCAGAAAAAGTGCTCAGCTCGCCGAGAAAATGCGATTTAAGCAATAAAATTAAAAATGCTTATAAAACATAACCCCTCCATGAGTCGTCACCTTATCGTGGTGGAGGGGTTTGCGTGCCCCTATGATCCTAGGAGCCATGTTGTCTGGGGCTTCATGCTCCTGGTAGGGTCACCCATGGCAAACGGGTCCTAGGTGAGGGGCCAGACAAAGCACGGCTCAAAAAGCCCCTTATGATGAAGAATATACATGGAAACAGATTTCCCTCGCCCGGACGCGGGTCACCGGGGCCCCCCTCTGGAGCCAGGCCTGGAGGCGGGGCTCGAAGGCGAGCGTCTGGTGGCCGGGCCTCCGCCCATGGGGCCCGGCCGGGCAAAGCCCGAAAAGGAAATGTGGGTCCCCCTTCCCATGGGCTCACCACCTGTGGGAGGGGCCAAAGGGGTCGGGTGCAGTGTGAGCTGGGCGGCGGCCAAAGGCAGGGACCTTGGCGGTCTGATCCCCGGCTGCAGAAGCTGGCTCTTGGGACATGGAATGTCACCTCTCTGGCTGGAAAGGAGCCCGAGCTGGTGTGCGAGGCAGAAAAGTTCCGACTAGATATAGTCGGACTTGCCTCCACGCACAGTTTGGGTTCCGGTTCAAGCCCTCTCGAGAGGGGCTGGACTCTCTTCCACTCTGGAGTTGCCCACGGTGAGAGGCGTCGAGCAGGTGTGGGTATACTTATTGCCCCCCGGCTGGGCGCCTGCACATTGGGGTTCACCCCGGTGAACGAGAGGGTAGCCTCCCTCCGCCTTCGGGTGGGGGGACGGGTCCTCACTGTTGTTTGTGTCTATGCACCAAACGGCAGTTCAGAGTACCCACCCTTTTTGGAGTCCCTGGAGGAGGTGCTGGAGAGCGCTCCTTCTGGGGACTCCATCGTTCTACTGGGTGACTTCAATGCTCACGTGGGCAATGACAGTGAGACCTGGAAGGGCGTGATTGGGAGGAACGGCCCCCCCGATCTGAACCCGAGCGGTGTTCTATTATTGGACTTCTGTGCTCGACAGGGATTTTCTATAATGAACACCATGTTCAAACATAAGGGTGTCCATGTGTGCACTTGGCACCAGGACACCCTAGGCCGCAGTTCGATGATCGACTTTGTAGTCGTGTCATCGGATTTGCGGCCGCATGTTTTGGACACTCGGGCGAAGAGAGGGGCGGAGCTGTCAACTGATCACCACCTGGTGGTGGGTTGGCTCCGATGGTGGGGGAAGATGCCGGTCCGACCTGGCAGACCCAAACGTTCTGTGAGGGTCTGCTGGGAACGTCTGGCGGAATCCCCTGTCAGGAAGAGCTTCAACTCCCACCTCCGGCAGAACTTTTCCCAGGTCCCGGGGGAGGCGGGGGACATTGAGTCCGAGTGGACCTTGTTCCGCGCCTCCATTGTTGAGGCGGCCGACCGGAGCTGCGGTCGTAAGGTCATTGGTGCCTGTCGTGGCGGCAATCCTCGAACCCGCTGGTGGACACCGGCGGTAAGGGATGCTGTCAAGCTGAAGAAGGAGTCCTATCGGGCCGTTTTGGCCTGCGTGACTCCCGAGGCAGCTGACAGGTACCGGATGGCCAAGCGGAACGCGGCTTCGGCGGTTGCTGAGGCAAAAACCCGGGCGTGGGAGGAGTTTGGCGAGGCCATGGAGAATGACTTCCGGACGGCTTCGAGGAAATTCTGGTCCACCATCCGGCGTCTCAGGAGGGGGAAGCAGTGCAACGTCAACACTGTTTACAGTGGAGATGGCGTGCTGCTGACCTCGACTAGGGACGTCGTGTGTCGGTGGGGAGAATACTTCGAAGACCTCCTCAATTCCACCGACACGCCTTCCATTGTGGAGGCAGGGCCTGGGGACTCTGAGGCGGACTCTCCAATCTCTGGGGTTGAAGTCACTGAGGTAGTTAAAAAACTCCTCGGTGGCAAGGCCCCGGGGGTGGATGAGATCCGCCCGGAGTTCTTAAGGGCTCTGGATGTTGTGGGGCTGTCATGGCTGACACGTCTCTACAGCATCGCGTGGACATCGGGGACAGTGCCTCTGGATTGGCAGACTGGGGTGGTGGTTCCCCTCTTTAAGAAGGGGGACCGGAGGGTGTGTTCCAATTACAGGGGAATTACACTCCTCAGCCTCCCTGGGAAGGTCTATTCAGGGGTGCTGGAGAGGAGGGTCCGTCGGGAGGTCGAACCTCGGATTCAGGAGGAACAGTGTGGCTTTCGTCCTGGCCGTGGAACAGTGGACCAGCTCTTCACCCTCAGCAGGATCCTCGAGGGTGCATGGGAGTTCGCCCAACCAGTCCACATGTGTTTTGTGGACTTGGAGAAGGCGTTCGACCGTGTCCCTCGGGAGGTTCTCTGGGGGGTGCTTCGGGAGTACGGGGTACCGAGCCAACTGATAAGGGCGGTTCGGTCCCTGTATCACCGATGCCAGAGTTTGGTCCGCATTTCCGGCAGTAAGTCGGATTCGTTCTCAGTGAGGGTTGGACTCCGCCAAGGCTGCCCTTTGTCACCGATTCTGTTCATAGTTTTTATGGACAGAATTTCTAGGCGCAGCCGAGGCGTTGAGGGTGTCCGGTTTGGGGACCTCAGCATCGCGTCTCTGCTTTTTGCAGACGACGTGGTGCTGTTGGCTTCTTCAGGCCGTGATCTCCAGCTCTCACTGGAGCGGTTCGCAGCCGAGTGTGAAGCGGTCGGGATGAGGGTCAGCACCTCCAAATCCGAGTCCATGGTCCTCGATCGGAAAAGGGTGGAATGCCCTCTCCAGGTCGGGGATGAGATCCTGCCCCAAGTGGAGGAGTTTAAGTATCTTGGGGTCTTGTTCACGAGTGAGGGGAGGATGGAGCGCGAGATCGACAGGCGGATCGGTGCAGCGTCGGCAGTAATGCGGACTTTGTACCGGTCCGTCGTGGTAAAGAGAGAGCTGAGCCAAAAGGCAAAGCTCTCAATTTACCGGTCGATTTACGCTCCTACCCTCACCTATGGTCACGAGCTATGGGTCGTGACCGAAAGAACGAGATCCCGGATACAAGCGGCCGAAATGAGTTTTCTCCGCAGGATGTCCGGGCTCTCCCTTAGAGATAGGGTGAGAAGTTCGGTCATCCGGGAGAGACTCGGAGTAGAGTCGCTGCTCCTCCACGTTGAGAGGAGCCAGATGAGGTGGCTCGGGCATCTCATCAGGATGCCTCCTGGACGCCTCCCTGGGGAGGTGTTCCGGGCATGTCCCACCGGTAGGAGACCCCGGGGACGACCCAGGACGCGCTGGAGAGACTATGTCTCTCAGCTGGCCTGGGAACGCCTTGGGATCCCCCGGGATGAGCTAGATGAAGTGGCTGGGGAGAGGGAAGTCTGGGAGTCCCTCCTGAAGCTGCTGCCCCCGCGACCCGATCCCGGATAAGCGGAAGAAGATGGATGGATGGATGGATGGATATAAAACATAAACCAAACGTTGGAGGTGGTCATTTCTTCATGCGCAGTGAATAACTCGGCACTCTAAAGCACCCGAGAGCGTTTTTTTCGATGCCAACCTAACCAGAGTGACGGGAGCGGCACAATTCAGGAAAAGCGCTCAGCTCGCCGAGAAAATGCGATTTAAGCAATAAAATTAAAAATGCTTATTAAACATAAACCAAACGTTGGAGGTGGTCATTTCTTCATGCGCAGTGAATAACTCGGCACTCTAAAGCACCCAAGAGCGTTTTTTTCGATGCCAACCTAACCAGAGTGACGGGAGCGGCACAATTCAGAAAAAGCGCTCAGCTCGCCGAGAAAATGCGATTTAAGCAATAAAATTAAAAATGCTTATAAAACATAAACCAAACGTTGGAGGTGGTCATTTCTTCATGCGCAGTGATAAACTCGGCACTCTAAAGCACCCGAGAGCGTTTTTTTCGATGCCAACCTAACCAGAGTGACGGGAGCGGCACAATTCAGAAAAAAGTGCTCAGCTCGCCGAGAAAATGCGATTTAAGCAATAAAATTAAAAATGCTTATAAAACATAAACCAAACGTTGGAGGTGGTCATTTCTTCATGCGCAGTGAATAACTCGGCACTCTAAAGCACCCGAGAGCGTTTTTTTCGATGCCAACCTAACCAGAGTGACGGGAGCGGCACAATTCATAAAAAGTGCTCAGCTCGCCGAGAAAATGCGATTTAAGCAATAAAATTAAAAATGCTTATAAAACATAAACCAAACGTTGGAGGTGGTCATTTCTTAATGCGCAGTAATAAACTCGGCACTCTAAAGCACCCGTGAGCGTTTTTTTCGATGCCAACCTAACCAGAGTGACGGGCGCGGCACAATTCAGAAAAAGTGCTCAGCTCGCCGAGAAAATGCGATTTAAGCAATAAAATTAAAAATGCTTATAAAACATAAACCAAACGTTGGAGGTGGTCATTTCTTCATGCGCAGTGATAAAGTCGGCACTCTAAAGCACCCGAGAGCGTTTTTTTCGATGCCAACCTAACCAGAGTGACGGGAGCGGCACAATTCAGAAAGTGCTCAGCTCGCCGAGAAAATGCGATTTAAGCAATAAAATTAAAAATGCTTATTAAACATAAACCAAACGTTGGAGGTGGTCATTTCTTCATGCGCAGTGAATAACTCGGCACTCTAAAGCACCCGGGAGCGTTTTTTTCGATGCCAACCTAACCAGAGTGACGGGAGCGGCACAATTCAGAAAAAGCGCTCAGCTCGCCGAGAAAATGCGATTTAAGCAATAAAATTAAAAATGCTTATAAAACATAAACCAAACGTTGGAGGTGGTCATTTCTTAATGCGCAGTAATAAACTCGGCAATCTAAAGCACCCGAGAGCGTTTTTTTCGATGCCAACCTAACCAGAGTGACGGGAGCGGCACAATTCAGAAAAAGTGCTCAGCTCGCCGAGAAAATGCGATTTAAGCAATAAAATTAAAAATGCTTATTAAACATAAACCAAACGTTGGAGGTGGTCATTTCTTCATGCGCAGTGAATAACTCGGCACTCTAAAGCACCAGAGAGCGTTTTTTTCGATGCCAACCTAACCAGAGTGACGGGAGCGGCACAATTCAGAAAAAGCGCTCAGCTCGCCGAGAAAATGCGATTTAAGCAATAAAATTAAAAATGCTTATAAAACATAAACCAAACGTTGGAGGTGGTCATTTCTTCGTGCGCAGTGAATAACTCGGCACTCTAAAGCACCCGAGAGCGTTTTTTTCGATGCCAACCTAACCAGAGTGACGGGAGCGGCACAATTCAGAAAAAGTGCTCAGCTCGCCGAGAAAATGCGATTTAAGCAATAAAATTAAAAATGCTTATAAAACATAAACCAAACGTTGGAGGTGGTCATTTCTTAATGCGCAGTAATAAACTCGGCACTCTAAAGCACCCGAGAGCGTTTTTTTCGATGCCAACCTAACCAGAGTGACGGGAGCGGCACAATTCAGGAAAAAGTGCTCAGCTCGCCGAGAAAATGCGATTTAAGCAATAAAATTAAAAATGCTTATTAAACATAAACCAAACGGTGGAGGTGGTCATTTCTTCATGCGCAGTGAATAACTCGGCACTCTAAAGCACCCGAGAGCGTTTTTTTCGATGCCAACCTAACCAGAGTGACGGGAGCGGCACAATTCAGAAAAAGCGCTCAGCTCGCCGAGAAAATGCGATTTAAGCAATAAAATTAAAAATGCTTATTAAACATAAACCAAACGTTGGAGGTGGTCATTTCTTCATGCGCAGTGAATAACTCGGCACTCTAAAGCACCCGAGAGCGTTTTTTTAGATGCCAACCTAACCAGAGTGACGGGAGCGGCACAATTCAGAAAAAGCGCTCAGCTCGCCGAGAAAATGCGATTTAAGCAATAAAATTAAAAATGCTTATAAAACATAAACCAAACGTTGGAGGTGGTCATTTCTTCATGCGCAGTGATAAACTCGGCACTCTAAAGCACCCGAGAGCGTTTTTTTCGATGCCAACCTAACCAGAGTGACGGGAGCGGCACAATTCAGAAAAAGTGCTCAGCTCGCCGAGAAAATGCGATTTAAGCAATAAAATTAAAAATGCTTATAAAACATAAACCAAACGTTGGAGGTGGTCATTTCTTAATGCGCAGTAATAAACTCGGCACTCTAAAGCACCCGAGAGCGTTTTTTTCGATGCCAACCTAACCAGAGTGACGGGAGCGGCACAATTCAGAAAAAGCGCTCAGCTCGCCGAGAAAATGCGATTTAAGCAATAAAATTAAAAATGCTTATAAAACATAAACCAAACGTCGGAGGTGGTCATTTCTTCATGCGCAGTGATAAAGTCGGCACTCTAAAGCACCCGAGAGCGTTTTTTTCGATGCCAACCTAACCAGAGTGACGGGAGCGGCACAAATCAGAAAAAGTGCTCAGCTCGCCGAGAAAATGCGATTTAAGCAATAAAATTAAAAATGCTTATTAAACATAAACCAAACGTTGGAGGTGGTCATTTCTTCATGCGCAGTGATAAACTCGGCACTCTAAAGCACCCGAGAGCGTTTTTTTCGATGCCAACCTAACCAGAGTGACGGGAGCGGCACAATTCAGAAAAAGTGCTCAGCTCGCCGAGAAAATGCGATTTAAGCAATAAAATTAAAAATGCTTATAAAACATAAACCAAACGTTGGAGGTCATTTCTTAATGCGCAGTAATAAACTCGGCACTCTAAAGCACCCGAGAGCATTTTTTTCGATGCCAACCTAACCAGAGTGACGGGAGCGGCACAATTCAGAAAAAGTGCTCAGCTCGCCGAGAAAATGCGATTTAAGCAATAAAATTAAAAATGCCTATTAAACATAAACCAAACGTTGGAGGTGGTCATTTCTTCATGCGCAGTGAATAACTCGGCACTCTAAAGCACCCGAGAGCGTTTTTTTCGATGCCAACCTAACCAGAGTGACGGGAGCGGCACAATTCAGAAAAAGCGCTCAGCTCGCCGAGAAAATGCGATTTAAGCAATAAAATTAAAAATGCTTATAAAACATAAACCAAACGTTGGAGGTGGTCATTTCTTAATGTGCAGTAATAAACTCGGCACTCTAAAGCACCCGAGAGCGTTTTTTTCGATGCCAACCTAACCAGAGTGACGGGAGCGGCACAATTCAGAAAAAGTGCTCAGCTCGCCGAGAAAATGCGATTTAAGCAATAAAATTAAAAATGCTTATTAAACATAAACCAAACGTTGGAGGTGGTCATTTCTTCATGCGCAGTGAATAACTCGGCACTCTAAAGCACCCGAGAGCGTTTTTTTCGATGCCAACCTAACCAGAGTGACGGGAGCGGCACAATTCAGAAAAAGCGCTCAGCTCGCCGAGAAAATGCGATTTAAGCAATAAAATTAAAAATGCTTATTAAACATAAACCAAACGTTGGAGGTGGTCATTTCTTCATGCGCAGTGAATAACTCGGCACTCTAAAGCACCCGAGAGCGTTTTTTTCGATGCCAACCTAACCAGAGTGACGGGAGCGGCACAATTCAGAAAAAGCGCTCAGCTCGCCGAGAAAATGCGATTTAAGCATTAAAATTAAAAATGCTTATAAAACATAAACCAAACGTTGGAGGTGGTCATTTCTTCATGCGCAGTGATAAACTCGGCACTCTAAAGCACCCGAGAGCGTTTTTTTCGATGCCAACCTAACCAGAGTGACGGGAGCGGCACAATTCAGAAAAAGTGCTCAGCTCGCCGAGAAAATGCGATTTAAGCAATAAAATTAAAAATGCTTATAAAACATAAACCAAACGTTGGAGGTGGTCATTTCTTCATGCGCAGTGATAAACTCGGCACTCTAAAGCACCCGAGAGCGTTTTTTTCGATGCCAACCTAACCAGAGTGACGGGAGCGGCACAATTCAGAAAAAGTGCTCAGCTCGCCGAGAAAATGCGATTTAAGCAATAAAATTAAAAATGCTTATAAAACATAAACCAAACGTTGGAGGTGGTCATTTCTTCATGCGCAGTGAATAACTCGGCACTCTAAAAGCACCCGAGAGCGTTTTTTTCGATGCCAACCTAACCAGAGTGACGGGAGCGGCACAATTCAGAAAAAGTGCTCAGCTCGCCGAGAAAATGCGATTTAAGCAATAAAATTAAAAATGCTTATAAAACATAAACCAAACGTTGGAGGTGGTCATTTCTTAATACGAAGTAATAAACTCGGCACTCTAAAGCACCCGTGAGCGTTTTTTTCGATGCCAACCTAACCAGAGTGACGGGAGCGGCACAATTCAGAAAAAGTGCTCAGCTCGCCGAGAAAATGCGATTTAAGCAATAAAATTAAAAATGCTTATAAAACATAAACCAAACGTTGGAGGTGGTCATTTCTTAATGCGCAGTAATAAACTCGGCACTCTAAAGCACCCGAGAGCGTTTTTTTCGATGCCAACCTAACCAGAGTGACGGGAGCGGCACAATTCAGAAAAAGCGCTCAGCTCGCCGAGAAAATGCGATTTAAGCAATAAAATTAAAAATGCTTATAAAACATAAACCAAACGTTGGAGGTGGTCATTTCTTAATGCGCAGTAATAAACTCGGCACTCTAAAGCACCCGAGAGCGTTTTTTTCGATGCCAACCTAACCAGAGTGACGGGAGCGGCACAATTCAGAAAAAGTGCTCAGCTCGCCGAGAAAATGCGATTTAAGCAATAAAATTAAAAATGCTTATTAAACATAAACCAAACGTTGGAGGTTGTCATTTCTTCATGCGCAGTGAATAACTCGGCACTCTAAAGCACCCGAGAGCGTTTTTTTCGATGCCAACCTAACCAGAGTGACGGGAGCGGCACAATTCAGAAAAAGCGCTCAGCTCGCCGAGAAAATGCAATTTAAGCAATAAAATTAAAAATGCTTATTAAACATAAACCAAACGTTGGAGGTGGTCATTTCTTCATGCGCAGTGAATAACTCGGCACTCTAAAGCACCCGAGAGCGTTTTTTTCGATGCCAACCTAACCAGAGTGACGGGAGCGGCACAATTCAGAAAAAGTGCTCAGCTCGTCGAGAAAATGCGATTTAAGCAATAAAATTAAAAATGCTTATTAAACATAAACCAAACGTTGGAGGTGGTCATTTCTTCATGCGCAGTGAATAACTCGGCACTCTAAAGCACCCGAGAGCGTTTTTTTCGATGCCAACCTAACCAGAGTGACGGGAGCGGCACAATTCAGAAAAAGCGCTCAGCTCGCCGAGAAAATGCGATTTAAGCAATAAAATTAAAAATGCTTATAAAACATAAACCAAACGTTGGAGGTGGTCATTTCTTAATGCGCGGTAATAAACTCGGCACTCTAAAGCACCCGAGAGCGTTTTTTTCGATGCCAACCTAACCAGAGTGACGGGAGCGGCACAATTCAGAAAAAGTGCTCAGCTCGCCGAGAAAATGCGATTTAAGCAATAAAATTAAAAATGCTTATTAAACATAAACCAAACGTTGGAGGTGGTCATTTCTTCATGCGCAGTGAATAACTCGGCACTCTAAAGCACCCGAGAGCGTTTTTTTCGATGCCAACCTAACCAGAGTGACGGGAGCGGCACAATTCAGTAAAAGCGCTCAGCTCGCCGAGAAAATGCGATTTAAGCAATAAAATTAAAAATGCTTATAAAACATAAACCAAACGTTGGAGGTGGTCATTTCTTAATGCGCAGTAATAAACTCGGCACTCTAAAGCACCCGAGAGCGTTTTTTTCGATGCCAACCTAACCAGAGTGACGGGAGCGGCACAATTCAGAAAAAGTGCTCAGCTCGCCGAGAAAATGCGATTTAAGCAATAAAATTAAAAATGCTTATTAAACATAAACCAAACGTTGGAGGTGGTCATTTCTTCATGCGCAGTGAATAACTCGGCACTCTAAAGCACCCGAGAGCGTTTTTTTCGATGCCAACCTAACCAGAGTGACGGGAGCGGCACAATTCAGAAAAAGTGCTCAGCTCGCCGAGAAAATGCGATTTAAGCAATAAAATTAAAAATGCTTATTAAACATAAACCAAACGTTGGAGGTGGTCATTTCTTCATGCGCAGTAAATAACTCGGCACTCTAAAGCACCCGAGAGCGTTTTTTTCAATGCCAACCTAACCAGAGTGACGGGAGCGGTACAATTCAGAAAAAGCGCTCAGCTCGCCAAGAAAATGCGATTTAAGCATTAAAATTAAAAATGCTTATAAAACATAAACCAAACGTTGGAGGTGGTCATTTCTTCATGCGCAGTGATAAACTCGGCACTCTAAAGCACCCGAGAGCGTTTTTTTCGATGCCAACCTAACCAGAGTGACGGGAGCGGCACAATTCAGAAAAAGTGCTCAGCTCGCCGAGAAAATGCGATTTAAGCAATAAAATTAAAAATGCTTATTAAACATAAACCAAACGTTGGAGGTGGTCATTTCTTCATGCGCAGTGAATAACTCGGCACTCTAAAGCACCCGAGAGCGTTTTTTTCGATGCCAACCTAACCAGAGTGACGGGAGCGGCACAATTCAGAAAAAGTGCTCAGCTCGCCGAGAAAATGCGATTTAAGCAATAAAATTAAAAATGCTTATAAAACATAAACCAAACGTTGGAGGTGGTCATTTCTTAATGCGCAGTAATAAACTCGGCACTCTAAAGCACCCGAGAGCGTTTTTTTCGATGCCAACCTAACCAGAGTGACGGGAGCGGCACAATTCAGAAAAAGTGCTCAGCTCGCCGAGAAAATGCGATTTAAGCAATAAAATTAAAAATGCTTATAAAACATAAACCAAACGTTGGAAGTGGTCATTTCTTCATGCGCAGTGATAAACTCGGCACTCTAAAGCACCCGAGAGCGTTTTTTTCGATGCCAACCTAACCAGAGTTACGGGAGCGGCACAATTCAGAAAAAGCGCTCAGCTCGCCGAGAAAATGCGATTTAAGCAATAAAATTAAAAATGCTTATAAAACATAAACCAAACGTTGTAGGTGGTCATTTCTTCATGCGCAGTGATAAACTCGGCACTCTAAAGCACCCGAGAGCGTTTTTTTCGATGCCAACCTAACCAGAGTGACGGGAGCGGCACAATTCAGAAAAAGCGCTCAGCTCGCCGAGAAAATGCGATTTAAGCAATAAAATTAAAAATGCTTATAAAACATAAACCAAACGTTGGAGGTGGTCATTTCTTCATGCGCAGTGATAAACTCGGCACTCTAAAGCACCCGAGAGCGTTTTTTTCGATGCCAACCTAACCAGAGTGACGGGAGCGGCACAATTCAGAAAAAGCGCTCAGCTCGCCGAGAAAATGCGATTTAAGCAATAAAATTAAAAATGCTTATAAAACATAAACCAAACGTTGGAGGTGGTCATTTCTTCATGCGCAGTGATAAACTCGGCACTCTAAAGCACCCGAGAGCGTTTTTTTCGATGCCAACCTAACCAGAGTGACGGGAGCGGCACAATTCAGAAAAAGTGCTCAGCTCGCCGAGAAAATGCGATTTAAGCAATAAAATTAAAAATGCTTATAAAACATAAACCAAACGTTGGAGGTGGTCATTTCTTAATGCGCAGTAATAAACTCGGCACTCTAAAGCACCCGAGAGCGTTTTTTTCGATGCCAATCTAACCAGAGTGACGGGAGCGGCACAATTCAGAAAAAGCGCTCAGCTCGCCGAGGAAATGCGATTTAAGCAATAAAATTAAAAATGCTTATAAAACATAAACCAAACGTTGGAGGTGGTCATTTCTTAATACGCAGTAATAAACTCGGCACTCTAAAGCACCCGAGAGCGTTTTTTTCGATGCCAACCTAACCAGAGTGACGGGAGCGGCACAATTCAGAAAAAGTGCTCAGCTCGCCGAGAAAATGCGATTTAAGCAATAAAATTAAAAATGCTTATTAAACATAAACGAAACGTTGGAGGTTGTCATTTCTTCATGCGCAGTGAATAACTCGGCACTCTAAAGCACCCGAGAGCGTTTTTTTCGATGCCAACCTAACCAGAGTGACGGGAGCGGCACAATTCAGAAAAAGCGCTCAGCTCACCGAGAAAATGCGATTTAAGCAATAAAATTAAAAATGCTTATTAAACATAAACCAAACGTTGGAGGTGGTCATTTCTTCATGCGCAGTGATAAACTCGGCACTCTAAAGCACCCGAGAGCGTTTTTTTCGATGCCAACCTAACCAGAGTGACGGGAGCGGCACAATTCAGAAAAAGTGCTCAGCTCGCCGAGAAAATGCGATTTAAGCAATAAAATTAAAAATGCTTATAAAACATAAACCAAACGTTGGAGGTGGTCATTTCTTCATGCGCAGTAATAAACTCGGCACTCTAAAGCACCCGAGAGCGTTTTTTTCGATGCCAACCTAACCAGAGTGACGGGAGCGGCACAATTCAGAAAAAGTGCTCAGCTCGCCGAGAAAATGCGATTTAAGCAATAAAATTAAAAATGCTTATAAAACATAAACCAAACGTTGGAGGTGGTCATTTCTTAATGCGCAGTAATAAACTCGGCACTCTAAAGCACCCGAGAGCGTTTTTTTCGATGCCAACCTAACCAGAGTGACGGGAGCGGCACAATTCAGAAAAAGTGCTCAGCTCGCCGAGAAAATGCGATTTAAGCAATAAAATTAAAAATGCTTATTAAACATAAACCAAACGTTGGAGGTGGTCATTTCTTCATGCGCAGTGAATAACTCGGCACTCTAAAGCACCCGAGAGCGTTTTTTTCGATGCCAACCTAACCAGAGTGACGGGAGCGGCACAATTCAGAAAAAGCGCTCAGCTCGCCGAGAAAATGCGATTTAAGCAATAAAATTAAAAATGCTTATAAAACATAAACCAAACGTTGGAGGTGGTCATTTCTTAATGCGCAGTAATAAACTCGGCACTCTAAAGCACCCGAGAGCGTTTTTTTCGATGCCAACCTAACCAGAGTGACGGGAGCGGCACAATTCAGAAAAAGTGCTCAGCTCGCCGAGAAAATGCGATTTAAGCAATAAAATTAAAAATGCTTATTAAACATAAACCAAACGTTGGAGGTGGTCATTTCTTCATGCGCAGTGAATAACTCGGCACTATAAAGCACCCGAGAGCGTTTTTTTCGATGCCAACCTAACCAGAGTGACGGGAGCGGCACAATTCAGAAAAAGCGCTCAGCTCGCCGAGAAAATGCGATTTAAGCAATAAAATTAAAAATGCTTATTAAACATAAACCAAACGTTGGAGGTGGTCATTTCTTCATGCGCAGTGAATAACTCGGCACTCTAAAGCACCCGAGAGCGTTTTTTTCGATGCCAACCTAACCAGAGTGACGGGAGCGGCACAATTCAGAAAAAGTGCTCAGCTCGCCGAGAAAATGCGATTTAAGCAATAAAATTAAAAATGCTTATAAAACATAAACCAAACGTTGGAGGTGGTCATTTCTTCATGCGCAGTGAATAACTCGGCACTCTAAAGCACCCGAGAGCGTTTTTTTCGATGCCAACCTAACCAGAGTGACGGGAGCGGCACAATTCAGAAAAAGTGCTCAGCTCGCCGAGAAAATGCGATTTAAGCAATAAAATTAAAAATGCTTATAAAACATAAACCAAACGTTGGAGGTCGTCATTTCTTAATGCGCAGTAATAAACTCGGCACTCTAAAGCACCCGAGAGCGTTTTTTTCGATGCCAACCTAACCAGAGTGACGGGAGCGGCACAATTCAGAAAAAGTGCTCAGCTCGCCGAGATAATGCGATTTAAGCAATAAAATTAAAAATGCTTATAAAACATAAACCAAACGTTGGAAGTGGTCATTTCTTCATGCGCAGTGATAAACTCGGCACTCTAAAGCACCCGAGAGCGTTTTTTTCGATGCCAACCTAACCAGAGTTACGGGAGCGGCACAATTCAGAAAAAGCGCTCAGCTCGCCGAGAAAATGCAATTTAAGCAATAAAATTAAAAATGCTTATAAAACATAAACCAAACGTTGGAGGTGGTCATTTCTTCATGCGCAGTGATAAACTCGGCACTCTAAAGCACCCGAGAGCGTTTTTTTCGATGCCAACCTAACCAGAGTGACGGGAGCGGCACAATTCAGAAAAAGCGCTCAGCTCGCCGAGAAAATGCGATTTAAGCAATAAAATTAAAAATGCTCATAAAACATAAACCAAACGTTGGAGGTGGTCATTTCTTCATGCGCAGTGATAAACTCGGCACTCTATAGCACCCGAGAGCGTTTTTTTCGATGCCAACCTAACCAGAGTGACGGGAGCGGCACAATTCAGAAAAAGTGCTCAGCTCGCCGAGAAAATGCGATTTAAGCAATAAAATTAAAAATGCTTATAAAACATAAACCAAACGTTGGAGGTGGTCATTTCTTCATGCGCAGTGAATAACTCGGCACTCTAAAGCACCCGAGAGCGTTTTTTTCGATGCCAACCTAACCAGAGTGACGGGAGCGGCACAATTCAGAAAAAGTGCTCAGCTCGCCGAGAAAATGCGATTTAAGCAATAAAATTAAAAATGCTTATAAAACATAAACCAAACGTTGGAGGTGGTCATTTCTTAATACGAAGTAATAAACTCGGCACTCTAAAGCACCCGTGAGCGTTTTTTTCGATGCCAACCTAACCAGAGTGACGGGAGCGGCACAATTCAGAAAAAGTGCTCAGCTCGCCGAGAAAATGCGATTTAAGCAATAAAATTAAAAATGCTTATAAAACATAAACCAAACGTTGGAGGTGGTCATTTCTTAATGCGCAGTAATAAACTCGGCACTCTAAAGCACCCGAGAGCGTTTTTTTCGATGCCAACCTAACCAGAGTGACGGGAGCGGCACAATTCAGAAAAAGCGCTCAGCTCGCCGAGAAAATGCGATTTAAGCAATAAAATTAAAAATGCTTATAAAACATAAACCAAACGTTGGAGGTGGTCATTTCTTAATGCGCAGTAATAAACTCGGCACTCTAAAGCACCCGAGAGCGTTTTTTTCGATGCCAACCTAACCAGAGTGACGGGAGCGGCACAATTCAGAAAAAGTGCTCAGCTCGCCGAGAAAATGCGATTTAAGCAATAAAATTAAAAATGCTTATTAAACATAAACCAAACGTTGGAGGTTGTCATTTCTTCATGCGCAGTGAATAACTCGGCACTCTAAAGCACCCGAGAGCGTTTTTTTCGATGCCAACCTAACCAGAGTGACGGGAGCGGCACAATTCAGAAAAAGCGCTCAGCTCGCCGAGAAAATGCGATTTAAGCAATAAAATTAAAAATGCTTATTAAACATAAACCAAACGTTGGAGGTGGTCATTTCTTCATGCGCTGTAATAAACTCGGCACTCTAAAGCACCCGAGAGCGTTTTTTTCGATGCCAACCTAACCAGAGTGACGGGAGCGGCACAATTCAGAAAAAGTGCTCAGCTCGCCGAGAAAATGCGATTTAAGCAATAAAATTAAAAATGCTTATAAAACATAAAACAAACGTTGGAGGTGGTCATTTCTTAATGCGCAGTGATAAACTCGGCACTCTAAAGCACCCGAGAGCGTTTTTTTCGATGCCAACCTAACCAGAGTGACGGGAGCGGCACAATTCAGAAAAAGTGCTCAGCTCGCCGAGAAAATGCGATTTAAGCAATAAAATTAAAAATGCTTATAAAACATAAACCAAACGTTGGAGGTGGTCATTTCTTCATGCGCAGTGAATAACTCGGCACTCTAAAGCACCCGAGAGCGTTTTTTTCGATGCCAACCTAACCAGAGTGACGGGAGCGGCACAATTCAGAAAAAGTGCTCAGCTCGCCGAGAAAATGCGATTTAAGCAATAAAATTAAAAATGCTTATAAAACATAAACCAAACGTTGGAGGTGGTCATTTCTTAATGCGCAGTAATAAACTCGGCACTCTAAAGCACCCGAGAGCGTTTTTTTCGATGCCAACCTAACCAGAGTGACGGGAGCGGCACAATTCAGAAAAAGTGCTCAGCTCGCCGAGAAAATGCGATTTAATTAATAAAATTAAAAATGCTTATTAAACATAAACCAAACGTTGGAGGTTGTCATTTCTTCATGCGCAGTGAATAACTCGGCACTCTAAAGCACCCGAGAGCGTTTTTTTCGATGCCAACCTAACCAGAGTGACGGGAGCGGCACAATTCAGAAAAAGCGCTCAGCTCGCCGAGAAAATGCTATTTAAGCAATAAAATTAAAAATGCTTATTAAACATAAACCAAACGTTGGAGGTGGTCATTTCTTCATGCGCAGTGAATAACTCGGCACTCTAAAGCACCCGAGAGCGTTTTTTTCGATGCCAACCTAACCAGAGTGACGGGAGAGGCACAATTCAGAAAAAGCGCTCAGCTCGCCGAGAAAATGCGATTTAAGCAATAAAATTAAAAATGCTTATAAAACATAAACCAAACGTTGGAGGTGGTCATTTCTTCATGCACAGTGATAAACTCGGCACTCTAAAGCACCCGAGAGCGTTTTTTTCGATGCCAAGTGACGGGAGCGGCACAATTCAGAAAAAGTGCTCAGCTCGCCGAGAAAATGCGATTTAAGCAATAAAATTAAAAATGCTTATAAAACATAAACCAAACGTTGGAGGTGGTCATTTCTTCATGCGCAGTGATAAACTCGGCACTCTAGAGCACCCGAGAGCGTTTTTTTCGATGCCAACCTAACCAGAGTGACGGGAGCGGCACAATTCAGAAAAAGCGCACAGCTCGCCGAGAAAATGCGATTTAAGCAATAAAATTAAAAATGCTTATAAAACATAAACCAAACGTTGGAGGTGGTCATTTCTTCATGCGCAGTGATAAACTCGGCACTCTAAAGCACCCGAGAGCGTTTTTTTCGATGCCAACCTAACCAGAGTGACGGGAGCGGCACAATTCAGAAAAAGTGCTCAGCTCGCCGAGAATATGCGATGCTTATTAAACATAAACCAAACGTTGGAGGTGGTCATTTCTTCATGCGCAGTGAATAACTCGGCACTCTAAAGCACCCGAGAGCGTTTTTTTCGATGCCAACCTAACCAGAGTGACGGGAGCGGCACAATTCAGAAAAAGTGCTCAGCTCGCCGAGAAAATGCGATTTAAGCAATAAAATTAAAAATGCTTATAAAATATAAACCAAACGTTGGAGGTGGTCATTTCTTAATGCGCAGTAATAAACTCGGCACTCTAAAGCACCCGAGAGCGTTTTTTTCGATGCCTACCTAACCAGAGTGTCGGGAGCGGCACAATTCAGAAAAAGTGCTCAGCTCGCCGAGAAAATGCGATTTAAGCAATAAAATTAAAAATGCTTATTAAACATAAACCAAACGTTGGAGGTGGTCATTTCTTAATGCGCAGTGAATAACTCGGCACTCTAAAGCACCCGAGAGCGTTTTTTTCGATGCCAACCTAACCAGAGTGACGGGAGCGGCACAATTCAGAAAAAGCGCTCAGCTCGCCAAGAAAATGCGATTTAAGCAATAAAATAAAAAATGCTTATTAAACATAAACCAAACGTTGGAGGTGGTCATTTCTTCATGCGCAGTGAATAACTCGGCACTCTTAAGCACCCGAGAGCGTTTTTTTCGATGCCAACCTAACCAAAGTGACGGGAGCGGCACAATTCAGAAAAAGTGCTCAGCTCGCCGAGAAAATGCGATTTAAGCAATAAAATTAAAAATGCTTATAAAACATAAACCAAACGTTGGAGGTGGTCATTTCTTAATGCGCAGTAATAAACTCGGCACTCTAAAGCACCCGAGAGCGTTTTTTTCGATGCCTACCTAACCAGAGTGTCGGGAGCGGCACAATTCAGAAAAAGTGCTCAGCTCGCCGAGAAAATGCGATTTAAGCAATAAAATTAAAAATGCTTATTAAACATAAACCAAACGTTGGAGGTGGTCATTTCTTAATGCGCAGTGAATAACTCGGCACTCTAAAGCACCCGAGAGCGTTTTTTTCGATGCCAACCTAACCAGAGTGACGGGAGCGGCACAATTCAGAAAAAGCCCTCAGCTCGCGAGAAAATGCGATTTAAGCAATAAAATTAAAAATGCTTATTAAACATAAACCAAACATTGGAGGTGGTCATTTCTTCATGCGCAGTGAATAACTCGGCACTCTAAAGCACCCGAGAGCGTTTTTTTCGATGCCAACCTAACCAGAGTGACGGGAGCGGCACAATTCAGAAAAAGCGCTCAGCTCGCCGAGAAAATGCGATTTAAGCAATAAAATTAAAAATGCTTATAAAACATAAACCAAACGTTGGAGGTGGTCATTTCTTCATGCGCAGTGATAAACTCGGCACTCTAAAGCACCCGAGAGCGTTTTTTTCGATGCCAACCTAACCAGAGTGACGGGAGCGGCACAATTCAGAAAAAGTGCTCAGCTCGCCGAGAAAATGCGATTTAAGCAATAAAATTAAAAATGCTTATAAAACATAAACCAAACGTTGGAGGTGGTCATTTCTTCATGCGCAGTGAATAACTCGGCACTCTAAAGCACCCGAGAGCGTTTTTTTCGATGCCAACCTAACCAGAGTGACGGGAGCGGCACAATTCAGAAAAAGTGCTCAGCTCGCCGAGAAAATGCGATTTAAGCAATAAAATTAAAAATGCTTATAAAACATAAACCAAACGTTGGAGGTGGTCATTTCTTAATGCGCAGTAATAAACTCGGCACTCTAAAGCACCCGAGAGCGTTTTTTTCGATGCCAACCTAACCAGAGTGACGGGAGCGGCACAATTCAGAAAAAGTGCTCAGCTCGCCGAGAAAATGCGATTTAAGCAATAAAATTAAAAATGCTTATAAAACATAAACCAAACGTTGGAAGTGGTCATTTCTTCATGCGCAGTGATAAACTCGGCACTCTAAAGCACCCGAGAGCGTTTTTTTCGATGCCAACCTAACCAGAGTTACGGGAGCGGCACAATTCAGAAAAAGCGCTCAGCTCGCCGAGAAAATGCGATTTAAGCAATAAAATTAAAAATGCTTATAAAACATAAACTAAACGTTGGAGTGGTCATTTCTTCATGCGCAGTGATAAACTCGGCACTCTAAAGCACCCGAGAGCGTTTTTTTCGATGCCAACCTAACCAGAGTGACGGGAGCGGCACAATTCAGAAAAAGCGCTCAGCTCGCCGAGAAAATGCGATTTAAGCAATAAAATAAAAAATGCTTATAAAACATAAACCAAACGTTGGAGGTGGTCATTTCTTCATGCGCAGTGATAAACTCGGCACTCTAAAGCACCCGAGAGCGTTTTTTTCGATGCCAACCTAACCAGAGTGACGGGAGCGGCACAATTCAGAAAAAGTGCTCAGCTCGCCGAGAAAATGCGATTTAAGCAATAAAATTAAAAAATCTTATAAAACATAAACCAAACGTTGGAGGTGGTCATTTCTTCATGCGCAGTGAATAACTCGGCACTCTAAAGCACCCGAGAGCGTTTTTTTCGATGCCAACCTAACCAGAGTGACGGGAGCGGCACAATTCAGAAAAAGTGCTCAGCTCGCCGAAAAAATGCGATTTAAGCAATAAAATTAAAAATGCTTATAAAACATAAACCAAACGTTGGAGGTGGTCATTTCTTAATGCGCAGTAATAAACTCGGCACTCTAAAGCACCCGTGAGCGTTTTTTTCGATGCCAACCTAACCAGAGTGACGGGAGCGGCACAATTCAGAAAAAGTGCTCAGCTCGCCGAGAAAATGCGATTTAAGCAATAAAATTAAAAATGCTTATAAAACATAAACCAAACGTTGGAGGTGGTCATTTCTTCATGCGCAGTGATAAAGTCGGCACTCTAAAGCACCCGAGAGCGTTTTTTTCGATGCCAACCTAACCAGAGTGACGGGAGCGGCACAATTCAGAAAAAGTGCTCAGCTCGCCGAGAAAATGCGATTTAAGCAATAAAATTAAAAATGCTTATTAAACATAAACCAAACGTTGGAGGTGGTCATTTCTTCATGCGCAGTGATAAACTCGGCACTCTAAAGCACCCGAGAGCGTTTTTTTCGATGCCAACCTAACCAGAGTGACGGGAGCGGCACAATTCAGAAAAAGTGCTCAGCTCGCCGAGAAAATGCGATTTAAGCAATAAAATTAAAAATGCTTATAAAACATAAACCAAACGTTGGAGGTGGTCATTTCTTAATGCGCAGTAATAAACTCGGCACTCTAAAGCACCCGAGAGCGTTTTTTTCGATGCCAACCTAACCAGAGTGACGGGAGCGGCACAATTCAGAAAAACTGCTCAGCTCGCCGAGAAAATGCGATTTAAGCAATAAAATTAAAAATGCTTATTAAACATAAACCAAACGTTGGAGGTGGTCATTTCTTCATGCGCAGTGAATAACTCGGCACTCTAAAGCACCCGATAGCGTTTTTTTCGATGCCAACCTAACCAGAGTGACGGGAGCGGCACAATTCAGAAAAAGCGCTCAGCTCGCCGAGAAAATGCGATTTAAGCAATAAAATTAAAAATGCTTATAAAACATAAACCAAACGTTGGAGGTGGTCATTTCTTAATGCGCAGTAATAAACTCGGCACTCTAAAGCACCCGAGAGCGTTTTTTTCGATGCCAAGTGACGGGAGCGGCACAATTCAGAAAAAGTGCTCAGCTCGCCGAGAAAATGCGATTTAAGCAATAAAATTAAAAATGCTTATAAAACATAAACCAAACGTTGGAGGTGGTCATTTCTTAATGCGCAGTAATAAACTCGGCACTCTAAAGCACCCGAGAGCGTTTTTTTCGATGCCAACCTAACCAGAGTTACGGGAGCGGCACAATTCAGAAAAAGCGCTCAGCTCGCCGAGAAAATGCGATTTAAGCAATAAAATTAAAAATGCTTATAAAACATAAACCAAACGTTGGAGGTGGTCATTTCTTCATGCGCAGTGAATAACTCGGCACTCTAAAGCACCCGAGAGCGTTTTTTTCGATGCCAACCTAACCAGAGTGACGGGAGCGGCACAATTCAGAAAAAGTGCTCAGCTCGCCGAGAAAATGCGATTTAAGCAATAAAATTAAAAATGCTTATTAAACATAAACCAAACGGTGGAGGTGGTCATTTCTTCATGCGCAGTGAATAACTCGGCACTCTAAAGCACCCGAGAGCGTTTTTTTCGATGCCAACCTAACCAGAGTGACGGGAGCGGCACAATTCAGAAAAAGCGCTCAGCTCGCCGAGAAAATGCGATTTAAGCAATAAAATTAAAAATGCTTATTAAACATAAACCAAACGTTGGAGGTGGTCATTTCTTCATGCGCAGTGAATAACTCGGCACTCTAAAGCACCCGAGAGCGTTTTTTTCGATGCCAACCTAACAAGAGTGACGGGAGCGGCACAATTCAGAAAAAGCGCTCAGCACGCCGAGAAAATGCAATTTAAGCAATAAAATTAAAAATGCTTATAAAACATAAACCAAACGTTGGAGGTGGTCATTTCTTCATGCGCAGTGATAAACTCGGCACTCTAAAGCACCCGAGAGCGTTTTTTTCGATGCCAACCTAACCAGAGTGACGGGAGCGGCACAATTCAGAAAAAGTGCTCAGCTCGCCGAGAAAATGCGATTTAAGCAATAAAATTAAAAATGCTTATAAAACATAAACCAAACGTTGGAGGTGATCATTTCTTAATGCGCAGTAATAAACTCGGCACTCTAGAGCACCCGAGAGCGTTTTTTTCGATGCCAACCTAACCAGAGTGACGGGAGCGGCACAATTCAGAAAAAGTGCTCAGCTCGCCGAGAAAATGCGATTTAAGCAATAAAATTAAAAATGCTTATAAAACATAAACCAAACGTTGGAAGTGGTCATTTCTTCATGCGCAGTGATAAACTCGGCACTCTAAAGCACCCGAGAGCGTTTTTTTCGATGCCAACCTAACCAGAGTGACGGGAGCAGCACAATTCAGAAAAAGCGCTCAGCTCGCCGAGAAAATGCGATTTAAGCAATAAAATTAAAAATGCTTATAAAACATAAACCAAACGTTGGAGGTGGTCATTTCTTCATGCGCAGTGATAAACTCGGCACTCTAAAGCACCCGAGAGCGTTTTTTTCGATGCCAACCTAACCAGAGTGACGGGAGCGGCACAATTCAGAAAAAAGTGCTCAGCTCGCCGAGAAAATGCGATTTAAGCAATAAAATTAAAAATGCTTATAAAACATAAACCAAACGTTGGAGGTGGTCATTTCTCCATGCGCAGTGAATAACTCGGCACTCTAAAGCACCCGAGAGCGTTTTTTTCGATGCCAACCTAACCAGAGTGACGGGAGCGGCACAATTCAGAAAAAGTGCCTAACCAGAGTGACGGGAGCGGCACAATTCAGAAAAAGTGCTCAGCTCGCCGAGAAAATGCGATTTAAGCAATAAAATTAAAAATGCTTATAAAACATAAACCAAACGTTGGAGGTGGTCATTTCTTAATGCGCAGTAATAAACTCGGCACTCTAAAGCACCCGAGAGCGTTTTTTTCGATGCCAACCTAACCAGAGTGACGGGAGCGGCACAATTCAGAAAAAGTGCTCAGCTCGCCGAGAAAATGCGATTTAAGCAATAAAATTAAAAATGCTTATAAAACATAAACCAAACGTTGGAGGTGGTCATTTCTTAATGCGCAGTAATAAACTCGGCACTCTAAAGCACCCGAGAGCGTTTTTTTCGATGCCAACCTAACCAGAGTGACGGGAGCGGCACAATTCAGAAAAAGTGCTCAGCTCGCCGAGAAAATGCGATTTAAGCAATAAAATTAAAAATGCTTATAAAACATAAACCAAACGTTGGAGGTGGTCATTTCTTAATGCGCAGTAATAAACTCGGCACTCTAAAGCACCCGAAAGCTTTTTTTCGATGCCAACCTAACCAGAGTGACGGGAGCGGCACAAGAAAAAGCGCTCAGCTCGCCGAGAAAATGCGATTTAAGCAATAAAATTAAAAATGCTTATAAACTATAAACCAAACGTTGGAGGTGGTCATTTCTTCGTGCGCAGTGAATAACTCGGCACTCTAAAGCACCCGAGAGCGTTTTTTTCGATGCCAACCTAACCAGAGTGACGGGAGCGGCACAATTCAGAAAAAGTGCTCAGCTCGCCGAGAAAATGCGATTTAAGCAATAAAATTAAAAATGCTTATAAAACATAAACCAAACGTTGGAGGTGGTCATTTCTTAATGCGCAGTAATAAACTCGGCACTCTAAAGCACCCGAGAGCGTTTTTTTCGATGCCAACCTAACCAGAGTGACGGGAGCGGCACAATTCAGAAAAAGTGCTCAGCTCGCCGAGAAAATGCGATTTAAGCAATAAAATTAAAAATGCTTATTAAACATAAACCAAACGGTGGAGGTGGTCATTTCTTCATGCGCAGTGAATAACTCGGCACTCTAAAGCACCCGAGAGCGTTTTTTTCGATGCCAACCTAACCAGAGTGACGGGAGCGGCACAATTCAGAAAAAGCGCTCAGCTCGCCGAGAAAATGCGATTTAAGCAATAAAATTAAAAATGCTTATTAAACATAAACCAAACGTTGGAGGTGGTCATTTCTTCATGCGCAGTGAATAACTCGGCACTCTAAAGCACCCGAGAGCGTTTTTTTCGATGCCAACCTAACCAGAGTGACGGGAGCGGCACAATTCAGAAAAAGCGCTCAGCTCGCCGAGAAAATGCGATTTAAGCAATAAAATTAAAAATGCTTATAAAACATAAACCAAACGTTGGAGGTGGTCATTTCTTCATGCGCAGTGATAAACTCGGCACTCTAAAGCACCCGAGAGCGTTTTTTTCGATGCCAACCTAACCAGAGTGACGGGAGCGGCACAATTCAGAAAAAGCGCTCAGCTCGCCGAGAAAATGCGATTTAAGCAATAAAATTAAAAATGCTTATAAAACATAAACCAAACGTTGGAGGTGGTCATTTCTTCGTGCGCAGTGAATAACTCGGCACTCTAAAGCACCCGAGAGCGTTTTTTTCGATGCCAACCTAACCAGAGTGACGGGAGCGGCACAATTCAGAAAAAGTGCTCAGCTCGCCGAGAAAATGCGATTTAAGCAATAAAATTAAAAATGCTTATAAAACATAAACCAAACGTTGGAGGTGGTCATTTCTTAATGCGCAGTAATAAACTCGGCACTCGAAAGCACCCGAGAGCGTTTTTTTCGATGCCAACCTAACCAGAGTGACGGGAGCGGCACAATTCAGAAAAAGTGCTCAGCTCGCCGAGAAAATGCGATTTAAGCAATAAAATTAAAAATGCTTATTAAACATAAACCAAACGGTGGAGGTGGTCATTTCTTCATGCGCAGTGAATAACTCGGCACTCTAAAGCACCCGAGAGCGTTTTTTTCGATGCCAACCTAACCAGAGTGACGGGAGCGGCACAATTCAGAAAAAGCGCTCAGCTCGCCGAGAAAATGCGATTTAAGCAATAAAATTAAAAATGCTTATTAAACATAAACCAAACGTTGGAGGTGGTCATTTCTTCATGCGCAGTGAATAACTCGGCACTCTAAAGCACCCGAGAGCGTTTTTTTCGATGCCAACCTAACCAGAGTGACGGGAGCGGCACAATTCAGAAAAAGCGCTCAGCTCGCCGAGAAAATGCGATTTAAGCAATAAAATTAAAAATGCTTATAAAACATAAACCAAACGTTGGAGGTGGTCATTTCTTCATGCGCAGTGATAAACTCGGCACTCTAAAGCACCCGAGAGCGTTTTTTTCGATGCCAACCTAACCAGAGTGACGGGAGCGGCACAATTCAGAAAAAGTGCTCAGCTCGCCGAGAAAATGCGATTTAAGCAATAAAATTAAAAATGCTTATTAAACATAAACCAAACGGTGGAGGTGGTCATTTCTTCATGCGCAGTGAATAACTCGGCACTCTAAAGCACCCGAGAGCGTTTTTTTCGATGCCAACATAACCAGAGTGACGGGAGCGGCACAATTCAGAAAAAGCGCTCAGCTCGCCGAGAAAATGCGATTTAAGCAATAAAATTAAAAATGCTTATTAAACATAAACCAAACGTTGGAGGTGGTCATTTCTTCATGCGCAGTGAATAACTCGGCACTCTAAAGCACCCGAGAGCGTTTTTTTCGATGCCAACCTAACCAGAGTGAGGGGAGCGGCACAATTCAGAAAAAGCGCTCAGCTCGCCGAGAAAATGCGATTTAAGCAATAAAATTAAAAATGCTTATAAAACATAAACCAAACGTTGGAGGTGGTCATTTCTTCATGCGCAGTGATAAACTCGGCACTCTAAAGCACCCGAGAGCGTTTTTTTCGATGCCAACCTAACCAGAGTGACGGGAGCGGCACAATTCAGAAAAAGCGCTCAGCTCGCCGAGAAAATGCGATTTAAGCAATAAAATTAAAAATGCTTATAAAACATAAACCAAACGTTGGAGGTGGTCATTTCTTCGTGCGCAGTGAATAACTCGGCACTCTAAAGCACCCGAGAGCGTTTTTTTCGATGCCAACCTAACCAGAGTGACGGGAGCGGCACAATTCAGAAAAAGTGCTCAGCTCGCCGAGAAAATGCGATTTAAGCAATAAAATTAAAAATGCTTATAAAACATAAACCAAACGTTGGAGGTGGTCATTTCTTAATGCGCAGTAATAAACTCGGCACTCTAAAGCACCCGAGAGCGTTTTTTTCGATGCCAACCTAACCAGAGTGACGGGAGCGGCACAATTCAGAAAAAGTGCTCAGCTCGCCGAGAAAATGCGATTTAAGCAATAAAATTAAAAATGCTTATTAAACATAAACCAAACGGTGGAGGTGGTCATTTCTTCATGCGCAGTGAATAACTCGGCACTCTAAAGCACCCGAGAGCGTTTTTTTCGATGCCAACCTAACCAGAGTGACGGGAGCGGCACAATTCAGAAAAAGCGCTCAGCTCGCCGAGAAAATGCGATTTAAGCAATAAAATTAAAAATGCTTATTAAACATAAACCAAACGTTGGAGGTGGTCATTTCTTCATGCGCAGTGAATAACTCGGCACTCTAAAGCACCCGAGAGCGTTTTTTTCGATGCCAACCTAACCAGAGTGACGGGAGCCGCACAATTCAGAAAAAGCGCTCAGCTCGCCGAGAAAATGCGATTTAAGCAATAAAATTAAAAATGCTTATAAAACATAAACCAAACGTTGGAGGTGGTCATTTCTTCATGCGCAGTGATAAACTCGGCACTCTAAAGCACCCGAGAGCGTTTTTTTCGATGCCAACCTAACCAGAGTGACGGGAGCGGCACAATTCAGAAAAAGTGCTCAGCTCGCCGAGAAAATGCGATTTAAGCAATAAAATTAAAAATGCTTATTAAACATAAACCAAACGTTGGAGGTGGTCATTTCTTCATGCGCAGTGAATAACTCGGCACTCTAAAGCACCCGAGAGCGTTTTTTTCGATGCCAACCTAACCAGAGTGACGGGAGCGGCACAATTCAGAAAAAGCGCTCAGCTCGCCGAGAAAATGCGATTTAAGCAATAAAATTAAAAATGCTTATAAAACATAAACCAAACGTTGGAGGTGGTCATTTCTTCATGCGCAGTGATAAACTCGGCACTCTAAAGCACCCGAGAGCGTTTTTTTCGATGCCAACCTAACCAGAGTGACGGGAGCGGCACAATTCAGAAAAAGCGCTCAGCTCGCCGAGAAAATGCGATTTAAGCAATAAAATTAAAAATGCTTATAAAACATAAACCAAACGTTGGAGGTGGTCATTTCTTCGTGCGCAGTGAATAACTCGGCACTCTAAAGCACCCGAGAGCGTTTTTTTCGATGCCAACCTAACCAGAGTGACGGGAGCGGCACAATTCAGAAAAAGCGCTCAGCTCGCCGAGAAAATGCGATTTAAGCAATAAAATTAAAAATGCTTATAAAACATAAACCAAACGTTGGAGGTGGTCATTTCTTCGTGCGCAGTGAATAACTCGGCACTCTAAAGCACCCGAGAGCGTTTTTTTCGATGCCAACCTAACCAGAGTGACGGGAGCGGCACAATTCAGAAAAAGTGCTCAGCTCGCCGAGAAAATGCGATTTAAGCAATAAAATTAAAAATGCTTATAAAACATAAACCAAACGTTGGAGGTGGTCATTTCTTAATGCGCAGTAATAAACTCGGCACTCTAAAGCACCCGAGAGCGTTTTTTTCGATGCCAACCTAACCAGAGTGACGGGAGCGGCACAATTCAGAAAAAGTGCTCAGCTCGCCGAGAAAATGCGATTTAAGCAATAAAATTAAAAATGCTTATTAAACATAAACCAAACGGTGGAGGTGGTCATTTCTTCATGCGCAGTGAATAACTCGGCACTCTAAAGCACCCGAGAGCGTTTTTTTCGATGCCAACCTAACCAGAGTGACGGGAGCGGCACAATTCAGAAAAAGCGCTCAGCTCGCCGAGAAAATGCGATTTAAGCAATAAAATTAAAAATGCTTATTAAACATAAACCAAACGTTGGAGGTGGTCATTTCTTCATGCGCAGTGAATAACTCGGCACTCTAAAGCACCCGAGAGCGTTTTTTTCGATGCCAACCTAACCAGAGTGACGGGAGCGGCACAATTCAGAAAAAGCGCTCAGCTCGCCGAGAAAATGCGATTTAAGCAATAAAATTAAAAATGCTTATAAAACATAAACCAAACGTTGGAGGTGGTCATTTCTTCATGCGCAGTGATAAACTCGGCACTCTAAAGCACCCGAGAGCGTTTTTTTCGATGCCAACCTAACCAGAGTGACGGGAGCGGCACAATTCAGAAAAAGTGCTCAGCTCGCCGAGAAAATGCGATTTAAGCAATAAAATTAAAAATGCTTATTAAACATAAACCAAACGGTGGAGGTGGTCATTTCTTCATGCGCAGTGAATAACTCGGCACTCTAAAGCACCCGAGAGCGTTTTTTTCGATGCCAACCTAACCAGAGTGACGGGAGCGGCACAATTCAGAAAAAGCGCTCAGCTCGCCGAGAAAATGCGATTTAAGCAATAAAATTAAAAATGCTTATTAAACATAAACCAAACGTTGGAGGTGGTCATTTCTTCATGCGCAGTGAATAACTCGGCACTCTAAAGCACCCGAGAGCGTTTTTTTTGATGCCAACCTAACCAGAGTGACGGGAGCGGCACAATTCAGAAAAAGCGCTCAGCTCGCCGAGAAAATGCGATTTAAGCAATAAAATTAAAAATGCTTATAAAACATAAACCAAACGTTGGAGGTGGTCATTTCTTCATGCGCAGTGATAAACTCGGCACTCTAAAGCACCCGAGAGCGTTTTTTTCGATGCCAACCTAACCAGAGTGACGGGAGCGGCACAATTCAGAAAAAGCGCTCAGCTCGCCGAGAAAATGCGATTTAAGCAATAAAATTAAAAATGCTTATAAAACATAAACCAAACGTTGGAGGTGGTCATTTCTTCGTGCGCAGTGAATAACTCGGCACTCTAAAGCACCCGAGAGCGTTTTTTTCGATGCCAACCTAACCAGAGTGACGGGAGCGGCACAATTCAGAAAAAGCGCTCAGCTCGCCGAGAAAATGCGATTTAAGCAATAAAATTAAAAATGCTTATAAAACATAAACCAAACGTTGGAGGTGGTCATTTCTTCGTGCGCAGTGAATAACTCGGCACTCTAAAGCACCCGAGAGCGTTTTTTTCGATGCCAACCTAACCAGAGTGACGGGAGCGGCACAATTCAGAAAAAGTGCTCAGCTCGCCGAGAAAATGCGATTTAAGCAATAAAATTAAAAATGCTTATAAAACATAAACCAAACGTTGGAGGTGGTCATTTCTTCATGCGCAGTGAATAACTCGGCACTCTAAAGCACCCGAGAGCGTTTTTTTCGATGCCAACCTAACCAGAGTGACGGGAGCGGCACAATTCAGAAAAAGTGCTCAGCTCGCCGAGAAAATGCGATTTAAGCAATAAAATTAAAAATGCTTATTAAACATAAACCAAACGGTGGAGGTGGTCATTTCTTCATGCGCAGTGAATAACTCGGCACTCTAAAGCACCCGAGAGCGTTTTTTTCGATGCCAACCTAACCAGAGTGACGGGAGCGGCACAATTCAGAAAAAGCGCTCAGCTCGCCGAGAAAATGCGATTTAAGCAATAAAATTAAAAATGCTTATAAAACATAAACCAAACGTTGGAGGTG
This sequence comes from Syngnathus typhle, assembly GCF_033458585.1. Lineage (NCBI taxonomy): Eukaryota > Metazoa > Chordata > Actinopteri > Syngnathiformes > Syngnathidae > Syngnathus > Syngnathus typhle. The sequence goes on along the minus strand of NC_083738.1, from coordinate 855,640 downwards.
GTCATTTCTTCATGCGCAGTGATAAACTCGGCACTCTAAAGCACCCGAGAGCGTTTTTTTCGATGCCAACCTAACCAGAGTGACGGGAGCGGCACAATTCAGAAAAAGTGCTCAGCTCGCCGAGAAAATGCGATTTAAGCAATAAAATTAAAAATGCTTATAAAACATAAACCAAACGTTGGAGGTGGTCATTTCTTCATGCGCAGTGAATAACTCGGCACATTAAAGCACCCGAGAGCGTTTTTTTCGATGCCAACCTAACCAGAGTGACGGGAGCGGCACAATTCAGAAAAAGTGCTCAGCTCGCCGAGAAAATGCGATTTAAGCAATAAAATTAAAAATGCTTATAAAACATAAACCAAACGTTGGAGGTGGTCATTTCTTAATGCGCAGTAATAAACTCGGCACTCTAGAGCACCCGAGAGCGTTTTTTTCGATGCCAACCTAACCAGAGTGACGGGAGCGGCACAATTCAGAAAAAGTGCTCAGCTCGCCGAGAAAATGCGATTTAAGCAATAAAATTAAAAATGCTTATAAAACATAAACCAAACGTTGGAAGTGGTCATTTCTTCATGCGCAGTGATAAACTCGGCACTCTAAAGCACCCGAGAGCGTTTTTTTCGATGCCAACCTAACCAGAGTTACGGGAGCGGCACAATTCAGAAAAAGCGCTCAGCTCGCCGAGAAAATGCGATTTAAGCAATAAAATTAAAAATGCTTATAAAACATAAACCAAACGTTGGAAGTGGTCATTTCTTCATGCGCAGTGATAAACTCGGCACTCTAAAGCACCCGAGAGCGTTTTTTTCGATGCCAACCTAACCAGAGTTACGGGAGCGGCACAATTCAGAAAAAGCGCTCAGCTTGCCGAGAAAATGCGATTTAAGCAATAAAATTAAAAATGCTTATTAAACATAAACCAAACGTTGGAGGTGGTCATTTCTTCATGCGCAGTGAATAACTCGGCACTCAAAAGCACCCGAGAGCGTTTTTTTCGATGCCAACCTAACCAGAGTGACGGGAGCGGCACAATTCAGAAAAAGCGCTCAGCTCGCCGAGAAAATGCGATTTAAGCAATAAAATTAAAAATGCTTATAAAACATAAACCAAACGTTGGAGGTGGTCATTTCTTCATGCGCAGTGATCAACTCGGCACTCTAAAGCACCCGAGAGCGTTTTTTTCGATGCCAACCTAACCAGAGTGACGGGAGCGGCACAATTCAGAAAAAGTGCTCAGCTCGCCGAGAAAATGCGATTTAAGCAATAAAATTAAAAATGCTTATAAAACATAAACCAAACGTTGGAGGTGGTCATTTCTTCATGCGCAGTGAATAACTCGGCACTCTAAAGCACCCGAGAGCGTTTTTTTCGATGCCAACCTAACCAGAGTGACGGGAGCGGCACAATTCAGAAAAAGTGCTCAGCTCGCCGAGAAAATGCGATTTAAGCAATAAAATTAAAAATGCTTATAAAACATAAACCAAACGTTGGAGGTGGTCATTTCTTAATGCGCAGTAATAAACTCGGCACTCTAGAGCACCCGAGAGCGTTTTTTTCGATGCCAACCTAACCAGAGTGACGGGAGCGGCACAATTCAGAAAAAGTGCTCAGCTCGCCGAGAAAATGCGATTTAAGCAATAAAATTAAAAATGCTTATAAAACATAAACCAAACGTTGGAAGTGGTCATTTCTTCATGCGCAGTGATAAACTCGGCACTCTAAAGCACCCGAGAGCGTTTTTTTCGATGCCAACCTAACCAGAGTTACGGGAGCGGCACAATTCAGAAAAAGCGCTCAGCTCGCCGAGAAAATGCGATTTAAGCAATAAAATTAAAAATGCTTATAAAACATAAACCAAACGTTGGAGGTGGTCATTTCTTCATGCGCAGTGATAAACTCGGCACTCTAAAGCACCCGAGAGCGTTTTTTTCGATGCCAACCTAACCAGAGTGACGGGAGCGGCACAATTCAGAAAAAGCGCTCAGCTCGCCGAGAAAATGCGATTTAAGCAATAAAATTAAAAATGCTTATAAAACATAAACCAAACGTTGGAGGTGGTCATTTCTTCATGCGCAGTGATAAACTCGGCACTCTAAAGCACCCGAGAGCGTTTTTTTCGATGCCAACCTAACCAGAGTGACGGGAGCGGCACAATTCAGAAAAAGTGCTCAGCTCGCCGAGAAAATGCGATTTAAGCAATAAAATTAAAAATGCTTATAAAACATAAACCAAACGTTGGAGGTGGTCATTTCTCCATGCGCAGTGAATAACTCGGCACTCTAAAGCACCCGAGAGCGTTTTTTTCGATGCCAACCTAACCAGAGTGACGGGAGCGGCACAATTCAGAAAAAGTGCTCAGCTCGCCGAGAAAAGCAATAAAATTAAAAATGCTTATAAAACATAAACCAAACGTTGGAGGTGGTCATTTCTTAATGCGCAGTAATAAACTCGGCACTCTAAAGCACCCGTGAGCGTTTTTTTCGATGCCAACCTAACCAGAGTGACGGGACGGCACAATTCAGAAAAAGTGCTCAGCTCGCCGAGAAAATGCGATTTAAGCAATAAAATTAAAAATGCTTATAAAACATAAACCAAACGTTGGAGGTGGTCATTTCTTAATGCGCAGTAATAAACTCGGCACTCTAAAGCACCCGAGAGCGTTTTTTTCGGTGCCAACCTAACCAGAGTGACGGGAGCGGCACAATTCAGAAAAAGCGCTCAGCTCGCCGAGAAAATGCGATTTAAGCAATAAAATTAAAAATGCTTATAAAACATAAACCAAACGTTGGAGGTGGTCATTTCTTAATGCGCAGTAATAAACTCGGCACTCTAAAGCACCCGAGAGCGTTTTTTTCGATGCCAACCTAACCAGAGTGACGGGAGCGGCACAATTCAGAAAAAGTGCTCAGCTCGCCGAGAAAATGCGATTTAAGCAATAAAATTAAAAATGTTTATTAAACATAAACCAAACGTTGGAGGTTGTCATTTCTTCATGCGCAGTGAATAACTCGGCACTCTAAAGCACCCGAGAGCGTTTTTTTCGATGCCAACCTAACCAGAGTGACGGGAGCGGCACAATTCAGAAAAAGCGCTCAGCTCGCCGAGAAAATGCGATTTAAGCAATAAAATTAAAAATGCTTATTAAACATAAACCAAACGTTGGAGGTGGTCATTTCTTCATGCGCAGTGAATAACTCGGCACTCTAAAGCACCCGAGAGCGTTTTTTTCGATGCCAACCTAACCAGAGTGACGGGACAGGCACAATTCAGAAAAAGCGCTCAGCTCGCCGAGAAAATGCGATTTAAGCAATAAAATTAAAAATGCTTATAAAACATAAACCAAACGTTGGAGGTGGTCATTTCTTCATGCGCAGTGATAAACTCGGCACTCTAAAGCACCCGAGAGCGTTTTTTTCGATGCCAACCTAACCAGAGTGACGGGAGCGGCACAATTCAGAAAAAGTGCTCAGCTCGCCGAGAAAATGCGATTTAAGCAATAAAATTAAAAATGCTTATAAAACATAAACCAAACGTTGGAGGTGGTCATTTCTTCATGCGCAGTGAATAACTCGGCACTCTAAAGCACCCGAGAGCGTTTTTTTCGATGCCAACCTAACCAGAGTGACGGGAGCGGCACAATTCAGAAAAAGTGCTCAGCTCGCCGAGAAAATGCGATTTAAGCAATAAAATTAAAAATGCTTATAAAACATAAACCAAACGTTGGAGGTGGTCATGTCTTAATGCGCAGTAATAAACTCGGCACTCTAAAGCACCCGTGAGCGTTTTTTTCGATGCCAACCTAACCAGAGTGACGGGAGCGGCACAATTCAGAAAAAGTGCTCAGCTCGCCGAGAAAATGCGATTTAAGCAATAAAATTAAAAATGCTTATAAAACATAAACCAAACGTTGGAGGTGGTCATTTCTTCATGCGCAGTGATAAAGTCGGCACTCTAAAGCACCCGAGAGCGTTTTTTTCGATGCCAACCTAACCAGAGTGACGGGAGCGGCACAATTCAGAAAAAGTGCTCAGCTCGCCGAGAAAATGCGATTTAAGCAATAAAATTAAAAATGCTTATTAAACATAAACCAAACGTTGGAGGTGGTCATTTCTTCATGCGCAGTGATAAACTCGGCACTCTAAAGCACCCGAGAGCGTTTTTTTCGATGCCAACCTAACCAGAGTGACGGGAGCGGCACAATTCAGAAAAAGTGCTCAGCTCGCCGAGAAAATGCGATTTAAGCAATAAAATTAAAAATGCTTATAAAACATAAACCAAACGTTGGAGGTGGTCATTTCTTAATGCGCAGTAATAAACTCGGCACTCTAAAGCACCCGAGAGCGTTTTTTTCGATGCCAACCTAACCAGAGTGACGGGAGCGGCACAATTCAGAAAAAGTGCTCAGCTCGCCGAGAAAATGCGATTTAAGCAATAAAATTAAAAATGCTTATTAAACATAAACCAAACGTTGGAGCTGGTCATTTCTTCATGCGCAGTGATAAACTCGGCACTCTAAAGCACCCGAGAGCGTTTTTTTCGATGCCAACCTAACCAGAGTTACGGGAGCGGCACAATTCAGAAAAAGCGCTCAGCTCGCCGAGAAAATGCGATTTAAGCAATAAAATTAAAAATGCTTATTAAACATAAACCAAACGTTGGAGGTGGTCATTTCTTCATGCGCAGTGAATAACTCGGCACTCTAAAGCACCCGAGAGCGTTTTTTTCGATGCCAACCTAACCAGAGTGACGGGAGCGGCACAATTCAGAAAAAGCGCTCAGCTCGCCGAGAAAATGCGATTTAAGCAATAAAATTAAAAATGCTTATAAAACATAAACCAAACGTTGGAGGTGGTCATTTTTTAATGCGCAGTAATAAACTCGGCACTCTAGAGCACCCGAGAGCGTTTTTTTCGATGCCAACCTAACCAGAGTGACGGGAGCGGCACAATTCAGAAAAAGTGCTCAGCTCGCCGAGAAAATGCGATTTAAGCATTAAAATTAAAAATGCTTATAAAACATAAACCAAACGTTGGAAGTGGTCATTTCTTCATGCGCAGTGATAAACTCGGCACTCTAAAGCACCCGAGAGCGTTTTTTTCGATGCCAACCTAACCAGAGTTACGGGAGCGGCACAATTCAGAAAAAGCGCTCAGCTCGCCGAGAAAATGCGATTTAAGCAATAAAATTAAAAATGCTTATAAAACATAAACCAAACGTTGGAGGTGGTCATTTCTTCATGCGCAGTGATAAACTCGGCACTCTAAAGCACCCGAGAGCGTTTTTTTCGATGCCAACCTAACCAGAGTGACGGGAGCGGCACAATTCAGAAAAAGCGCTCAGCTCGCCGAGAAAATGCGATTTAAGCAATAAAATTAAAAATGCTTATAAAACATAAACCAAACGTTGGAGGTGGTCATTTCTTCATGCGCAGTGATAAACTCGGCACTCTAAAGCACCCGAGAGCGTTTTTTTCGATGCCAACCTAACCAGAGTGACGGGAGCGGCACAATTCAGAAAAAGTGCTCAGCTCGCCGAGAAAATGCGATTTAAGCAATAAAATTAAAAATGCTTATAAAACATAAACCAAACGTTGGAGGTGGTCATTTCTTCATGCGCAGTGAATAACTCGGCACTCTAAAGCACCCGAGAGCGTTTTTTTCGATGCCAACCTAACCAGAGTGACGGGAGCGGCACAATTCAGAAAAAGTGCTCAGCTCGCCGAGAAATCGCGATTTAAGCAATAAAATTAAAAATGCTTATAAAACATAAACCAAACGTTGGAGGTGGTCATTTCTTAATGCGCAGTAATAAACTCGGCACTCTAAAGCACCCGTGAGCGTTTTTTTTCGATGCCAACCTAACCAGAGTGACGGGCGCGGCACAATTCAGAAAAAGTGCTCAGCTCGCCGAGAAAATGCGATTTAAGCAATAAAATTAAAAATGCTTATAAAACATAAACCAAACGTTGGAGGTGGTCATTTCTTCATGCGCAGTGATAAAGTCGGCACTCTAAAGCACCCGAGAGCGTTTTTTTCGATGCCAACCTAACCAGAGTGACGGGAGCGGCACAATTCAGAAAAAGTGCTCAGCTCGCCGAGAAAATGCGATTTAAGCAATAAAATTAAAAATGCTTATAAAACATAAACCAAACGTTGGAGGTGGTCATTTCTTAATGCGCAGTAATAAACTCGGCACTCTAAAGCACCCGAGAGCGTTTTTTTCGATGCCAACCTAACCAGAGTGACGGGAGCGGCACAATTCAGAAAAAGTGCTCAGCTCGCCGAGAAAATGCGATTTAAGCAATAAAATTAAAAATGCTTATTAAACATAAACCAAACGTTGGAGGTGGTCATTTCTTCATGCGCAGTGAATAACTCGGCACTCTAAAGCACCCGAGAGCGTTTTTTTCGATGCCAACCTAACCAGAGTGACGGGAGCGGCACAATTCAGAAAAAGCGCTCAGCTCGCCGAGAAAATGCGATTTAAGCAATAAAATTAAAAATGCTTATAAAACATAAACCAAACGTTGGAGGTGGTCATTTCTTAATGCGCAGTAATAAACTCGGCACTCTAAAGCACCCGAGAGCGTTTTTTTCGATGCCAACCTAACCAGAGTGACGGGAGCGGCACAATTCAGAAAAAGCGCTCAGCTCGCCGAGAAAATGCGATTTAAGCAATAAAATTAAAAATGCTTATAAAACATAAACCAAACGTTGGAGGTGGTCATTTCTTCGTGCGCAGTGAATAACTCGGCACTCTAAAGCACCCGAGAGCGTTTTTTTCGATGCCAACCTAACCAGAGTGACGGGAGCGGCACAATTCAGAAAAAGTGCTCAGCTCGCCGAGAAAATGCGATTTAAGCAATAAAATTAAAAATGCTTATTAAACATAAACCAAACGGTGGAGGTGGTCATTTCTTCATGCGCAGTGAATAACTCGGCACTCTAAAGCACCCGAGAGCGTTTTTTTCGATGCCAACCTAACCAGAGTGACGGGAGCGGCACAATTCAGAAAAAGCGCTCAGCTCGCCGAGAAAATGCGATTTAAGCAATAAAATTAAAAATGCTTACTAAACATAAACCAAACGTTGGAGGTGGTCATTTCTTCATGCGCAGTGAATAACTCGGCACTCTAAAGCACCCGAGAGCGTTTTTTTCGATGCCAACCTAACCAGAGTGACGGGAGCGGCACAATTCAGAAAAAGCTCTCAGCTCGCCGAGAAAATGCGATTTAAGCAATAAAATTAAAAATGCTTATAAAACATAAACCAAACGTTGGAGGTGGTCATTTCTTCATGCGCAGTGAATAACTCGGCACTCTAAAGCACCCGAGAGCGTTTTTTTCGATGCCAACCTAACCAGAGTGACGGGAGCGGCACAATTCAGAAAAAGTGCTCAGCTCGCCGAGAAAATGCGATTTAAGCAATAAAATTAAAAATGCTTATAAAACATAAACCAAACGTTGGAGGTGGTCATTTCTTAATGCGCAGTAATAAACTCGGCACTCTAAAGCACCCGAGAGCGTTTTTTTCGATGCCAACCTAACCAGAGTGACGGGAGCGGCACAATTCAGAAAAAGTGCTCAGTTCGCCGAGAAAATGCGATTTAAGCAATAAAATTAAAAATGCTTATAAAACATAAACCAAACGTTGGAAGTGGTCATTTCTTCATGCGCAGTGATAAACTCGGCACTCTAAAGCACCCGAGAGCGTTTTTTTCGATGCCAACCTAACCAGAGTTACGGGAGCGGCACAATTCAGAAAAAGCGCTCAGCTCGCCGAGAAAATGCGATTTAAGCAATAAAATTAAAAATGCTTATAAAACATAAACCAAACGTTGGAGGTGGTCATTTCTTCATGCGCAGTGATAAACTCGGCACTCTAAAGCACCCGAGAGCGTTTTTTTCGATGCCAACCTAACCAGAGTGACGGGAGCGGCACAATTCAGAAAAAGCGCTCAGCTCGCCGAGAAAATGCGATTTAAGCAATAAAATTAAAAATGCTTATAAAACATAAACCAAACGTTGGAGGTGGTCATTTCTTCATGCGCAGTGATAAACTCGGCACTCTAAAGCACCCGAGAGCGTTTTTTTCGATGCCAACCTAACCAGAGTGACGGGAGCGGCACAATTCAGAAAAAGTGCTCAGCTCGCCGAGAAAATGCGATTTAAGCAATAAAATTAAAAATGCTTATAAAACATAAACCAAACGTTGGAGGTGGTCATTTCTTCATGCGCAGTGAATAACTCGGCACTCTAAAGCACCCGAGAGCGTTTTTTTCGATGCCAACCTAACCAGAGTGACGGGAGCGGCACAATTCAGAAAAAGTGCTCAGCTCGCCGAGAAAATGCGATTTAAGCAATAAAATTAAAAATGCTTATAAAACATAAACCAAACGTTGGAGGTGGTCATTTCTTAATGCGCAGTAATAAACTCGGCACTCTAAAGCACCCGTGAGCGTTTTTTTCGATGCCAACCTAACCAGAGTGACGGGCGCGGCACAATTCAGAAAAAGTGCTCAGCTCGCCGAGAAAATGCGATTTAAGCAATAAAATTAAAAATGCTTATAAAACATAAACCAAACGTTGGAGGTGGTCATTTCTTCATGCGCAGTGATAAAGTCGGCACTCTAAAGCACCCGAGAGCGTTTTTTTCGATGCCAACCTAACCAGAGTGACGGGAGCGGCACAATTCAGAAAAAGTGCTCAGCTCGCCGAGAAAATGCGATTTAAGCAATAAAATTAAAAATGCTTATTAAACATAAACCAAACGTTGGAGGTGGTCATTTCTTCATGCGCAGTGATAAACTCGGCACTCTAAAGCACCCGAGAGCGTTTTTTTCGATGCCAACCTAACCAGAGTGACGGGAGCGGCACAATTCAGAAAAAGTGCTCAGCTCGCCGAGAAAATGCGATTTAAGCAATAAAATTAAAAATGCTTATAAAACATAAACCAAACGTTGGAGGTGGTCATTTCTTAATGCGCAGTAATAAACTCGGCACTCTAAAGCACCCGAGAGCGTTTTTTTCGATGCCAACCTAACCAGAGTGACGGGAGCGGCACAATTCAGAAAAAGTGCTCAGCTCGCCGAGAAAATGCGATTTAAGCAATAAAATTAAAAATGCTTATTAAACATAAACCAAACGTTGGAGGTGGTCATTTCTTCATGCGCAGTGAATAACTCGGCACTCTAAAGCACCCGAGAGCGTTTTTTTCGATGCCAACCTAACCAGAGTGACGGGAGCGGCACAATTCAGAAAAAGCGCTCAGCTCGCCGAGAAAATGCGATTTAAGCAATAAAATTAAAAATGCTTATAAAACATAAACCAAACGTTGGAGGTGGTCATTTCTTAATGCGCAGTAATAAACTCGGCACTCTAAAGCACCCGAGAGCGTTTTTTTCGATGCCAACCTAACCAGAGTGACGGGAGCGGCACAATTCAGAAAAAGTGCTCAGCTCGCCGAGAAAATGCGATTTAAGCAATAAAATTAAAAATGCTTATTAAACATAAACCAAACGTTGGAGGTTGTCATTTCTTCATGCGCAGTGAATAACTCGGCACTCTAAAGCACCCGAGAGCGTTTTTTTCGATGCCAACCTAACCAGAGTGACGGGAGCGGCACAATTCAGAAAAAGCGCTCAGCTCGCCGAGAAAATGCGATTTAAGCAATAAAATTAAAAATGCTTATTAAACATAAACCAAACGTTGGAGGTGGTCATTTCTTCATGCGCAGTGAATAACTCGGCACTCTAAAGCACCCGAGAGCGTTTTTTTCGATGCCAACCTAACCAGAGTGACGGGACAGGCACAATTCAGAAAAAGCGCTCAGCTCGCCGAGAAAATGCGATTTAAGCAATAAAATTAAAAATGCTTATAAAACATAAACCAAACGTTGGAGGTGGTCATTTCTTCATGCGCAGTGATAAACTCGGCACTCTAAAGCACCCGAGAGCGTTTTTTTCGATGCCAACCTAACCAGAGTGACGGGAGCGGCACAATTCAGAAAAAGCGCTCAGCTCGCCGAGAAAATGCGATTTAAGCAATAAAATTAAAAATGCTTATAAAACATAAACCAAACGTTGGAGGTGGTCATTTCCTAATGCGCAGTAATAAACTCGGCACTCTAAAGCACCCGAGAGCGTTTTTTTCGATGCCAACCTAACCAGAGTGACGGGAGCGGCACAATTCAGAAAAAGTGCTCAGCTCGCCGAGAAAATGCGATTTAAGCAATAAAATCAAAAATGCTTGTTAAACATAAACCAAACGTTGGAGGTGGTAATTTCTTCATGCGCAGTGAATAACTCGGCACTCTAAAGCACCCGAGAGCGTTTTTTTCGATGCCAACCTAACCAGAGTGACGGGAGCGGCACAATTCAGAAAAAGCGCTCAGCTCGCCGAGAAAATGCGATTTAAGCAATAAAATTAAAAATGCTTATTAAACATAAACCAAACATTGGAGGTGGTCATTTCTTCATGCGCAGTGAATAACTCGGCACTCTAAAGCACCCGAGAGCGTTTTTTTCGATGCCAACCTAACCAGAGTGACGGGAGCGGCACAATTCAGAAAAAGCGCTCAGCTCGCCGAGAAAATGCGATTTAAGCAATAAAATTAAAAATGCTTATAAAACATAAACCAAACGTTGGAGGTGGTCATTTCTTCATGCTCAGTGATAAACTCGGCACTCTAAAGCACCGAGAGCGTTTTTTTCGATGCCAACCTAACCAGAGTGACGGGAGCGGCACAATTCAGAAAAAGTGCTCAGCTCGCCGAGAAAATGCGATTTAAGCAATAAAATTAAAAATGCTTATAAAACATAAACCAAACGTTGGAGGTGGTCATTTCTTCATGCGCAGTGAATAACTCGGCACTCTAAAGCACCCGAGAGCGTTTTTTTCGATGCCAACCTAACCAGAGTGACGGGAGCGGCACAATTCAGAAAAAGTGCTCAGCTCGCCGAGAAAATGCGATTTAAGCAATAAAATTAAAAATGCTTATAAAACATAAACCAAACGTTGGAGGTGGTCATTTCTTAATGCGCAGTAATAAACTCGGCACTCTAAAGCACCCGAGAGCGTTTTTTTCGATGCCAACCTAACCAGAGTGACGGGAGCGGCACAATTCAGAAAAAGTGCTCAGTTCGCCGAGAAAATGCGATTTAAGCAATAAAATTAAAAATGCTTATAAAACATAAACCAAACGTTGGAGGTGGTCATTTCTTAATGCGCAGTAATAAACTCGGCACTCTAGAGCACCCGAGAGCGTTTTTTTCGATGCCAACCTAACCAGAGTGACGGGAGCGGCACAATTCAGAAAAAGTGCTCAGCTCGCCGAGAAAATGCGATTTAAGCAATAAAATTAAAAATGCTTATAAAACATAAACCAAACGTTGGAAGTGGTCATTTCTTCATGCGCAGTGATAAACTCGGCACTCTAAAGCACCCGAGAGCGTTTTTTTCGATGCCAACCTAACCAGAGTTACGGGAGCGGCACAATTCAGAAAAAGCGCTCAGCTCGCCGAGAAAATGCGATTTAAGCAATAAAATTAAAAATGCTTATAAAACATAAACCAAACGTTGGAGGTGGTCATTTCTTCATGCGCAGTGATAAACTCGGCACTCTAAAGCACCCGAGAGCGTTTTTTTCGATGCCAACCTAACCAGAGTGACGGGAGCGGCACAATTCAGAAAAAGCGCTCAGCTCGCCGAGAAAATGCGATTTAAGCAATAAAATTAAAAATGCTTATAAAACATAAACCAAACGTTGGAGGTGGTCATTTCTTCATGCGCAGTGATAAACTCGGCACTCTAAAGCACCCGAGAGCGTTTTTTTCGATGCCAACCTAACCAGAGTGACGGGAGCGGCACAATTCAGAAAAAGTGCTCAGCTCGCCGAGAAAATGCGATTTAAGCAATAAAATTAAAAATGCTTATAAAACATAAACCAAACGTTGGAGGTGGTCATTTCTTCATGCGCAGTGAATAACTCGGCACTCTAAAGCACCCGAGAGCGTTTTTTTCGATGCCAACCTAACCAGAGTGACGGGAGCGGCACAATTCAGAAAAAGTGCTCAGCTCGCCGAGAAAATGCGATTTAAGCAATAAAATTAAAAATGCTTATAAAACATAAACCAAACGTTGGAGGTGGTCATTTCTTAATGCGCAGTAATAAACTCGGCACTCTAAAGCACCCGTGAGCGTTTTTTTCGATGCCAACCTAACCAGAGTGACGGGAGCGGCACAATTCAGAAAAAGTGCTCAGCTCGCCGAGAAAATGCGATTTAAGCAATAAAATTAAAAATGCTTATAAAACATAAACCAAACGTTGGAGGTGGTCATTTCTTCATGCGCAGTGATAAAGTCGCCACTCTAAAGCACCCGAGAGCGTTTTTTTCGATGCCAACCTAACCAGAGTGACGGGAGCGGCACAATTCAGAAAAAGTGCTCAGCTCGCCGAGAAAATGCGATTTAAGCAATAAAATTAAAAATGCTTATTAAACATAAACCAAACGTTGGAGGTGGTCATTTCTTCATGCGCAGTGATAAACTCGGCACTCTAAAGCACCCGAGAGCGTTTTTTTCGATGCCAACCTAACCAGAGTGACGGGAGCGGCACAATTCAGAAAAAGTGCTCAGCTCGCCGAGAAAATGCGATTTAAGCAATAAAATTAAAAATGCTTATAAAACATAAACCAAACGTTGGAGGTGGTCATTTCTTAATGCGCAGTAATAAACTCGGCACTCTAAAGCACCCGAGAGCGTTTTTTTCGATGCCAACCTAACCAGAGTGACGGGAGCGGCACAATTCAGAAAAAGTGCTCAGCTCGCCGAGAAAATGCGATTTAAGCAATAAAATTAAAAATGCTTATTAAACATAAACCAAACGTTGGAGCTGGTCATTTCTTCATGCGCAGTAATAAACTCGGCACTCTAGAGCACCCGAGAGCGTTTTTTTCGATGCCAACCTAACCAGAGTGACGGGAGCGGCACAATTCAGAAAAAGTGCTCAGCTCGCCGAGAAAATGCGATTTAAGCAATAAAATTAAAAATGCTTATAAAACATAAACCAAACGTTGGAAGTGGTCATTTCTTCATGCGCAGTGATAAACTCGGCACTCTAAAGCACCCGAGAGCGTTTTTTTCGATGCCAACCTAACCAGAGTTACGGGAGCGGCACAATTCAGAAAAAGCGCTCAGCTCGCCGAGAAAATGCGATTTAAGCAATAAAATTAAAAATGCTTATAAAACATAAACCAAACGTTGGAGGTGGTCATTTCTTCATGCGCAGTGATAAACTCGGCACTCTAAAGCACCCGAGAGCGTTTTTTTCGATGCCAACCTAACCAGAGTGACGGGAGCGGCACAATTCAGAAAAAGCGCTCAGCTCGCCGAGAAAATGCGATTTAAGCAATAAAATTAAAAATGCTTATAAAACATAAACCAAACGTTGGAGGTGGTCATTTCTTCATGCGCAGTGATAAACTCGGCACTCTAAAGCACCCGAGAGCGTTTTTTTCGATGCCAACCTAACCAGAGTGACGGGAGCGGCACAATTCAGAAAAAGTGCTCAGCTCGCCGAGAAAATGCGATTTAAGCAATAAAATTAAAAATGCTTATAAAACATAAACCAAACGTTGGAGGTGGTCATTTCTTCATGCGCAGTGAATAACTCGGCACTCTAAAGCACCCGAGAGCGTTTTTTTTCGATGCCAACCTAACCAGAGTGACGGGAGCGGCACAATTCAGAAAAAGTGCTCAGCTCGCCGAGAAAATGCGATTTAAGCAATAAAATTAAAAATGCTTATAAAACATAAACCAAACGTTGGAGGTGGTCATTTCTTAATGCGCAGTAATAAACTCGGCACTCTAAAGCACCCGTGAGCGTTTTTTTCGATGCCAACCTAACCAGAGTGACGGGAGCGGCACAATTCAGAAAAAGTGCTCAGCTCGCCGAGAAAATGCGATTTAAGCAATAAAATTAAAAATGCTTATAAAACATAAACCAAACGTTGGAGGTGGTCATTTCTTCATGCGCAGTGATAAAGTCGCCACTCTAAAGCACCCGAGAGCGTTTTTTTCGATGCCAACCTAACCAGAGTGACGGGAGCGGCACAATTCAGAAAAAGTGCTCAGCTCGCCGAGAAAATGCGATTTAAGCAATAAAATTAAAAATGCTTATTAAACATAAACCAAACGTTGGAGGTGGTCATTTCTTCATGCGCAGTGATAAACTCGGCACTCTAAAGCACCCGAGAGCGTTTTTTTCGATGCCAACCTAACCAGAGTGACGGGAGCGGCACAATTCAGAAAAAGTGCTCAGCTCGCCGAGAAAATGCGATTTAAGCAATAAAATTAAAAATGCTTATAAAACATAAACCAAACGTTGGAGGTGGTCATTTCTTAATGCGCAGTAATAAACTCGGCACTCTAAAGCACCCGAGAGCGTTTTTTTCGATGCCAACCTAACCAGAGTGACGGGAGCGGCACAATTCAGAAAAAGTGCTCAGCTCGCCGAGAAAATGCGATTTAAGCAATAAAATTAAAAATGCTTATTAAACATAAACCAAACGTTGGAGCTGGTCATTTCTTCATGCGCAGTGAATAACTCGGCACTCTAAAGCACCCGAAAGCGTTTTTTTCGATGCCAACCTAACCAGAGTGACGGGAGCGGCACAATTCAGAAAAAGCGCTCAGCTCGCCGAGAAAATGCGATTTAAGCAATAAAATTAAAAATGCTTATAAAACATAAACCAAACGTTGGAGGTGGTCATTTCTTAATGCGCAGTAATAAACTCGGCACTCTAAAGCACCCGAGAGCGTTTTTTTCGATGCCAACCTAACCAGAGTGACGGGAGCGGCACAATTCAGAAAAAGTGCTCAGCTCGCCGAGAAAATGCGATTTAAGCAATAAAATTAAAAATGCTTATAAAACATAAACCAAACGTTGGAAGTGGTCATTTCTTCATGCGCAGTGATAAACTCGGCACTCTAAAGCACCCGAGAGCGTTTTTTTCGATGCCAACCTAACCAGAGTTACGGGAGCGGCACAATTCAGAAAAAGCGCTCAGCTCGCCGAGAAAATGCGATTTAAGCAATAAAATTAAAAATGCTTATAAAACATAAACCAAACGTTGGAGGTGGTCATTTCTTCATGCGCAGTGATAAACTCGGCACTCTAAAGCACCCGAGAGCGTTTTTTTTCGATGCCAACCTAACCAGAGTGACGGGAGCGGCACAATTCAGAAAAAGCGCTCAGCTCGCCGAGAAAATGCGATTTAAGCAATAAAATTAAAAATGCTTATAAAACATAAACCAAACGTTGGAGGTGGTCATTTCTTCATGCGCAGTGATAAACTCGGCACTCTAAAGCACCCGAGAGCGTTTTTTTCGATGCCAACCTAACCAGAGTGACGGGAGCGGCACAATTCAGAAAAAGTGCTCAGCTCGCCGAGAAAATGCGATTTAAGCAATAAAATTAAAAATGCTTATAAAACATAAACCAAACGTTGGAAGTGGTCATTTCTTCATGCGCAGTGATAAACTCGGCACTCTAAAGCACCCGAGAGCGTTTTTTTCGATGCCAACCTAACCAGAGTTACGGGAGCGGCACAATTCAGAAAAAGCGCTCAGCTCGCCGAGAAAATGCGATTTAAGCAATAAAATTAAAAATGCTTATAAAACATAAACCAAACGTTGGAGGTGGTCATTTCTTCATGCGCAGTGATAAACTCGGCACTCTAAAGCACCCGAGAGCGTTTTTTTCGATGCCAACCTAACCAGAGTGACGGGAGCGGCACAATTCAGAAAAAGCGCTCAGCTCGCCGAGAAAATGCGATTTAAGCAATAAAATTAAAAATGCTTATAAAACATAAACCAAACGTTGGAGGTGGTCATTTCTTCATGCGCAGTGATAAACTCGGCACTCTAAAGCACCCGAGAGCGTTTTTTTCGATGCCAACCTAACCAGAGTGACGGGAGCGGCACAATTCAGAAAAAGTGCTCAGCTCGCCGAGAAAATGCGATTTAAGCAATAAAATTAAAAATGCTTATAAAACATAAACCAAACGTTGGAGGTGGTCTTTTCTTCATGCGCAGTGAATAACTCGGCACTCTAAAGCACCCGAGAGCGTTTTTTTCGATGCCAACCTAACCAGAGTGACGGGAGCGGCACAATTCAGAAAAAGTGCTCAGCTCGCCGAGAAAATGCGATTTAAGCAATAAAATTAAAAATGCTTATAAAACATAAACCAAACGTTGGAGGTGGTCATTTCTTAATGCGCAGTAATAAACTCGGCACTCTAAAGCACCCGTGAGCGTTTTTTTCGATGCCAACCTAACCAGAGTGACGGGAGCGGCACAATTCAGAAAAAGTGCTCAGCTCGCCGAGAAAATGCGATTTAAGCAATAAAATTAAAAATGCTTATAAAACATAAACCAAACGTTGGAGGTGGTCATTTCTTCATGCGCAGTGATAAAGTCGGCACTCTAAAGCACCCGAGAGCGTTTTTTTCGATGCCAACCTAACCAGAGTGACGGGAGCGGCACAATTCAGAAAAAGTGCTCAGCTCGCCGAGAAAATGCGATTTAAGCAATAAAATTAAAAATGCTTATTAAACATAAACCAAACGTTGGAGGTGGTCATTTCTTCATGCGCAGTGATAAACTCGGCACTCTAAAGCACCCGAGAGCGTTTTTTTCGATGCCAACCTAACCAGAGTGACGGGAGCGGCACAATTCAGAAAAAGTGCTCAGCTCGCCGAGAAAATGCGATTTAAGCAATAAAATTAAAAATGCTTATAAAACATAAACCAAACGTTGGAGGTGGTCATTTCTTAATGCGCAGTAATAAACTCGGCACTCTAAAGCACCCGAGAGCGTTTTTTTCGATGCCAACCTAACCAGAGTGACGGGAGCGGCACAATTCAGAAAAAGTGCTCAGCTCGCCGAGAAAATGCGATTTAAGCAATAAAATTAAAAATGCTTATTAAACATAAACCAAACGTTGGAGCTGGTCATTTCTTCATGCGCAGTGAATAACTCGGCACTCTAAAGCACCCGAAAGCGTTTTTTTCGATGCCAACCTAACCAGAGTGACGGGAGCGGCACAATTCAGAAAAAGCGCTCAGCTCGCCGAGAAAATGCGATTTAAGCAATAAAATTAAAAATGCTTATAAAACATAAACCAAACGTTGGAGGTGGTCATTTCTTAATGCGCAGTAATAAACTCGGCACTCTAAAGCACCCGAGAGCGTTTTTTTCGATGCCAACCTAACCAGAGTGACGGGAGCGGCACAATTCAGAAAAAGTGCTCAGCTCGCCGAGAAAATGCGATTTAAGCAATAAAATTAAAAATGCTTATAAAACATAAACCAAACGTTGGAAGTGGTCATTTCTTCATGCGCAGTGATAAACTCGGCACTCTAAAGCACCCGAGAGCGTTTTTTTCGATGCCAACCTAACCAGAGTTACGGGAGCGGCACAATTCAGAAAAAGCGCTCAGCTCGCCGAGAAAATGCGATTTAAGCAATAAAATTAAAAATGCTTATAAAACATAAACCAAACGTTGGAGGTGGTCATTTCTTCATGCGCAGTGATAAACTCGGCACTCTAAAGCACCCGAGAGCGTTTTTTTCGATGCCAACCTAACCAGAGTGACGGGAGCGGCACAATTCAGAAAAAGCGCTCAACTCGCCGAGAAAATGCGATTTAAGCAATAAAATTAAAAATGCTTATAAAACATAAACCAAACGTTGGAGGTGGTCATTTCTTCATGCGCAGTGATAAACTCGGCACTCTAAAGCACCCGAGAGCGTTTTTTTCGATGCCAACCTAACCAGAGTGACGGGAGCGGCACAATTCAGAAAAAGTGCTCAGCTCGCCGAGAAAATGCGATTTAAGCAATAAAATTAAAAATGCTTATAAAACATAAACCAAACGTTGGAGGTGGTCATTTCTTCATGCGCAGTGAATAACTCGGCACTCTAAAGCACCCGAGAGCGTTTTTTTCGATGCCAACCTAACCAGAGTGACGGGAGCGGCACAATTCAGAAAAAGTGCTCAGCTCGCCGAGAAAATGCGATTTAAGCAATAAAATTAAAAATGCTTATAAAACATAAACCAAACGTTGGAGGTGGTCATTTCTTAATGCGCAGTAATAAACTCGGCACTCTAAAGCACCCGTGAGCGTTTTTTTCGATGCCAACCTAACCAGAGTGACGGGAGCGGCACAATTCAGAAAAAGTGCTCAGCTCGCCGAGAAAATGCGATTTAAGCAATAAAATTAAAAATGCTTATAAAACATAAACCAAACGTTGGAGGTGGTCATTTCTTCATGCGCAGTGATAAAGTCGGCACTCTAAAGCACCCGAGAGCGTTTTTTTCGATGCCAACCTAACCAGAGTGACGGGAGCGGCACAATTCAGAAAAAGTGCTCAGCTCGCCGAGAAAATGCGATTTAAGCAATAAAATTAAAAATGCTTATTAAACATAAACCAAACGTTGGAGGTGGTCATTTCTTCATGCGCAGTGATAAACTCGGCACTCTAAAGCACCCGAGAGCGTTTTTTTCGATGCCAACCTAACCAGAGTGACGGGAGCGGCACAATTCAGAAAAAGTGCTCAGCTCGCCGAGAAAATGCGATTTAAGCAATAAAATTAAAAATGCTTATAAAACATAAACCAAACGTTGGAGGTGGTCATTTCTTAATGCGCAGTAATAAACTCGGCACTCTAAAGCACCCGAGAGCGTTTTTTTCGATGCCAACCTAACCAGAGTGACGGGAGCGGCACAATTCAGAAAAAGTGCTCAGCTCGCCGAGAAAATGCGATTTAAGCAATAAAATTAAAAATGCTTATTAAACATAAACCAAACGTTGGAGCTGGTCATTTCTTCATGCGCAGTGAATAACTCGGCACTCTAAAGCACCCGAAAGCGTTTTTTTCGATGCCAACCTAACCAGAGTGACGGGAGCGGCACAATTCAGAAAAAGCGCTCAGCTCGCCGAGAAAATGCGATTTAAGCAATAAAATTAAAAATGCTTATAAAACATAAACCAAACGTTGGAGGTGGTCATTTCTTAATGCGCAGTAATAAACTCGGCACTCTAAAGCACCCGAGAGCGTTTTTTTCGATGCCAACCTAACCAGAGTGACGGGAGCGGCACAATTCAGAAAAAGTGCTCAGCTCGCCGAGAAAATGCGATTTAAGCAATAAAATTAAAAATGCTTATAAAACATAAACCAAACGTTGGAAGTGGTCATTTCTTCATGCGCAGTGATAAACTCGGCACTCTAAAGCACCCGAGAGCGTTTTTTTCGATGCCAACCTAACCAGAGTTACGGGAGCGGCACAATTCAGAAAAAGCGCTCAGCTCGCCGAGAAAATGCGATTTAAGCAATAAAATTAAAAATGCTTATAAAACATAAACCAAACGTTGGAGGTGGTCATTTCTTCATGCGCAGTGATAAACTCGGCACTCTAAAGCACCCGAGAGCGTTTTTTTCGATGCCAACCTAACCAGAGTGACGGGAGCGGCACAATTCAGAAAAAGCGCTCAACTCGCCGAGAAAATGCGATTTAAGCAATAAAATTAAAAATGCTTATAAAACATAAACCAAACGTTGGAGGTGGTCATTTCTTCATGCGCAGTGATAAACTCGGCACTCTAAAGCACCCGAGAGCGTTTTTTTCGATGCCAACCTAACCAGAGTGACGGGAGCGGCACAATTCAGAAAAAGTGCTCAGCTCGCCGAGAAAATGCGATTTAAGCAATAAAATTAAAAATGCTTATAAAACATAAACCAAACGTTGGAGGTGGTCATTTCTTCATGCGCAGTGAATAACTCGGCACTCTAAAGCACCCGAGAGCGTTTTTTTCGATGCCAACCTAACCAGAGTGACGGGAGCGGCACAATTCAGAAAAAGTGCTCAGCTCGCCGAGAAAATGCGATTTAAGCAATAAAATTAAAAATGCTTATAAAACATAAACCAAACGTTGGAGGTGGTCATTTCTTAATGCGCAGTAATAAACTCGGCACTCTAAAGCACCCGTGAGCGTTTTTTTTCGATGCCAACCTAACCAGAGTGACGGGCGCGGCACAATTCAGAAAAAGTGCTCAGCTCGCCGAGAAAATGCGATTTAAGCAATAAAATTAAAAATGCTTATAAAACATAAACCAAACGTTGGAGGTGGTCATTTCTTCATGCGCAGTGATAAAGTCGGCACTCTAAAGCACCCGAGAGCGTTTTTTTCGATGCCAACCTAACCAGAGTGACGGGAGCGGCACAATTCAGAAAAAGTGCTCAGCTCGCCGAGAAAATGCGATTTAAGCAATAAAATTAAAAATGCTTATTAAACATAAACCAAACGTTGGAGGTGGTCATTTCTTCATGCGCAGTGATAAACTCGGCACTCTAAAGCACCCGAGAGCGTTTTTTTCGATGCCAACCTAACCAGAGTGACGGGAGCGGCACAATTCAGAAAAAGTGCTCAGCTCGCCGAGAAAATGCGATTTAAGCAATACAATTAAAAATGCTTATAAAACATAAACCAAACGTTGGAGGTGGTCATTTCTTAATGCGCAGTAATAAACTCGGCACTCTAAAGCACCCGAGAGCGTTTTTTTCGATGCCAACCTAACCAGAGTGACGGGAGCGGCACAATTCAGAAAAAGTGCTCAGCTCGCCGAGAAAATGCGATTTAAGCAATAAAATTAAAAATGCTTATTAAACATAAACCAAACGTTGGAGGTGGTCATTTCTTCATGCGCAGTGAATAACTCGGCACTCTAAAGCACCCGAGAGCGTTTTTTTCGATGCCAACCTAACCAGAGTGACGGGAGCGGCACAATTCAGAAAAAGCGCTCAGCTCGCCGAGAAAATGCGATTTAAGCAATAAAATTAAAAATGCTTATAAAACATAAACCAAACGTTGGAGGTGGTCATTTCTTAATGCGCAGTAATAAACTCGGCACTCTAAAGCACCCGAGAGCGTTTTTTTCGATGCCAACCTAACCAGAGTGACGGGAGCGGCACAATTCAGAAAAAGTGCTCAGCTCGCCGAGAAAATGCGATTTAAGCAATAAAATTAAAAATGCTTATTAAACATAAACCAAACGTTGGAGGTGGTCATTTCTTCATGCGCAGTGAATAACTCGGCACTCTAAAGCACCCGAGAGCGTTTTTTTCGATGCCAACCTAACCAGAGTGACGGGAGCGGCACAATTCAGAAAAAGCGCTCAGCTCGCCGAGAAAATGCGATTTAAGCAATAAAATTAAAAATGCTTATAAAACATAAACCAAACGTTGGAGGTGGTCATTTCTTAATGCGCAGTAATAAACTCGGCACTCTAAAGCACCCGAGAGCGTTTTTTTCGATGCCAACCTAACCAGAGTGACGGGAGCGGCACAATTCAGAAAAAGCGCTCAGCTCGCCGAGAAAATGCGATTTAAGCAATAAAATTAAAAATGCTTATAAAACATAAACCAAACGTTGGAGGTGGTCATTTCTTCGTGCGCAGTGAATAACTCGGCACTCTCAAGCACCCGAGAGCGTTTTTTTCGATGCCAACCTAACCAGAGTGACGGGAGCGGCACAATTCAGAAAAAGTGCTCAGCTCGCCGAGAAAATGCGATTTAAGCAATAAAATTAAAAATGCTTATTAAACATAAACCAAACGGTGGAGGTGGTCATTTCTTCATGCGCAGTGAATAACTCGGCACTCTAAAGCACCCGAGAGCGTTTTTTTCGATGCCAACCTAACCAGAGTGACGGGAGCGGCACAATTCAGAAAAAGCGCTCAGCTCGCCGAGAAAATGCGATTTAAGCAATAAAATTAAAAATGCTTATTAAACATAAACCAAACGTTGGAGGTGGTCATTTCTTCATGCGCAGTGAATAACTCGGCACTCTAAAGCACCCGAGAGCGTTTTTTTCGATGCCAACCTAACCAGAGTGACGGGAGCGGCACAATTCAGAAAAAGCTCTCAGCTCGCCGAGAAAATGCGATTTAAGCAATAAAATTAAAAATGCTTATAAAACATAAACCAAACGTTGGAGGTGGTCATTTCTTCATGCGCAGTGAATAACTCGGCACTCTAAAGCACCCGAGAGCGTTTTTTTCGATGCCAACCTAACCAGAGTGACGGGAGCGGCACAATTCAGAAAAAGCTCTCAGCTCGCCGAGAAAATGCGATTTAAGCAATAAAATTAAAAATGCTTATAAAACATAAACCAAACGTTGGAGGTGGTCATTTCTTCATGCGCAGTGAATAACTCGGCACTCTAAAGCACCCGAGAGCGTTTTTTTCGATGCCAACCTAACCAGAGTGACGGGAGCGGCACAATTCAGAAAAAGTGCTCAGCTCGCCGAGAAAATGCGATTTAAGCAATAAAATTAAAAATGCTTATAAAACATAAACCAAACGTTGGAGGTGGTCATTTCTTAATGCGCAGTAATAAACTCGGCACTCTAAAGCACCCGTGAGCGTTTTTTTCGATGCCAACCTAACCAGAGTGACGGGCGCGGCACAATTCAGAAAAAGTGCTCAGCTCGCCGAGAAAATGCGATTTAAGCAATAAAATTAAAAATGCTTATAAAACATAAACCAAACGTTGGAGGTGGTCATTTCTTCATGCGCAGTGATAAAGTCGGCACTCTAAAGCACCCGAGAGCGTTTTTTTCGATGCCAACCTAACCAGAGTGACGGGAGCGGCACAATTCAGAAAAAGTGCTCAGCTCGCCGAGAAAATGCGATTTAAGCAATAAAATTAAAAATGCTTATTAAACATAAACCAAACGTTGGAGGTGGTCATTTCTTCATGCGCAGTGATAAACTCGGCACTCTAAAGCACCCGAGAGCGTTTTTTTCGATGCCAACCTAACCAGAGTGACGGGAGCGGCACAATTCAGAAAAAGTGCTCAGCTCGCCGAGAAAATGCGATTTAAGCAATAAAATTAAAAATGCTTATAAAACATAAACCAAACGTTGGAGGTGGTCATTTCTTAATGCGCAGTAATAAACTCGGCACTCTAAAGCACCCGAGAGCGTTTTTTTCGATGCCAACCTAACCAGAGTGACGGGAGCGGCACAATTCAGAAAAAGTGCTCAGCTCGCCGAGAAAATGCGATTTAAGCAATAAAATTAAAAATGCTTATTAAACATAAACCAAACGTTGGAGGTGGTCATTTCTTCATGCGCAGTGAATAACTCGGCACTCTAAAGCACCCGAGAGCGTTTTTTTCGATGCCAACCTAACCAGAGTGACGGGAGCGGCACAATTCAGAAAAAGCGCTCAGCTCGCCGAGAAAATGCGATTTAAGCAATAAAATTAAAAATGCTTATAAAACATAAACCAAACGTTGGAGGTGGTCATTTCTTAATGCGCAGTAATAAACTCGGCACTCTAAAGCACCCGAGAGCGTTTTTTTCGATGCCAACCTAACCAGAGTGACGGGAGCGGCACAATTCAGAAAAAGTGCTCAGCTCGCCGAGAAAATGCGATTTAAGCAATAAAATTAAAAATGCTTATTAAACATAAACCAAACGTTGGAGGTTGTCATTTCTTCATGCGCAGTGAATAACTCGGCACTCTAAAGCACCCGAGAGCGTTTTTTTCGATGCCAACCTAACCAGAGTGACGGGAGCGGCACAATTCAGAAAAAGCGCTCAGCTCGCCGAGAAAATGCGATTTAAGCAATAAAATTAAAAATGCTTATTAAACATAAACCAAACGTTGGAGGTGGTCATTTCTTCATGCGCAGTGAATAACTCGGCACTCTAAAGCACCCGAGAGCGTTTTTTTCGATGCCAACCTAACCAGAGTGACGGGACAGGCACAATTCAGAAAAAGCGCTCAGCTCGCCGAGAAAATGCGATTTAAGCAATAAAATTAAAAATGCTTATAAAACATAAACCAAACGTTGGAGGTGGTCATTTCTTCATGCGCAGTGATAAACTCGGCACTCTAAAGCACCCGAGAGCGTTTTTTTCGATGCCAACCTAACCAGAGTGACGGGAGCGGCACAATTCAGAAAAAGCGCTCAGCTCGCCGAGAAAATGCGATTTAAGCAATAAAATTAAAAATGCTTATAAAACATAAACCAAACGTTGGAGGTGGTCATTTCCTAATGCGCAGTAATAAACTCGGCACTCTAAAGCACCCGAGAGCGTTTTTTTCGATGCCAACCTAACCAGAGTGACGGGAGCGGCACAATTCAGAAAAAGTGCTCAGCTCGCCGAGAAAATGCGATTTAAGCAATAAAATCAAAAATGCTTATTAAACATAAACCAAACGTTGGAGGTGGTAATTTCTTCATGCGCAGTGAATAACTCGGCACTCTAAAGCACCCGAGAGCGTTTTTTTCGATGCCAACCTAACCAGAGTGACGGGAGCGGCACAATTCAGAAAAAGCGCTCAGCTCATCGAGAAAATGCGATTTAAGCAATAAAATTAAAAATGCTTATTAAACATAAACCAAACATTGGAGGTGGTCATTTCTTCATGCGCAGTGAATAACTCGGCACTCTAAAGCACCCGAGAGCGTTTTTTTCGATGCCAACCTAACCAGAGTGACGGGAGCGGCACAATTCAGAAAAAGTGCTCAGCTCGCCGAGAAAATGCGATTTAAGCAATAAAATTAAAAATGCTTATAAAACATAAACCAAACGTTGGAGGTGGTCATTTCTTCATGCGCAGTAATAAACTCGGCACTCTAAAGCACCCGAGAGCGTTTTTTTCGATGCCAACCTAACCAGAGTGACGGGAGCGGCACAATTCAGAAAAAGTGCTCAGCTCGCCGAGAAAATGCGATTTAAGCAATAAAATTAAAAATGCTTATTAAACATAAACCAAACGTTGGAGCTGGTCATTTCTTCATGCGCAGTGAATAACTCGGCACTCTAAAGCACCCGAAAGCGTTTTTTTCGATGCCAACCTAACCAGAGTGACGGGAGCGGCACAATTCAGAAAAAGCGCTCAGCTCGCCGAGAAAATGCGATTTAAGCAATAAAATTAAAAATGCTTATAAAACATAAACCAAACGTTGGAGGTGGTCATTTCTTAATGCGCAGTAATAAACTCGGCACTCTAAAGCACCCGAGAGCGGTTTTTTCGATGCCAACCTAACCAGAGTGACGGGAGCGGCACAATTCAGAAAAAGTGCTCAGCTCGCCGAGAAAATGCGATTTAAGCAATAAAATTAAAAATGCTTATAAAACATAAACCAAACGTTGGAAGTGGTCATTTCTTCATGCGCAGTGATAAACTCGGCACTCTAAAGCACCCGAGAGCGTTTTTTTCGATGCCAACCTAACCAGAGTTACGGGAGCGGCACAATTCAGAAAAAGCGCTCAGCTCGCCGAGAAAATGCGATTTAAGCAATAAAATTAAAAATGCTTATAAAACATAAACCAAACGTTGGAGGTGGTCATTTCTTCATGCGCAGTGATAAACTCGGCACTCTAAAGCACCCGAGAGCGTTTTTTTCGATGCCAACCTAACCAGAGTGACGGGAGCGGCACAATTCAGAAAAAGCGCTCAGCTCGCCGAGAAAATGCGATTTAAGCAATAAAATTAAAAATGCTTATAAAACATAAACCAAACGTTGGAGGTGGTCATTTCTTCATGCGCAGTGATAAACTCGGCACTCTAAAGCACCCGAGAGCGTTTTTTTCGATGCCAACCTAACCAGAGTGACGGGAGCGGCACAATTCAGAAAAAGTGCTCAGCTCGCCGAGAAAATGCGATTTAAGCAATAAAATTAAAAATGCTTATAAAACATAAACCAAACGTTGGAAGTGGTCATTTCTTCATGCGCAGTGATAAACTCGGCACTCTAAAGCACCCGAGAGCGTTTTTTTCGATGCCAACCTAACCAGAGTTACGGGAGCGGCACAATTCAGAAAAAGCGCTCAGCTCGCCGAGAAAATGCGATTTAAGCAATAAAATTAAAAATGCTTATAAAACATAAACCAAACGTTGGAGGTGGTCATTTCTTCATGCGCAGTGATAAACTCGGCACTCTAAAGCACCCGAGAGCGTTTTTTTCGATGCCAACCTAACCAGAGTGACGGGAGCGGCACAATTCAGAAAAAGCGCTCAGCTCGCCGAGAAAATGCGATTTAAGCAATAAAATTAAAAATGCTTATAAAACATAAACCAAACGTTGGAGGTGGTCATTTCTTCATGCGCAGTGATAAACTCGGCACTCTAAAGCACCCGAGAGCGTTTTTTTCGATGCCAACCTAACCAGAGTGACGGGAGCGGCACAATTCAGAAAAAGTGCTCAGCTCGCCGAGAAAATGCGATTTAAGCAATAAAATTAAAAATGCTTATAAAACATAAACCAAACGTTGGAGGTGGTCATTTCTTCATGCGCAGTGAATAACTCGGCACTCTAAAGCACCCGAGAGCGTTTTTTTCGATGCCAACCTAACCAGAGTGACGGGAGCGGCACAATTCAGAAAAAGTGCTCAGCTCGCCGAGAAAATGCGATTTAAGCAATAAAATTAAAAATGCTTATAAAACATAAACCAAACGTTGGAGGTGGTCATTTCTTAATGCGCAGTAATAAACTCGGCACTCTAAAGCACCCGAGAGCGTTTTTTTCGATGCCAACCTAACCAGAGTTACGGGAGCGGCACAATTCAGAAAAAGCGCTCAGCTCGCCGAGAAAATGCGATTTAAGCAATAAAATTAAAAATGCTTATACAACATAAACCAAACGTTGGAGGTGGTCATTTCTTCATGCGCAGTGATAAACTCGGCACTCTAAAGCACCCGAGAGCGTTTTTGTCGATGCCAACCTAACCAGAGTGACGGGAGCGGCACAATTCAGAAAAAGCGCTCAGCTCGCCGAGAAAATGCGATTTAAGCAATAAAATTAAAAATGCTTATAAAACATAAACCAAACGTTGGAGGTGGTCATTTCTTCATGCGCAGTGATAAACTCGGCACTCTAAAGCACCCGAGAGCGTTTTTTTCGATGCCAACCTAACCAGAGTGACGGGAGCGGCACAATTCAGAAAAAGTGCTCAGCTCGCCGAGAAAATGCGATTTAAGCAATAAAATTAAAAATGCTTATAAAACATAAACCAAACGTTGGAGGTGGTCATTTCTTCATGCGCAGTGAATAACTCGGCACTCTAAAGCACCCGAGAGCGTTTTTTTCGATGCCAACCTAACCAGAGTGACGGGAGCGGCACAATTCAGAAAAAGTGCTCAGCTCGCCGAGAAAATGCGATTTAAGCAATAAAATTAAAAATGCTTATAAAACATAAACCAAACGTTGGAGGTGGTCATTTCTTAATGCGCAGTAATAAACTCGGCACTCTAAAGCACCCGTGAGCGTTTTTTTTCGATGCCAACCTAACCAGAGTGACGGGCGCGGCACAATTCAGAAAAAGTGCTCAGCTCGCCGAGAAAATGCGATTTAAGCAATAAAATTAAAAATGCTTATAAAACATAAACCAAACGTTGGAGGTGGTCATTTCTTCATGCGCAGTGATAAAGTCGGCACTCTAAAGCACCCGAGAGCGTTTTTTTCGATGCCAACCTAACCAGAGTGACGGGAGCGGCACAATTCAGAAAAAGTGCTCAGCTCGCCGAGAAAATGCGATTTAAGCAATAAAATTAAAAATGCTTATTAAACATAAACCAAACGTTGGAGGTGGTCATTTCTTCATGCGCAGTGATAAACTCGGCACTCTAAAGCACCCGAGAGCGTTTTTTTCGATGCCAACCTAACCAGAGTGACGGGAGCGGCACAATTCAGAAAAAGTGCTCAGCTCGCCGAGAAAATGCGATTTAAGCAATAAAATTAAAAATGCTTATAAAACATAAACCAAACGTTGGAGGTGGTCATTTCTTAATGCGCAGTAATAAACTCGGCACTCTAAAGCACCCGAGAGCGTTTTTTTCGATGCCAACCTAACCAGAGTGACGGGAGCGGCACAATTCAGAAAAAGTGCTCAGCTCGCCGAGAAAATGCGATTTAAGCAATAAAATTAAAAATGCTTATTAAACATAAACCAAACGTTGGAGGTGGTCATTTCTTCATGCGCAGTGAATAACTCGGCACTCTAAAGCACCCGAGAGCGTTTTTTTCGATGCCAACCTAACCAGAGTGACGGGAGCGGCACAATTCAGAAAAAGCGCTCAGCTCGCCGAGAAAATGCGATTTAAGCAATAAAATTAAAAATGCTTATAAAACATAAACCAAACGTTGGAGGTGGTCATTTCTTAATGCGCAGTAATAAACTCGGCACTCTAAAGCACCCGAGAGCGTTTTTTTCGATGCCAACCTAACCAGAGTGACGGGAGCGGCACAATTCAGAAAAAGTGCTCAGCTCGCCGAGAAAATGCGATTTAAGCAATAAAATTAAAAATGCTTATTAAACATAAACCAAACGTTGGAGGTGGTCATTTCTTCATGCGCAGTGAATAACTCGGCACTCTAAAGCACCCGAGAGCGTTTTTTTCGATGCCAACCTAACCAGAGTGACGGGAGCGGCACAATTCAGAAAAAGCGCTCAGCTCGCCGAGAAAATGCGATTTAAGCAATAAAATTAAAAATGCTTATAAAACATAAACCAAACGTTGGAGGTGGTCATTTCTTAATGCGCAGTAATAAACTCGGCACTCTAAAGCACCCGAGAGCGTTTTTTTCGATGCCAACCTAACCAGAGTGACGGGAGCGGCACAATTCAGAAAAAGCGCTCAGCTCGCCGAGAAAATGCGATTTAAGCAATAAAATTAAAAATGCTTATAAAACATAAACCAAACGTTGGAGGTGGTCATTTCTTCGTGCGCAGTGAATAACTCGGCACTCTAAAGCACCCGAGAGCGTTTTTTTCGATGCCAACCTAACCAGAGTGACGGGAGCGGCACAATTCAGAAAAAGTGCTCAGCTCGCCGAGAAAATGCGATTTAAGCAATAAAATTAAAAATGCTTATTAAACATAAACCAAACGTTGGAGGTGGTCATTTCTTCATGCGCAGTGAATAACTCGGCACTCTAAAGCACCCGAGAGCGTTTTTTTCGATGCCAACCTAACCAGAGTGACGGGAGCGGCACAATTCAGAAAAAGCTCTCAGCTCGCCGAGAAAATGCGATTTAAGCAATAAAATTAAAAATGCTTATAAAACATAAACCAAACGTTGGAGGTGGTCATTTCTTCATGCGCAGTGAATAACTCGGCACTCTAAAGCACCCGAGAGCGTTTTTTTCGATGCCAACCTAACCAGAGTGACGGGAGCGGCACAATTCAGAAAAAGTGCTCAGCTCGCCGAGAAAATGCGATTTAAGCAATAAAATTAAAAATGCTTATAAAACATAAACCAAACGTTGGAGGTGGTCATTTCTTAATGCGCAGTAATAAACTCGGCACTCTAAAGCACCCGAGAGCGTTTTTTTCGATGCCAACCTAACCAGAGTGACGGGAGCGGCACAA
Organism: Syngnathus typhle; assembly: GCF_033458585.1. Classification (NCBI taxonomy): domain Eukaryota; kingdom Metazoa; phylum Chordata; class Actinopteri; order Syngnathiformes; family Syngnathidae; genus Syngnathus; species Syngnathus typhle. Next base: position 826,191 of record NC_083738.1, on the reverse strand, counting down.
TTCAGAAAAAGTGCTCAGTTCGCCGAGAAAATGCGATTTAAGCAATAAAATTAAAAATGCTTATAAAACATAAACCAAACGTTGGAGGTGGTCATTTCTTAATGCGCAGTAATAAACTCGGCACTCTAGAGCACCCGAGAGCGTTTTTTTCGATGCCAACCTAACCAGAGTGACGGGAGCGGCACAATTCAGAAAAAGTGCTCAGCTCGCCGAGAAAATGCGATTTAAGCAATAAAATTAAAAATGCTTATAAAACATAAACCAAACGTTGGAAGTGGTCATTTCTTCATGCGCAGTGATAAACTCGGCACTCTAAAGCACCCGAGAGCGTTTTTTTCGATGCCAACCTAACCAGAGTTACGGGAGCGGCACAATTCAGAAAAAGCGCTCAGCTCGCCGAGAAAATGCGATTTAAGCAATAAAATTAAAAATGCTTATAAAACATAAACCAAACGTTGGAGGTGGTCATTTCTTCATGCGCAGTGATAAACTCGGCACTCTAAAGCACCCGAGAGCGTTTTTTTCGATGCCAACCTAACCAGAGTGACGGGAGCGGCACAATTCAGAAAAAGCGCTCAGCTCGCCGAGAAAATGCGATTTAAGCAATAAAATTAAAAATGCTTATAAAACATAAACCAAACGTTGGAGGTGGTCATTTCTTCATGCGCAGTGATAAACTCGGCACTCTAAAGCACCCGAGAGCGTTTTTTTCGATGCCAACCTAACCAGAGTGACGGGAGCGGCACAATTCAGAAAAAGTGCTCAGCTCGCCGAGAAAATGCGATTTAAGCAATAAAATTAAAAATGCTTATAAAACATAAACCAAACGTTGGAGGTGGTCATTTCTTCATGCGCAGTGAATAACTCGGCACTCTAAAGCACCCGAGAGCGTTTTTTTCGATGCCAACCTAACCAGAGTGACGGGAGCGGCACAATTCAGAAAAAGTGCTCAGCTCGCCGAGAAAATGCGATTTAAGCAATAAAATTAAAAATGCTTATAAAACATAAACCAAACGTTGGAGGTGGTCATTTCTTAATGCGCAGTAATAAACTCGGCACTCTAAAGCACCCGTGAGCGTTTTTTTCGATGCCAACCTAACCAGAGTGACGGGCGGGGCACAATTCAGAAAAAGTGCTCAGCTCGCCGAGAAAATGCGATTTAAGCAATAAAATTAAAAATGCTTATAAAACATAAACCAAACGTTGGAGGTGGTCATTTCTTCATGCGCAGTGATAAAGTCGGCACTCTAAAGCACCCGAGAGCGTTTTTTTCGATGCCAACCTAACCAGAGTGACGGGAGCGGCACAATTCAGAAAAAGTGCTCAGCTCGCCGAGAAAATGCGATTTAAGCAATAAAATTAAAAATGCTTATTAAACATAAACCAAACGTTGGAGGTGGTCATTTCTTCATGCGCAGTGATAAACTCGGCACTCTAAAGCACCCGAGAGCGTTTTTTTCGTTGCCAACCTAACCAGAGTGACGGGAGCGGCACAATTCAGAAAAAGTGCTCAGCTCGCCGAGAAAATGCGATTTAAGCAATAAAATTAAAAATGCTTATAAAACATAAACCAAACGTTGGAGGTGGTCATTTCTTAATGCGCAGTAATAAACTCGGCACTCTAAAGCACCCGAGAGCGTTTTTTTCGATGCCAACCTAACCAGAGTGACGGGAGCGGCACAATTCAGAAAAAGTGCTCAGCTCGCCGAGAAAATGCGATTTAAGCAATAAAATTAAAAATGCTTATTAAACATAAACCAAACGTTGGAGGTGGTCATTTCTTCATGCGCAGTGAATAACTCGGCACTCTAAAGCACCCGAGAGCGTTTTTTTCGATGCCAACCTAACCAGAGTGACGGGAGCGGCACAATTCAGAAAAAGCGCTCAGCTCGCCGAGAAAATGCGATTTAAGCAATAAAATTAAAAATGCTTATAAAACATAAACCAAACGTTGGAGGTGGTCATTTCTTAATGCGCAGTAATAAACTCGGCACTCTAAAGCACCCGAGAGCGTTTTTTTCGATGCCAACCTAACCAGAGTGACGGGAGCGGCACAATTCAGAAAAAGTGCTCAGCTCGCCGAGAAAATGCGATTTAAGCAATAAAATTAAAAATGCTTATTAAACATAAACCAAACGTTGGAGGTTGTCATTTCTTCATGCGCAGTGAATAACTCGGCACTCTAAAGCACCCGAGAGCGTTTTTTTCGATGCCAACCTAACCAGAGTGACGGGAGCGGCACAATTCAGAAAAAGTGCTCAGCTCGCCGAGAAAATGCGATTTAAGCAATAAAATTAAAAATGCTTATAAAACATAAACCAAACGTTGGAAGTGGTCATTTCTTCATGCGCAGTGATAAACTCGGCACTCTAAAGCACCCGAGAGCGTTTTTTTCGATGCCAACCTAACCAGAGTTACGGGAGCGGCACAATTCAGAAAAAGCGCTCAGCTCGCCGAGAAAATGCGATTTAAGCAATAAAATTAAAAATGCTTATAAAACATAAACCAAACGTTGGAGGTGGTCATTTCTTCATGCGCAGTGATAAACTCGGCACTCTAAAGCACCCGAGAGCGTTTTTTTCGATGCCAACCTAACCAGAGTGACGGGAGCGGCACAATTCAGAAAAAGCGCTCAGCTCGCCGAGAAAATGCGATTTAAGCAATAAAATTAAAAATGCTTATAAAACATAAACCAAACGTTGGAGGTGGTCATTTCTTCATGCGCAGTGATAAACTCGGCACTCTAAAGCACCCGAGAGCGTTTTTTTCGATGCCAACCTAACCAGAGTGACGGGAGCGGCACAATTCAGAAAAAGTGCTCAGCTCGCCGAGAAAATGCGATTTAAGCAATAAAATTAAAAATGCTTATAAAACATAAACCAAACGTTGGAGGTGGTCATTTCTTCATGCGCAGTGAATAACTCGGCACTCTAAAGCACCCGAGAGCGTTTTTTTCGATGCCAACCTAACCAGAGTGACGGGAGCGGCACAATTCAGAAAAAGTGCTCAGCTCGCCGAGAAAATGCGATTTAAGCAATAAAATTAAAAATGCTTATAAAACATAAACCAAACGTTGGAGGTGGTCATTTCTTAATGCGCAGTAATAAACTCGGCACTCTAAAGCACCCGTGAGCGTTTTTTTCGATGCCAACCTAACCAGAGTGACGGGAGCGGCACAATTCAGAAAAAGTGCTCAGCTCGCCGAGAAAATGCGATTTAAGCAATAAAATTAAAAATGCTTATAAAACATAAACCAAACGTTGGAGGTGGTCATTTCTTCATGCGCAGTGATAAAGTCGGCACTCTAAAGCACCCGAGAGCGTTTTTTTCGATGCCAACCTAACCAGAGTGACGGGAGCGGCACAATTCAGAAAAAGTGCTCAGCTCGCCGAGAAAATGCGATTTAAGCAATAAAATTAAAAATGCTTATTAAACATAAACCAAACGTTGGAGGTGGTCATTTCTTCATGCGCAGTGATAAACTCGGCACTCTAAAGCACCCGAGAGCGTTTTTTTCGATGCCAACCTAACCAGAGTGACGGGAGCGGCACAATTCAGAAAAAGTGCTCAGCTCGCCGAGAAAATGCGATTTAAGCAATAAAATTAAAAATGCTTATAAAACATAAACCAAACGTTGGAGGTGGTCATTTCTTAATGCGCAGTAATAAACTCGGCACTCTAAAGCACCCGAGAGCGTTTTTTTCGATGCCAACCTAACCAGAGTGACGGGAGCGGCACAATTCAGAAAAAGTGCTCAGCTCGCCGAGAAAATGCGATTTAAGCAATAAAATTAAAAATGCTTATTAAACATAAACCAAACGTTGGAGCTGGTCATTTCTTCATGCGCAGTGAATAACTCGGCACTCTAAAGCACCCGAAAGCGTTTTTTTCGATGCCAACCTAACCAGAGTGACGGGAGCGGCACAATTCAGAAAAAGTGCTCAGCTCGCCGAGAAAATGCGATTTAAGCAATAAAATTAAAAATGCTTATAAAACATAAACCAAACGTTGGAGGTGGTCATTTCTTAATGCGCAGTAATAAACTCGGCACTCTAAAGCACCCGAGAGCGTTTTTTTCGATGCCAACCTAACCAGAGTGACGGGAGCGGCACAATTCAGAAAAAGTGCTCAGCTCGCCGAGAAAATGCGATTTAAGCAATAAAATTAAAAATGCTTATTAAACATAAACCAAACGTTGGAGGTGGTCATTTCTTCATGCGCAGTGAATAACTCGGCACTCTAAAGCACCCGAGAGCGTTTTTTTCGATGCCAACCTAACCAGAGTGACGGGAGCGGCACAATTCAGAAAAAGCGCTCAGCTCGCCGAGAAAATGCGATTTAAGCAATAAAATTAAAAATGCTTATAAAACATAAACCAAACGTTGGAGGTGGTCATTTCTTAATGCGCAGTAATAAACTCGGCACTCTAAAGCACCCGAGAGCGTTTTTTTCGATGCCAACCTAACCAGAGTGACGGGAGCGGCACAATTCAGAAAAAGTGCTCAGCTCGCCGAGAAAATGCGATTTAAGCAATAAAATTAAAAATGCTTATAAAACATAAACCAAACGTTGGAGGTGGTCATTTCTTAATGCGCAGTAATAAACTCGGCACTCTAAAGCACCCGAGAGCGTTTTTTTCGATGCCAACCTAACCAGAGTGACGGGAGCGGCACAAATCAGAAAAAGTGCTCAGCTCGCCGAGAAAATGCGATTTAAGCAATAAAATTAAAAATGCTTATTAAACATAAACCAAACGTTGGAGGTGGTCATTTCTTCATGCGCAGTGAATAACTCGGCACTCTAAAGCACCCGATAGCGTTTTTTTCGATGCCAACCTAACCAGAGTGACGGGAGCGGCACAATTCAGAAAAAGTGCTCAGCTCGCCGAGAAAATGCGATTTAAGCAATAAAATTAAAAATGCTTATAAAACATAAACCAAACGTTGGAGGTGGTCATTTCTTAATGCGCAGTAATAAACTCGGCACTCTAAAGCACCCGAGAGCGTTTTTTTCGATGCCAACCTAACCAGAGTGACGGGAGCGGCACAATTCAGAAAAAGTACTCAGCTCGCCGAGAAAATGCGATTTAAGCAATAAAATTAAAAATGCTTATAAAACATAAACCAAACGTTGGAGGTGGTCATTTCTTCATGCGCAGTGATAAACTCGGCACTCTAAAGCACCCGAGAGCGTTTTTTTCGATGCCAACCTAACCAGAGTGACGGGAGCGGCACAATTCAGAAAAAGCGCTCAGCTCGCCGAGAAAATGCGATTTAAGCAATAAAATTAAAAATGCTTATAAAACATAAACCAAACGTTGGAGGTGGTCATTTCTTAATGCGCAGTAATAAACTCGGCACTCTAAAGCACCCGAGAGCGTTTTTTTCGATGCCAACCTAACCAGAGTGACGGGAGCGGCACAATTCAGAAAAAGTGCTCAGCTCGCCGAGAAAATGCGATTTAAGCAATAAAATTAAAAATGCTTATAAAACATAAACCAAACGTTGGAGGTGGTCATTTCTTCATGCGCAGTGAATAACTCGGCACTCTAAAGCACCCGAGAGCGTTTTTTTCGATGCCAACCTAACCAGAGTGACGGGAGCGGCACAATTCAGAAAAAGTGCTCAGCTCGCCGAGAAAATGCGATTTAAGCAATAAAATTAAAAATGCTTATAAAACATAAACCAAACGTTGGAGGTGGTCATTTCTTCATGCGCAGTGAATAACTCGGCACTCTAAAGCACCCGAGAGCGTTTTTTTCGATGCCAACCTAACCAGAGTGACGGGAGCGGCACAATTCAGAAAAAGTGCTCAGCTCGCCGAGAAAATGCGATTTAAGCAATAAAATTAAAAATGCTTATAAAACATAAACCAAACGTTGGAGGTGGTCATTTCTTAATGCGCAGTAATAAACTCGGCACTCTAAAGCACCCGTGAGCGTTTTTTTCGATGCCAACCTAACCAGAGTGACGGGAGCGGCACAATTCAGAAAAAGTGCTCAGCTCGCCGAGAAAATGCGATTTAAGCAATAAAATTAAAAATGCTTATAAAACATAAACCAAACGTTGGAGGTGGTCATTTCTTCATGCGCAGTGATAAACTCGGCACTCTAAAGCACCCGAGAGCGTTTTTTTCGATGCCAACCTAACCAGAGTGACGGGAGCGGCACAATTCAGAAAAAGTGCTCAGCTCGCCGAGAAAATGCGATTTAAGCAATAAAATTAAAAATGCTTATAAAACATAAACCAAACGTTGGAGGTGGTCATTTCTTAATGCGCAGTAATAAACTCGGCACTCTAAAGCACCCGAGAGCGTTTTTCTCGATGCCAACCTAACCAGAGTGACGGGAGCGGCACAATTCAGAAAAAGCGTTCAGCTCGCCGAGAAAATGCGATTTAAGCAATAAAATTAAAAATGCTTATAAAACATAAACCAAACGTTGGAGGTGGTCATTTCTTAATGCGCAGTAATAAACTCGGCACTCTAAAGCACCCGAGAGCGTTTTTTTCGATGCCAACCTAACCAGAGTGACGGGAGCGGCACAATTCAGAAAAAGTGCTCAGCTCGCCGAGAAAATGCGATTTAAGCAATAAAATTAAAAATGCTTATAAAACATAAACCAAACGTTGGAGGTGGTCATTTCTTAATGCGCAGTAATAAACTCGGCACTCTAAAGCACCCGAGAGCGATTTTTTCGATGCCAACCTAACCAGAGTGACGGGAGCGGCACAATTTAGAAAAAGCGCACAGCTCGCCGAGAATATGCGATTTAAGCAATAAAATTAAAAATGCTTATAAAACATAAACCAAACGTTGGAGGTGGTCATTTCCTAATGCGCAGTAATAAACTCGGCACTCTAAAGCACCCGAGAGCGTTTTTTTCGATGCCAACCTAACTAGAGTGACGACAGCGGCACAATTCAGAAAAAGTGCTCAGCTCGCCGAGAAAATGCGATTTAAGCAATAAAATTAAAAATGCTTATTAAACATAAACCAAACGTTGGAGGTGGTCATTTCTTCATGCGCAGTGAATAACTCGGCACTCTAAAGCACCCGAGAGCGTTTTTTTCGATGCCAACCTAACCAGAGTGACGGGAGCGGCACAATTCAGAAAAAGCGCTCAGCTCGCCGAGAAAATGCGATTTAAGCAATAAAATTAAAAATGCTTATAAAACATAAACCAAACGTTGGAGGTGGTCATTTCTTCATGCGCAGTGATAAACTCGGCACTCTAAAGCACCCGAGAGCGTTTTTTTCGATGCCAACCTAACCAGAGTGACGGGAGCGGCACAATTCAGAAAAAGTGCTCAGCTCGCCGAGAAAATGCGATTTAAGCAATAAAATAAAAAATGCTTATAAAACATAAACCAAACGTTGGAGGTGGTCATTTCTTAATGCGCAGTAATAAACTCGGCACTCTAAAGCACCCGAGAGCGTTTTTTTCGATGCTAACCTAACCAGAGTGACGGGAGCGGCACAATTCAGAAAAAGTGCTCAGCTCGCCGAGAAAATGCGATTTAAGCAATAAAATTAAAAATGCTTATAAAACATAAACCAAACGTTGGAGGTGGTCATTTCTTAATGCGCAGTAATAAACTCGGCACTCTAAAGCACCCGAGAGCGTTTTTTTCGATGCCAACCTAACCAGAGTGACGGGAGCGGCACAATTCAGAAAAAGCGCTCAGCTCGCCGAGAAAATGCGATTTAAGCAATAAAATTAAAAATGCTTATAAAACATAAACCAAACGTTGGAGGTGGTCATTTCTTCGTGCGCAGTGAATAACTCGGCACTCTAAAGCACCCGAGAGCGTTTTTTTCGATGCCAACCTAACCAGAGTGACGGGAGCGGCACAATTCAGAAAAAGTGCTCAGCTCGCCGAGAAAATGCGATTTAAGCAATAAAATTAAAAATGCTTATAAAACTTAAACCAAACGTTGGAGGTGGTCATTTCTTAATGTCCAGTAATAAACTCGGCACTCTAAAGCACCCGAGAGCGTTTTTTTCGATGCCAACCTAACCAGAGTGACGGGAGCGGCACAATTCAGAAAAAGTGCTCAGCTCGCCGAGAAAATGCGATTTAAGCAATAAAATTAAAAATGCTTATTAAACATAAACCAAACGTTGGAGGTGGTCATTTCTTCATGCGCAGTGAATAACTCGGCACTCTAAAGCACCCGAGAGCGTTTTTTTCGATGCCAACCTAACCAGAGTGACGGGAGCGGCACAATTCAGAAAAAGCGCTCAGCTCGCCGAGAAAATGCGATTTAAGCAATAAAATTAAAAATGCTTATAAAACACAAACCAAACGTTGGAGGTGGTCATTTCTTAATGCGCAGTAATAAACTCGGCACTCTAAAGCACCCGAGAGCGTTTTTTTCGATGCCAACCTAACCAGAGTGACGGGAGCGGCACAATTCAGAAAAAGTGCTCAGCTCGCCGAGAAAATGCGATTTAAGCAATAAAATTAAAAATGCTTATTAAACATAAACCAAACGTTGGAGGTGGTCATTTCTTCATGCGCAGTGAATAACTCGGCACTCTAAAGCACCCGATAGCGTTTTTTTCGATGCCAACCTAACCAGAGTGACGGGAGCGGCACAATTCAGAAAAAGTGCTCAGCTCGCCGAGAAAATGCGATTTAAGCAATAAAATTAAAAATGCTTATAAAACATAAACCAAACGTTGGAGGAGGTCATTTCTTAATGCGCAGTAATAAACTCGGCACTCTAAAGCACCCGAGAGCGTTTTTTTCGATGCCAACCTAACCAGAGTGACGGGAGCGGCACAATTCAGAAAAAGTGCTCAGCTCGCCGAGAAAATGCGATTTAAGCAATAAAATTAAAAATGCTTATAAAACATAAACCAAACGTTGGATGTGGTCATTTCTTAATGCGCAGTAATAAACTCGGCACTCTAAAGCACCCGAGAGCGTTTTTTTCGATGCCAACCTAACCAGAGTGACGGGAGCGGCACAATTCAGAAAAAGCGCTCAGCTCGCCGAGAAAATGCGATTTAAGCAATAAAATTAAAAATGCTTATAAAACATAAACCAAACGTTGGAGGTGGTCATTTCTTCATGCGCAGTGATAAACTCGGCACTCTAAAGCACCCGAGAGCGTATTTTTCGATGCCAACCTAACCAGAGTGACGGGAGCGGCACAATTCAGAAAAAGTGCTCAGCTCGCCGAGAAAATGCGATTTAAGCAATAAAATTAAAAATGCTTATAAAACATAAACCAAACGTTGGAGGTGGTCATTTCTTAATGCGCAGTAATAAACTCGGCACTCTAAAGCACCCGAGAGCGTTTTTTTCGATGCCAACCTAACCAGAGTGACGGGAGCGGCACAATTCAGAAAAAGTGCTCAGCTCGCCGAGAAAATGCGATTTAAGCAATAAAATTAAAAATGCTTATAAAACATAAACCAAACGTTGGAGGTGGTCATTTCTTAATGCGCAGTAATAAACTCGGCACTCTAAAGCACCCGAGAGCGTTTTTTTCGATGCCAACCTAACCAGAGTGACGGGAGCGGCACAATTCAGAAAAAGCGCTCAGCTCGCCGAGAAAATGCGATTTAAGCAATAAAATTAAAAATGCTTATAAAACATAAACCAAACGTTGGAGGTGGTCATTTCTTCGTGCGCAGTGAATAACTCGGCACTCTAAAGCACCCGAGAGCGTTTTTTTCGATGCCAACCTAACCAGAGTGACGGGAGCGGCACAATTCAGAAAAAGTGCTCAGCTCGCCGAGAAAATGCGATTTAAGCAATAAAATTAAAAATGCTTATAAAACTTAAACCAAACGTTGGAGGTGGTCATTTCTTAATGCGCAGTAATAAACTCGGCACTCTAAAGCACCCGAGAGCGTTTTTTTCGATGCCAACCTAACCAGAGTGACGGGAGCGGCACAATTCAGAAAAAGTGCTCAGCTCGCCGAGAAAATGCGATTTAAGCAATAAAATTAAAAATGCTTATTAAACATAAACCAAACGTTGGAGGTGGTCATTTCTTCATGCGCAGTGAATAACTCGGCACTCTAAAGCACCCGAGAGCGTTTTTTTCGATGCCAACCTAACCAGAGTGACGGGAGCGGCACAATTCAGAAAAAGCGCTCAGCTCGCCGAGAAAATGCGATTTAAGCAATAAAATTAAAAATGATTATAAAACATAAACCAAACGTTGGAGGTGGTCATTTCTTAATGCGCAGTAATAAACTCGGCACTCTAAAGCACCCGAGAGCGTTTTTTTCGATGCCAACCTAACCAGAGTGACGGGAGCGGCACAATTCAGAAAAAGTGCTCAGCTCGCCGAGAAAATGCGATTTAAGCAATAAAATTAAAAATGCTTATTAAACATAAACCAAACGTTGGAGGTGGTCATTTCTTCATGCGCAGTGAATAACTCGGCACTCTAAAGCACCCGATAGCGTTTTTTTCGATGCCAACCTAACCAGAGTGACGGGAGCGGCACAATTCAGAAAAAGTGCTCAGCTCGCCGAGAAAATGCGATTTAAGCAATAAAATTAAAAATGCTTATAAAACATAAACCAAACAATGGAGGTGGTCATTTCTTCATGCGCAGTGAATAACTCGGCACTCTAAAGCACCCGAGAGCGTTTTTTTCGATGCCAACCTAACCAGAGTGACGGGAGCGGCACAATTCAGAAAAAGTGCTCAGCTCGCCGAGAAAATGCGATTTAAGCAATAAAATAAAAAATGCTTATAAAACATAAACCAAACGTTGGAGGTGGTCATTTCTTAATGCGCAGTAATAAACTCGGCACTCTAAAGCACCCGAGAGCGTTTTTTTCGATGCTAACCTAACCAGAGTGACGGGAGCGGCACAATTCAGAAAAAGTGCTCAGCTCGCCGAGAAAATGCGATTTAAGCAATAAAATTAAAAATGCTTATAAAACATAAACCAAACGTTGGAGGTGGTCATTTCTTAATGCGCAGTAATAAACTCGGCACTCTAAAGCACCCGAGAGCGTTTTTTTCGATGCCAACCTAACCAGAGTGACGGGAGCGGCACAATTCAGAAAAAGCGCTCAGCTCGCCGAGAAAATGCGATTTAAGCAATAAAATTAAAAATGCTTATAAAACATAAGCCAAACGTTGGAGGTGGTCATTTCTTCGTGCGCAGTGAATAACTCGGCACTCTAAAGCACCCGAGAGCGTTTTTTTCGATGCCAACCTAACCAGAGTGACGGGAGCGGCACAATTCAGAAAAAGTGCTCAGCTCGCCGAGAAAATGCGATTTAAGCAATAAAATTAAAAATGCTTATAAAACTTAAACCAAACGTTGGAGGTGGTCATTTCTTAATGTCCAGTAATAAACTCGGCACTCTAAAGCACCCGAGAGCGTTTTTTTCGATGCCAACCTAACCAGAGTGACGGGAGCGGCACAATTCAGAAAAAGTGCTCAGCTCGCCGAGAAAATGCGATTTAAGCAATAAAATTAAAAATGCTTATTAAACATAAACCAAACGTTGGAGGTGGTCATTTCTTCATGCGCAGTGAATAACTCGGCACTCTAAAGCACCCGAGAGCGTTTTTTTCGATGCCAACCTAACCAGAGTGACGGGAGCGGCACAATTCAGAAAAAGCGCTCAGCTCGCCGAGAAAATGCGATTTAAGCAATAAAATTAAAAATGCTTATAAAACACAAACCAAACGTTGGAGGTGGTCATTTCTTAATGCGCAGTAATAAACTCGGCACTCTAAAGCACCCGAGAGCGTTTTTTTCGATGCCAACCTAACCAGAGTGACGGGAGCGGCACAATTCAGAAAAAGTGCTCAGCTCGCCGAGAAAATGCGATTTAAGCAATAAAATTAAAAATGCTTATTAAACATAAACCAAACGTTGGAGGTGGTCATTTCTTCATGCGCAGTGAATAACTCGGCACTCTAAAGCACCCGATAGCGTTTTTTTCGATGCCAACCTAACCAGAGTGACGGGAGCGGCACAATTCAGAAAAAGCGCTCAGCTCGCCGAGAAAATGCGATTTAAGCAATAAAATTAAAAATGCTTATAAAACATAAACCAAACGTTGGAGGTGGTCATTTCTTAATGCGCAGTAATAAACTCGGCACTCTAAAGCACCCGAGAGCGTTTTTTTCGATGCCAACCTAACCAGAGTGACGGGAGCGGCACAATTCAGAAAAAGTGCTCAGCTCGCCGAGAAAATGCGATTTAAGCAATAAAATTAAAAATGCTTATTAAACATAAACCAAACGTTGGAGGTGGTCATTTCTTCATGCGCAGTGAATAACTCGGCACTCTAAAGCACCCGATAGCGTTTTTTTCGATGCCAACCTAACCAGAGTGACGGGAGCGGCACAATTCAGAAAAAGTGCTCAGCTCGCCGAGAAAATGCGATTTAAGCAATAAAATTGAAAATGCTTATAAAACATAAACCAAACGTTGGAGGTGGTCATTTCTTAATGCGCAGTAATAAACTCGGCACTCTAAAGCACCCGAGAGCGTTTTTTTCGATGCCAACCTAACCAGAGTGACGGGAGCGGCACAATTCAGAAAAAGTGCTCAGCTCGCCGAGAAAATGCGATTTAAGCAATAAAATTAAAAATGCTTATAAAACATAAACCAAACGTTGGAAGTGGTCATTTCTTCATGCGCAGTGAATAACTCGGCACTCTAAAGCACCCGAGAGCGTTTTTTTCGATGCCAACCTAACCAGAGTGACGGGAGCGGCACAATTCAGAAAAAGCGCTCAGCTCGCCGAGAAAATGCGATTTAAGCAATAAAATTAAAAATGCTTATAAAACATAAACCAAACGTTGGAGGTGGTCATTTCTTCATGCGCAGTGATAAACTCGGGACTCTAAAGCACCCGAGAGCGTTTTATTCGATGCCAACCTAACCAGAGTGACGGGAGCGGCACAATTCAGAAAAAGTGCTCAGCTCGCCGAGAAAATGCGATTTAAGCAATAAAATTAAAAATGCTTATTGAACATAAACCAAACGTTGGAGGTGGTCATTTCTTCATGCGCAGTGAATAACTCGGCACTCTAAAGCACCCGAGAGCGTTTTTTTCGATGCCAACCTAACCAGAGTGACGGGAGCGGCACAATTCAGAAAAAGCGCTCAGCTCGCCGAGAAAATGCGATTTAAGCAATAAAATTAAAAATGCTTATAAAACATAAACCAAACGTTGGAGGTGGTCATTTCTTCATGCGCAGTGATAAACTCGGGACTCTAAAGCACCCGAGAGCGTTTTATTCGATGCCAACCTAACCAGAGTGACGGGAGCGGCACAATTCAGAAAAAGTGCTCAGCTCGCCGAGAAAATGCGATTTAAGCAATAAAATTAAAAATGCTTATAAAACATAAACCAAACGTTGGAGGTGGTCATTTCTTCATGCGCAGTGATAAACTCGGCACTCTAAAGCACCCGAGAGCGTTTTTTTCGATGCCAACCTAACCAGAGTGACGGGAGCGGCACAATTCAGAAAAAGTGCTCAGCTCGCCGAGAAAATGCGATTTAAGCAATAAAATTAAAAATGCTTATTAAACATAAACCAAACGTTGGAGGTGGTCATTTCTTCATGCGCAGTGAATAACTCGGCACTCTAAAGCACCCGAGAGCGTTTTTTTCGATGCCAACCTAACCAGAGTGACGGGAGCGGCACAATTCAGAAAAAGTGCTCAGCTCGCCGAGAAAATGCGATTTAAGCAATAAAATTAAAAATGCTTATAAAACATAAACCAAACGTTGGAGGTGGTCATTTCTTAATGCGCAGTAATAAACTCGGCACTCTAAAGCACCCGAGAGCGTTTTTTTCGATGCCAACCTAACCAGAGTGACGGGAGCGGCACAATTCAGAAAAAGTGCTCAGCTCGCCGAGAAAATGCGATTTAAGCAATAAAATTAAAAATGCTTATAAAACATAAACCAAACGTTGGAAGTGGTCATTTCTTCATGCGCAGTGATAAACTCGGCACTCTAAAGCACCCGAGAGCGTTTTTTTCGATGCCAACCTAACCAGAGTTACGGGAGCGGCACAATTCAGAAAAAGCGCTCAGCTCGCCGAGAAAATGCGATTTAAGCAATAAAATTAAAAATGCTTATAAAACATAAACCAAACGTTGGAGGTGGTCATTTCTTCATGCGCAGTGATAAACTCGGCACTCTAAAGCACCCGAGAGCGTTTTTTTCGATGCCAACCTAACCAGAGTGACGGGAGCGGCACAATTCAGAAAAAGCGCTCAGCTCGCCGAGAAAATGCGATTTAAGCAATAAAATTAAAAATGCTTATAAAACATAAACCAAACGTTGGAGGTGGTCATTTCTTCATGCGCAGTGAATAACTCGGCACTCTAAAGCACCCGAGAGCGTTTTTTTCGATGCCAACCTAACCAGAGTGACGGGAGCGGCACAATTCAGAAAAAGCGCTCAGCTCGCCGAGAAAATGCGATTTAAGCAATAAAATTAAAAATGCTTATAAAACATAAACCAAACGTTGGAGGTGGTCATTTCTTCATGCGCAGTGATAAACTCGGCACTCTAGAGCACCCGAGAGCGTTTTTTTCGATGCCAACCTAACCAGAGTGACGGGAGCGGCACAATTCAGAAAAAGCGCTCAGCTCGCCGAGAAAATGCGATTTAAGCAATAAAATTAAAAATGCTTATAAAACATAAACCAAACGTTGGAGGTGGTCATTTCTTCATGCGCAGTGATAAACTCGGCACTCTAAAGCACCCGAGAGCGTTTCTTTCGATGCCAACCTAACCAGAGTGACGGGAGCGGCACAATTCAGAAAAAGTGCTCAGCTCGCCGAGAAAATGCGATTCAAGCAATAAAATTAAAAATGCTTATTAAACATAAACCAAACGTTGGAGGTGGTCATTTCTTCATGCGCAGTGAATAACTCGGCACTCTAAAGCACCCGAGAGCGTTTTTTTCGATGCCAACCTAACCAGAGTGACGGGAGCGGCACAATTCAGAAAAAGTGCTCAGCTCGCCGAGAAAATGCGATTTAAGCAATAAAATTAAAAATGCTTATAAAACATAAACCAAACGTTGGAGGTGGTCATTTCTTAATGCGCAGTAATAAACTCGGCACTCTAAAGCACCCGAGAGCGTTTTTTTTCGATGCCTACCTAACCAGAGTGTCGGGAGCGGCACAATTCAGAAAAAGTGCTCAGCTCGCCGAGAAAATGCGATTTAAGCAATAAAATTAAAAATGCTTATTAAACATAAACCAAACGTTGGAGGTGGTCATTTCTTCATGCGCAGTGAATAACTCGGCACTCTAAAGCACCCGAGAGCGTTTTTTTCGATGCCAACCTAACCAGAGTGACGGGAGCGGCACAATTCAGAAAAAGTGCTCAGCTCGCCGAGAAAATGCGATTTAAGCAATAAAATTAAAAATGCTTATAAAACATAAACCAAACGTTGGAGGTGGTCATTTCTTAATGCGCAGTAATAAACTCGGCACTCTAAAGCACCCGTGAGCGTTTTTTTCGATGCCAACCTAACCAGAGTGACGGGAGCGGCACAATTCAGAAAAAGTGCTCAGCTCGCCGAGAAAATGCGATTTAAGCAATAAAATTAAAAATGCTTATAAAACATAAACCAAACGTTGGAGGTGGTCATTTCTTCATGCGCAGTGATAAAGTCGGCACTCTAAAGCACCCGAGAGCGTTTTTTTCGATGCCAACCTAACCAGAGTGACGGGAGCGGCACAATTCAGAAAAAGTGCTCAGCTCGCCGAGAAAATGCGATTTAAGCAATAAAATTAAAAATGCTTATTAAACATAAACCAAACGTTGGAGGTGGTCATTTCTTCATGCGCAGTGATAAACTCGGCACTCTAAAGCACCCGAGAGCGTTTTTTTCGATGCCAACCTAACCAGAGTGACGGGAGCGGCACAATTCAGAAAAAGTGCTCAGCTCGCCGAGAAAATGCGATTTAAGCAATAAAATTAAAAATGCTTATAAAACATAAACCAAACGTTGGAGGTGGTCATTTCTTAATGCGCAGTAATAAACTCGGCACTCTAAAGCACCCGAGAGCGTTTTTTTCGATGCCAACCTAACCAGAGTGACGGGAGCGGCACAATTCAGAAAAAGTGCTCAGCTCGCCGAGAAAATGCGATTTAAGCAATAAAATTAAAAATGCTTATTAAACATAAACCAAACGTTGGAGCTGGTCATTTCTTCATGCGCAGTGAATAACTCGGCACTCTAAAGCACCCGAAAGCGTTTTTTTCGATGCCAACCTAACCAGAGTGACGGGAGCGGCACAATTCAGAAAAAGTGCTCAGCTCGCCGAGAAAATGCGATTTAAGCAATAAAATTAAAAATGCTTATAAAACATAAACCAAACGTTGGAGGTGGTCATTTCTTAATGCGCAGTAATAAACTCGGCACTCTAAAGCACCCGAGAGCGTTTTTTTTCGATGCCAACCTAACCAGAGTGACGGGAGCGGCACAATTCAGAAAAAGTGCTCAGCTCGCCGAGAAAATGCGATTTAAGCAATAAAATTAAAAATGCTTATTAAACATAAACCAAACGTTGGAGGTGGTCATTTCTTCATGCGCAGTGAATAACTCGGCACTCTAAAGCACCGAGAGCGTTTTTTCGATGCCAACCTAACCAGAGTGACGGGAGCGGCACAATTCAGAAAAAGCGCTCAGCTCGCCGAGAAAATGCGATTTAAGCAATAAAATTAAAAATGCTTATAAAACATAAACCAAACGTTGGAGGTGGTCATTTCTTAATGCGCAGTAATAAACTCGGCACTCTAAAGCACCCGAGAGCGTTTTTTTCGATGCCAACCTAACCAGAGTGACGGGAGCGGCACAATTCAGAAAAAGTGCTCAGCTCGCCGAGAAAATGCGATTTAAGCAATAAAATTAAAAATGCTTATAAAACATAAACCAAACGTTGGAGGTGGTCATTTCTTAATGCGCAGTAATAAACTCGGCACTCTAAAGCACCCGAGAGCGTTTTTTTCGATGCCAACCTAACCAGAGTGACGGGAGCGGCACAAATCAGAAAAAGTGCTCAGCTCGCCGAGAAAATGCGATTTAAGCAATAAAATTAAAAATGCTTATTAAACATAAACCAAACGTTGGAGGTGGTCATTTCTTCATGCGCAGTGAATAACTCGGCACTCTAAAGCACCCGATAGCGTTTTTTTCGATGCCAACCTAACCAGAGTGACGGGAGCGGCACAATTCAGAAAAAGTGCTCAGCTCGCCGAGAAAATGCGATTTAAGCAATAAAATTAAAAATGCTTATAAAACATAAACCAAACGTTGGAGGTGGTCATTTCTTAATGCGCAGTAATAAACTCGGCACTCTAAAGCACCCGAGAGCGTTTTTTTCGATGCCAACCTAACCAGAGTGACGGGAGCGGCACAATTCAGAAAAAGTGCTCAGCTCGCCGAGAAAATGCGATTTAAGCAATAAAATTAAAAATGCTTATAAAACATAAACCAAACGTTGGAGGTGGTCATTTCTTCATGCGCAGTGATAAACTCGGCACTCTAAAGCACCCGAGAGCGTTTTTTTCGATGCCAACCTAACCAGAGTGACGGGAGCGGCACAATTCAGAAAAAGCGCTCAGCTCGCCGAGAAAATGCGATTTAAGCAATAAAATTAAAAATGCTTATAAAACATAAACCAAACGTTGGAGGTGGTCATTTCTTAATGCGCAGTAATAAACTCGGCACTCTAAAGCACCCGAGAGCGTTTTTTTCGATGCCAACCTAACCAGAGTGACGGGAGCGGCACAATTCAGAAAAGTGCTCAGCTCGCCGAGAAAATGCGATTTAAGCAATAAAATTAAAAATGCTTATAAAACATAAACCAAACGTTGGAGGTGGTCATTTCCTAATGCGCAGTAATAAACTCGGCACTCTAAAGCACCCGAGAGCGTTTTTTTCGATGCCAACCTAACTAGAGTGACGACAGCGGCACAATTCAGAAAAAGTGCTCAGCTCGCCGAGAAAATGCGATTTAAGCAATAAAATTAAAAATGCTTATTAAACATAAACCAAACGTTGGAGGTGGTCATTTCTTCATGCGCAGTGAATAACTCGGCACTCTAAAGCACCCGAGAGCGTTTTTTTCGATGCCAACCTAACCAGAGTGACGGGAGCGGCACAATTCAGAAAAAGCGCTCAGCTCGCCGAGAAAATGCGATTTAAGCAATAAAATTAAAAATGCTTATAAAACATAAACCAAACGTTGGAGGTGGTCATTTCTTCATGCGCAGTGATAAACTCGGCACTCTAAAGCACCCGAGAGCGTTTTTTTCGATGCCAACCTAACCAGAGTGACGGGAGCGGCACAATTCAGAAAAAGTGCTCAGCTCGCCGAGAAAATGCGATTTAAGCAATAAAATAAAAAATGCTTATAAAACATAAACCAAACGTTGGAGGTGGTCATTTCTTAATGCGCAGTAATAAACTCGGCACTCTAAAGCACCCGAGAGCGTTTTTTTCGATGCTAACCTAACCAGAGTGACGGGAGCGGCACAATTCAGAAAAAGTGCTCAGCTCGCCGAGAAAATGCGATTTAAGCAATAAAATTAAAAATGCTTATAAAACATAAACCAAACGTTGGAGGTGGTCATTTCTTAATGCGCAGTAATAAACTCGGCACTCTAAAGCACCCGAGAGCGTTTTTTTCGATGCCAACCTAACCAGAGTGACGGGAGCGGCACAATTCAGAAAAAGCGCTCAGCTCGCCGAGAAAATGCGATTTAAGCAATAAAATTAAAAATGCTTATAAAACATAAACCAAACGTTGGAGGTGGTCATTTCTTCGTGCGCAGTGAATAACTCGGCACTCTAAAGCACCCGAGAGCGTTTTTTTCGATGCCAACCTAACCAGAGTGACGGGAGCGGCACAATTCAGAAAAAGTGCTCAGCTCGCCGAGAAAATGCGATTTAAGCAATAAAATTAAAAATGCTTATAAAACTTAAACCAAACGTTGGAGGTGGTCATTTCTTAATGTCCAGTAATAAACTCGGCACTCTAAAGCACCCGAGAGCGTTTTTTTCGATGCCAACCTAACCAGAGTGACGGGAGCGGCACAATTCAGAAAAAGTGCTCAGCTCGCCGAGAAAATGCGATTTAAGCAATAAAATTAAAAATGCTTATTAAACATAAACCAAACGTTGGAGGTGGTCATTTCTTCATGCGCAGTGAATAACTCGGCACTCTAAAGCACCCGAGAGCGTTTTTTTCGATGCCAACCTAACCAGAGTGACGGGAGCGGCACAATTCAGAAAAAGCGCTCAGCTCGCCGAGAAAATGCGATTTAAGCAATAAAATTAAAAATGCTTATAAAACACAAACCAAACGTTGGAGGTGGTCATTTCTTAATGCGCAGTAATAAACTCGGCACTCTAAAGCACCCGAGAGCGTTTTTTTCGATGCCAACCTAACCAGAGTGACGGGAGCGGCACAATTCAGAAAAAGTGCTCAGCTCGCCGAGAAAATGCGATTTAAGCAATAAAATTAAAAATGCTTATTAAACATAAACCAAACGTTGGAGGTGGTCATTTCTTCATGCGCAGTGAATAACTCGGCACTCTAAAGCACCCGATAGCGTTTTTTTCGATGCCAACCTAACCAGAGTGACGGGAGCGGCACAATTCAGAAAAAGTGCTCAGCTCGCCGAGAAAATGCGATTTAAGCAATAAAATTAAAAATGCTTATAAAACATAAACCAAACGTTGGAGGAGGTCATTTCTTAATGCGCAGTAATAAACTCGGCACTCTAAAGCACCCGAGAGCGTTTTTTTCGATGCCAACCTAACCAGAGTGACGGGAGCGGCACAATTCAGAAAAAGTGCTCAGCTCGCCGAGAAAATGCGATTTAAGCAATAAAATTAAAAATGCTTATAAAACATAAACCAAACGTTGGATGTGGTCATTTCTTAATGCGCAGTAATAAACTCGGCACTCTAAAGCACCCGAGAGCGTTTTTTTCGATGCCAACCTAACCAGAGTGACGGGAGCGGCACAATTCAGAAAAAGCGCTCAGCTCGCCGAGAAAATGCGATTTAAGCAATAAAATTAAAAATGCTTATAAAACATAAACCAAACGTTGGAGGTGGTCATTTCTTCATGCGCAGTGATAAACTCGGCACTCTAAAGCACCCGAGAGCGTATTTTTCGATGCCAACCTAACCAGAGTGACGGGAGCGGCACAATTCAGAAAAAGTGCTCAGCTCGCCGAGAAAATGCGATTTAAGCAATAAAATTAAAAATGCTTATAAAACATAAACCAAACGTTGGAGGTGGTCATTTCTTAATGCGCAGTAATAAACTCGGCACTCTAAAGCACCCGAGAGCGTTTTTTTCGATGCCAACCTAACCAGAGTGACGGGAGCGGCACAATTCAGAAAAAGTGCTCAGCTCGCCGAGAAAATGCGATTTAAGCAATAAAATTAAAAATGCTTATAAAACATAAACCAAACGTTGGAGGTGGTCATTTCTTAATGCGCAGTAATAAACTCGGCACTCTAAAGCACCCGAGAGCGTTTTTTTCGATGCCAACCTAACCAGAGTGACGGGAGCGGCACAATTCAGAAAAAGCGCTCAGCTCGCCGAGAAAATGCGATTTAAGCAATAAAATTAAAAATGCTTATAAAACATAAACCAAACGTTGGAGGTGGTCATTTCTTCGTGCGCAGTGAATAACTCGGCACTCTAAAGCACCCGAGAGCGTTTTTTTCGATGCCAACCTAACCAGAGTGACGGGAGCGGCACAATTCAGAAAAAGTGCTCAGCTCGCCGAGAAAATGCGATTTAAGCAATAAAATTAAAAATGCTTATAAAACTTAAACCAAACGTTGGAGGTGGTCATTTCTTAATGCGCAGTAATAAACTCGGCACTCTAAAGCACCCGAGAGCGTTTTTTTCGATGCCAACCTAACCAGAGTGACGGGAGCGGCACAATTCAGAAAAAGTGCTCAGCTCGCCGAGAAAATGCGATTTAAGCAATAAAATTAAAAATGCTTATTAAACATAAACCAAACGTTGGAGGTGGTCATTTCTTCATGCGCAGTGAATAACTCGGCACTCTAAAGCACCCGAGAGCGTTTTTTTCGATGCCAACCTAACCAGAGTGACGGGAGCGGCACAATTCAGAAAAAGCGCTCAGCTCGCCGAGAAAATGCGATTTAAGCAATAAAATTAAAAATGATTATAAAACATAAACCAAACGTTGGAGGTGGTCATTTCTTAATGCGCAGTAATAAACTCGGCACTCTAAAGCACCCGAGAGCGTTTTTTTCGATGCCAACCTAACCAGAGTGACGGGAGCGGCACAATTCAGAAAAAGTGCTCAGCTCGCCGAGAAAATGCGATTTAAGCAATAAAATTAAAAATGCTTATTAAACATAAACCAAACGTTGGAGGTGGTCATTTCTTCATGCGCAGTGAATAACTCGGCACTCTAAAGCACCCGATAGCGTTTTTTTCGATGCCAACCTAACCAGAGTGACGGGAGCGGCACAATTCAGAAAAAGTGCTCAGCTCGCCGAGAAAATGCGATTTAAGCAATAAAATTAAAAATGCTTATAAAACATAAACCAAACAATGGAGGTGGTCATTTCTTCATGCGCAGTGAATAACTCGGCACTCTAAAGCACCCGAGAGCGTTTTTTTCGATGCCAACCTAACCAGAGTGACGGGAGCGGCACAATTCAGAAAAAGTGCTCAGCTCGCCGAGAAAATGCGATTTAAGCAATAAAATAAAAAATGCTTATAAAACATAAACCAAACGTTGGAGGTGGTCATTTCTTAATGCGCAGTAATAAACTCGGCACTCTAAAGCACCCGAGAGCGTTTTTTTCGATGCTAACCTAACCAGAGTGACGGGAGCGGCACAATTCAGAAAAAGTGCTCAGCTCGCCGAGAAAATGCGATTTAAGCAATAAAATTAAAAATGCTTATAAAACATAAACCAAACGTTGGAGGTGGTCATTTCTTAATGCGCAGTAATAAACTCGGCACTCTAAAGCACCCGAGAGCGTTTTTTTCGATGCCAACCTAACCAGAGTGACGGGAGCGGCACAATTCAGAAAAAGCGCTCAGCTCGCCGAGAAAATGCGATTTAAGCAATAAAATTAAAAATGCTTATAAAACATAAGCCAAACGTTGGAGGTGGTCATTTCTTCGTGCGCAGTGAATAACTCGGCACTCTAAAGCACCCGAGAGCGTTTTTTTCGATGCCAACCTAACCAGAGTGACGGGAGCGGCACAATTCAGAAAAAGTGCTCAGCTCGCCGAGAAAATGCGATTTAAGCAATAAAATTAAAAATGCTTATAAAACTTAAACCAAACGTTGGAGGTGGTCATTTCTTAATGTCCAGTAATAAACTCGGCACTCTAAAGCACCCGAGAGCGTTTTTTTCGATGCCAACCTAACCAGAGTGACGGGAGCGGCACAATTCAGAAAAAGTGCTCAGCTCGCCGAGAAAATGCGATTTAAGCAATAAAATTAAAAATGCTTATTAAACATAAACCAAACGTTGGAGGTGGTCATTTCTTCATGCGCAGTGAATAACTCGGCACTCTAAAGCACCCGAGAGCGTTTTTTTCGATGCCAACCTAACCAGAGTGACGGGAGCGGCACAATTCAGAAAAAGCGCTCAGCTCGCCGAGAAAATGCGATTTAAGCAATAAAATTAAAAATGCTTATAAAACACAAACCAAACGTTGGAGGTGGTCATTTCTTAATGCGCAGTAATAAACTCGGCACTCTAAAGCACCCGAGAGCGTTTTTTTCGATGCCAACCTAACCAGAGTGACGGGAGCGGCACAATTCAGAAAAAGTGCTCAGCTCGCCGAGAAAATGCGATTTAAGCAATAAAATTAAAAATGCTTATTAAACATAAACCAAACGTTGGAGGTGGTCATTTCTTCATGCGCAGTGAATAACTCGGCACTCTAAAGCACCCGATAGCGTTTTTTTCGATGCCAACCTAACCAGAGTGACGGGAGCGGCACAATTCAGAAAAAGCGCTCAGCTCGCCGAGAAAATGCGATTTAAGCAATAAAATTAAAAATGCTTATAAAACATAAACCAAACGTTGGAGGTGGTCATTTCTTAATGCGCAGTAATAAACTCGGCACTCTAAAGCACCCGAGAGCGTTTTTTTCGATGCCAACCTAACCAGAGTGACGGGAGCGGCACAATTCAGAAAAAGTGCTCAGCTCGCCGAGAAAATGCGATTTAAGCAATAAAATTAAAAATGCTTATTAAACATAAACCAAACGTTGGAGGTGGTCATTTCTTCATGCGCAGTGAATAACTCGGCACTCTAAAGCACCCGATAGCGTTTTTTTCGATGCCAACCTAACCAGAGTGACGGGAGCGGCACAATTCAGAAAAAGTGCTCAGCTCGCCGAGAAAATGCGATTTAAGCAATAAAATTGAAAATGCTTATAAAACATAAACCAAACGTTGGAGGTGGTCATTTCTTAATGCGCAGTAATAAACTCGGCACTCTAAAGCACCCGAGAGCGTTTTTTTCGATGCCAACCTAACCAGAGTGACGGGAGCGGCACAATTCAGAAAAAGTGCTCAGCTCGCCGAGAAAATGCGATTTAAGCAATAAAATTAAAAATGCTTATAAAACATAAACCAAACGTTGGAAGTGGTCATTTCTTCATGCGCAGTGATAAACTCGGCACTCTAAAGCACCCGAGAGCGTTTTTTTCGATGCCAACCTAACCAGAGTTACGGGAGCGGCACAATTCAGAAAAAGCGCTCAGCTCGCCGAGAAAATGCGATTTAAGCAATAAAATTAAAAATGCTTATAAAACATAAACCAAACGTTGGAGGTGGTCATTTCTTCATGCGCAGTGATAAACTCGGCACTCTAAAGCACCCGAGAGCGTTTTTTTCGATACCAACCTAACCAGAGTGACGGGAGCGGCACAATTCAGAAAAAGTGCTCAGCTCGCCGAGAAAATGCGATTTAAGCAATAAAATTAAAAATGCTTATTAAACATAAACCAAACGTTGGAGGTGGTAATTTCTTCATGCGCAGTGAATAACTCGGCACTCTAAAGCACCCGAGAGCGTTTTTTTCGATGCCAACCTAACCAGAGTGACGGGAGCGGCACAATTCAGAAAAAGCGCTCAGCTCGCCGAGAAAATGCGATTTAAGCAATAAAATTAAAAATGCTTATAAAACATAAACCAAACGTTGGAGGTGGTCATTTCTTAATGCGCAGTAATAAACTCGGCACTCTAAAGCACCCGAGAGCGTTTTTTTCGATGCCAACCTAACCAGAGTGACGGGAGCGGCACAATTCAGAAAAAGTGCTCAGCTCGCCGAGAAAATGCGATTTAAGCAATAAAATTAAAAATGCTTATTGAACATAAACCAAACGTTGGAGGTGGTCATTTCTTCATGCGCAGTGAATAACTCGGCACTCTAAAGCACCCGAGAGCGTTTTTTTCGATGCCAACCTAACCAGAGTGACGGGAGCGGCACAATTCAGAAAAAGCGCTCAGCTCGCCGAGAAAATGCGATTTAAGCAATAAAATTAAAAATGCTTATAAAACATAAACCAAACGTTGGAGGTGGTCATTTCTTCATGCGCAGTGATAAACTCGGGACTCTAAAGCACCCGAGAGCGTTTTATTCGATGCCAACCTAACCAGAGTGACGGGAGCGGCACAATTCAGAAAAAGTGCTCAGCTCGCCGAGAAAATGCGATTTAAGCAATAAAATTAAAAATGCTTATAAAACATAAACCAAACGTTGGAGGTGGTCATTTCTTCATGCGCAGTGATAAACTCGGCACTCTAAAGCACCCGAGAGCGTTTTTTTCGATGCCAACCTAACCAGAGTGACGGGAGCGGCACAATTCAGAAAAAGTGCTCAGCTCGCCGAGAAAATGCGATTTAAGCAATAAAATTAAAAATGCTTATTAAACATAAACCAAACGTTGGAGGTGGTCATTTCTTCATGCGCAGTGAATAACTCGGCACTCTAAAGCACCCGAGAGCGTTTTTTTCGATGCCAACCTAACCAGAGTGACGGGAGCGGCACAATTCAGAAAAAGTGCTCAGCTCGCCGAGAAAATGCGATTTAAGCAATAAAATTAAAAATGCTTATAAAACATAAACCAAACGTTGGAGGTGGTCATTTCTTAATGCGCAGTAATAAACTCGGCACTCTAAAGCACCCGAGAGCGTTTTTTTCGATGCCAACCTAACCAGAGTGACGGGAGCGGCACAATTCAGAAAAAGTGCTCAGCTCGCCGAGAAAATGCGATTTAAGCAATAAAATTAAAAATGCTTATAAAACATAAACCAAACGTTGGAAGTGGTCATTTCTTCATGCGCAGTGATAAACTCGGCACTCTAAAGCACCCGAGAGCGTTTTTTTCGATGCCAACCTAACCAGAGTTACGGGAGCGGCACAATTCAGAAAAAGCGCTCAGCTCGCCGAGAAAATGCGATTTAAGCAATAAAATTAAAAATGCTTATAAAACATAAACCAAACGTTGGAGGTGGTCATTTCTTCATGCGCAGTGATAAACTCGGCACTCTAAAGCACCCGAGAGCGTTTTTTTCGATGCCAACCTAACCAGAGTGACGGGAGCGGCACAATTCAGAAAAAGCGCTCAGCTCGCCGAGAAAATGCGATTTAAGCAATAAAATTAAAAATGCTTATAAAACATAAACCAAACGTTGGAGGTGGTCATTTCTTCATGCGCAGTGAATAACTCGGCACTCTAAAGCACCCGAGAGCGTTTTTTTCGATGCCAACCTAACCAGAGTGACGGGAGCGGCACAATTCAGAAAAAGCGCTCAGCTCGCCGAGAAAATGCGATTTAAGCAATAAAATTAAAAATGCTTATAAAACATAAACCAAACGTTGGAGGTGGTCATTTCTTCATGCGCAGTGATAAACTCGGCACTCTAGAGCACCCGAGAGCGTTTTTTTCGATGCCAACCTAACCAGAGTGACGGGAGCGGCACAATTCAGAAAAAGCGCTCAGCTCGCCGAGAAAATGCGATTTAAGCAATAAAATTAAAAATGCTTATAAAACATAAACCAAACGTTGGAGGTGGTCATTTCTTCATGCGCAGTGATAAACTCGGCACTCTAAAGCACCCGAGAGCGTTTCTTTCGATGCCAACCTAACCAGAGTGACGGGAGCGGCACAATTCAGAAAAAGTGCTCAGCTCGCCGAGAAAATGCGATTCAAGCAATAAAATTAAAAATGCTTATTAAACATAAACCAAACGTTGGAGGTGGTCATTTCTTCATGCGCAGTGAATAACTCGGCACTCTAAAGCACCCGAGAGCGTTTTTTTCGATGCCAACCTAACCAGAGTGACGGGAGCGGCACAATTCAGAAAAAGTGCTCAGCTCGCCGAGAAAATGCGATTTAAGCAATAAAATTAAAAATGCTTATAAAACATAAACCAAACGTTGGAGGTGGTCATTTCTTAATGCGCAGTAATAAACTCGGCACTCTAAAGCACCCGAGAGCGTTTTTTTCGATGCCTACCTAACCAGAGTGTCGGGAGCGGCACAATTCAGAAAAAGTGCTCAGCTCGCCGAGAAAATGCGATTTAAGCAATAAAATTAAAAATGCTTATTAAACATAAACCAAACGTTGGAGGTGGTCATTTCTTAATGCGCAGTGAATAACTCGGCACTCTAAAGCACCCGAGAGCGTTTTTTTCGATGCCAACCTAACCAGAGTAACGGGAGCGGCACAATTCAGAAAAAGCGCTCAGCTCGCCGAGAAAATGCGATTTAAGCAATAAAATTAAAAATGCTTATTAAACATAAACCAAACATTGGAGGTGGTCATTTCTTCATGCGCAGTGAATAACTCGGCACTCTAAAGCACCCGAGAGCGTTTTTTTCGATGCCAACCTAACCAGAGTGACGGGAGCGGCACAATTCAGAAAAAGCGCTCAGCTCGCCGAGAAAATGCGATTTAAGCAATAAAATTAAAAATGCTTATAAAACATAAACCAAACGTTGGAGGTGGTCATTTCTTCATGCGCAGTGATAAACTCGGCACTCTAAAGCACCCGAGAGCGTTTTTTTCGATGCCAACCTAACCAGAGTGACGGGAGCGGCACAATTCAGAAAAAGTGCTCAGCTCGCCGAGAAAATGCGATTTAAGCAATAAAATTAAAAATGCTTATAAAACATAAACCAAACGTTGGAGTGGTCATTTCTTCATGCGCAGTGATAAACTCGGCACTCTAAAGCACCCGAGAGCGTTTTTTTCGATGCCAACCTAACCAGAGTGACGGGAGCGGCACAATTCAGAAAAAGCGCTCAGCTCGCCGAGAAAATGCGATTTAAGCAATAAAATTAAAAATGCTTATAAAACATAAACCAAACGTTGGAGTGGTCATTTCTTCATGCGCAGTGATAAACTCGGCACTCTAAAGCACCCGAGAGCGTTTTTTTCGATGCCAACCTAACCAGAGTGACGGGAGCGGCACAATTCAGAAAAAGCGCTCAGCTCGCCGAGAAAATGCGATTTAAGCAATAAAATTAAAAATGCTTATAAAACATAAACCAAACGTTGGAGGTGGTCATTTCTTCATGCGCAGTGATAAACTCGGCACTCTAAAGCACCCGAGAGCGTTTTTTTCGATGCCAACCTAACCAGAGTGACGGGAGCGGCACAATTCAGAAAAAGTGCTCAGCTCGCCGAGAAAATGCGATTTAAGCAATAAAATTAAAAATGCTTATAAAACATAAACCAAACGTTGGAGGTGGTCATTTCTTCATGCGCAGTGAATAACTCGGCACTCTAAAGCACCCGAGAGCGTTTTTTTCGATGCCAACCTAACCAGAGTGACGGGAGCGGCACAATTCAGAAAAAGTGCTCAGCTCGCCGAAAAAATGCGATTTAAGCAATAAAATTAAAAATGCTTATAAAACATAAACCAAACGTTGGAGGTGGTCATTTCTTAATGCGCAGTAATAAACTCGGCACTCTAAAGCACCCGAGAGCGTTTTTTTCGATGCCAACCTAACCAGAGTGACGGGAGCGGCACAATTCAGAAAAAGTGCTCAGCTCGCCGAGAAAATGCGATTTAAGCAATAAAATTAAAAATGCTTATAAAACATAAACCAAACGTTGGAGGTGGTCATTTCTTAATGCGCAGTAATAAACTCGGCACTCTAAAGCACCCGAGAGCGTTTTTTTCGATGCCAACCTAACCAGAGTGACGGGAGCGGCACAATTCAGAAAAAGTGCTCAGCTCGCCGAGAAAATGCGATTTAAGCAATAAAATTAAAAATGCTTATAAAACATAAACCAAACGTTGGAAGTGGTCATTTCTTCATGCGCAGTGATAAACTCGGCACTCTAAAGCACCCGAGAGCGTTTTTTTCGATGCCAACCTAACCAGAGTTACGGGAGCGGCACAATTCAGAAAAAGCGCTCAGCTCGCCGAGAAAATGCGATTTAAGCAATAAAATTAAAAATGCTTATAAAACATAAACCAAACGTTGGAGGTGGTCATTTCTTCATGCGCAGTGATAAACTCGGCACTCTAAAGCACCCGAGAGCGTTTTTTTCGATGCCAACCTAACCAGAGTGACGGGAGCGGCACAATTCAGAAAAAGCGCTCAGCTCGCCGAGAAAATGCGATTTAAGCAATAAAATTAAAAATGCTTATAAAACATAAACCAAACGTTGGAGGTGGTCATTTCTTCATGCGCAGTGATAAACTCGGCACTCTAAAGCACCCGAGAGCGTTTTTTTCGATGCCAACCTAACCAGAGTGACGGGAGAGGCACAATTCAGAAAAAGTGCTCAGCTCGCCGAGAAAATGCGATTTAAGCAATAAAATTAAAAATGCTTATAAAACATAAACCAAACGTTGGAGGTGGTCATTTCTTCATGCGCAGTGATAAACTCGGCACTCTAGAGCACCCGAGAGCGTTTTTTTCGATGCCAACCTAACCAGAGTGACGGGAGCGGCACAATTCAGAAAAAGCGCTCAGCTCGCCGAGAAAATGCGATTTAAGCAATAAAATTAAAAATGCTTATAAAACATAAACCAAACGTTGGAGGTGGTCATTTCTTCATGCGCAGTGATAAACTCGGCACTCTAAAGCACCCGAGAGCGTTTTTTTCGATGCCAACCTAACCAGAGTGACGGGAGCGGCACAATTCAGAAAAAGTGCTCAGCTCGCCGAGAAAATGCGATTCAAGCAATAAAATTAAAAATGCTTATTAAACATAAACCAAACGTTGGAGGTGGTCATTTCTTCATGCGCAGTGAATAACTCGGCACTCTAAAGCACCCGAGAGCGTTTTTTTCGATGCCAACCTAACCAGAGTGACGGGAGCGGCACAATTCAGAAAAAGTGCTCAGCTCGCCGAGAAAATGCGATTTAAGCAATAAAATTAAAAATGCTTATAAAACATAAACCAAACGTTGGAGGTGGTCATTTCTTAATGCGCAGTAATAAACTCGGCACTCTAAAGCACCCGAGAGCGTTTTTTTCGATGCCTACCTAACCAGAGTGTCGGGAGCGGCACAATTCAGAAAAAGTGCTCAGCTCGCCGAGAAAATGCGATTTAAGCAATAAAATTAAAAATGCTTATTAAACATAAACCAAACGTTGGAGGTGGTCATTTCTTAATGCGCAGTGAATAACTCGGCACTCTAAAGCACCCGAGAGCGTTTTTTTCGATGCCAACCTAACCAGAGTAACGGGAGCGGCACAATTCATAAAAAGCGCTCAGCTCGCCGAGAAAATGCGATTTAAGCAATAAAATTAAAAATGCTTATTAAACATAAACCAAACATTGGAGGTGGTCATTTCTTCATGCGCAGTGAATAACTCGGCACTCTAAAGCACCCGAGAGCGTTTTTTTCGATGCCAACCTAACCAGAGTGACGGGAGCGGCACAATTCAGAAAAAGTGCTCAGCTCGCCGAGAAAATGCGATTTAAGCAATAAAATTAAAAATGCTTATAAAACATAAACCAAACGTTGGAGGTGGTCATTTCTTAATGCGCAGTAATAAACTCGGCACTCTAGAGCACCCGAGAGCGTTTTTTTCGATGCCAACCTAACCAGAGTGACGGGAGCGGCACAATTCAGAAAAAGTGCTCAGCTCGCCGAGAAAATGCGATTTAAGCAATAAAATTAAAAATGCTTATAAAACATAAACCAAACGTTGGAAGTGGTCATTTCTTCATGCGCAGTGATAAACTCGGCACTCTAAAGCACCCGAGAGCGTTTTTTTCGATGCCAACCTAACCAGAGTTACGGGAGCGGCACAATTCAGAAAAAGCGCTCAGCTCGCCGAGAAAATGCGATTTAAGCAATAAAATTAAAAATGCTTATAAAACATAAACCAAACGTTGGAGTGGTCATTTCTTCATGCGCAGTGATAAACTCGGCACTCTAAAGCACCCGAGAGCGTTTTTTTCGATGCCAACCTAACCAGAGTGACGGGAGCGGCACAATTCAGAAAAAGCGCTCAGCTCGCCGAGAAAATGCGATTTAAGCAATAAAATTAAAAATGCTTATAAAACATAAACCAAACGTTGGAGGTGGTCATTTCTTCATGCGCAGTGATAAACTCGGCACTCTAAAGCACCCGAGAGCGTTTTTTTCGATGCCAACCTAACCAGAGTGACGGGAGCGGCACAATTCAGAAAAAGTGCTCAGCTCGCCGAGAAAATGCGATTTAAGCAATAAAATTAAAAATGCTTATAAAACATAAACCAAACGTTGGAGGTGGTCATTTCTTCATGCGCAGTGAATAACTCGGCACTCTAAAGCACCCGAGAGCGTTTTTTTCGATGCCAACCTAACCAGAGTGACGGGAGCGGCACAATTCAGAAAAAGTGCTCAGCTCGCCGAAAAAATGCGATTTAAGCAATAAAATTAAAAATGCTTATAAAACATAAACCAAACGTTGGAGGTGGTCATTTCTTAATGCGCAGTAATAAACTCGGCACTCTAAAGCACCCGTGAGCGTTTTTTTCGATGCCAACCTAACCAGAGTGACGGGAGCGGCACAATTCAGAAAAAGTGCTCAGCTCGCCGAGAAAATGCGATTTAAGCAATAAAATTAAAAATGCTTATAAAACATAAACCAAACGTTGGAGGTGGTCATTTCTTCATGCGCAGTGATAAAGTCGGCACTCTAAAGCACCCGAGAGCGTTTTTTTCGATGCCAACCTAACCAGAGTGACGGGAGCGGCACAATTCAGAAAAAGTGCTCAGCTCGCCGAGAAAATGCGATTTAAGCAATAAAATTAAAAATGCTTATTAAACATAAACCAAACGTTGGAGGTGGTCATTTCTTCATGCGCAGTGATAAACTCGGCACTCTAAAGCACCCGAGAGCGTTTTTTTCGATGCCAACCTAACCAGAGTGACGGGAGCGGCACAATTCAGAAAAAGTGCTCAGCTCGCCGAGAAAATGCGATTTAAGCAATAAAATTAAAAATGCTTATAAAACATAAACCAAACGTTGGAGGTGGTCATTTCTTAAGGCGCAGTAATAAACTCGGCACTCTAAAGCACCCGAGAGCGTTTTTTTCGATGCCAACCTAACCAGAGTGACGGGAGCGGCACAATTCAGAAAAAGTGCTCAGCTCGCCGAGAAAATGCGATTTAAGCAATAAAATTAAAAATGCTTATTAAACATAAACCAAACGTTGGAGCTGGTCATTTCTTCATGCGCAGTGAATAACTCGGCACTCTAAAGCACCCGAAAGCGTTTTTTTCGATGCCAACCTAACCAGAGTGACGGGAGCGGCACAATTCAGAAAAAGCGCTCAGCTGGCCGAGAAAAATGCGATTTAAGCAATAAAATTAAAAATGCTTATAAAACATAAACCAAACGTTGGAGGTGGTCATTTCTTAATGCGCAGTAATAAACTCGGCAGTCTAAAGCACCCGAGAGCGTTTTTTTCGATGCCAACCTAACCAGAGTGACGGGAGCGGCACAATTCAGAAAAAGTGCTCAGCTCGCCGAGAAAATGCGATTTAAGCAATAAAATTAAAAATGCTTATTAAACATAAACCAAACGTTGGAGGTGGTTATTTCTTCATGCGCAGTGAATAACTCGGCACTCTAAAGCACCCGAGAGCGTTTTTTTCGATGCCAACCTAACCAGAGTGACGGGAGCGGCACAATTCAGAAAAAGCGCTCAGCTCGCCGAGAAAATGCGATTTAAGCAATAAAATTAAAAATGCTTATTAAACATAAACCAAACGTTGGAGGTGGTCATTTCTTCATGCGCAGTGAATAACTCGGCACTCTAAAGCACCCGAGAGCGTTTTTTTCGATGCCAACCTAACCAGAGTGACGGGAGCGGCACAATTCAGAAAAAGCGCTCAGCTCGCCGAGAAAATGCGATTTAAGCAATAAAATTAAAAATGCTTATAAAACATAAACCAAACGTTGGAAGTGGTCATTTCTTCATGCGCAGTGATAAACTCGGCACTCTAAAGCACCCGAGAGCGTTTTTTTCGATGCCAACCTAACCAGAGTGACGGGAGCGGCACAATTCAGAAAAAGTGCTCAGCTCGCCGAGAAAATGCGATTTAAGCAAAAAAATTAAAAATGCTTATAAAACATAAACCAAACGTTGGAGGTGGTCATTTCTTAATGCGCAGTAATAAACTCGGCACTCTAAAGCACCCGAGAGCGTTTTTTTCGATGCCAACCTAACCAGAGTGACGGGAGCGGCACAATTCAGAAAAAGTGCTCAGCTCGCCGAGAAAATGCGATTTAAGCAATAAAATTTAAAATGCTTATTAAACATAAACCAAACGTTGGAGGTGGTCATTTCTTCATGCGCAGTGAATAACTCGGCACTCTAAAGCACCCGAAAGCGTTTTTTTCGATGCCAACCTAACCAGAGTGACGGGAGCGGCACAATTCAGAAAAAGCGCTCAGCTCGCCGAGAAAATTCGATTTAAGCAATAAAATTAAAAATGCTTATTAAACATAAACCAAACGTTGGAGGTGGTCATTTCTTCATGCGCAGTGAATAACTCGGCACTCTAAAGCACCCGAAAGCGTTTTTTTCGATGCCAACCTAACCAGAGTGACGGGAGCGGCACAATTCAGAAAAAGCGCTCAGCTCGCCGAGAAAATGCGATATAAGCAATAAAATTAAAAATGCTTATAAAACATAAACCAAACGTTGGAGGTGGTCATTTCTTAATGCGCAGTAATAAACTCGGCACTCTAAAGCACCCGAGAGCGTTTTTTTCGATGCCAACCTAACCAGAGTGACGGGAGCGGCACAATTCAGAAAAAGTGCTCAGCTCGCCGAGAAAATGCGATTTAAGCAATAAAATTAAAAATGCTTATTAAACATAAACCAAACGTTGGAGGTGGTCATTTCTTCATGCGCAGTGAATAACTCGGCACTCTAAAGCACCCGAGAGCGTTTTTTTCGATGCCAACCTAACCAGAGTGACGGGAGCGGCACAATTCAGAAAAAGCGCTCAGCTCGCCGAGAAAATGCGATTTAAGCAATAAAATTAAAAATGCTTATAAAACATAAACCAAACGTTGGAGTGGTCATTTCTTCATGCGCAGTGATAAACTCGGCACTCTAAAGCACCCGAGAGCGTTTTTTTCGATGCCAACCTAACCAGAGTGACGGGAGCGGCACAATTCAGA
Source organism: Syngnathus typhle (assembly GCF_033458585.1). Taxonomy (NCBI): domain Eukaryota; kingdom Metazoa; phylum Chordata; class Actinopteri; order Syngnathiformes; family Syngnathidae; genus Syngnathus; species Syngnathus typhle. Next base: position 792,529 of record NC_083738.1, on the reverse strand, counting down.
AAAAGTGCTCAGCTCGCCGAGAAAATGCGATTTAAGCAATAAAATTAAAAATGCTTATAAAACATAAACCAAACGTTGGAGGTGGTCATTTCTTCATGCGCAGTGATAAACTCGGCACTCTAAAGCACCCGAGAGCGTTTTTTTCGATGCCAACCTAACCAGAGTGACGGGAGCGGCACAATTCAGAAAAAGTGCTCAGCTCGCCGAGAAAATGCGATTTAAGCAATAAAATTAAAAATGCTTATAAAACATAAACCAAACGTTGGAGGTGGTCATTTCTTCATGCGCAGTGAATAACTCGGCACTCTAAAGCACCCGAGAGCGTTTTTTTCGATGCCAACCTAACCAGAGTGACGGGAGCGGCACAATTCAGAAAAAGTGCTCAGCTCGCCGAAAAAATGCGATTTAAGCAATAAAATTAAAAATGCTTATAAAACATAAACCAAACGTTGGAGGTGGTCATTTCTTAATGCGCAGTAATAAACTCGGCACTCTAAAGCACCCGTGAGCGTTTTTTTCGATGCCAACCTAACCAGAGTGACGGGAGCGGCACAATTCAGAAAAAGTGCTCAGCTCGCCGAGAAAATGCGATTTAAGCAATAAAATTAAAAATGCTTATAAAACATAAACCAAACGTTGGAGGTGGTCATTTCTTCATGCGCAGTGATAAAGTCGGCACTCTAAAGCACCCGAGAGCGTTTTTTTCGATGCCAACCTAACCAGAGTGACGGGAGCGGCACAATTCAGAAAAAGTGCTCAGCTCGCCGAGAAAATGCGATTTAAGCAATAAAATTAAAAATGCTTATTAAACATAAACCAAACGTTGGAGGTGGTCATTTCTTCATGCGCAGTGATAAACTCGGCACTCTAAAGCACCCGAGAGCGTTTTTTTCGATGCCAACCTAACCAGAGTGACGGGAGCGGCACAATTCAGAAAAAGTGCTCAGCTCGCCGAGAAAATGCGATTTAAGCAATAAAATTAAAAATGCTTATAAAACATAAACCAAACGTTGGAGGTGGTCATTTCTTAATGCGCAGTAATAAACTCGGCACTCTAAAGCACCCGAGAGCGTTTTTTTCGATGCCAACCTAACCAGAGTGACGGGAGCGGCACAATTCAGAAAAAGTGCTCAGCTCGCCGAGAAAATGCGATTTAAGCAATAAAATTAAAAATGCTTATTAAACATAAACCAAACGTTGGAGCTGGTCATTTCTTCATGCGCAGTGAATAACTCGGCACTCTAAAGCACCCGAAAGCGTTTTTTTCGATGCCAACCTAACCAGAGTGACGGGAGCGGCACAATTCAGAAAAAGCGCTCAGCTCGCCGAGAAAATGCGATTTAAGCAATAAAATTAAAAATGCTTATAAAACATAAACCAAACGTTGGAGGTGGTCATTTCTTAATGCGCAGTAATAAACTCGGCACTCTAAAGCACCCGAGAGCGTTTTTTTCGATGCCAACCTAACCAGAGTGACGGGAGCGGCACAATTCAGAAAAAGTGCTCAGCTTGCCGAGAAAATGCGATTTAAGCAATAAAATTAAAAATGCTTATTAAACATAAACCAAACGTTGGAGGTGGTCATTTCTTCATGCGCAGTGAATAACTCGGCACTCTAAAGCACCCGAGAGCGTTTTTTTCGATGCCAACCTAACCAGAGTGACGGGAGCGGCACAATTCAGAAAAAGCGCTCAGCTCGCCGAGAAAATGCGATTTAAGCAATAAAATTAAAAATGCTTATAAAACATAAACCAAACGTTGGAAGTGGTCATTTCTTCATGCGCAGTGATAAACTCGGCACTCTAAAGCACCCGAGAGCGTTTTTTTCGATGCCAACCTAACCAGAGTTACGGGAGCGGCACAATTCAGAAAAAGCGCTCAGCTCGCCGAGAAAATGCGATTTAAGCAATAAAATTAAAAATGCTTATAAAACATAAACCAAACGTTGGAGGTGGTCATTTCTTCATGCGCAGTGATAAACTCGGCACTCTAAAGCACCCGAGAGCGTTTTTTTCGATGCCAACCTAACCAGAGTGACGGGAGCGGCACAATTCAGAAAAAGCGCTCAGCTCGCCGAGAAAATGCGATTTAAGCAATAAAATTAAAAATGCTTATAAAACATAAACCAAACGTTGGAGGTGGTCATTTCTTCATGCGCAGTGATAAACTCGGCACTCTAAAGCACCCGAGAGCGTTTTTTTCGATGCCAACCTAACCAGAGTGACGGGAGCGGCACAATTCAGAAAAAGTGCTCAGCTCGCCGAGAAAATGCGATTTAAGCAATAAAATTAAAAATGCTTATAAAACATAAACCAAACGTTGGAGGTGGTCATTTCTTCATGCGCAGTGAATAACTCGGCACTCTAAAGCACCCGAGAGCGTTTTTTTCGATGCCAACCTAACCAGAGTGACGGGAGCGGCACAATTCAGAAAAAGTGCTCAGCTCGCCGAGAAAATGCGATTTAAGCAATAAAATTAAAAATGCTTATAAAACATAAACCAAACGTTGGAGGTGGTCATTTCTTAATGCGCAGTAATAAACTCGGCACTCTAAAGCACCCGTGAGCGTTTTTTTCGATGCCAACCTAACCAGAGTGACGGGAGCGGCACAATTCAGAAAAAGTGCTCAGCTCGCCGAGAAAATGCGATTTAAGCAATAAAATTAAAAATGCTTATAAAACATAAACCAAACGTTGGAGGTGGTCATTTCATCATGCGCAGTGATAAAGTCGGCACTCTAAAGCACCCGAGAGCGTTTTTTTCGATGCCAACCTAACCAGAGTGACGGGAGCGGCACAATTCAGAAAAAGTGCTCAGCTCGCCGAGAAAATGCGATTTAAGCAATAAAATTAAAAATGCTTATAAAACATAAACCAAACGTTGGAGGTGGTCATTTCTTAATGCGCAGTAATAAACTCGGCACTCTAAAGCACCCGAGAGCGTTTTTTTCGATGCCAACCTAACCAGAGTGACGGGAGCGGCACAATTCAGAAAAAGTGCTCAGCTCGCCGAGAAAATGCGATTTAAGCAATAAAATTAAAAATGCTTATTAAACATAAACCAAACGTTGGAGGTGGTCATTTCTTCATGCGCAGTGAATAACTCGGCACTCTAAAGCACCCGAAAGCGTTTTTTTCGATGCCAACCTAACCAGAGTGACGGGAGCGGCACAATTCAGAAAAAGCGCTCAGCTCGCCGAGAAAATGCGATTTAAGCAATAAAATTAAAAATGCTTATTAAACATAAACCAAACGTTGGAGGTGGTCATTTCTTCATGCGCAGTGAATAACTCGGCACTCTAAAGCACCCGAAAGCGTTTTTTTCGATGCCAACCTAACCAGAGTGACGGGAGCGGCACAATTCAGAAAAAGCGCTCAGCTCGCCGAGAAAATGCGATTTAAGCAATAAAATTAAAAATGCTTATAAAACATAAACCAAACGTTGGAGGTGGTCATTTCTTAATGCGCAGTAATAAACTCGGCACTCTAAAGCACCCGAGAGCGTTTTTTTCGATGCCAACCTAACCAGAGTGACGGGAGCGGCACAATTCAGAAAAAGTGCTCAGCTCGCCGAGAAAATGCGATTTAAGCAATAAAATTAAAAATGCTTATTAAACATAAACCAAACGTTGGAGGTGGTCATTTCTTCATGCGCAGTGAATAACTCGGCACTCTAAAGCACCCGAGAGCGTTTTTTTCGATGCCAACCTAACCAGAGTGACGGGAGCGGCACAATTCAGAAAAAGCGCTCAGCTCGCCGAGAAAATGCGATTTAAGCAATAAAATTAAAAATGCTTATAAAACATAAACCAAACGTTGGAGGTGGTCATTTCTTAATGCGCAGTAATAAACTCGGCACTCTAAAGCACCCGAGAGCGTTTTTTTCGATGCCAACCTAACCAGAGTGACGGGAGCGGCACAATTCAGAAAAAGTGCTCAGCTCGCCGAGAAAATGCGATTTAAGCAATAAAATTAAAAATGCTTATAAAACATAAACCAAACGTTGGAGGTGGTCATTTCTTAATGCGCAGTAATAAACTCGGCACTCTAAAGCACCCGAGAGCGTTTTTTTCGATGCCAACCTAACCAGAGTGACGGGAGCGGCACAATTCAGAAAAAGTGCTCAGCTCGCCGAGAAAATGCGATTTAAGCAATAAAATTAAAAATGCTTATTAAACATAAACCAAACGTTGGAAGTGGTCATTTCTTCATGCGCAGTGAATAACTCGGCACTCTAAAGCACCCGATAGCGTTTTTTTCGATGCCAACCTAACCAGAGTGACGGGAGCGGCACAATTCAGAAAAAGTGCTCAGCTCGCCGAGAAAATGCGATTTAAGCAATAAAATTAAAAATGCTTATAAAACATAAACCAAACGTTGGAGGTGGTCATTTCTTAATGCGCAGTAATAAACTCGGCACTCTAAAGCACCCGAGAGCGTTTTTTTCGATGCCAACCTAACCAGAGTGACGGGAGCGGCACAATTCAGAAAAAGTGCTCAGCTCGCCGAGAAAATGCGATTTAAGCAATAAAATTAAAAATGCTTATTAAACATAAACCAAACGTTGGAGGTGGTCATTTCTTCATGCGCAGTGAATAACTCGGCACTCTAAAGCACCCGAGAGCGTTTTTTTCGATGCCAACCTAACCAGAGTGACGGGAGCGGCACAATTCAGAAAAAGCGCTCAGTTCGCCGAGAAAATGCGATTTAAGCAATAAAATTAAAAATGCTTATTAAACATAAACCAAACGTTGGAGGTGGTCATTTCTTCATGCGCAGTGAATAACTCGGCACTCTAAAGCACCCGAGAGCGTTTTTTTCGATGCCAACCTAACCAGAGTGACGGGAGCGGCACAATTCAGAAAAAGTGCTCAGCTCGCCGAGAAAATGCGATTTAAGCAATAAAATTAAAAATGCTTATAAAACATAAACCAAACGTTGGAGGTGGTCATTTCTTAATGCGCAGTAATAAACTCGGCACTCTAGAGCACCCGAGAGCGTTTTTTTCGATGCCAACCTAACCAGAGTGACGGGAGCGGCACAATTCAGAAAAAGTGCTCAGCTCGCCGAGAAAATGCGATTTAAGCAATAAAATTAAAAATGCTTATAAAACATAAACCAAACGTTGGAGGTGGTCATTTCTTAATGCGCAGTAATAAACTCGGCACTCTAAAGCACCCGAGAGCGTTTTTTTCGATGCCAACCTAACCAGAGTGACGGGAGCGGCACAATTCAGAAAAAGCGCTCAGCTCGCCGAGAAAATGCGATTTAAGCAATAAAATTAAAAATGCTTATAAAACATAAACCAAACGTTGGAGGTGGTCATTTCTTCGTGCGCAGTGAATAACTCGGCACTCTAAAGCACCCGAGAGCGTTTTTTTCGATGCCAACCTAACCAGAGTGACGGGAGCGGCACAATTCAGAAAAAGTGCTCAGCTCGCCGAGAAAATGTGATTTAAGCAATAAAATTAAAAATGCTTATAAAACATAAACCAAACGTTGGAGGTGGTCATTTCTTAATGCGCAGTAATAAACTCGGCACTCTAAAGCACCCGAGAGCGTTTTTTTCGATGCCAACCTAACCAGAGTGACGGGAGCGGCACAATTCAGAAAAAGTGCTCAGCTCGCCGAGAAAATGCGATTTAAGCAATAAAATTAAAAATGCTTATTAAACATAAACCAAACGTTGGAGGTGGTCATTTCTTCATGCGCAGTGAATAACTCGGCACTCTAAAGCACCCGAGAGCGTTTTTTTCGATGCCAACCTAACCAGAGTGACAGGAGCGGCACAATTCAGAAAAAGCGCTCAGCTCGCCGAGAAAATGCGATTTAAGCAATAAAATTAAAAATGCTTATTAAACATAAACCAAACGTTGGAGGTGGTCATTTCTTCATGCGCAGTGAATAACTCGGCACTCTAAAGCACCCGAGAGCGTTTTTTTCGATGCCAACCTAACCAGAGTGACGGGAGCGGCACAATTCAGAAAAAGCGCTCAGCTCGCCGAGAAAATGCGATTTAAGCAATAAAATTAAAAATGCTTATAAAACATAAACCAAACGTTGGAGGTGGTCATTTCTTCATGCGCAGTGATAAACTCGGCACTCTAAAGCACCCGAGAGCGTTTTTTTCGATGCCAACCTAACCAGAGTGACGGGAGCGGCACAATTCAGAAAAAGTGCTCAGCTCGCCGAGAAAATGCGATTTAAGCAATAAAATTAAAAATGCTTATAAAACATAAACCAAACGTTGGAGGTGGTCATTTCTTCATGCGCAGTGAATAACTCGGCACTCTAAAGCACCCGAGAGCGTTTTTTTCGATGCCAACCTAACCAGAGTGACGGGAGCGGCACAATTCAGAAAAAGTGCTCAGCTCGCCGAGAAAATGCGATTTAAGCAATAAAATTAAAAATGCTTATAAAACATAAACCAAACGTTGGAGGTGGTCATTTCTTCATGCGCAGTGAATAACTCGGCACTCTAAAGCACCCGAGAGCGTTTTTTTCGATGCCAACCTAACCAGAGTGACGGGAGCGGAACAATTCAGAAAAAGTGCTCAGCTCGCCGAGAAAATGCGATTTAAGCAATAAAATGAAAAATGCTTATAAAACATAAACCAAACGTTGGAGGTGGTCATTTCTTAATGCGCAGTAATAAACTCGGCACTCTAAAGCACCCGTGAGCGTTTTTTTCGATGCCAACCTAACCAGAGTGACGGGAGCGGCACAATTCAGAAAAAGTGCTCAGCTCGCCGAGAAAATGCGATTTAAGCAATAAAATTAAAAATGCTTATAAAACATAAACCAAACGTTGGAGGTGGTCATTTCTTCATGCGCAGTGATAAAGTCGGCACTCTAAAGCACCCGAGAGCGTTTTTTTCGATGCCAACCTAACCAGAGTGACGGGAGCGGCACAATTCAGAAAAAGTGCTCAGCTCGCCGAGAAAATGCGATTTAAGCAATAAAATTAAAAATGCTTATAAAACATAAACCAAACGTTGGAGGTGGTCATTTCTTCATGCGCAGTGATAAACTCGGCACTCTAAAGCACCCGAGAGCGTTTTTTTCGATGCCAACCTAACCAGAGTGACGGGAGCGGCACAATTCAGAAAAAGTGCTCAGCTCGCCGAGAAAATGCGATTTAAGCAATAAAATTAAAAATGCTTATAAAACATAAACCAAACGTTGGAGGTGGTCATTTCTTAATGCGCAGTAATAAACTCGGCACTCTAAAGCACCCGAGAGCGTTTTTTTCGATGCCAACCTAACCAGAGTGACGGGAGCGGCACAATTCAGAAAAAGTGCTCAGCTCGCCGAGAAAATGCGATTTAAGCAATAAAATTAAAAATGCTTATTAAACATAAACCAAACGTTGGAGCTGGTCATTTCTTCATGCGCAGTGAATAACTCGGCACTCTAAAGCACCCGAAAGCGTTTTTTTCGATGCCAACCTAACCAGAGTGACGGGAGCGGCACAATTCAGAAAAAGTGCTCAGCTCGCCGAGAAAATGCGATTTAAGCAATAAAATTAAAAATGCTTATAAAACATAAACCAAACGTTGGAGGTGGTCATTTCTTAATGCGCAGTAATAAACTCGGCACTCTAAAGCACCCGAGAGCGTTTTTTTCGATGCCAACCTAACCAGAGTGACGGGAGCGGCACAATTCAGAAAAAGCGCTCAGCTCGCCGAGAAAATGCGATTTAAGCAATAAAATTAAAAATGCTTATAAAACATAAACCAAACGTTGGAGGTGGTCATTTCTTCATGCGCAGTGAATAACTCGGCACTCTAAAGCACCCGAGAGCGTTTTTTTCGATGCCAACCTAACCAGAGTGACGGGAGCGGCACAATTCAGAAAAAGTGCTCAGCTCGCCGAGAAAATGCGATTTAAGCAATAAAATTAAAAATGCTTATTAAACATAAACCAAACGTTGGAGGTGGTCATTTCTTCATGCGCAGTGATAAACTCGGCACTCTAAAGCACCCGAGAGCGTTTTTTTCGATGCCAACCTAACCAGAGTGACGGGAGCGGCACAATTCAGAAAAAGTGCTCAGCTCGCCGAGAAAATGCGATTTAAGCAATAAAATTAAAAATGCTTATAAAACATAAACCAAACGTTAGAGGTGGTCATTTCTTAATGCGCAGTAATAAACTCGGCACTCTAAAGCACCCGAGAGCGTTTTTTTCGATGCCAACCTAACCAGAGTGACGGGAGCGGCACAATTCAGAAAAAGTGCTCAGCTCGCCGAGAAAATGCGATTTAAGCAATAAAATTAAAAATGCTTATTAAACATAAACCAAACGTTGGAGGTGGTCATTTCTTCATGCGCAGTGAATAACTCGGCACTCTAAAGCACCCGAGAGCGTTTTTTTCGATGCCAACCTAACCAGAGTGACGGGAGCGGCACAATTCAGAAAAAGCGCTCAGCTCGCCGAGAAAATGCGATTTAAGCAATAAAATTAAAAATGCTTATAAAACATAAACCAAACGTTGGAGGTGGTCATTTCTTAATGCGCAGTAATAAACTCGGCACTCTAAAGCACCCGAGAGCGTTTTTTTCGATGCCAACCTAACCAGAGTGACGGGAGCGGCACAATTCAGAAAAAGTGCTCAGCTCGCCGAGAAAATGCGATTTAAGCAATAAAATTAAAAATGCTTATTAAACATAAACCAAACGTTGGAGGTGGTCATTTCTTCATGCGCAGTGAATAACTCGGCACTCTAAAGCACCCGAGAGCGTTTTTTTCGATGCCAACCTAACCAGAGTGACGGGAGCGGCACAATACAGAAAAAGCGCTCAGCTCGCCGAGAAAATGCGATTTAAGCAATAAAATTAAAAATGCTTATAAAACATAAACCAAACGTTGGAGGTGGTCATTTCTTAATGCGCAGTAATAAACTCGGCACTCTAAAGCACCCGAGAGCGTTTTTTTCGATGCCAACCTAACCAGAGTGACGGGAGCGGCACAATTCAGAAAAAGTGCTCAGCTCGCCGAGAAAATGCGATTTAAGCAATAAAATTAAAAATGCTTATAAAACATAAACCAAACGTTGGAGGTGGTCATTTCTTAATGCGCAGTAATAAACTCGGCACTCTAAAGCACCCGAGAGCGTTTTTTTCGATGCCAACCTAACGAGAGTGACGGGAGCGGCACAATTCAGAAAAAGTGCTCAGCTCGCCGAGAAAATGCGATTTAAGCAATAAAATTAAAAATGCTTATTAAACATAAACCAAACGTTGGAGGTGGTCATTTCTTCATGCGCAGTGAATAACTCGTCACTCTAAAGCACCCGATAGCGTTTTTTTCGATGCCAACCTAACCAGAGTGACGGGAGCGGCACAATTCAGAAAAAGTGCTCAGCTCGCCGAGAAAATGCGATTTAAGCAATAAAATTAAAAATGCTTATAAAACATAAACCAAACGTTGGAGGTGGTCATTTCTTAATGCGCAGTAATAAACTCGGCACTCTAAAGCACCCGAGAGCGTTTTTTTCGATGCCAACCTAACCAGAGTGACGGGAGCGGCACAATTCAGAAAAAGTGCTCAGCTCGCCGAGAAAATGCGATTTAAGCAATAAAATTAAAAATGCTTATAAAACATAAACCAAACGTTGGAGGTGGTCATTTCTTAATGCGCAGTAATAAACTCGGCACTCTAAAGCACCCGAGAGCGTTTTTTTTCGATGCCAACCTAACCAGAGTGACGGGAGCGGCACAATTCAGAAAAAGCGCTCAGCTCGCCGAGAAAATGCGATTTAAGCAATAAAATTAAAAATGCTTATAAAACATAAACCAAACGTTGGAGGTGGTCATTTCTTCGTGCGCAGTGAATAACTCGGCACTCTAAAGCACCCGAGAGCGTTTTTTTCGATGCCGACCTAACCAGAGTGACGGGAGCGGCACAATTCAGAAAAAGTGCTCAGCTCGCCGAGAAAATGCGATTTAAGCAATAAAATTAAAAATGCTTATAAAACATAAACCAAACGTTGGAGGTGGTCATTTCTTAATGCGCAGTAATAAACTCGGCACTCTAAAGCACCCGTGAGCGTTTTTTTCGATGCCAACCTAACCAGAGTGACGGGAGCGGCACAATTCAGAAAAAGTGCTCAGCTCGCCGAGAAAATGCGATTTAAGCAATAAAATTAAAAATGCTTATAAAACATAAACCAAACGTTGGAGGTGGTCATTTCTTCATGCGCAGTGATAAAGTCGGCACTCTAAAGCACCCGAGAGCGTTTTTTTCGATGCCAACCTAACCAGAGTGACGGGAGCGGCACAATTCAGAAAAAGTGCTCAGCTCGCCGAGAAAATGCGATTTAAGCAATAAAATTAAAAATGCTTATTAAACATAAACCAAACGTTGGAGGTGGTCATTTCTTCATGCGCAGTGATAAACTCGGCACTCTAAAGCACCCGAGAGCGTTTTTTTCGATGCCAACCTAACCAGAGTGACGGGAGCGGCACAATTCAGAAAAAGTGCTCAGCTCGCCGAGAAAATGCGATTTAAGCAATAAAATTAAAAATGCTTATAAAACATAAACCAAACGTTGGAGGTGGTCATTTCTTAATGCGCAGTAATAAACTCGGCACTCTAAAGCACCCGAGAGCGTTTTTTTCGATGCCAACCTAACCAGAGTGACGGGAGCGGCACAATTCAGAAAAAGTGCTCAGCTCGCCGAGAAAATGCGATTTAAGCAATAAAATTAAAAATGCTTATTAAACATAAACCAAACGTTGGAGGTGGTCATTTCTTCATGCGCAGTGAATAACTCGGCACTCTAAAGCACCCGAGAGCGTTTTTTTCGATGCCAACCTAACCAGAGTGACGGGAGCGGCACAATTCAGAAAAAGCGCTCAGCTCGCCGAGAAAATGCGATTTAAGCAATAAAATTAAAAATGCTTATTAAACATAAACCAAACATTGGAGGTGGTCATTTCTTCATGCGCAGTGAATAACTCGGCACTCTAAAGCACCCGAGAGCGTTTTTTTCGATGCCAACCTAACCAGAGTGACGGGAGCGGCACAATTCAGAAAAAGCGCTCAGCTCGCCGAGAAAATGCGATTTAAGCAATAAAATTAAAAATGCTTATAAAACATAAACCAAACGTTGGAGGTGGTCATTTCTTCATGCGCAGTGATAAACTCGGCACTCTAAAGCACCCGAGAGCGTTTTTTTCGATGCCAACCTAACCAGAGTGACGGGAGCGGCACAATTCAGAAAAATTGCTCAGCTCGCCGAGAAAATGCGATTTAAGCAATAAAATTAAAAATGCTTATAAAACATAAACCAAACGTTGGAGGTGGTCATTTCTTCATGCGCAGTGATAAACTCGGCACTCTAAAGCACCCGAGAGCGTTTTTTTCGATGCCAACCTAACCAGAGTGACGGGAGCGGCACAATTCAGAAAAAGTGCTCAGCTCGCCGAGAAAATGCGATTCAAGCAATAAAATTAAAAATGCTTATTAAACATAAACCAAACGTTGGAGGTGGTCATTTCTTCATGCGCAGTGAATAACTCGGCACTCTAAAGCACCCGATAGCGTTTTTTTCGATGCCAACCTAACCAGAGTGACGGGAGCGGCACAATTCAGAAAAAGTGCTCAGCTCGCCGAGAAAATGTGATTTAAGCAATAAAATTAAAAATGCTTCTAAAACATAAACCAAACGTTGGAGGTGGTCATTTCTTAATGCGCAGTAATAAACTCGGCACTCTAAAGCACCCGAGAGCGTTTTTTTCGATGCCAACCTAACCAGAGTGACGGGAGCGGCACAATTCAGAAAAAGTGCTCAGCTCGCCGAGAAAATGCGATTTAAGCAATAAAATTAAAAATGCTTATAAAACATAAACCAAACGTTGGAGGTGGTCATTTCTTAATGCGCAGTAATAAACTCGGCACTCTAAAGCACCCGAGAGCGTTTTTTTCGATGCCAACCTAACCAGAGTGACGGGAGCGGCACAATTCAGAAAAAGCGCTCAGCTCGCCGAGAAAATGCGATTTAAGCAATAAAATTAAAAATGCTTATAAAACATAAACCAAACGTTGGAGGTGGTCATTTCCTAATGCGCAGTAATAAACTCGGCACTCTAAAGCACCCGAGAGCGTTTTTTTCGATGCCAACCTAACCAGAGTGACGGGAGCGGCACAATTCAGAAAAAGTGCTCAGCTCGCCGAGAAAATGCGATTTAAGCAATAAAATTAAAAATCCTTATAAAACATAAACCAAACGTTGGAGGTGGTCATTTCTTAATGCGCAGTAATAAACTCGGCACTCTAAAGCACCCGAGAGCGTTTTTTTCGATGCCAACCTAACCAGAGTGACGGGAGCGGCACAATTCAGAAAAAGTGCTCAGCTCGCCGAGAAAATGCGATTTAAGCAATAAAATTAAAAATGCTTATAAAACATAAACCAAACGTTGGAGGTGGTCATTTCTTCATGCGCAGTGAATAACTCGGCACTCTAAAGCACCCGAGAGCGTTTTTTTCGATGCCAACCTAACCAGAGTGACGGGAGCGGCACAATTCAGAAAAAGTGCTCAGCTCGCCGAGAAAATGCGATTTAAGCAATAAAATTAAAAATGCTTATAAAACATAAACCAAACGTTGGAGGTGGTCATTTCTTAATGCGCAGTAATAAACTCGGCACTCTAAAGCACCCGAGAGCGTTTTTTTCGATGCCAACCTAACCAGAGTGACGGGAGCGGCACAATTCAGAAAAAGTGCTCAGCTCGCCGAGAAAATGCGATTTAAGCAATAAAATTAAAAATGCTTATAAAACATAAACCAAACGTTGGAGGTGGTCATTTCTTAATGCGCAGTAATAAACTCGGCACTCTAAAGCACCCGAGAGCGTTTTTTTCGATGCCAACCTAACCAGAGTGACGGGAGCGGCACAATTCAGAAAAAGTGCTCAGCTCGCCGAGAAAATGCGATTTAAGCAATAAAATTAAAAATGCTTATAAAACATAAACCAAACGTTGGAGGTGGTCATTTCTTAATGCGCAGTAATAAACTCGTTACTCTAAAGCACCCGAGAGCGTTTTTTTCGATGCCAACCTAACCAGAGTGACGGGAGCGGCACAATTCAGAATAAGTGCTCAGCTCGCCGAGAAAATGCGATTTAAGCAATAAAATTAAAAATGCTTATTAAACATAAACCAAACGTTGGAGGTGGTCATTTCTTCATGCGCAGTGAATAACTCGGCACTCTAAAGCACCCGAGAGCGTTTTTTTCGATGCCAACCTAACCAGAGTGACGGGAGCGGCACAATTCAGAAAAAGCGCTCAGCTCGCCGAGAAAATGCGATTTAAGCAATAAAATTAAAAATGCTTATTAAACATAAACCAAACATTGGAGGTGGTCATTTCTTCATGCGCAGTGAATAACTCGGCACTCTAAAGCACCCGAGAGCGTTTTTTTCGATGCCAACCTAACCAGAGTGACGGGAGCGGCACAATTCAGAAAAAGCGCTCAGCTCGCCGAGAAAATGCGATTTAAGCAATAAAATTAAAAATGCTTATAAAACATAAACCAAACGTTGGAGGTGGTCATTTCTTCATGCGCAGTGATAAACTCGGCACTCTAAAGCACCCGAGAGCGTTTTTTTCGATGCCAACCTAACCAGAGTGACGGGAGCGGCACAATTCAGAAAAAGTGCTCAGCTCGCCGATAAAATGCGATTTAAGCAATACAATTAAAAATGCTTATAAAACATAAACCAAACGTTGGAGGTGGTCATTTCTTCATGCGCAGTAATAAACTCGGCACTCTAAAGCACCCGAGAGCGTTTTTTTCGATGCCAACCTAACCAGAGTGACGGGAGCGGCACAATTCAGAAAAAGTGCTCAGCTCGCCGAGAAAATGCGATTTAAGCAATAAAATTAAAAATGCTTATAAAACATAAACCAAACGTTGGAAGTGGTCATTTCTTCATGCGCAGTGATAAACTCGGCACTCTAAAGCACCCGAGAGCGTTTTTTTCGATGCCAACCTAACCAGAGTGACGGGAGCGGCACAATTCAGAAAAAGTGCTCAGCTCGCCGAGAAAATGCGATTTAAGCAATAAAATTAAAAATGCTTATTAAACATAAACCAAACGTTGGAGGTGGTCATTTCTTCATGCGCAGTGAATAACTCGGCACTCTAAAGCACCCGAGAGCGTTTTTTTCGATGCCAACCTAACCAGAGTGACGGGAGCGGCACAATTCAGAAAAAGCGCTCAGCTCGCCGAGAAAATGCGATTTAAGCAATAAAATTAAAAATGCTTATTAAACATAAACCAAACGTTGGAGGTGGTCATTTCTTAATGCGCAGTAATAAACTCGGCACTCTAAAGCACCCGAGAGCGTTTTTTTCGATGCCAACCTAACCAGAGTGACGGGAGCGGCACAATTCAGAAAAAGTGCTCAGCTCGCCGAGAAAATGCGATTTAAGCAATAAAATTAAAAATGCTTATTAAACATAAACCAAACGTTGGAGGTGGTCATTTCTTCATGCGCAGTGAATAACTCGGCACTCTAAAGCACCCGAGAGCGTTTTTTTCGATGCCAACAGAGTGACGGGAGCGGCACAATTCAGAAAAAGCGCTCAGCTCGCCGAGAAAATGCGATTTAAGCAATAAAATTAAAAATGCTTATAAAACATAAACCAAACGTTGGAGGTGGTCATTTCTTAATGCGCAGTAATAAACTCGGCACTCTAGAGCACCCGAGAGCGTTTTTTTCGATGCCAACCTAACCAGAGTGACGGGAGCGGCACAATTCAGAAAAAGTGCTCAGCTCGCCGAGAAAATGCGATTTAAGCAATAAAATTAAAAATGCTTATAAAACATAAACCAAACGTTGGAAGTGGTCATTTCTTCATGCGCAGTGATAAACTCGGCACTCTAAAGCACCCGAGAGCGTTTTTTTCGATGCCAACCTAACCAGAGTTACGGGAGCGGCACAATTCAGAAAAAGCGCTCAGCTCGCCGAGAAAATGCGATTTAACAATAAAATTAAAAATGCTTATAAAACATAAACCAAACGTTGGAAGTGGTCATTTCTTCATGCGCAGTGATAAACTCGGCACTCTAAAGCACCCGAGAGCGTTTTTTTCGATGCCAACCTAACCAGAGTGACGGGAGCGGCACAATTCAGAAAAAGTGCTCAGCTCGCCGAGAAAATGCGATTTAAGCAATAAAATTAAAAATGCTTATAAAACATAAACCAAACGTTGGAGGTGGTCATTTCTTAATGCGCAGTGATAAACTCGGCACTCTAAAGCACCCGAGAGCGTTTTTTTCGATGCCAACCTAACCAGAGTGACGGGAGCGGCACAATTCAGAAAAAGTGCTCAGCTCGCCGAGAAAATGCGATTTAAGCAATAAAATTAAAAATGCTTATTAAACATAAACCAAACGTTGGAGGTGGTCATTTCTTCATGCGCAGTGAATAACTCGGCACTCTAAAGCACCCGAGAGCGTTTTTTTCGATGCCAACCTAACCAGAGTGACGGGAGCGGCACAATTCAGAAAAAGCGCTCAGCTCGCCGAGAAAATGCGATTTAAGCAATAAAATTAAAAATGCTTATAAAACATAAACCAAACGTTGGAGGTGTTCATTCCTTAATGCGCAGTAATAAACTCGGCACTCTAAAGCACCCGAGAGCGTTTTTTTCGATGCCAACCTAACCAGAGTGACGGGAGCGGCACAATTCAGAAAAAGTGCTCAGCTCGCCGAGAAAATGCGATTTAAGCAATAAAATTAAAAATGCTTATTAAACATAAACCAAACGTTGGAGGTGGTCATTTCTTCATGCGCAGTGAATAACTCGGCACTCTAAAGCACCCGAGAGCGTTTTTTTCGATGCCAACCTAACCAGAGTGACGGGAGCGGCACAATTCAGAAAAAGCGCTCAGCTCGCCGAGAAAATGCGATTTAAGCAATAAAATTAAAAATGCTTATAAAACATAAACCAAACGTTGGAGGTGGTCATTTCTTAATGCGCAGTAATAAACTCGGCACTCTAAAGCACCCGAGAGCGTTTTTTTCGATGCCAACCTAACCAGAGTGACGGGAGCGGCACAATTCAGAAAAAGTGCTCAGCTCGCCGAGAAAATGCGATTTAAGCAATAAAATTAAAAATGCTTATAAAACATAAACCAAACGTTGGAGGTGGTCATTTCTTAATGCGCAGTAATAAACTCGGCACTCTAAAGCACCCGAGAGCGTTTTTTTCGATGCCAACCTAACCAGAGTGACGGGAGCGGCACAATTCAGAAAAAGTGCTCAGCTCGCCGAGAAAATGCGATTTAAGCAATAAAATTAAAAATGCTTATTAAACATAAACCAAACGTTGGAGGTGGTCATTTCTTCATGCGCAGTGAATAACTCGGCACTCTAAAGCACCCGATAGCGTTTTTTTCGATGCCAACCTAACCAGAGTGACGGGAGCGGCACAATTCAGAAAAAGTGCTCAGCTCGCCGAGAAAATGCGATTTAAGCAATAAAATTAAAAATGCTTATAAAACATAAACCAAACGTTGGAGGTGGTCATTTCTTCATGCGCAGTGAATAACTCGGCACTCTAAAGCACCCGAGAGCGTTTTTTTCGATGCCAACCTAACCAGAGTGACGGGAGCGGCACAATTCAGAAAAAGTGCTCAGCTCGCCGAGAAAATGCGATTTAAGCAATAAAATTAAAAATGCTTATAAAACATAAACCAAACGTTGGAGGTGGTCATTTCTTAATGCGCAGTAATAAACTCGGCACTCTAAAGCACCCGTGAGCGTTTTTTTCGATGCCAACCTAACCAGAGTGACGGGAGCGGCACAATTCAGAAAAAGTGCTCAGCTCGCCGAGAAAATGCGATTTAAGCAATAAAATTAAAAATGCTTATAAAACATAAACCAAACGTTGGAGGTGGTCATTTCTTCATGCGCAGTGATAAAGTCGGCACTCTAAAGCACCCGAGAGCGTTTTTTTCGATGCCAACCTAACCAGAGTGACGGGAGCGGCACAATTCAGAAAAAGTGCTCAGCTCGCCGAGAAAATGCGATTTAAGCAATAAAATTAAAAATGCTTATTAAACATAAACCAAACGTTGGAGGTGGTCATTTCTTCATGCGCAGTGATAAACTCGGCACTCTAAAGCACCCGAGAGCGTTTTTTTCGATGCCAACCTAACCAGAGTGACGGGAGCGGCACAATTCAGAAAAAGTGCTCAGCTCGCCGAGAAAATGCGATTTAAGCAATAAAATTAAAAATGCTTATAAAACATAAACCAAACGTTGGAGGTGGTCATTTCTTAATGCGCAGTAATAAACTCGGCACTCTAAAGCACCCGAGAGCGTTTTTTTCGATGCCAACCTAACCAGAGTGACGGGAGCGGCACAATTCAGAAAAAGTGCTCAGCTCGCCGAGAAAATGCGATTTAAGCAATAAAATTAAAAATGCTTATTAAACATAAACCAAACGTTGGAGGTGGTCATTTCTTCATGCGCAGTGAATAACTCGGCACTCTAAAGCACCCGAGAGCGTTTTTTTCGATGCCAACCTAACCAGAGTGACGGGAGCGGCACAATTCAGAAAAAGCGCTCAGCTCGCCGAGAAAATGCGATTTAAGCAATAAAATTAAAAATGCTTATAAAACATAAACCAAACGTTGGAGGTGGTCATTTCTTAATGCGCAGTAATAAACTCGGCACTCTAAAGCACCCGAGAGCGTTTTTTTCGATGCCAACCTAACCAGAGTGACGGGAGCGGCACAATTCAGAAAAAGTGCTCAGCTCGCCGAGAAAATGCGATTTAAGCAATAAAATTAAAAATGCTTATTAAACATAAACCAAACGTTGGAGGTGGTCATTTCTTCATGCGCAGTGAATAACTCGGCACTCTAAAGCACCCGAGAGCGTTTTTTTCGATGCCAACCTAACCAGAGTGACGGGAGCGGCACAATTCAGAAAAAGCGCTCAGCTCGCCGAGAAAATGCGATTTAAGCAATAAAATTAAAAATGCTTATAAAACATAAACCAAACGTTGGAGGTGGTCATTTCTTCATGCGCAGTGATAAACTCGGCACTCTAAAGCACCCGAGAGCGTTTTTTTCGATGCCAACCTAACCAGAGTGACGGGAGCGGCACAATTCAGAAAAAGTGCTCAGCTCGCCGAGAAAATGCGATTTAAGCAATAAAATTAAAAATGCTTATTAAACATAAACCAAACGTTGGAGGTGGTCATTTCTTCATGCGCAGTGAATAACTCGGCACTCTAAAGCACCCGATAGCGTTTTTTTCGATGCCAACCTAACCAGAGTGACGGGAGCGGCACAATTCAGAAAAAGTGCTCAGCTCGCCGAGAAAATGCGATTTAAGCAATAAAATTAAAAATGCTTATAAAACATAAACCAAACGTTGGAGGTGGTCATTTCTTAATGCGCAGTAATAAACTCGGCACTCTAAAGCACCCGAGAGCGTTTTTTTCGATGCCAACCTAACCAGAGTGACGGGAGCGGCACAATTCAGAAAAAGTGCTCAGCTCACCGAGAAAATGCGATTTAAGCAATAAAATTAAAAATGCTTATAAAACATAAACCAAACGTTGGAGGTGGTCATTTCTTAATGCGCAGTAATAAACTCGGCACTCTAAAGCACCCGAGAGCGTTTTTTTCGATGCCAACCTAACCAGAGTTACGGGAGCGGCACAATTCAGAAAAAGCGCTCAGCTCGCCGAGAAAATGCGATTTAAGCAATAAAATTAAAAATGCTTATAAAACATAAACCAAACGTTGGAGGTGGTCATTTCTTCATGCGCAGTGAATAACTCGGCACTCTAAAGCACCCGAGAGCGTTTTTTTCGATGCCAACCTAACCAGAGTGACGGGAGCGGCACAATTCAGAAAAAGTGCTCAGCTCGCCGAGAAAATGCGATTTAAGCAATAAAATTAAAAATGCTTATAAAACATAAACCAAACGTTGGAGGTGGTCATTTCTTAATGCGCAGTAATAAACTCGGCACTCTAAAGCACCCGTGAGCGTTTTTTTCGATGCCAACCTAACCAGAGTGACGGGAGCGGCACAATTCAGAAAAAGTGCTCAGCTCGCCGAGAAAATGCGATTTAAGCAATAAAATTAAAAATGCTTATAAAACATAAACCAAACGTTGGAGGTGGTCATTTCTTCATGCGCAGTGATAAAGTCGGCACTCTAAAGCACCCGAGAGCGTTTTTTTCGATGCCAACCTAACCAGAGTGACGGGAGCGGCACAATTCAGAAAAAGTGCTCAGCTCGCCGAGAAAATGCGATTTAAGCAATAAAATTAAAAATGCTTATTAAACATAAACCAAACGTTGGAGGTGGTCATTTCTTCATGCGCAGTGATAAACTCGGCACTCTAAAGCACCCGAGAGCGTTTTTTTCGATGCCAACCTAACCAGAGTGACGGGAGCGGCACAATTCAGAAAAAGTGCTCAGCTCGCCGAGAAAATGCGATTTAAGCAATAAAATTAAAAATGCTTATAAAACATAAACCAAACGTTGGAGGTGGTCATTTCTTAATGCGCAGTAATAAACTCGGCACTCTAAAGCACCCGAGAGCGTTTTTTTCGATGCCAACCTAACCAGAGTGACGGGAGCGGCACAATTCAGAAAAAGTGCTCAGCTCGCCGAGAAAATGCGATTTAAGCAATAAAATTAAAAATGCTTATTAAACATAAACCAAACGTTGGAGGTGGTCATTTCTTCATGCGCAGTGAATAACTCGGCACTCTAAAGCACCCGAGAGCGTTTTTTTCGATGCCAACCTAACCAGAGTGACGGGAGCGGCACAATTCAGAAAAAGCGCTCAGCTCGCCGAGAAAATGCGATTTAAGCAATAAAATTAAAAATGCTTATAAAACATAAACCAAACGTTGGAGGTGGTCATTTCTTAATGCGCAGTAATAAACTCGGCACTCTAAAGCACCCGAGAGCGTTTTTTTCGATGCCAACCTAACCAGAGTGACGGGAGCGGCACAATTCAGAAAAAGTGCTCAGCTCGCCGAGAAAATGCGATTTAAGCAATAAAATTAAAAATGCTTATTAAACATAAACCAAACGTTGGAGGTGGTCATTTCTTCATGCGCAGTGAATAACTCGGCACTCTAAAGCACCCGAGAGCGTTTTTTTCGATGCCAACCTAACCAGAGTGACGGGAGCGGCACAATTCAGAAAAAGCGCTCAGCTCGCCGAGAAAATGCGATTTAAGCAATAAAATTAAAAATGCTTATAAAACATAAACCAAACGTTGGAGGTGGTCATTTCTTCATGCGCAGTGATAAACTCGGCACTCTAAAGCACCCGAGAGCGTTTTTTTCGATGCCAACCTAACCAGAGTTACGGGAACGGCACAATTCAGAAAAAGCGCTCAGCTCGCCGAGAAAATGCGATTTAAGCAATAAAATTAAAAATGCTTATTAAACATAAACCAAACGTTGGAGGTGGTCATTTCTTCATGCGCAGTGAATAACTCGGCACTCTAAAGCACCCGAGAGCGTTTTTTTCGATGCCAACCTAACCAGAGTGACGGGAGCGGCACAATTCAGAAAAAGCGCTCAGCTCGCCGAGAAAATGCGATTTAAGCAATAAAATTAAAAATGCTTATTAAACATAAACCAAACATTGGAGGTGGTCATTTCTTCATGCGCAGTGAATAACTCGGCACTCTAAAGCACCCGATAGCGTTTTTTTCGATGCCAACCTAACCAGAGTGACGGGAGCGGCACAATTCAGAAAAAGTGCTCAGCTCGCCGAGAAAATGCGATTTAAGCAATAAAATTAAAAATGCTTATAAAACATAAACCAAACGTTGGAGGTGGTCATTTCTTCATGCGCAGTGATAAACTCGGCACTCTAAAGCACCCGAGAGCGTTTTTTTCGATGTCAACCTAACCAGAGTGACGGGAGCGGCACAATTCAGAAAAAGTGCTCAGCTCGCCGAGAAAATGCGATTTAAGCAATAAAATTAAAAATGCTTATAAAACATAAACCAAACGTTGGAGGTGGTCATTTCTTCATGCGCAGTGAATAACTCGGCACTCTAAAGCACCCGAGAGCGTTTTTTTCGATGCCAACCTAACCAGAGTGACGGGAGCGGCACAATTCAGAAAAAGTGCTCAGCTCGCCGAGAAAATGCGATTTAAGCAATAAAATTAAAAATGCTTATAAAACATAAACCAAACGTTGGAGGTGGTCATTTCTTCATGCGCAGTGATAAACTCGGCACTCTAAAGCACCCGAGAGCGTTTTTTTCGATGCCAACCTAACCAGAGTGACGGGAGCGGCACAATTCAGAAAAAGTGCTCAGCTCGCCGAGAAAATGCGATTCAAGCAATAAAATTAAAAATGCTTATTAAACATAAACCAAACGTTGGAGGTGGTCATTTCTTCATGCGCAGTGAATAACTCGGCACTCTAAAGCACCCGAGAGCGTTTTTTTCGATGCCAACCTAATAAGAGTGACGGGAGCGGCACAATTCAGAAAAAGTGCTCAGCTCGCCGAGAAAATGCGATTTAAGCAATAAAATTAAAAATGCTTCTAAAACATAAACCAAACGTTGGAGGTGGTCATTTCTTCATGCGCAGTGAATAACTCGGCACTCTAAAGCACCCGAGAGCGTTTTTTTCGATGCCAACCTAACCAGAGTGACGGGAGCGGCACAATTCAGAAAAAGCGCTCAGCTCGCCGAGAAAATGCGATTTAAGCAATAAAATTAAAAATGCTTATTAAACATAAACCAAACATTGGAGGTGGTCATTTCTTCATGCGCAGTGAATAACTCGGCACTCTAAAGCACCCGAGAGCGTTTTTTTCGATGCCAACCTAACCAGAGTGACGGGAGCGGCACAATTCAGAAAAAGCGCTCAGCTCGCCGAGAAAATGCGATTTAAGCAATAAAATTAAAAATGCTTATAAAACATAAACCAAACGTTGGAGGTGGTCATTTCTTCATGCGCAGTGATAAACTCGGCACTCTAAAGCACCCGAGAGCGTTTTTTTCGATGCCAACCTAACCAGAGTGACGGGAGCGGCACAATTCAGAAAAAGTGCTCAGCTCGCCGAGAAAATGCGATTTAAGCAATAAAATTAAAAATGCTTATAAAACATAAACCAAACGTTGGAGGTGGTCATTTCTTCATGCGCAGTGAATAACTCGGCACTCTAAAGCACCCGAGAGCGTTTTTTTCGATGCCAACCTAACCAGAGTGACGGGAGCGGCACAATTCAGAAAAAGTGCTCAGCTCGCCGAGAAAATGCGATTTAAGCAATAAAATTAAAAATGCTTATAAAACATAAACCAAACGTTGGAGGTGGTCATTTCTTAATGCGCAGTAATAAACTCGGCACTCTAGAGCACCCGAGAGCGTTTTTTTCGATGCCAACCTAACCAGAGTGACGGGAGCGGCACAATTCAGAAAAAGTGCTCAGCTCGCCGAGAAAATGCGATTTAAGCAATAAAATTAAAAATGCTTATAAAACATAAACCAAACGTTGGAAGTGGTCATTTCTTCATGCGCAGTGATAAACTCGGCACTCTAAAGCACCCGAGAGCGTTTTTTTCGATGCCAACCTAACCAGAGTTACGGGAGCGGCACAATTCAGAAAAAGCGCTCAGCTCGCCGAGAAAATGCGATTTAAGCAATAAAATTAAAAATGCTTATAAAACATAAACCAAACGTTGGAGGTGGTCATTTCTTCATGCGCAGTGATAAACTCGGCACTCTAAAGCACCCGAGAGCGTTTTTTTCGATGCCAACCTAACCAGAGTGACGGGAGCGGCACAATTCAGAAAAAGCGCTCAGCTCGCCGAGAAAATGCGATTTAAGCAATAAAATTAAAAATGCTTATAAAACATAAACCAAACGTTGGAGGTGGTCATTTCTTAATGCGCAGTATAAACTCGGCACTCTAAAGCACCCGAGAGCGTTTTTTTCGATGCCAACCTAACCAGAGTGACGGGAGCGGCACAATTCAGAAAAAGTGCTCAGCTCGCCGAGAAAATGCGATTTAAGCAATAAAATTAAAAATGCTTATAAAACATAAACAAAACGTTGGAGGTGGTCATTTCTCAATGCGCAGTAATAAACTCGGCACTCTAAAGCACCCGAGAGCGTTTTTTTCGATGCCAACCTAACCAGAGTGACGGGAGCGGCACAATTCAGAAAAAGTGCTCAGCTCGCCGAGAAAATGCGATTTAAGCAATAAAATTAAAAATCCTTATAAAACATAAACCAAACGTTGGAGGTGGTCATTTCTTAATGCGCAGTAATAAACTCGGCACTCTAAAGCACCCGAGAGCGTTTTTTTCGATGCCAACCTAACCAGAGTGACGGGAGCGGCACAATTCAGAAAAAGCGCTCAGCTCGCCGAGAAAATGCGATTTAAGCAATAAAATTAAAAATGCTTATAAAACATAAACCAAACGTTGGAGGTGGTCATTTCCTAATGCGCAGTAATAAACTCGGCACTCTAAAGCACCCGAGAGCGTTTTTTTCGATGCCAACCTAACCAGAGTGACGGGAGCGGCACAATTCAGAAAAAGTGCTCAGCTCGCCGAGAAAATGCGATTTAAGCAATAAAATTAAAAATGCTTATAAAACATAAACCAAACGTTGGAGGTGGTCATTTCTTAATGCGCAGTAATAAACTCGGCACTCTAAAGCACCCGAGAGCGTTTTTTTCGATGCCAACCTAACCAGAGTGACGGGAGCGGCACAATTCAGAAAAAGCGCTCAGCTCGCCGAGAAAATGCGATTTAAGCAATAAAATTAAAAATGCTTATAAAACATAAACCAAACGTTGGAGGTGGTCATTTCCTAATGCGCAGTAATAAACTCGGCACTCTAAAGCACCCGAGAGCGTTTTTTTCGATGCCAACCTAACCAGAGTGACGGGAGCGGCACAATTCAGAAAAAGTGCTCAGCTCGCCGAGAAAATGCGATTTAAGCAATACAATTAAAAATGCTTATTAAACATAAACCAAACGTTGGAGGTGGTCATTTCTTCATGCGCAGTGAATAACTCGGCACTCTAAAGCACCCGAGAGCGTTTTTTTCGATGCCAACCTAACCAGAGTGACGGGAGCGGCACAATTCAGAAAAAGCGCTCAGCTCGCCGAGAAAATGCGATTTAAGCAATAAAATTAAAAATGCTTATTAAACATAAACCAAACATTGGAGGTGGTCATTTCTTCATGCGCAGTGAATAACTCGGCACTCTAAAGCACCCGAGAGCGTTTTTTTCGATGCCAACCTAACCAGAGTGACGGGAGCGGCACAATTCAGAAAAAGCGCTCAGCTCGCCGAGAAAATGCGATTTAAGCAATAAAATTAAAAATGCTTATAAAACATAAACCAAACGTTGGAGGTGGTCATTTCTTCATGCGCAGTGATAAACTCGGCACTCTAAAGCACCCGAGAGCGTTTTTTTCGATGCCAACCTAACCAGAGTGACGGGAGCGGCACAATTCAGAAAAAGTGCTCAGCTCGCCGAGAAAATGCGATTTAAGCAATAAAATTAAAAATGCTTATAAAACATAAACCAAACGTTGGAGGTGGTCATTTCTTCATGCGCAGTGAATAACTCGGCACTCTAAAGCACCCGAGAGCGTTTTTTTCGATGCCAACCTAACCAGAGTGACGGGAGCGGCACAATTCAGAAAAAGTGCTCAGCTCGCCGAGAAAATGCGATTTAAGCAATAAAATTAAAAATGCTTATAAAACATAAACCAAACGTTGGAAGTGGTCATTTCTTCATGCGCAGTGATAAACTCGGCACTCTAAAGCACCCGAGAGCGTTTTTTTCGATGCCAACCTAACCAGAGTTACGGGAGCGGCACAATTCAGAAAAAGTGCTCAGCTCGCCGAGAAAATGCGATTTAAGCAATAAAATTAAAAATGCTTATAAAACATAAACCAAACGTTGGAGGTGGTCATTTCTTCATGCGCAGTGATAAACTCGGCACTCTAAAGCACCCGAGAGCGTTTTTTTCGATGCCAACCTAACCAGAGTGACGGGAGCGGCACAATTCAGAAAAAGCGCTCAGCTCGCCGAGAAAATGCGATTTAAGCAATAAAATTAAAAATGCTTATAAAACATAAACCAAACGTTGGAGGTGGTCATTTCTTAATGCGCAGTAATAAACTCGGCACTCTAAAGCACCCGAGAGCGTTTTTTTCGATGCCAACCTAACCAGAGTGACGGGAGCGGCACAATTCAGAAAAAGTGCTCAGCTCGCCGAGAAAATGCGATTTAAGCAATAAAATTAAAAATGCTTATAAAACATAAACCAAACGTTGGAGGTGGTCATTTCTCAATGCGCAGTAATAAACTCGGCACTCTAAAGCACCCGAGAGCGTTTTTTTCGATGCCAACCTAACCAGAGTGACGGGAGCGGCACAATTCAGAAAAAGTGCTCAGCTCGCCGAGAAAATGCGATTTAAGCAATAAAATTAAAAATCCTTATAAAACATAAACCAAACGTTGGAGGTGGTCATTTCTTAATGCGCAGTAATAAACTCGGCACTCTAAAGCACCCGAGAGCGTTTTTTTCGATGCCAACCTAACCAGAGTGACGGGAGCGGCACAATTCAGAAAAAGCGCTAAGCTCGCCGAGAAAATGCGATTTAAGCAATAAAAATAAAAATGCTTATAAAACATAAACCAAACGTTGGAGGTGGTCATTTCCTAATGCGCAGTAATAAACTCGGCACTCTAAAGCACCCGAGAGCGTTTTTTTCGATGCCAACCTAACCAGAGTGACGGGAGCGGCACAATTCAGAAAAAGTGCTCAGCTCGCCGAGAAAATGCGATTTAAGCAATAAAATTAAAAATGCTTATTAAACATAAACCAAACGTTGGAGGTGGTCATTTCTTCATGCGCAGTGAATAACTCGGCACTCTAAAGCACCCGAGAGCGTTTTTTTCGATGCCAACCTAACCAGAGTGACGGGAGCGGCACAATTCAGAAAAAGCGCTCAGCTCGCCGAGAAAATGCGATTTAAGCAATAAAATTAAAAATGCTTATTAAACATAAACCAAACATTGGAGGTGGTCATTTCTTCATGCGCAGTAATAAACTCGGCACTCTAAAGCACCCGAGAGCGTTTTTTTCGATGCCAACCTAACCAGAGTGACGGGAGCGGCACAATTCAGAAAAAGTGCTCAGCTCGCCGAGAAAATGCGATTTAAGCAATAAAATTAAAAATGCTTATAAAACATAAACCAAACGTTGGAGGTGGTCATTTCTTAATGCGCAGTAATAAACTCGGCACTCTAGAGCACCCGAGAGCGTTTTTTTCGATGCCAACCTAACCAGAGTGACGGGAGCGGCACAATTCAGAAAAAGTGCTCAGCTCGCCGAGAAAATGCGATTTAAGCAATAAAATTAAAAATGCTTATAAAACATAAACCAAACGTTGGAAGTGGTCATTTCTTCATGCGCAGTGATAAACTCGGCACTCTAAAGCACCCGAGAGCGTTTTTTTCGATGCCAACCTAACCAGAGTTACGGGAGCGGCACAATTCAGAAAAAGCGCTCAGCTCGCCGAGAAAATGCGATTTAAGCAATAAAATTAAAAATGCTTATAAAACATAAACCAAACGTTGGAGGTGGTCATTTCTTCATGCGCAGTGATAAACTCGGCACTCTAAAGCACCCGAGAGCGTTTTCTTCGATGCCAACCTAACCAGAGTGACGGGAGCGGCACAATTCAGAAAAAGCGCTCAGCTCGCCGAGAAAATGCGATTTAAGCAATAAAATTAAAAATGCTTATAAAACATAAACCAAACGTTGGAGGTGGTCATTTCTTCATGCGCAGTGATAAATTCGGCACTCTAAAGCACCCGAGAGCGTTTTTTTCGATGCCAACCTAACCAGAGTGACGGGAGCGGCACAATTCAGAAAAAGTGCTCAGCTCGCCGAGAAAATGCGATTTAAGCAATAAAATTAAAAATGCTTTTAAAACATAAACCAAACGTTGGAGGTGGTCATTTCTTAATGCGCAGTAATAAACTCGGCACTCTAAAGCACCCGAGAGCGTTTTTTTCGATGCCAACCTAACCAGAGTGACGGGAGCGGCACAATTCAGAAAAAGTGCTCAGCTCGCCGAGAAAATGCGATTTAAGCAATAAAATTAAAAATGCTTATAAAACATAAACCAAACGTTGGAGGTGGTCATTTCTTAATGCGCAGTAATAAACTCGTTACTCTAAAGTACCCGAGAGCGTTTTTTTCGATGCCAACCTAACCAGAGTGACGGGAGCGGCACAATTCAGAATAAGTGCTCAGCTCGCCGAGAAAATGCGATTTAAGCAATAAAATTAAAAATGCTTATTAAACATAAACCAAACGTTGGAGGTGGTCATTTCTTCATGCGCAGTGAATAACTCGGCACTCTAAAGCACCCGAGAGCGTTTTTTTCGATGCCAACCTAACCAGAGTGACGGGAGCGGCACAATTCAGAAAAAGCGCTCAGCTCGCCGAGAAAATGCGATTTAAGCAATAAAATTAAAAATGCTTATTAAACATAAACCAAACATTGGAGGTGGTCATTTCTTCATGCGCAGTGAATAACTCGGCACTCTAAAGCACCCGAGAGCGTTTTTTTCGATGCCAACCTAACCAGAGTGACGGGAGCGGCACAATTCAGAAAAAGCGCTCAGCTCGCCGAGAAAATGCGATTTAAGCAATAAAATTAAAAATGCTTATAAAACATAAACCAAACGTTGGAGGTGGTCATTTCTTCATGCGCAGTGATAAACTCGGCACTCTAAAGCACCCGAGAGCGTTTTTTTCGATGCCAACCTAACCAGAGTGACGGGAGCGGCACAATTCAGAAAAAGTGCTCAGCTCGCCGAGAAAATGCGATTTAAGCAATAAAATTAAAAATGCTTATAAAACATAAACCAAACGTTGGAGGTGGTCATTTCTCAATGCGCAGTAATAAACTCGGCACTCTAAAGCACCCGAGAGCGTTTTTTTCGATGCCAACCTAACCAGAGTGACGGGAGCGGCACAATTCAGAAAAAGTGCTCAGCTCGCCGAGAAAATGCGATTTAAGCAATAAAATTAAAAATGCTTATAAAACATAAACCAAACGTTGGAGGTGGTCATTTCTTAATGCGCAGTGAATAACTCGGCACTCTAAAGCACCCGAGAGCGTTTTTTTCGATGCCAACCTAACCAGAGTGACGGGAGCGGCACAATTCAGAAAAAGCGCTCAGCTCGCCGAGAAAATGCGATTTAAGCAATAAAATTAAAAATGCTTATAAAACATAAACCAAACGTTGGAGGTGGTCATTTCTTCATGCGCAGTGATAAACTCGGCACTCTAAAGCACCCGAGAGCGTTTTTTTCGATGCCAACCTAACCAGAGTGACGGGAGCGGCACAATTCAGAAAAAGTGCTCAGCTCGCCGAGAAAATGCGATTTAAGCAATAAAATTAAAAATGCTTATAAAACATAAACCAAACGTTGGAGGTGGTCATTTCTTCATGCGCAGTAATAAACTCGGCACTCTAAAGCACCCGAGAGCGTTTTTTTCGATGCCAACCTAACCAGAGTGACGGGAGCGGCACAATTCAGAAAAAGTGCTCAGCTCGCCGAGAAAATGCGATTTAAGCAATAAAATTAAAAATGCTTATAAAACATAAACCAAACGTTGGAAGTGGTCATTTCTTCATGCGCAGTGATAAACTCGGCACTCTAAAGCACCCGAGAGCGTTTTTTTCGATGCCAACCTAACCAGAGTTACGGGAGCGGCACAATTCAGAAAAAGCGCTCAGCTCGCCGAGAAAATGCGATTTAAGCAATAAAATTAAAAATGCTTATAAAACATAAACCAAACGTTGGAGGTGGTCATTTCTTCATGCGCAGTGATAAACTCGGCACTCTAAAGCACCCGAGAGCGTTTTTTTCGATGCCAACCTAACCAGAGTGACGGGAGCGGCACAATTCAGAAAAAGCGCTCAGCTCGCCGAGAAAATGCGATTTAAGCAATAAAATTAAAAATGCTTGTCAGGTTCAAAATCAGCAAAAGGATCAGCAGACAAAACCAGTGAGGCAGAATGTTGAGTCTTTTCTCGCGAGGAGTGCAACCAGACTTACAGCAGTCCAGAAAACACTAAAGATCTGTCACACCCCTCGCTCTTTTTATTAAGGGATGCCCTATCTACAATGTGAGACCAGCCCCTAACAGGTGGGGGGGAAAGCATGGCCTAGTCTCACGAGAAAATAAAGGAGCGCAAGGACATAAACAAGTATTCTATGTGAAACAAGTAGTTACAGACAGGACGCCATGGGAAAGGAATGCAAGGACAGAATGTCATGTGCAGACATCAACAGAGTAGATTGAGCTATCAGCAACTTTCTTGGATTCCCAGAGGTGTAGAAGGTCAGGAAGCCCCAGACAGCATCGTATGACTTGTTGTGGACTGGTGGACGTCTGCAAGGCGAAACAGCAAGCATTCTGCGCAATAACTTATTAATAAGTACTCATTAGGGAACGCATGATAACATATATATACAATTTATCTAACAATTCCCCCCTGTTTATCATAAGTTCCCGGAGACCAACCCATCACCCATATGGCCACTTCAAAAAGATTTACAGCCACAGGGATCACATTTCGCAGGAACCAACTTACACACGGGAGGAAACTGAGTCACAATCGGCAAAGCCCGGGTCAGAAAACAAATCGGACAAGTTTACCACAACAGATTCGCTGACCGGGTCGTCAATAGAGAAGGAACCCCCGTCGACCGAAAGGTCATCCCTTAGGAGCAACGGGAAAGTCTCAGCTGGTGGAGAGATAGCAGCCGTAATTAGCCTGTTAATTAGGGATCGGAGACAAGGGATGCAACAACATCCACACAAGGTCAAAATGGCAGAGAAAACGGCAACGGAGACCAGGGCAGAGGAAACCAGGGCGCGGTACTTTCCGAACACGTTCAACCAGTTGGCCCAAACCTCCGTGTTCACTCCACTGTGCTCCTTCATCTTCCCGTTCAAGGCCCGCAGGCCCTCAAGGGCCTGGGACAGGCTTCCGTCGGCCGCAGTGTTATTTGGAATAAAAGTGCAACATTGCTCACCGAACATGGCGCAGACACCGCCCTCTCTTGAGAGTAGCATGTCAAGGGCCATTCGATTCTGGAAAGCCATGAGGGAAGTAGCGGCCAGTTGGGAGTGGACCGCCTTGAAACCCGCCTCGGTCCAGTTTCCAAGCCTCTGCACGTTGTAATGGACGTAGTTAATCCTGTCAACATTTTTGTTAAGAGTACACCACCAACACAGGGCGGATTCAAAACCAGCTGCTATCTGATTCACCAGCTTATACTCATCCGGCACTCCCCTAGGAACACCAATGGCGTCGATGTAGGTTGGATTAGCTGTGCCCCGCCATTCGGCGTCTCGTTTCGTTCTCGGCCAGAATTTGGGCACTACGGACTTAGCAAAAGACGTTAGATCATAAGAGGACATTGGTATCAAATGAACAGGTAGCAATAGGGTTACCAAAGCGCAAATTCCAGCGCTGTCGAAAGGCAACCTATCATAAAGTTTGTTACTATTACACCAAAACCAAATATCACAACGAGCAATGGGCAAAAAAGGGGCCGTGACCTCGGTCACGGACCCACACCACGGAGCAGGCAGGGCGCCGAGCATCACACCGGTACCAGGTAATCTAATGCATGTAAAATCACCCATAGCTACAACAGACGAAAAAAGGGGTTTATGCTTTGTCATAGGGGCAACAGGGTAAACCGTATCCCATCTAAAACAATCGTGAGCGGGTGAAATGGACGAGTCTAACATCAAAACGACAGCACACTTAGGGCCTATATTTGCAGGTATGATTTTCAAAAGAGGTCTGGGACCCATGCATGCAATGCAACTAGCGCCAGCCATCTTTGCGGCCTGCTCAGCCATAAGAAGCCAGTTGTTAGTATGACCGCTTATCCCTGTGGAGGCCACAAAATAGCTGTCTACATCAGTGAGGAGCGTACTCGTGATTTTTGCTCCCGCTGACAAGGTGTATCTATTTGTAACGGGACGGTCCGCGACCGACATTGTTCTATTAAGGCAAATAGCAATAGGAAAGCGAGGATCGGTTCCAGAGGACCAAGCCCACAGTTGAAAACCCCAACAAGAAGTGTTAAACAAGGTGGCATTTGGAGGACGAATATGACCGTCAGGGAGTGTAAGAGTCAAAAGGAGGCTTGTGCCCCGATTTATCAAAGTCACTCGTTTAGCAAAGAACACAGCCTCGTCACTGGAACCAGAGGGCCAATACCCCCGCATTTGCGTGGTGACAAGGGTGCCCCAGCCGGTGTTAACCGGGTGGCCAGTCAAATACCACCAATACCCGAGCCATCTATCTCCAGTAGTGGGGCGACCATTACGAAACCCCTTCAAACTTTTCAAAGGTAAAATAATAGAAGAAGATGTGTTAGGAGCCACAGTAAACATTAATGAGTTATTATAAGCCCAAGACAAAAGCCATGGTACACAGGTTGGAACACGGACGGCTCCTGGAACACAAACAACATGACCAAAAGGGGATTTAGTGTCGCGCTTATGTCTAGCAAGTTCTCCCCATGAGCCACATCGACTAGAATTAGCGTTAGCAGTCGCCTGAGAGAATAATGTGCGAGGCTCATGGCACTCTATCCCTCCAGATAAAGTAACCCCTGAAAAAAATATAATGGTAACACAAACCATCAAAAACAACCAAAAGCACATGGTAGACTTCGCGCAGGCTACAGCCCGATTAAAGCACTCACCAAATGACTCTCTAATGCTCATGTTTTGGATCTCCCCAGAGTCAACACCCTGAGCTTCGGGTTGGCGTCTTGGAATTCTTCTGCTAGCTTTCGTGTCAACCCTGGATCTTGACACCAGAATCAGGCACTATTACCAGACTTTGCTCACCTTCCGTACTTAGGTTGGGTCTGCGGAGATCACTTTTTTACAATGAGTTAAATGAATCCACGTGTTGCGTTCGGCTATTTTTAAAGCATTAGGTGTCGTGAGTAGTACCAAAAAGGGACCTTCCCACTTGGGTGAATGCCAATTCTTCCTCTTGATACTCCTGATCAAAACCCAGTCTCCCGGTACCACCTTGGGGTCTTCCTGCAGAGAAATGGGTTCATCATCAGTGTTATTGGTTAGAATCTTTTGACGTTCCAACATTTTCCTCATGTAATCAGCTAACGTGGCTTCCTCGGGGATCTCCCATGTGTTTTTGAACTGAGGAAGCCTGTAAGGTCTCCCAAACATAGTTTCATAAGGAGTTAGCCCTGTTGTACTTGTAATATTTATGTACATTTTAACCAGGTCTAAACACTGAGTCCACGATCGTTTTGTTTCTTCCATACATTTCTTTAATCTGTTTTTTATAGACTGGTTCGCTCTCTCAACCAGGCCAGCGGATTGCGGTCTGTATGAACAATGGTTCTTTACATTTATGTGGAACATTCTCCCAATGTTATGCACTATTTGATTTACAAAATGTGGACCATTGTCGCTATAAATTGTTTCTGGAATACCGTACCTTGGAATGATGTCTTTGCATAAGGCTTTTGCCACTGTGAGTGCATCTGCATGTCTCGGCCAGAATTTCTACCCATTTAGAAAATGCGTCTATTATGACCAATCAATATTCTTTCCCTTCACATTTATGTAATTGGATATAATCCATATGTATTGTCTGAAACGGGTACAATGGAGTCGGGAATTTCCCTCTCTGAGGTCTTAAATTGCCTTGTGGGTTATGTTTAGCACAGATCAAACACGCTCTGCAAAATCGTTGTGAAAAAGCGGCAAAGCCGTATGTTGTATAAATAGCCTCGACTTGTTTCACCATACCTCCCGCCGAGACATGGGTGACCCCGTGACTTGAAATAGCAGCCCATTTGAACAAGCTACGAGGCAAAACAGGTTTGCCCAAAGGTCACACAAAAAGACCATCGGTGTTTTTAGTTGCACCCCGCTTTTCCCAAGAGAGTCGTTCCTGGGAGGGGCTCTGAGACTGCATGTCAAGCAACACATCAGGGGAGATGTGTGACATTGAATCATGAGCCGTGAGAGACGAGAGGACATGAAGCAGGCCTTCCGCAGCGGCCTTAGCGGATTTGTCAGCAAAAGCATTACCGAGAGAAACAGGATCAGAGCCCGCAGTGTGAGCAGCACACTTGCAAACCGCTACCTTCAAAGGCAGCTGGACAGCATCCAAAAGTTGAGTTAGTATAGCGGAATGGGAGACGGGCTTCCCTGTAGAAGTTATCATGCCACGGTTGCTCCACTGCTGAGCAAAAACATGCACTGTAGCAAAAGCATACTGACCATCAGTCCAGATAGTAACGGACTTGTTTGCAAACAATTTGCAGGCCCCAGTCAAAGCAATGAGCTCAGCGGCCTGTGCCGACATATTGGATGGCAGTTTAGCAGCCTCCAAAACCACGTCGGCAGTAACAATGGCATACCCAGTAAGGGTCACACCAGATTCATTCTTCTTAGAAGACCCATCAACAAAAACCACATGACCATCTGGCAGAGGCGTATCTTCCAAATCAGGCCGAGCCTTTGCAATCTGTTGGGCAGCATCGACACAATCATGGAATTCGCCATCGTCAGGAAGGGGAATGAGAGTGGCAGGATTGAGTGTCGTGCATCTTTCAACGGTCAGATGCGGCTGAGACAGCAACGTAGCCATGCAAGAAAGATGACGCGCAGGCGACAGAAAGGTCATATTAGTCTGTAGCAGAAGAGCCGAGACAGCATGAGGAACTTTCAGTGTTAAAGGATGAAATAACACAACACCAGCACTGCTCTCCACAGCCATGGAGGCTGCCACCACGGCCCTCACGCATGGTGGGAGAGCACATGCAACACTGTCCAGTTTAGAGGAATAAAAAGCAATAGGACGCAATTTTGAGCCATGTGATTGGAGCAAAACAGAGGTCATGTAATGACCTTTGCAGTCAACAGTCTGGACAAACACCTTATCATAGTCGGGTAAGGCTAGAGTGGAGCTGGAGACCAAAGCCTGTTTGATCAAAACAAAAGCATCCTCGGCTTCAGGAGTCCATTTTAAGTGAGCGGACATTGAGATGTCTTCCACATACATCAATTTGGACAGAGGAGCAACAATTTGGGCATAATCAAGTATCCAGTTTCTACAATAACCTGTGAGACCCAAAAAAGACATCATTTGCTTCTTTGTTAGTGGCTTAGGAGCTTGTAAAATAGAGGCTTTTCTGCTTTCAATTATGGATCGACCTTGGGAACTTAGATTGTGGCCTAGATACTTAATTTCAGCAGACCACAGTTGAAGCTTGTTCTTGCTGACCTTGTGGCCTTCACTTGCCAAGTGATGCAGCACTGCAAGCGTGTCTGTTTGGCAAGAGGCAAAATCAGGAGATGCTATCAAAATGTCATCAACATAAAGCAAGATCTGACTTCCTATCGGCGGGACAAATTTAGCCATGCTGGCTGCCATCACCTGGGAGTAAATTGTCGGGCTTTCACAGTACCCTTGTGGTAACCTTGAAAAGGTGTACCTTGAGCCAGCATATGTAAACGCAAACCAAAACTGACTCTCTTTTGCAATAGGGACAGAGAAAAAAGCATTGCTAATGTCAATCACTGTGAAGATTTTCGCATCAGGTGTCAATGAATTCAACAAAGTATGCGGGTCAGGGACACAAGGCGCTCTCTGAATAACAGCATTGTTTACAGCTTGCAAGTCTTGCACCATTCTCCACCCCACAGAAGGGGGTGCCTTCTTTACAGGGAAAATTGGGGTATTGCAAGGAGAATCCGGGCAAGGAACGATGACACCTGCTTTTAATAAATCAGAAATAACAGGTGCTATACCCTGTAAGGCATCAGGTTTTAAAGGATACTGCCTCACACAAGGGCGGTATTCAGTTTTAGGTCTTATGACAACAGGAAGCGCACCTTTCACTAAACCAACGTCAGAAGGACCCGCAGACCAAAGATGACTTGGGACCTCAGCGAGGATGTGCTCGTCATCGGACGTCAACACATAATCTCAAGATGAGGGTGTTTGCTCAACACCAGGATCAGCGTGGATTCCACTAATGAATGACAAGGCTTTAGTCATATTTTGTTTGAAGAGCTTGGTGGAAGGACTGTAAAAGGAGTCAGGATTAACCTGAGTCCAGTCAGAAGCTGCCAAGGCATCACCAGCCATAAATCCTAAACTCTGCCAGGCTGCGGTGTGAGGCCTGTAGAGAGAGATGTGGAGCGGAGTGGGAGACACGTGTAACTTCTGCACAGCAGGGGGAGCCGCTTGTATGACTACACAAGCACGGCTCTCACCATCGTGCAGAAGGAAAGAAGTTGTCAAGGTGGCAGGTGTAGCAGCCTCAAGCATGTTCTCGTAGTTGTGATCAGGACCCGGTGTGTCTTTATGCCACATAGTTATGTATAGTTGATTGGCTTCCATTGCTTGTTCAGGGCAGCGCAAAAGGGTGGCCACACGGGCCAAAAGAGGGGAACCAAATTCCATCACTTCTGCGTCAGCCAAATCCAATGAATAAAAATAGTAGCAGTGAAATTGGCCAAATATCTGTAACTGGTGTCGCCTTTTGACAGCAATTTGACCATTAAGAGACACAAGGGAAAGCCCAAGGGCAGTGAGAGCGTCTCTACCTAGCAAATTAATAGGGCAACTGGGCATCAGCAAAATGGGAATGCAACAACTTCCCCCTTCTGGGTCCCGTATCCAAACTGGTCGAGACTGGGGAACTGGGGTTGCCAGCCCATTCGCTGCTCTCACCCAAAAGGATCTACCGTTACTTTGCACATCTGCAGGTATGTCACGACACGTGGTCACACATGCCCCTGAGTCACACAAAAAGGTTATTGGAGTCCCGTTTACGAATAGAGTTATCACTGGCTTCTCAACATTGTTCATCAACAAATCTTGAATGTTCAAATCTACATCAACAGGGGGAGCTGTTGGCAAGACAGTTGTTTCAACTGTATTTTGACCTTCGGCCAGTCATAAGGGAGGTCTACCCCCACCCTTGTGATTATCTGGGCAGTTTCTTGCTATATGGCCTGTTTTCCCACATGACCAGCAAACGGGAGGTCCAGCATTGTACCGTCTTGACTGACCTGAAGCGGGCTGGTCATTTGTTCCATAATTGGGAGAATCACGACTGTACCCCCCTCTACCCTTGCCACGGAATTTGTTACGACCACGCCCCTCCAGGCGCGGTTCGAAGGTCTTATTTTGATAAAACATCTCAGACTGCTCTCCTTTAACAAAAAACACGGTGCCCATTTTCCCCTTCTCTTTCGCTCTTTTCGCATTGACAACCTTTTCGGCGTGTATAGCATGATCAATGAACTGTGGCAAGGTAGATGTCGGGAAAGTGATCATATGTTTAGTGATCCAGCTCTGGATTGCTGGTCGCGAATTTGCATGTAGAGCGTTTTTGAGTTGTTGGTCATAAACATCAGATCCATGCTCCAAGCCACTATTGGCCTTGAACACTCTCTCGAGTCTGTGCCTAAAGTCTTCAAACAACTCATCTTCTTTTTGTTTGGTTCGGCCAATGTCTGTGTAATTTGCCCTACGTTCAAATTTTATTTTGATCCTGCCCAATAGTTGGTCAATTTCTCTTTGTAATGGCACCCCGTTACATTCCAATGGACGGCCCCGGGAATCAAAGGGATCCCAGGTGCCTTTAACGCTTGCCCAATGTTTGGTTAAAGATGCCATAAAAACCTGTTGTACTTCATCGCCTCTCAAATTGTATGAAGCAATGAGTTGTCTCATGTCGGTACAATATTGATCAACATCTTCAGTGGGCAACGCTATACCCTCAATTGCTGATTTTATATCAGCGTGGGTCCATGTTCTGTATACTAAAATTGTGGGTCCTCCCTCATCATGAGGATTCGCCACTTCAATCATCGGGTATGCGTCTGCGTCAGCCGAAGGAACCAACTTAGCACGGCCCCGCGTCAACACACCACGAGCACGGCTCCGCGTCAACACACCACGAGCAGAAGCACCATACTCAGGAGGATGATTTGTGCTTGGTAATTTGGGGTACAGAGACGGGAAAATTGGTTCACTTTGGCGTGCTGCAATCTCCGTCTCTATAGAGTGATCATTCTTTTCATCCTCATTCATCGCATCGTCAGCTTTGGCCTTCAAGCGAGCCCGCGCTGACACTGTCTCATCATCCTCCTGCCTGTGCAACAACAAGTTCTTTTTTATCTTTCCTCCGTCTTCCTTATCTCTCAGTCTTTCTCTTATCTGCCCACATTTTCTCTTCTCAGCCTCCAATTCCCATTTTACTATTAGATGATATCCGTCGTTATTCCTCTTTACACCGCATTTAGCACCAATTGATTGCTTTAGGTTATTCAACGAATTTGTTTTCAGCTGACCGTCAAATTTGTAATCGGTTATCCATTTGTCAAGATATTTTACATTTTCGGGGTCAACTGCTTCCATCAATGTCCAATCTTTGCATTTCAATTCATGTCGGGGCAGCGGCTTTTGCTTGCTATTTGCTGTCCCCATGATTTATTTGTTTAGTTTACGGATTTGGCAATTTGAATGGCACCCGCAGTGTCCTAAAGCCAATTTAGTTTACAGGACAGTGGATAAATGTTCGATGTGTGGTGGGTCTCCGGAGGAAACGGAGAATCCTTGCTTTCGTCCACACAAAGCCACTGTTTACACTCCTGCGTGTTTATACAGAGGACTCAAACCTCAAATCAGAGCTCAAATGAGGTCACTCTCAGTCAAACCATACACACGCACACACACACACAATGCGCATTCCTATCGTCTCACAGGCAAGCAGGGGAGCCCGCCCTCCAGTGGATTTTAACAACTCTTTAACCTTCCTATTGTGTAAGGAAAACTTATCTTTACCTTTTTCCCAAAGTAAATATAAAACCTATCTTTTCACGGAGAAAGAAGCCAAACCAGCTAAACAAGGGATAAGGAAAACCCACCACAGATGGCAGCAGAAAACTAACACAGTAGGAAGGTTAGTGAGGAGGCCCCACCACACCTCAGCGGGATTTAACTGCTCCAACTACCTGTACTTCTTTATTTCTTTAGAAAACAGAGGAGTCTGCCCTCCTGTGGAATTTAACTGATGTTTACGTCAGGGGACTCCAGCATCCCATACAGAATTTAACTGTCTCTAAATATGCACTTGATAGGGTCTAGAATTGTCAAGGTTTCAAGTGACCTCTTGCCACTACACTTCCATTCCTTTCAACAGAATCAACATTCATACTCACAGTCCGCTGGGCCTTTCCCTCGGACGATCTCGTCAACCACTCCGGCGTCCAGCTGACTGATCGAGACAGCCCCGTGAAAAGGGTTTCCTTTCTATGCCTTGGCCAAGGACTTGTCCTGCGTCGAAAAGTCAGCCGGAACCCGAAGTCGGTCTATTGAGATCCCGGACGAGCCCCCAAAAATCTGTCAGGTTCAAAATCAGCAAAAGGATCAGCAGACAAAACCAGTGAGGCAGAATGTTGAGTCTTTTCTCGCGAGGAGTGCAACCAGACTTACAGCAGTCCAGAAAACACTAAAGATCTGTCACACCCCTCGCTCTTTTTATTAAGGGATGCCCTATCTACAATGTGAGACCAGCCCCTAACAGGTGGGGGGGAAAGCATGGCCTAGTCTCACGAGAAAATAAAGGAGCGCAAGGACATAAACAAGTATTCTATGTGAAACAAGTAGTTACAGACAGGACGCCATGGGAAAGGAATGCAAGGACAGAATGTCATGTGCAGACATCAACAGAGTAGATTGAGCTATCAGCAACTTTCTTGGATTCCCAGAGGTGTAGAAGGTCAGGAAGCCCCAGACAGCATCGTATGACTTGTTGTGGACTGGTGGACGTCTGCAAGGCGAAACAGCAAGCATTCTGCGCAATAACTTATTAATAAGTACTCATTAGGGAACGCATGATAACATATATATACAATTTATCTAACAATGCTTATAAAACATAAACCAAACGTTGGAGGTGGTCATTTCTTAATGCGCAGTAATAAACTCGGCACTCTAAAGCACCCGAGAGCGTTTTTTTCGATGCCAACCTAACCAGAGTGACGGGAGCGGCACAATTCAGAAAAAGTGCTCAGCTCGCCGAGAAAATGCGATTTAAGCAATAAAATTAAAAATGCTTATAAAACATAAACCAAACGTTGGAGGTGGTCATTTCTCAATGCGCAGTAATAAACTCGGCACTCTAAAGCACCCGAGAGCGTTTTTTTCGATGCCAACCTAACCAGAGTGACGGGAGCGGCACAATTCAGAAAAAGTGCTCAGCTCGCCGAGAAAATGCGATTTAAGCAATAAAATTAAAAATGCTTATAAAACATAAACCAAACGTTGGAGGTGGTCATTTCTTAATGCGCAGTAATAAACTCGGCACTCTAAAGCACCCGAGAGCGTTTTTTTCGATGCCAACCTAACCAGAGTGACGGGAGCGGCACAATTCAGAAAAAGCGCTCAGCTCGCCGAGAAAATGCGATTTAAGCAATAAAATTAAAAATGCTTATAAAACATAAACCAAACGTTGGAGGTGGTCATTTCCTAATGCGCAGTAATAAACTCGGCACTCTAAAGCACCCGAGAGCGTTTTTTTCGATGCCAACCTAACCAGAGTGACGGGAGCGGCACAATTCAGAAAAAGTGCTCAGCTCGCCGAGAAAATGCGATTTTAGCAATAAAATTAAAAATGCTTATTAAACATAAACCAAACGTTGGAGGTGGTCATTTCTTCATGCGCAGTGAATAACTCGGCACTCTAAAGCACCCGAGAGCGTTTTTTTCGATGCCAACCTAACCAGAGTGACGGGAGCGGCACAATTCAGAAAAAGCGCTCAGCTCGCCGAGAAAATGCGATTTAAGCAATAAAATTAAAAATGCTTATTAAACATAAACCAAACGTTGGAGGTGGTCATTTCTTAATGCGCAGTAATAAACTCGGCACTCTAAAGCACCCGAGAGCGTTTTTTTCGATGCCAACCTAACCAGAGTGACGGGAGCGGCACAATTCAGAAAAAGTGCTCAACTCGCCGAGAAAATGCGATTTAAGCAATAAAATTAAAAATGCTTATTAAACATAAACCAAACGTTGGAGGTGGTCATTTCTTCATGCGCAGTGAATAACTCGGCACTCTAAAGCACCCGAGAGCGTTTTTTTCGATGCCAACCTAACCAGAGTGACGGGAGCGGCACAATTCAGAAAAAGCGCTCAGCTCGCCGAGAAAATGCGATTTAAGCAATAAAATTAAAAATGCTTATAAAACATAAACCAAACGTTGGAGGTGGTCATTTCTTCATGCGCAGTGAATAACTCGGCACTCTAAAGCACCCGAGAGCGTTTTTTTCGATGCCAAGTGACGGGAGCGGCACAATTCAGAAAAAGTGCTCAGCTCGCCGAGAAAATGCGATTTAAGCAATAAAATTAAAAATGCTTATAAAACATAAACCAAACGTTGGAGGTGGTCATTTCTTAATGCGCAGTAATAAACTCGGCACTCTAAAGCACCCGAGAGCGTTTTTTTCGATGCCAACCTAACCAGAGTGACGGGAGCGGCACAATTCAGAAAAAGTGCTCAGCTCGCCGAGAAAATGCGATTTAAGCAATAAAATTAAAAATGCTTATAAAACATAAACCAAACGTTGGAGGTGGTCATTTCTTAATGCGCAGTAATAAACTCGGCACTCTAAAGCACCCGAGAGCGTTTTTTTCGATGCCAACCTAACCAGAGTGACGGGAGTGGCACAATTCAGAAAAAGTGCTCAGCTCGCCGAGAAAATGCGATTTAAGCAATAAAATTAAAAATGCTTATTAAACATAAACCAAACGTTGGAGGTGGTCATTTCTTCATGCGCAGTGAATAACTCGGCACTCTAAAGCACCCGATAGCGTTTTTTTCGATGCCAACCTAACCAGAGTGACGGGAGCGGCACAATTCAGAAAAAGTGCTCAGCTCGCCGAGAAAATGCGATTTAAGCAATAAAATTAAAAATGCTTATAAAACATAAACCAAACGTTGGAGGTGGTCATTTCTTAATGCGCAGTAATAAACTCGGCACTCTAAAGCACCCGAGAGCGTTTTTTTCGATGCCAGCCTAACCAGAGTGACGGGAGCGGCACAATTCAGAAAAAGTGCTCAGCTCGCCGAGAAAATGCGATTTAAGCAATAAAATTAAAAATGCTTATAAAACATAAACCAAACGTTGGAGGTGGTCATTTCTTAATGCGCAGTAATAAACTCGGCACTCTAAAGCACCCGAGAGCGTTTTTTTCGATGCCAACCTAACCAGAGTTACGGGAGCGGCACAATTCAGAAAAAGCGCTCAGCTCGCCGAGAAAATGCGATTTAAGCAATAAAATTAAAAATGCTTATAAAACATAAACCAAACGTTGGAGGTGGTCATTTCTTCATGCGCAGTGAATAACTCGGCACTCTAAAGCACCCGAGAGCGTTTTTTTCGATGCCAACCTAACCAGAGTGACGGGAGCGGCACAATTCAGAAAAAGTGCTCAGCTCGCCGAGAAAATGCGATTTAAGCAATAAAATTAAAAATGCTTATAAAACATAAACCAAACGTTGGAGGTGGTCATTTCTTAATGC
Source organism: Syngnathus typhle (assembly GCF_033458585.1). Classification (NCBI taxonomy): domain Eukaryota; kingdom Metazoa; phylum Chordata; class Actinopteri; order Syngnathiformes; family Syngnathidae; genus Syngnathus; species Syngnathus typhle. The sequence continues at coordinate 750,845 of NC_083738.1, read as the reverse complement.
GCAGTAATAAACTCGGCACTCTAAAGCACCCGAGAGCGTTTTTTTCGATGCCAACCTAACCAGAGTGACGGGAGCGGCACAATTCAGAAAAAGTGCTCAGCTCGCCGAGAAAATGCGATTTAAGCAATAAAATTAAAAATGCTTATAAAACATAAACCAAACGTTGGAGGTGGTCATTTCTTCATGCGCAGTGAATAACTCGGCACTCTAAAGCACCCGAGAGCGTTTTTTTCGATGCCAACCTAACCAGAGTGACGGGAGCGGCACAATTCAGAAAAAGCGCTCAGCTCGCCGAGAAAATGCGATTTAAGCAATAAAATTAAAAATGCTTATAAAACATAAACAGAACGTTGGAGGTGGTCATTTCTTAATGCGCAGTAATAAACTCGGCACTCTAAAGCACCCGAGAGCGTTTTTTTCGATGCCAACCTAACCAGAGTGACGGGAGCGGCACAATTCAGAAAAAGTGCTCAGCTCGCCGAGAAAATGCGATTTAAGCAATAAAATTAAAAATGCTTATTAAACATAAACCAAACGTTGGAGGCGGTCATTTCTTCATGCGCAGTGAATAACTCGGCACTCTAAAGCACCCGAGAGCGTTTTTTTCGATGCCAACCTAACCAGAGTGACGGGAGCGGCACAATTCAGAAAAAGCGCTCAGCTCGCCGAGAAAATGCGATTTAAGCAATAAAATTAAAAATGCTTATAAAACATAAACCAAACGTTGGAGGTGGTCATTTCTTAATGCGCAGTAATAAACTCGGCACTCTAAAGCACCCGAGAGCGTTTTTTTCGATGCCAACCTAACCAGAGTGACGGGAGCGGCACAATTCAGAAAAAGTGCTCAGCTCGCCGAGAAAATGCGATTTAAGCAATAAAATTAAAAATGCTTATAAAACATAAACCAAACGTTGGAGGTGGTCATTTCTTAATGCGCAGTAATAAACTCGGCACTCTAAAGCACCCGAGAGCGTTTTTTTCGATGCCAACCTAACCAGAGTGACGGGAGCGGCACAATTCAGAAAAAGTGCTCAGCTCGCCGAGAAAATGCGATTTAAGCAATAAAATTAAAAATGCTTATTAAACATAAACCAAACGTTGGAGGTGGTCATTTCTTCATGCGCAGTGAATAACTCGGCACTCTAAAGCACCCGATAGCGTTTTTTTCGATGCCAACCTAACCAGAGTGACGGGAGCGGCACAATTCAGAAAAAGTGCTCAGCTCGCCGAGAAAATGCGATTTAAGCAATAAAATTAAAAATGCTTATAAAACATAAACCAAACGTTGGAGGTGGTCATTTCTTAATGCGCAGTAATAAACTCGGCACTCTAAAGCACCCGAGAGCGTTTTTTTCGATGCCAACCTAACCAGAGTGACGGGAGCGGCACAATTCAGAAAAAGTGCTCAGCTCGCCGAGAAAATGCGATTTAAGCAATAAAATTAAAAATGCTTATTAAACATAAACCAAACGTTGGAGGTGGTCATTTCTTAATGTGCAGTAATAAACTCGGCACTCTAAAGCACCCGAGAGCGTTTTTTTCGATGCCAACCTAACCAGAGTGACGGGAGCGGCACAATTCAGAAAAAGCGCTCAGCTTGCCGAGAAAATGCGATTTAAGCAATAAAATTAAAAATGCTTATAAAACATAAACCAAACGTTGGAGGTGGTCATTTCTTCGTGCGCAGTGAATAACTCGGCACTCTAAAGCACCCGAGAGCGTTTTTTTCGATGCCAACCTAACCAGAGTGACGGGAGCGGCACAATTCAGAAAAAGTGCTCAGCTCGCCGAGAAAATGCGATTTAAGCAATAAAATTAAAAATGCTTATAAAACATAAACCAAACGTTGGAGGTGGTCATTTCTTAATGCGCAGTAATAAACTCGGCACTCTAAAGCACCCGAGAGCGTTTTTTTCGATGCCAACCTAACCAGAGTGACGGGAGCGGCACAATTCAGAAAAAGTGCTCAGCTCGCCGAGAAAATGCGATTTAAGCAATAAAATTAAAAATGCTTATTAAACATAAACCAAACGGTGGAGGTGGTCATTTCTTCATGCGCAGTGAATAACTCGGCACTCTAAAGCACCCGAGAGCGTTTTTTTCGATGCCAACCTAACCAGAGTGACGGGAGCGGCACAATTCAGAAAAAGCGCTCAGCTCGCCGAGAAAATGCGATTTAAGCAATAAAATTAAAAATGCTTATTAAACATAAACCAAACGTTGGAGGTGGTCATTTCTTCATGCGCAGTGAATAACTCGGCTCTCTAAAGCACCCGAGAGCGTTTTTTTCGATGCCAACCTAACCAGAGTGACGGGAGCGGCACAATTCAGAAAAAGCGCTCAGCTCGCCGAGAAAATGCGATTAAAGCAATAAAATTAAAAATGCTTATAAAACATAAACCAAACGTTGGAGGTGGTCATTTCTTCATGCGCAGTGATAAACTCGGCACTCTAAAGCACCCGAGAGCGTTTTTTTCGATGCCAACCTAACCAGAGTGACGGGAGCGGCACAATTCAGAAAAAGTGCTCAGCTCGCCGAGAAAATGCGATTTAAGCAATAAAATTAAAAATGCTTATAAAACATAAACCAAACGTTGGAGGTGGTCATTTCTTCATGCGCAGTGAATAACTCGGCACTCTAAAGCACCCGAGAGCGTTTTTTTCGATGCCAACCTAACCAGAGTGACGGGAGCGGCACAATTCAGAAAAAGTGCTCAGCTCGCCGAGAAAATGCGATTTAAGCAATAAAATTAAAAATGCTTATAAAACATAAACCAAACGTTGGAGGTGGTCATTTCTTAATGCGCAGTAATAAACTCGGCACTCTAGAGCACCCGAGAGCGTTTTTTTCGATGCCAACCTAACCAGAGTGACGGGAGCGGCACAATTCAGAAAAAGTGCTCAGCTCGCCGAGAAAATGCGATTTAAGCAATAAAATTAAAAATGCTTATAAAACATAAACCAAACGTTGGAAGTGGTCATTTCTTCATGCGCAGTGATAAACTCGGCACTCTAAAGCACCCGAGAGCGTTTTTTTCGATGCCAACCTAACCAGAGTTACGGGAGCGGCACAATTCAGAAAAAGCGCTCAGCTCGCCGAGAAAATGCGATTTAAGCAATAAAATTAAAAATGCTTATAAAACATAAACCAAACGTTGGAAGTGGTCATTTCTTCATGCGCAGTGATAAACTCGGCACTCTAAAGCACCCGAGAGCGTTTTTTTCGATGCCAACCTAACCAGAGTTACGGGAACGGCACAATTCAGAAAAAGCGCTCAGCTCGCCGAGAAAATGCGATTTAAGCAATAAAATTAAAAATGCTTATTAAACATAAACCAAACGTTGGAGGTGGTCATTTCTTCATGCGCAGTGAATAACTCGGCACTCTAAAGCACCCGAGAGCGTTTTTTTCGATGCCAACCTAACCAGAGTGACGGGAGCGGCACAATTCAGAAAAAGCGCTCAGCTCGCCGAGAAAATGCGATTTAAGCAATAAAATTAAAAATGCTTATAAAACATAAACCAAACGTTGGAGGTGGTCATTTCTTCATGCGCAGTGATAAACTCGGCACTCTAAAGCACCCGAGAGCGTTTTTTTCGATGCCAACCTAACCAGAGTGACGGGAGCGGCACAATTCAGAAAAAGTGCTCAGCTCGCCGAGAAAATCCGATTTAAGCAATAAAATTAAAAATGCTTATAAAACATAAACCAAACGTTGGAGGTGGTCATTTCTTCATGCGCAGTGAATAACTCGGCACTCTAAAGCACCCGAGAGCGTTTTTTTCGATGCCAACCTAACCAGAGTGACGGGAGCGGCACAATTTAGAAAAAGTGCTCAGCTCGCCGAGAAAATGCGATTTAAGCAATAAAATTAAAAATGCTTATAAAACATAAACCAAACGTTGGAGGTGGTCATTTCTTAATGCGCAGTAATAAACTCGGCACTCTAGAGCACCCGAGAGCGTTTTTTTCGATGCCAACCTAACCAGAGTGACGGGAGCGGCACAATTCAGAAAAAGTGCTCAGCTCGCCGAGAAAATGCGATTTAAGCAATAAAATTAAAAATGCTTATAAAACATAAACCAAACGTTGGAAGTGGTCATTTCTTCATGCGCAGTGATAAACTCGGCACTCTAAAGCACCCGAGAGCGTTTTTTTCGATGCCAACCTAACCAGAGTTACGGGAGCGGCACAATTCAGAAAAAGCGCTCAGCTCGCCGAGAAAATGCGATTCAAGCAATAAAATTAAAAATGCTTATTAAACATAAACCAAACGTTGGAGGTGGTCATTTCTTCATGCGCAGTGAATAACTCGGCACTCTAAAGCACCCGAGAGCGTTTTTTTCGATGCCAACCTAACCAGAGTGACGGGAGCGGCACAATTCAGAAAAAGTGCTCAGCTCGCCGAGAAAATGCGATTTAAGCAATAAAATTAAAAATGCTTATAAAACATAAACCAAACGTTGGAGGTGGTCATTTCTTAATGCGCAGTAATAAACTCGGCACTCTAAAGCACCCGAGAGCGTTTTTTTCGATGCCAACCTAACCAGAGTGACGGGAGCGGCACAATTCAGAAAAAGTGCTCAGCTCGCCGAGAAAATGCGATTTAAGCAATAAAATTAAAAATGCTTATAAAACATAAACCAAACGTTGGAGGTGGTCATTTCTTAATGCGCAGTAATAAACTCGGCACTCTAAAGCACCCGAGAGCGTTTTTTTCGATGCCAACCTAACCAGAGTGACGGGAGCGGCACAATTCAGAAAAAGTGCTCAGCTCGCCGAGAAAATGCGATTTAAGCAATAAAATTAAAAATGCTTATAAAACATAAACCAAACGTTGGAGGTGGTCATTTCTTAATGCGCAGTAATAAACTCGGCACTCTAAAGCACCCGAGAGCGTTTTTTTCGATGCCAACCTAACCAGAGTGACGGGAGCGGCACAATTCAGAAAAAGCGCTCAGCTCGCCGAGAAAATGCGATTTAAGCAATAAAATTAAAAATGCTTATAAAACATAAACCAAACGTTGGAGGTGGTCATTTCCTAATGCGCAGTAATAAACTCGGCACTCTAAAGCACCCGAGAGCGTTTTTTTCGATGCCAACCTAACCAGAGTTACGGGAGCGGCACAATTCAGAAAAAGCGCTCAGCTCGCCGAGAAAATGCGATTTAAGCAATAAAATTAAAAATGCTTATAAAACATAAACCAAACGTTGGAGGTGGTCATTTCTTCATGCGCAGTGATAAACTCGGCACTCTAAAGCACCCGAGAGCGTTTTTTTCGATGCCAACCTAACCAGAGTGACGGGAGCGGCACAATTCAGAAAAAGTGCTCAGCTCGCCGAGAAAATGCGATTTAAGCAATAAAATTAAAAATGCTTATAAAACATAAACCAAACGTTGGAGGTGGTCATTTCTCCATGCGCAGTGAATAACTCGGCACTCTAAAGCACCCGAGAGCGTTTTTTTCTATGCCAACCTAACCAGAGTGACGGGAGCGGCACAATTCAGAAAAAGTGCTCAGCTCGCCGAGAAAATGCGATTTAAGCAATAAAATTAAAAATGCTTATAAAACATAAACCAAACGTTGGAGGTGGTCATTTCTTAATGCGCAGTAATAAACTCGGCACTCTAAAGCACCCGTGAGCGTTTTTTTCGATGCCAACCTAACCAGAGTGACGGGACGGCACAATTCAGAAAAAGTGCTCAGCTCGCCGAGAAAATGCGATTTAAGCAATAAAATTAAAAATGCTTATAAAACATAAACCAAACGTTGGAGGTGGTCATTTCTTCATGCGCAGTGAATAACTCGGCACTCTAAAGCACCCGAGAGCGTTTTTTTCGATGCCAACCTAACCAGAGTGACGGGACAGGCACAATTCAGAAAAAGCGCTCAGCTCGCCGAGAAAATGCGATTTAAGCAATAAAATTAAAAATGCTTATAAAACATAAACCAAACGTTGGAGGTGGTCATTTCCTAATGCGCAGTAATAAACTCGGCACTCTAAAGCACCCGAGAGCGTTTTTTTCGATGCCAACCTAACCAGAGTGACGGGAGCGGCACAATTCAGAAAAAGTGCTCAGCTCGCCGAGAAAATGCGATTTAAGCAATAAAATTAAAAATGCTTATAAAACATAAACCAAACGTTGGAGGTGGTCATTTCTTAATGCGCAGTAATAAACTCGGCACTCTAAAGCACCCGAGAGCGTTTTTTTCGATGCCAACCTAACCAGAGTGACGGGAGCGGCACAATTCAGAAAAAGTGCTCAGCTCGCCGAGAAAATGCGATTTAAGCAATAAAATTAAAAATGCTTATAAAACATAAACCAAACGTTGGAGGTGGTCATTTCTTAATGCGCAGTAATAAACTCGGCACTCTAAAGCACCCGAGAGCGTTTTTTTCGATGCCAACCTAACCAGAGTGACGGGAGCGGCACAATTCAGAAAAAGCGCTCAGCTCGCCGAGAAAATGCGATTTAAGCAATAAAATTAAAAATGCTTATAAAACATAAACCAAACGTTGGAGGTGGTCATTTCTTAATGCGCAGTAATAAACTCGGCACTCTAAAGCACCCGAGAGCGTTTTTTTCGATGCCAACCTAACCAGAGTGACGGGAGCGGCACAATTCAGAAAAAGCGCTCAGCTCGCCGAGAAAATGCGATTTAAGCAATAAAATTAAAAATGCTTATAAAACATAAACCAAACGTTGGAGGTGGTCATTTCCTAATGCGCAGTAATAAACTCGGCACTCTAAAGCACCCGAGAGCGTTTTTTTCGATGCCAACCTAACCAGAGTTACGGGAGCGGCACAATTCAGAAAAAGCGCTCAGCTCGCCGAGAAAATGCGATTTAAGCAATAAAATTAAAAATGCTTATAAAACATAAACCAAACGTTGGAGGTGGTCATTTCTTCATGCGCAGTGATAAACTCGGCACTCTAAAGCACCCGAGAGCGTTTTTTTCGATGCCAACCTAACCAGAGTGACGGGAGCGGCACAATTCAGAAAAAGTGCTCAGCTCGCCGAGAAAATGCGATTTAAGCAATAAAATTAAAAATGCTTATAAAACATAAACCAAACGTTGGAGGTGGTCATTTCTCCATGCGCAGTGAATAACTAGGCACTCTAAAGCACCCGAGAGCGTTTTTTTCGATGCCAACCTAACCAGAGTGACGGGAGCGGCACAATTCAGAAAAAGTGCTCAGCTCGCCGAGAAAATGCGATTTAAGCAATAAAATTAAAAATGCTTATAAAACATAAACCAAACGTTGGAGGTGGTCATTTCTTAATGCGCAGTAATAAACTCGGCACTCTAAAGCACCCGTGAGCGTTTTTTTCGATGCCAACCTAACCAGAGTGACGGGACGGCACAATTCAGAAAAAGTGCTCAGCTCGCCGAGAAAATGCGATTTAAGCAATAAAATTAAAAATGCTTATAAAACATAAACCAAACGTTGGAGGTGGTCATTTCTTCATGCGCAGTGAATAACTCGGCACTCTAAAGCACCCGAGAGCGTTTTTTTCGATGCCAACCTAACCAGAGTGACGGGACAGGCACAATTCAGAAAAAGTGCTCAGCTCGCCGAGAAAATGCGATTTAAGCAATAAAATTAAAAATGCTTATAAAACATAAACCAAACGTTGGAGGTGGTCATTTCTTAATGCGCAGTAATAAACTCGGCACTCTAAAGCACCCGAGAGCGTTTTTTTCGATGCCAACCTAACCAGAGTGACGGGAGCGGCACAATTCAGAAAAAGTGCTCAGCTCGCCGAGAAAATGCGATTTAAGCAATAAAATTAAAAATGCTTATAAAACATAGACCAAACGTTGGAGGTGGTCATTTCTTAATGCGCAGTAATAAACTCGGCACTCTAAAGCACCCGAGAGCGTTTTTTTCGATGCCAACCTAACCAGAGTGACGGGAGCGGCACAATTCAGAAAAAGCGCTCAGCTCGCCGAGAAAATGCGATTTAAGCAATAAAATTAAAAATGCTTATAAAACATAAACCAAACGTTGGAGGTGGTCATTTCTTAATGCGCAGTAATAAACTCGGCACTCTAAAGCACCCGAGAGCGTTTTTTTCGATGCCAACCTAACCAGAGTGACGGGAGCGGCACAATTCAGAAAAAGTGCTCAGCTCGCCGAGAAAATGCGATTTAAGCAATAAAATTAAAAATGCTTATTAAACATAAACCAAACGTTGGAGGTTGTCATTTCTTCATGCGCAGTGAATAACTCGGCACTCTAAAGCACCCGAGAGCGTTTTTTTCGATGCCAACCTAACCAGAGTGACGGGAGCGGCACAATTCAGAAAAAGCGCTCAGCTCGCCGAGAAAATGCGATTTAAGCAATAAAATTAAAAATGCTTATTAAACATAAACCAAACGTTGGAGGTGGTCATTTCTTCATGCGCAGTGAATAACTCGGCACTCTAAAGCACCCGAGAGCGTTTTTTTCGATGCCAACCTAACCAGAGTGACGGGACAGGCACAATTCAGAAAAAGCGCTCAGCTCGCCGAGAAAATGCGATTTAAGCAATAAAATTAAAAATGCTTATTAAACATAAACCAAACGTTGGAGGTGGTCATTTCTTCATGCGCAGTGAATAACTCGGCACTCTAAAGCACCCGAGAGCGTTTTTTTCGATGCCAACCTAACCAGAGTGACGGGAGCGGCACAATTCAGAAAAAGCGCTCAGCTCGCCGAGAAAATGCGATTTAAGCAATAAAATTAAAAATGCTTATAAAACATAAACCAAACGTTGGAGGTGGTCATTTCTTCATGCGCAGTGATAAACTCGGCACTCTAAAGCACCCGAGAGCGTTTTTTTCGATGCCAACCTAACCAGAGTGACGGGAGCGGCACAATTCAGAAAAAGCGCTCAGCTCGCCGAGAAAATGCGATTTAAGCAATAAAATTAAAAATGCTTATAAAACATAAACCAAACGTTGGAGGTGGTCATTTCTTCATGCGCAGTGATAAACTCGGCACTCTAAAGCACCCGAGAGCGTTTTTTTCGATGCCAACCTAACCAGAGTGACGGGAGCGGCACAATTCAGAAAAAGTGCTCAGCTCGCCGAGAAAATGCGATTCAAGCAATAAAATTAAAAATGCTTATTAAACATAAACCAAACGTTGGAGGTGGTCATTTCTTCATGCGCAGTAATAAAGTCGGCACTCTAAAGCACCCGAGAGCGTTTTTTTCGATGCCAACCTAACCAGAGTGACGGGAGCGGCACTATTCAGAAAAAGTGCTCAGCTCGCCGAGAAAATGCGATTTAAGCAATAAAATTAAAAATGCTTATAAAACATAAACCAAACGTTGGAGGTGGTCATTTCTTAATGCGCAGTAATAAAGTCGGCACTCTAAAGCACCCGAGAGCGTTTTTTTCGATGCCAACCTAACCAGAGTGACGGGAGCGGCACAATTCAGAAAAAGTGCTCAGCTCGCCGAGAAAATGCGATTTAAGCAATAAAATTAAAAATGCTTATAAAACATAAACCAAACGTTGGAGGTGGTCATTTCTTAATGCGCAGTAATAAACTCGGCACTCTAAAGCACCCGAGAGCGTTTTTTTCGATGCCAACCTAACCAGAGTGACGGGAGCGGCACAATTCAGAAAAAGCGCTCAGCTCGCCGAGAAAATGCGATTTAAGCAATAAAATTAAAAATGCTTATAAAACATAGACCAAACGTTGGAGGTGGTCATTTCTTCATGCGCAGTGATAAACTCGGCACTCTAAAGCACCCGAGAGCGTTTTTTTCGATGCCAACCTAACCAGAGTGACGGGAGCGGCACAATTCAGAAAAAGCGCTCAGCTCGCCGAGAAAATGCGATTTAAGCAATAAAATTAAAAATGCTTATAAAACATAAACCAAACGTTGGAGGTGGTCATTTCTTCATGCGCAGTGATAAACTCGGCACTCTAAAGCACCCGAGAGCGTTTTTTTCGATGCCAACCTAACCAGAGTGACGGGAGCGGCACAATTCAGAAAAAGCGCTCAGCTCGCCGAGAAAATGCGATTTAAGCAATAAAATTAAAAATGCTTATAAAACATAAACCAAACGTTGGAGGTGGTCATTTCTTAATGCGCAGTGATAAACTCGGCACTCTAAAGCACCCGAGAGCGTTTTTTTCGATGCCAACCTAACCAGAGTGACGGGAGCGGCACAATTCAGAAAAAGTGCTCAGCTCGCCGAGAAAATGCGATTTAAGCAATAAAATTAAAAATGCTTATAAAACATAAACCAAACGTTGGAGGTGGTCATTTCTTAATGCGCAGTAATAAACTCGGCACTCTAAAGCACCCGAGAGCGTTTTTTTCGATGCCAACCTAACCAGAGTGACGGGAGCGGCACAATTCAGAAAAAGTGCTCAGCTCGCCGAGAAAATGCGATTTAAGCAATAAAATTAAAAATGCTTATAAAACATAAACCAAACGTTGGAGGTGGTCATTTCTTAATGCGCAGTAATAAACTCGGCACTCTAAAGCACCCGAGAGCGTTTTTTTCGATGCCAACCTAACCAGAGTGACGGGAGCGGCACAATTCAGAAAAAGTGCTCAGCTCGCCGAGAAAATGCGATTTAAGCAATAAAATTAAAAATGCTTATAAAACATAGACCAAACGTTGGAGGTGGTCATTTCTTAATGCGCAGTAATAAACTCGGCACTCTAAAGCACCCGAGAGCGTTTTTTTCGATGCCAACCTAACCAGAGTGACGGGAGCGGCACAATTCAGAAAAAGCGCTCAGCTCGCCGAGAAAATGCGATTTAAGCAATAAAATTAAAAATGCTTATAAAACATAAACCAAACGTTGGAGGTGGTCATTTCCTAATGCGCAGTAATAAACTCGGCACTCTAAAGCACCCGAGAGCGTTTTTTTCGATGCCAACCTAACCAGAGTGACGGGAGCGGCACAATTCAGAAAAAGTGCTCAGCTCGCCGAGAAAATGCGATTTAAGCAATAAAATTAAAAATGCTTATTAAACATAAACCAAACGTTGGAGGTGGTCATTACTTCATGCGCAGTGAATAACTCGGCACTCTAAAGCACCCGAGAGCGTTTTTTTCGATGCCAACCTAACCAGAGTGACGGGAGCGGCACAATTCAGAAAAAGCGCTCAGCTCGCCGAGAAAATGCGATTTAAGCAATACAATTAAAAATGCTTATTAAACATAAACCAAACATTGGAGGTGGTCATTTCTTCATGCGCAGTGAATAACTCGGCACTCTAAAGCACCCGAGAGCGTTTTTTTCGATGCCAACCTAACCAGAGTGACGGGAGCGGCACAATTCAGAAAAAGTGCTCAGCTCGCCGAGAAAATGCGATTTAAGCAATAAAATTAAAAATGCTTATAAAACATAAACCAAACGTTGGAGGTGGTCATTTCTTAATGCGCAGTAATAAACTCGGCACTCTAAAGCACCCGAGAGCGTTTTTTTCGATGCCAACCTAACCAGAGTGACGGGAGCGGCACAATTCAGAAAAAGTGCTCAGCTCGCCGAGAAAATGCGATTTAAGCAATAAAATTAAAAATGCTTATAAAACATAAACCAAACGTTGGAGGTGGTCATTTCTTAATGCGCAGTAATAAACTCGGCACTCTAAAGCACCCGAGAGCGTTTTTTTCGATGCCAACCTAACCAGAGTGACGGGAGCGGCACAATTCAGAAAAAGTGCTCAGCTCGCCGAGAAAATGCGATTTAAGCAATAAAATTAAAAATGCTTATAAAACATAGACCAAACGTTGGAGGTGGTCATTTCTTAATGCGCAGTAATAAACTCGGCACTCTAAAGCACCCGAGAGCGTTTTTTTCGATGCCAACCTAACCAGAGTGACGGGAGCGGCACAATTCAGAAAAAGCGCTCAGCTCGCCGAGAAAATGCGATTTAAGCAATAAAATTAAAAATGCTTATAAAACATAAACCAAACGTTGGAGGTGGTCATTTCCTAATGCGCAGTAATAAACTCGGCACTCTAAAGCACCCGAGAGCGTTTTTTTCGATGCCAACCTAACCAGAGTGACGGGAGCGGCACAATTCAGAAAAAGTGCTCAGCTCGCCGAGAAAATGCGATTTAAGCAATAAAATTAAAAATGCTTATTAAACATAAACCAAACGTTGGAGGTGGTCATTACTTCATGCGCAGTGAATAACTCGGCACTCTAAAGCACCCGAGAGCGTTTTTTTCGATGCCAACCTAACCAGAGTGACGGGAGCGGCACAATTCAGAAAAAGCGCTCAGCTCGCCGAGAAAATGCGATTTAAGCAATACAATTAAAAATGCTTATTAAACATAAACCAAACATTGGAGGTGGTCATTTCTTCATGCGCAGTGAATAACTCGGCACTCTAAAGCACCCGAGAGCGTTTTTTTCGATGCCAACCTAACCAGAGTGACGGGAGCGGCACAATTCAGAAAAAGCGCTCAGCTCGCCGAGAAAATGCGATTTAAGCAATAAAATTAAAAATGCTTATAAAACATAAACCAAACGTTGGAGGTGGTCATTTCTTCATGCGCAGTGATAAACTCGGCACTCTAAAGCACCCGAGAGCGTTTTTTTCGATGCCAACCTAACCAGAGTGACGGGAGCGGCACAATTCAGAAAAAGTGCTCAGCTCGCCGAGAAAATGCGATTTAAGCAATAAAATTAAAAATGCTTATAAAACATAAACCAAACGTTGGAGGTGGTCATTTCTTCATGCGCAGTGAATAACTCGGCACTCTAAAGCACCCGAGAGCGTTTTTTTCGATGCCAACCTAACCAGAGTGACGGGAGCGGCACAATTCAGAAAAAGTGCTCAGCTCGCCGAGAAAATGCGATTTAAGCAATAAAATTAAAAATGCTTATAAAACATAAACCAAACGTTGGAGGTGGTCATTTCTTAATGCGCAGTAATAAACTCGGCACTCTAAAGCACCCGAGAGCGTTTTTTTCGATGCCAACCTAACCAGAGTGACGGGAGCGGCACAATTCAGAAAAAGTGCTCAGCTCGCCGAGAAAATGCGATTTAAGCAATAAAATTAAAAATGCTTATAAAACATAAACCAAACGTTGGAGGTGGTCATTTCTTAATGCGCAGTAATAAACTCGGCACTCTAGAGCACCCGAGAGCGTTTTTTTCGATGCCAACCTAACCAGAGTGACGGGAGCGGCACAATTCAGAAAAAGTGCTCAGCTCGCCGAGAAAATGCGATTTAAGCAATAAAATTAAAAATGCTTATAAAACATAAACCAAACGTTGGAAGTGGTCATTTCTTCATGCGCAGTGATAAACTCGGCACTCTAAAGCACCCGAGAGCGTTTTTTTCGATGCCAACCTAACCAGAGTTACGGGAGCGGCACAATTCAGAAAAAGCGCTCAGCTCGCCGAGAAAATGCGATTTAAGCAATAAAATTAAAAATGCTTATAAAACATAAACCAAACGTTGGAGGTGGTCATTTCTTCATGCGCAGTGATAAACTCGGCACTCTAAAGCACCCGAGAGCGTTTTTTTCGATGCCAACCTAACCAGAGTGACGGGAGCGGCACAATTCAGAAAAAGCGCTCAGCTCGCCGAGAAAATGCGATTTAAGCAATAAAATTAAAAATGCTTATAAAACATAAACCAAACGTTGGAGGTGGTCATTTCTTAATGCGCAGTAATAAACTCGGCACTCTAAAGCACCCGAGAGCGTTTTTTTCGATGCCAACCTAACCAGAGTGACGGGAGCGGCACAATTCAGAAAAAGTGCTCAGCTCGCCGAGAAAATGCGATTTAAGCAATAAAATTAAAAATGCTTATAAAACATAAACCAAACGTTGGAGGTGGTCATTTCTCAATGCGCAGTAATAAACTCGGCACTCTAAAGCACCCGAGAGCGTTTTTTTCGATGCCAACCTAACCAGAGTGACGGGAGCGGCACAATTCAGAAAAAGTGCTCAGCTCGCCGAGAAAATGCGATTCAAGCAATAAAATTAAAAATGCTTATAAAACATAAACCAAACGTTGGAGGTGGTCATTTCTTAATGCGCAGTAATAAACTCGGCACTCTAAAGCACCCGAGAGCGTTTTTTTCGATGCCAACCTAACCAGAGTGACGGGAGCGGCACAATTCAGAAAAAGCGCTCAGCTCGCCGAGAAAATGCAATTTAAGCAATAAAATTAAAAATGCTTATAAAACATAAACCAAACGTTGGAGGTGGTCATTTCCTAATGCGCAGTAATAAACTCGGCACTCTAAAGCACCCGAGAGCGTTTTTTTCGATGCCAACCTAACCAGAGTGACGGGAGCGGCACAATTCAGAAAAAGTGCTCAGCTCGCCGAGAAAATGCGATTTAAGCAATAAAATTAAAAATGCTTATTAAACATAAACCAAACGTTGGAGGTGGTCATTTCTTCATGCGCAGTGAATAACTCGGCACTCTAAAGCACCCGAGAGCGTTTTTTTCGATGCCAACCTAACCAGAGTGACGGGAGCGGCACAATTCAGAAAAAGCGCTCAGCTCGCCGAGAAAATGCGATTTAAGCAATAAAATTAAAAATGCTTATTAAACATAAACCAAACATTGGAGGTGGTCATTTCTTCATGCGCAGTGAATAACTCGGCACTCTAAAGCACCCGAGAGCGTTTTTTTCGATGCCAACCTAACCAGAGTGACGGGAGCGGCACAATTCAGAAAAAGTGCTCAGCTCGCCGAGAAAATGCGATTTAAGCAATAAAATTAAAAATGCTTATAAAACATAAACCAAACGTTGGAGGTGGTCATTTCTTAATGCGCAGTAATAAACTCGGCACTCTAAAGCACCCGAGAGCGTTTTTTTCGATGCCAACCTAACCAGAGTGACGGGAGTGGCACAATTCAGAAAAAGCGCTCAGCTCGCCGAGAAAATGCGATTTAAGCAATAAAATTAAAAATGCTTATAAAACATAAACCAAACGTTGGAGGTGGTCATTTCTTAATGCGCAGTAATAAACTCAGCACTCTGAAGCACCCGAGAGCGTTTTTTTCGATGCCAACCTAACCAGAGTGACGGGAGCGGCACAATTCAGAAAAAGCGCTCAGCTCGCCGAGAAAATGCGATTTAAGCAATAAAATTTAAAATGCTTATAAAACATAAACCAAACGTTGGAGGTGGTCATTTCTTCATGCGCAGTGAATAACTCGGCACTCTAAAGCACCCGAGAGCGTTTTTTTCGATGCCAAGTGACGGGAGCGGCACAATTCAGAAAAAGTGCTCAGCTCGCCGAGAAAATGCGATTTAAGCAATAAAATTAAAAATGCTTATAAAACATAAACCAAACGTTGGAGGTGGTCATTTCTTAATGCGCAGTAATAAACTCGGCACTCTAAAGCACCCGAGAGCGTTTTTTTCGATGCCAACCTAACCAGAGTGACGGGAGCGGCACAATTCAGAAAAAGTGCTCAGCTCGCCGAGAAAATGCGATTTAAGCAATAAAATTAAAAATGCTTATAAAACATAAACCAAACGTTGGAGGTGGTCATTTCTTAATGCGCAGTAATAAACTCGGCACTCTAAAGCACCCGAGAGCGTTTTTTTCGATGCCAACCTAACCAGAGTGACGGGAGCGGCACAATTCAGAAAAAGTGCTCAGCTCGCCGAGAAAATGCGATTTAAGCAATAAAATTAAAAATGCTTATTAAACATGAACCAAACGTTGGAGGTGGTCATTTCTTCATGCGCAGTGAATAACTCGGCACTCTAAAGCACCCGAGAGCGTTTTTTTCGATGCCAACCTAACCAGAGTGACGGGAGCGGCACAATTCAGAAAAAGCGCTCAGCTCGCCGAGAAAATGCGATTTAAGCAATAAAATTAAAAATGCTTATAAAACATAAACCAAACGTTGGAGGTGGTCATTTCTTAATGCGCAGTAATAAACTCGGCACTCTAAAGCACCCGAGAGCGTTTTTTTCGATGCCAACCTAACCAGATTGACGGGAGCGGCACAATTCAGAAAAAGTGCTCAGCTCGCCGAGAAAATGCGATTTAAGCAATAAAATTAAAAATGCTTATAAAACATAAACCAAACGTTGGAGGTGGTCATTTCTTAATGCGCAGTAATAAACTCGGCACTCTAAAGTACCCGAGAGCGTTTTTTTCGATGCCAACCTAACCAGAGTGACGGGAGCGGCACAATTCAGAAAAAGTGCTCAGCTCGCCGAGAAAATGCGATTTAAGCAATAAAATTAAAAATGCTTATTAAACATAAACCAAACGTTGGAGGTGGTCATTTCTTCATGCGCAGTGAATAACTCGGCACTCTAAAGCACCCGATAGCGTTTTTTTCGATGCCAACCTACCCAGAGTGACGGGAGCGGCACAATTCAGAAAAAGCGCTCAGCTCGCCGAGAAAATGCGATTTAAGCAATAAAATTAAAAATGCTTATAAAACATAAACCAAACGTTGGAGGTGGTCATTTCTTAATGCGCAGTAATAAACTCGGCACTCTAAAGCACCCGAGAGCGTTTTTTTCGATGCCAACCTAACCAGAAAGACGGGAGCGGCACAATTCAGAAAAAGTGCTCAGCTCGCCGAGAAAATGCGATTTAAGCAATAAAATTAAAAATGCTTATAAAACATAAACCAAACGTTGGAGGTGGTCATTTCTTAATGCGCAGTAATAAACTCGGCACTCTAAAGCACCCGAGAGCGTTTTTTTCGATGCCAACCTAACCAGAGTGACGGGAGCGGCACAATTCAGAAAAAGTGCTCAGCTCGCCGAGAAAATGCGATTTAAGCAATAAAATTAAAAATGCTTATTAAACATAAACCAAACGTTGGAGGTGGTCATTTCTTCATGCGCAGTGAATATAACTCGGCACTCTAAAGCACCCGATAGCGTTTTTTTCGATGCCAACCTAACCAGAGTGACGGGAGCGGCACAATTCAGAAAAAGTGCTCAGCTCGCCGAGAAAATGCGATTTAAGCAATAAAATTAAAAATGCTTATAAAACATAAACCAAACGTTGGAGGTGGTCATTTCTTAATGCGCAGTAATAAACTCGGCACTCTAAAGCACCCGAGAGCGTTTTTTTCGATGCCAACCTAACCAGAGTGACGGGAGCGGCACAATTCAGAAAAAGTGCTCAGCTCGCCGAGAAAATGCGATTTAAGCAATAAAATTAAAAATGCTTATAAAACATAAACCAAACGTTGGAGGTGGTCATTTCTTAATGCGCAGTAATAAACTCGGCACTCTAAAGCACCCGAGAGCGTTTTTTTCGATGCCAACCTAACCAGAGTGATGGGAGCGGCACAATTCAGAAAAAGCGCTCAGCTCGCCGAGAAAATGCGATTTAAGCAATAAAATTAAAAATGCTTATAAAACATAAACCAAACGTTGGAGGTGGTCATTTCTTCGTGCGCAGTGAATAACTCGGCACTCTAAAGCACCCGAGAGCGTTTTTTTCGATGCCAACCTAACCAGAGTGACGGGAGCGGCACAATTCAGAAAAAGTGCTCAGCTCGCCGAGAAAATTCGATTTAAGCAATAAAATTAAAAATGCTTATAAAACATAAACCAAACGTTGGAGGTGGTCATTTCTTAATGCGCAGTAATAAACTCGGCACTCTAAAGCACCCGAGAGCGTTTTTTTCGATGCCAACCTAACCAGAGTGACGGGAGCGGCACAATTCAGAAAAAGCGCTCAGCTCGCCGAGAAAATGCGATTTAAGCAATAAAATTAAAAATGCTTATAAAACATAAACCAAACGTTGGAGGTGGTCATTTCTTAATGCGCAGTAATAAACTCAGCACTCTAAAGCACCCGAGAGCGTTTTTTTCGATGCCAACCTAACCAGAGTGACGGGAGCGGCACAATTCAGAAAAAGCGCTCAGCTCGCCGAGAAAATGCGATTTAAGCAATAAAATTAAAAATGCTTATAAAACATAAACCAAACGTTGGAGGTGGTCATTTCTTCATGCGCAGTGAATAACTCGGCACTCTAAAGCACCCGAGAGCGTTTTTTTCGATGCCAAGTGACGGGAGCGGCACAATTCAGAAAAAGTGCTCAGCTCGCCGAGAAAAAGCAATAAAATTAAAAATGCTTATAAAACATAAACCAAACGTTGGAGGTGGTCATTTCTTAATGCGCAGTAATAAACTCGGCACTCTAAAGCACCCGAGAGCGTTTTTTTCGATGCCAACCTAACCAGAGTGACGGGAGCGGCACAATTCAGAAAAAGCGCTCAGCTCGCCGAGAAAATGCGATTTAAGCAATAAAATTAAAAATGCTTATAAAACATAAACCAAACGTTGGAGGTGGTCATTTCTTAATGCGCAGTAATAAACTCGGCACTCTAAAGCACCCGAGAGCGTTTTTTTCGATGCCAACCTAACCAGAGTGACGGGAGCGGCACAATTCAGAAAAAGTGCTCAGCTCGCCGAGAAAATGCGATTTAAGCAATAAAATTAAAAATGCTTATTAAACATAAACCAAACGTTGGAGGTGGTCATTTCTTCATGCGCAGTGAATAACTCGGCACTCTAAAGCACCCGAGAGCGTTTTTTTCGATGCCAACCTAACCAGAGTGACGGGAGCGGCACAATTCAGAAAAAGCGCTCAGCTCGCCGAGAAAATGCGATTTAAGCAATAAAATTAAAAATGCTTATGAAACATAAACCAAACGTTGGAGGTGGTCATTTCTTAATGCGCAGTAATAAACTCGGCACTCTAAAGCACCCGAGAGCGTTTTTTTCGATGCCAACCTAACCAGAGTGACGGGAGCGGCACAATTCAGAAAAAGTGCTCAGCTCGCCGAGAAAATGCGATTTAAGCAATAAAATTAAAAATGCTTATAAAACATAAACCAAACGTTGGAGGTGGTCATTTCTTAATGCGCAGTAATAAACTCGGCACTCTAAAGCACCCGAGAGCGTTTTTTTCTATGCCAACCTAACCAGAGTGACGGGAGCGGCACAATTCAGAAAAAGTGCTCAGCTCGCCGAGAAAATGCGATTTAAGCAATAAAATTAAAAATGCTTATTAAACATAAACCAAACGTTGGAGGTGGTCATTTCTTCATGCGCAGTGAATAACTCGGCACTCTAAAGCACCCGATAGCGTTTTTTTCGATGCCAACCTAACCAGAGTGACGGGAGCGGCACAATTCAGAAAAAGTGCTCAGCTCGCCGAGAAAATGCGATTTAAGCAATAAAATTAAAAATGCTTATAAAACATAAACCAAACGTTGGAGGTGGTCATTTCTTAATGCGCAGTAATAAACTCGGCACTCTAAAGCACCCGAGAGCGTTTTTTTCGATGCCAACCTAACCAGAGTGACGGGAGCGGCACAATTCAGAAAAAGTGCTCAGCTCGCCGAGAAAATGCGATTTAAGCAATAAAATTAAAAATGCTTATTAAACATAAACCAAACGTTGGAGGTGGTCATTTCTTCATGCGCAGTGAATAACTCGGCACTCTAAAGCACCCGATAGCGTTTTTTTCGATGCCAACCTAACCAGAGTGACGGGAGCGGCACAATTCAGAAAAAGCGCTCAGCTCGCCGAGAAAATGCGATTTAAGCAATAAAATTAAAAATGCTTATAAAACATAAACCAAACGTTGGAGGTGGTCATTTCTTAATGCGCAGTAATAAACTCGGCACTCTAAAGCACCCGAGAGCGTTTTTTTCGATGCCAACCTAACCAGAAAGACGGGAGCGGCACAATTCAGAAAAAGTGCTCAGCTCGCCGAGAAAATGCGATTTAAGCAATAAAATTAAAAATGCTTATAAAACATAAACCAAACGTTGGAGGTGGTCATTTCTTAATGCGCAGTAATAAACTCGGCACTCTAAAGCACCCGAGAGCGTTTTTTTCGATGCCAACCTAACCAGAGTGACGGGAGCGGCACAATTCAGAAAAAGTGCTCAGCTCGCCGAGAAAATGCGATTTAAGCAATAAAATTAAAAATGCTTATTAAACATAAACCAAACGTTGGAGGTGGTCATTTCTTCATGCGCAGTGAATATAACTCGGCACTCTAAAGCACCCGATAGCGTTTTTTTCGATGCCAACCTAACCAGAGTGACGGGAGCGGCACAATTCAGAAAAAGTGCTCAGCTCGCCGAGAAAATGCGATTTAAGCAATAAAATTAAAAATGCTTATAAAACATAAACCAAACGTTGGAGGTGGTCATTTCTTAATGCGCAGTAATAAACTCGGCACTCTAAAGCACCCGAGAGCGTTTTTTTCGATGCCAACCTAACCAGAGTGACGGGAGCGGCACAATTCAGAAAAAGTGCTCAGCTCGCCGAGAAAATGCGATTTAAGCAATAAAATTAAAAATGCTTATAAAACATAAACCAAACGTTGGAGGTGGTCATTTCTTAATGCGCAGTAATAAACTCGGCACTCTAAAGCACCCGAGAGCGTTTTTTTCGATGCCAACCTAACCAGAGTGATGGGAGCGGCACAATTCAGAAAAAGCGCTCAGCTCGCCGAGAAAATGCGATTTAAGCAATAAAATTAAAAATGCTTATAAAACATAAACCAAACGTTGGAGGTGGTCATTTCTTCGTGCGCAGTGAATAACTCGGCACTCTAAAGAACCCGAGAGCGTTTTTTTCGATGCCAACCTAACCAGAGTGACGGGAGCGGCACAATTCAGAAAAAGTGCTCAGCTCGCCGAGAAAATTCGATTTAAGCAATAAAATTAAAAATGCTTATAAAACATAAACCAAACGTTGGAGGTGGTCATTTCTTAATGCGCAGTAATAAACTCGGCAAGCACCCGAGAGCGTTTTTTTCGATGCCAACCTAACCAGAGTGACGGGAGCGGCACAATTCAGAAAAAGCGCTCAGCTCGCCGAGAAAATGCGATTTAAGCAATAAAATTAAAAATGCTTATAAAACATAAACCAAACGTTGGAGGTGGTCATTTCTTAATGCGCAGTAATAAACTCAGCACTCTAAAGCACCCGAGAGCGTTTTTTTCGATGCCAACCTAACCAGAGTGACGGGAGCGGCACAATTCAGAAAAAGCGCTCAGCTCGCCGAGAAAATGCGATTTAAGCAATAAAATTAAAAATGCTTATAAAACATAAACCAAACGTTGGAGGTGGTCATTTCTTCATGCGCAGTGAATAACTCGGCACTCTAAAGCACCCGAGAGCGTTTTTTTCGATGCCAAGTGACGGGAGCGGCACAATTCAGAAAAAGTGCTCAGCTCGCCGAGAAAAAGCAATAAAATTAAAAATGCTTATAAAACATAAACCAAACGTTGGAGGTGGTCATTTCTTAATGCGCAGTAATAAACTCGGCACTCTAAAGCACCCGAGAGCGTTTTTTTCGATGCCAACCTAACCAGAGTGACGGGAGCGGCACAATTCAGAAAAAGCGCTCAGCTCGCCGAGAAAATGCGATTTAAGCAATAAAATTAAAAATGCTTATAAAACATAAACCAAACGTTGGAGGTGGTCATTTCTTAATGCGCAGTAATAAACTCGGCACTCTAAAGCACCCGAGAGCGTTTTTTTCGATGCCAACCTAACCAGAGTGACGGGAGCGGCACAATTCAGAAAAAGTGCTCAGCTCGCCGAGAAAATGCGATTTAAGCAATAAAATTAAAAATGCTTATAAAACATAAACCAAACGTTGGAGGTGGTCATTTCTTAATGCGCAGTAATAAACTCGGCACTCTAAAGCACCCGAGAGCGTTTTTTTCGATGCCAACCTAACCAGAGTGACGGGAGCGGCACAATTCAGAAAAAGCGCTCAGCTCGCCGAGAAAATGCGATTTAAGCAATAAAATTAAAAATGCTTATAAAACATAAACCAAACGTTGGAGGTGGTCATTTCTTCGTGCGCAGTGAATAACTCGGCACTCTAAAGCACCCGAGAGCGTTTTTTTCGATGCCAACCTAACCAGAGTGACGGGAGCGGCACAATTCAGAAAAAGTGCTCAGCTCGCCGAGAAAATGCGATTTAAGCAATAAAATTAAAAATGCTTATAAAACATAAACCAAACGTTGGAGGTGGTCATTTCTTAATGCGCAGTAATAAACTCGGCACTCTAAAGCACCCGAGAGCGTTTTTTTCGATGCCAACCTAACCAGAGTGACGGGAGCGGCACAATTCAGAAAAAGCGCTCAGCTCGCCGAGAAAATGCGATTTAAGCAATAAAATTAAAAATGCTTATAAAACATAAACCAAACGTTGGAGGTGGTCATTTCTTAATGCGCAGTAATAAAGTCGGCACTCTAAAGCACCCGAGAGCGTTTTTTTCGATGCCAACCTAACCAGAGTGACGGGAGCGGCACAATTCAGAAAAAGCGCTCAGCTCGCCGAGAAAATGCGATTTAAGCAATAAAATTAAAAATGCTTATAAAACATAAACCAAACGTTGGAGGTGGTCATTTCTTCGTGCGCAGTGAATAACTCGGCACTCTAAAGCACCCGAGAGCGTTTTTTTCGATGCCAACCTAACCAGAGTGACGGGAGCGGCACAATTCAGAAAAAGTGCTCAGCTCGCCGAGAAAATGCGATTTAAGCAATAAAATTAAAAATGCTTATAAAACATAAACCAAACGTTGGAGGTGGTCATTTCTTAATGCGCAGTAATAAACTCGGCACTCTAAAGCACCCGAGAGCGTTTTTTTCGATGCCAACCTAACCAGAGTGACGGGAGCGGCACAATTCAGAAAAAGCGCTCAGCTCGCCGAGAAAATGCGAATCAAGCAATAAAATTAAAAATGCTTATAAAACATAAACCAAACGTTGGAGGTGGTCATTTCTTAATGCGCAGTAATAAACTCAGCACTCTAAAGCACCCGAGAGCGTTTTTTTCGATGCCAACCTAACCAGAGTGACGGGAGCGGCACAATTCAGAAAAAGCGCTCAGCTCGCCGAGAAAATGCGATTTAAGCAATAAAATTAAAAATGCTTATTAAACATAAACCAAACGTTGGAGGTGGTCATTTCTTCATGCGCAGTGAATAACTCGGCACTCTAAAGCACCCGAGAGCGTTTTTTTCGATGCCAAGTGACGGGAGCGGCACAATTCAGAAAAAGTGCTCAGCTCGCCGAGAAAATGCGATTTAAGCAATAAAATTAAAAATGCTTATAAAACATAAACCAAACGTTGGAGGTGGTCATTTCTTAATGCGCAGTAATAAACTCGGCACTCTAAAGCACCCGAGAGCGTTTTTTTCGATGCCAACCTAACCAGAGTGACGGGAGCGGCACAATTCAGAAAAAGCGCTCAGCTCGCCGAGAAAATGCGATTTAAGCAATAAAATTAAAAATGCTTATAAAACATAAACCAAACGTTGGAGGTGGTCATTTCTTCATGCGCAGTGATAAACTCGGCACTCTAAAGCACCCGAGAGCGTTTTTTTCGATGCCAACCTAACCAGAGTGACGGGAGCGGCACAATTCAGAAAAAGTGCTCAGCTCGCCGAGAAAATGCGATTTAAGCAATAAAATTAAAAATGCTTATAAAACATAAACCAAACGTTGGAGGTGGTCATTTCTTCATGCGCAATGATAAACTCGGCACTCTAAAGCACCCGAGAGCGTTTTTTTCGATGCCAACCTAACCAGAGTGACGGGAGCGGCACAATTCAGAAAAAGTGCTCAGCTCGCCGAGAAAATGCGATTCAAGCAATAAAATTAAAAATGCTTATTAAACATAAACCAAACGTTGGAGGTGGTCATTTCTTCATGCGCAGTGAATAACTCGGCACTCTAAAGCACCCGAGAGCGTTTTTTTCGATGCCAACCTAACCAGAGTGACGGGAGCGGCACAATTCAGAAAAAGTGCTCAGCTCGCCGAGAAAATGCGATTTAAGCAATAAAATTAAAAATGCTTATAAAACATAAACCAAACGTTGGAGGTGGTCATTTCTTAATGCGCAGTAATAAACTCGGCACTCTAAAGCACCCGAGAGCGTTTTTTTCGATGCCAACCTAACCAGAGTGACGGGAGCGGCACAATTCAGAAAAAGTGCTCAGCTCGCCGAGAAAATGCGATTTAAGCAATAAAATTAAAAATGCTTATAAAACATAAACCAAACGTTGGAGGTGGTCATTTCTTAATGCGCAGTAATAAACTCGGCACTCTAAAGCACCCGAGAGCGTTTTTTTCGATGCCAACCTAACCAGAGTGACGGGAGCGGCACAATTCAGAAAAAGTGCTCAGCTCGCCGAGAAAATGCGATTTAAGCAATAAAATTAAAAATGCTTATAAAACATAAACCAAACGTTGGAGGTGGTCATTTCTTAATGCGCAGTAATAAACTCGGCACTCTAAAGCACCCGAGAGCGTTTTTTTCGATGCCAACCTAACCAGAGTGACGGGAGCGGCACAATTCAGAAAAAGTGCTCAGCTCGCCGAGAAAATGCGATTTAAGCAATAAAATTAAAAATGCTTATTAAACATAAACCAAACGTTGGAGGTGGTCATTTCTTCATGCGCAGTGAATAACTCGGCACTCTAAAGCACCCGAGAGCGTTTTTTTCGATGCCAACCTAACCAGACTGACGGGAGCGGCACAATTCAGAAAAAGCGCTCAGCTCGCCGAGAAAATGCGATTTAAGCAATAAAATTAAAAATGCTTATCAAACATAAACCAAACATTGGAGGTGGTCATTTCTTCATGCGCAGTGAATAACTCGGCACTCTAAAGCACCCGAGAGCGTTTTTTTCGATGCCAACCTAACCAGAGTGACGGGAGCGGCACAATTCAGAAAAAGCGCTCAGCTCGCCGAGAAAATGCGATTTAAGCAATAAAATTAAAAATGCTTATAAAACATAAACCAAACGTTGGAGGTGGTCATTTCTTCATGCGCAGTGATAAACTCGGCACTCTAAAGCACCCGAGAGCGTGTTTTTCGATGCCAACCTAACCAGAGTGACGGGAGCGGCACAATTCAGAAAAAGTGCTCAGCTCGCCGAGAAAATGCGATTTAAGCAATAAAATTAAAAATGCTTATAAAACATAAACCAAACGTTGGAGGTGGTCATTTCTCAATGCGCAGTAATAAACTCGGCACTCTAAAGCACCCGAGAGCGTTTTTTTCGATGCCAACCTAACCAGAGTGACGGGAGCGGCACAATTCAGAAAAAGCGCTCAGCTCGCCGAGAAAATGCGATTTAAGCAATAAAATTAAAAATGCTTATAAAATATAAACCAAACGTTGGAGGTGGTCATTTCCTAATGCGCAGTAATAAACTCGGCACTCTAAAGCACCCGAGAGCGTTTTTTTCGATGCCAACCTAACCAGAGTGACGGGAGCGGCACAATTCAGAAAAAGTGCTCAGCTCGCCGAGAAAATGCGATTTAAGCAATAAAATTAAAAATGCTTATTAAACATAAACCAAACATTGGAGGTGGTCATTTCTTCATGCGCAGTGAATAACTCGGCACTCTAAAGCACCCGAGAGCGTTTTTTTCGATGCCAACCTAACCAGAGTGACGGGAGCGGCACAATTCAGAAAAAGTGCTCAGCTCGCCGAGAAAATGCGATTTAAGCAATAAAATTAAAAATGCTTATAAAACATAAACCAAACGTTGGAGGTGGTCATTTCTTAATGCGCAGTAATAAACTCGGCACTCTAAAGCACCCGAGAGCGTTTTTTTCGATGCCAACCTAACCAGAGTGACGGGAGCGGCACAATTCAGAAAAAGCGCTCAGCTCGCCGAGAAAATGCGATTTAAGCAATAAAATTAAAAATGCTTATAAAACATAAACCAAACGTTGGAGGTGGTCATTTCTTAATGCGCAGTAATAAACTCAGCACTCTAAAGCACCCGAGAGCGTTTTTTTCGATGCCAACCTAACCAGAGTGACGGGAGCGGCACAATTCAGAAAAAGCGCTCAGCTCGCCGAGAAAATGCGATTTAAGCAATAAAATTGAAAATGCTTATAAAACATAAACCAAACGTTGGAGGTGGTCATTTCTTCATGCGCAGTGAATAACTCGGCACTCTAAAGCACCCGAGAGCGTTTTTTTCGATGCCAAGTGACGGGAGCGGCACAATTCAGAAAAAGTGCTCAGCTCGCCGAGAAAATGCGATTTAAGCAATAAAATTAAAAATGCTTATAAAACATAAACCAAACGTTGGAGGTGGTCATTTCTTAATGCGCAGTAATAAACTCGGCACTCTAAAGCACCCGAGAGCGTTTTTTTCGATGCCAACCTAACCAGAGTGACGGGAGCGGCACAATTCAGAAAAAGCGCTCAGCTCGCCGAGAAAATGCGATTTAAGCAATAAAATTAAAAATGCTTATAAAACATAAACCAAACGTTGGAGGTGGTCATTTCTTCATGCGCAGTGATAAACTCGGCACTCTAAAGCACCCGAGAGCGTTTTTTTCGATGCCAACCTAACCAGAGTGACGGGAGCGGCACAATTCAGAAAAAGTGCTCAGCTCGCCGAGAAAATGCGATTTAAGCAATAAAATTAAAAATGCTTATAAAACATAAACCAAACGTTGGAGGTGGTCATTTCTTAATGCGCAGTAATAAACTCGGCACTCTAAAGCACCCGAGAGCGTTTTTTTCGATGCCAACCTAACCAGAGTGACGGGAGCGGCACAATTCAGAAAAAGTGCTCAGCTCGCCGAGAAAATGCGATTTAAGCAATAAAATTAAAAATGCTTATAAAACATAAACCAAACGTTGGAGGTGGTCATTTCTTAATGCGCAGTAATAAACTCGGCACTCTAAAGCACCCGAGAGCGTTTTTTTCGATGCCAACCTAACCAGAGTGACGGGAGCGGCACAATTCAGAAAAAGTGCTCAGCTCGCCGAGAAAATGCGATTTAAGCAATAAAATTAAAAATGCTTATTAAACATAAACCAAACGTTGGAGGTGGTCATTTCTTCATGCGCAGTGAATAACTCGGCACTCTAAAGCACCCGAGAGCGTTTTTTTCGATGCCAACCTAACCAGACTGACGGGAGCGGCACAATTCAGAAAAAGCGCTCAGCTCGCCGAGAAAATGCGATTTAAGCAATAAAATTAAAAATGCTTATCAAACATAAACCAAACATTGGAGGTGGTCATTTCTTCATGCGCAGTGAATAACTCGGCACTCTAAAGCACCCGAGAGCGTTTTTTTCGATGCCAACCTAACCAGAGTGACGGGAGCGGCACAATTCAGAAAAAGCGCTCAGCTCGCCGAGAAAATGCGATTTAAGCAATAAAATTAAAAATGCTTATAAAACATAAACCAAACGTTGGAGGTGGTCATTTCTTCATGCGCAGTGATAAACTCGGCACTCTAAAGCACCCGAGAGCGTTTTTTTCGATGCCAACCTAACCAGAGTGACGGGAGCGGCACAATTCAGAAAAAGTGCTCAGCTCGCCGAGAAAATGCGATTTAAGCAATAAAATTAAAAATGCTTATAAAACATAAACCAAACGTTGGAGGTGGTCATTTCTCAATGCGCAGTAATAAACTCGGCACTCTAAAGCACCCGAGAGCGTTTTTTTCGATGCCAACCTAACCAGAGTGACGGGAGCGGCACAATTCAGAAAAAGTGCTCAGCTCGCCGAGAAAATGCGATTTAAGCAATAAAATTAAAAATGCTTATAAAACATAAACCAAACGTTGGAGGTGGTCATTTCTTAATGCGCAGTAATAAACTCGGCACTCTAAAGCACCCGAGAGCGTTTTTTTCGATGCCAACCTAACCAGAGTGACGGGAGCGGCACAATTCAGAAAAAGCGCTCAGCTCGCCGAGAAAATGCGATTTAAGCAATAAAATTAAAAATGCTTATAAAATATAAACCAAACGTTGGAGGTGGTCATTTCCTAATGCGCAGTAATAAACTCGGCACTCTAAAGCACCCGAGAGCGTTTTTTTCGATGCCAACCTAACCAGAGTGACGGGAGCGGCACAATTCAGAAAAAGTGCTCAGCTCGCCGAGAAAATGCGATTTAAGCAATAAAATTAAAAATGCTTATTAAACATAAACCAAACATTGGAGGTGGTCATTTCTTCATGCGCAGTGAATAACTCGGCACTCTAAAGCACCCGAGAGCGTTTTTTTCGATGCCAACCTAACCAGAGTGACGGGAGCGGCACAATTCAGAAAAAGTGCTCAGCTCGCCGAGAAAATGCGATTTAAGCAATAAAATTAAAAATGCTTATAAAACATAAACCAAACGTTGGAGGTGGTCATTTCTTAATGCGCAGTAATAAACTCGGCACTCTAAAGCACCCGAGAGCGTTTTTTTCGATGCCAACCTAACCAGAGTGACGGGAGCGGCACAATTCAGAAAAAGCGCTCAGCTCGCCGAGAAAATGCGATTTAAGCAATAAAATTAAAAATGCTTATAAAACATAAACCAAACGTTGGAGGTGGTCATTTCTTAATGCGCAGTAATAAACTCAGCACTCTAAAGCACCCGAGAGCGTTTTTTTCGATGCCAACCTAACCAGAGTGACGGGAGCGGCACAATTCAGAAAAAGCGCTCAGCTCGCCGAGAAAATGCGATTTAAGCAATAAAATTGAAAATGCTTATAAAACATAAACCAAACGTTGGAGGTGGTCATTTCTTCATGCGCAGTGAATAACTCGGCACTCTAAAGCACCCGAGAGCGTTTTTTTCGATGCCAAGTGACGGGAGCGGCACAATTCAGAAAAAGTGCTCAGCTCGCCGAGAAAATGCGATTTAAGCAATAAAATTAAAAATGCTTATAAAACATAAACCAAACGTTGGAGGTGGTCATTTCTTAATGCGCAGTAATAAACTCGGCACTCTAAAGCACCCGAGAGCGTTTTTTTCGATGCCAACCTAACCAGAGTGACGGGAGCGGCACAATTCAGAAAAAGTGCTCAGCTCGCCGAGAAAATGCGATTTAAGCAATAAAATTAAAAATGCTTATAAAACATAAACCAAACGTTGGAGGTGGTCATTTCTTAATGCGCAGTAATAAACTCGGCACTCTAAAGCACCCGAGAGCGTTTTTTTCGATGCCAACCTAACCAGAGTGACGGGAGCGGCACAATTCAGAAAAAGTGCTCAGCTCGCCGAAAAAATGCGATTTAAGCAATAAAATTAAAAATGCTTATTAAACATAAACCAAACGTTGGAGGTGGTCATTTCTTCATGTGCAGTGAATAACTCGGCACTCTAAAGCACCCGAGAGCGTTTTTTTCGATGCCAACCTAACCAGAGTGACGGGAGCGGCGCAATTCAGAAAAAGCGCTCAGCTCGCCGAGAAAATGCGATTTAAGCAATAAAATTAAAAATGCTTATAAAACATAAACCAAACGTTGGAGGTGGTCATTTCTTAATGCGCAGTAATAAACTCGGCACTCTAAAGCACCCGAGAGCGTTTTTTTCGATGCCAACCTAACCAGAGTGACGGGAGCGGCACAATTCAGAAAAAGTGCTCAGCTCGCCGAGAAAATGCGATTTAAGCAATAAAATTAAAAATGCTTATAAAACATAAACCAAACGTTGGAGGTGGTCATTTCTTAATGCGCAGTAATAAACTCGGCACTCTAAAGTACCCGAGAGCGTTTTTTTCGATGCCAACCTAACCAGAGTGACGGGAGCGGCACAATTCAGAAAAAGTGCTCAGCTCGCCGAGAAAATGCGATTTAAGCAATAAAATTAAAAATGCTTATTAAACATAAACCAAACGTTGGAGGTGGTCATTTCTTCATGCGCAGTGAATAACTCGGCACTCTAAAGCACCCGATAGCGTTTTTTTCGATGCCAACCTAACCAGAGTGACGGGAGCGGCACAATTCAGAAAAAGTGCTCAGCTCGCCGAGAAAATGCGATTTAAGCAATAAAATTAAAAATGCTTATAAAACATAAACCAAACGTTGGAGGTGGTCATTTCTTCATGCGCAGTGATAAACTCGGCACTCTAAAGCACCCGAGAGCGTTTTTTTCGATGCCAACCTAACCAGAGTGACGGGAGCGGCACAATTCAGAAAAAGTGCTCAGCTCGCCGAGAAAATGCGATTTAAGCAATAAAATTAAAAATGCTTATAAAACATAAACCAAACGTTGGAGGTGGTCATTTCTTCATGCGCAGTGATAAACTCGGCACTCTAAAGCACCCGAGAGCGTTTTTTTCGATGCCAACCTAACCAGAGTGACGGGAGCGGCACAATTCAGAAAAAGTGCTCAGCTCGCCGAGAAAATGCGATTCAAGCAATAAAATTAAAAATGCTTATTAAACATAAACCAAACGTTGGAGGTGGTCATTTCTTCATGCGCAGTGAATAACTCGGCACTCTAAAGCACCCGAGAGCGTTTTTTTCGATGCCAAGCTAACCAGAGTGACGGGAGCGGCACAATTCAGAAAAAGTGCTCAGCTCGCCGAGAAAATGCGATTTAAGCAATAAAATTAAAAATGCTTATAAAACATAAACCAAACGTTGGAGGTGGTCATTTCTTAATGCGCAGTAATAAACTCGGCACTCTAAAGCACCCGAGAGCGTTTTTTTCGATGCCAACCTAACCAGAGTGACGGGAGCGGCACAATTCAGAAAAAGTGCTCAGCTCGCCGAGAAAATGCGATTTAAGCAATAAAATTAAAAATGCTTATTAAACATAAACCAAACGTTGGAGGTGGTCATTTCTTAATGCGCAGTAATAAACTCGGCACTCTAAAGCACCCGAGAGCGTTTTTTTCGATGCCAACCTAACCAGAGTGACGGGAGCGGCACAATTCAGAAAAAGCG
Organism: Syngnathus typhle; assembly: GCF_033458585.1. NCBI lineage: Eukaryota > Metazoa > Chordata > Actinopteri > Syngnathiformes > Syngnathidae > Syngnathus > Syngnathus typhle. The sequence goes on along the minus strand of NC_083738.1, from coordinate 720,164 downwards.
CTCAGCTCGCCGAGAAAATGCGATTTAAGCAATAAAATTAAAAATGCTTATTAAACATAAACCAAACATTGGAGGTGGTCATTTCTTCATGCGCAGTGAATAACTCGGCACTCTAAAGCACCCGAGAGCGTTTTTTTCGATGCCAACCTAACCAGAGTGACGGGAGCGGCACAATTCAGAAAAAGTGCTCAGCTCGCCGAGAAAATGCGATTTAAGCAATAAAATTAAAAATGCTTATAAAACATAAACCAAACGTTGGAGGTGGTCATTTCTTAATGCGCAGTAATAAACTCGGCACTCTAAAGCACCCGAGAGCGTTTTTTTCGATGCCAACCTAACCAGAGTGACGGGAGCGGCACAATTCAGAAAAAGTGCTCAGCTCGCCGAGAAAATGCGATTTAAGCAATACAATTAAAAATGCTTATAAAACATAAACCAAACGTTGGAGGTGGTCATTTCTTAATGCGCAGTAATAAACTCGGCACTCTAGAGCACCCGAGAGCGTTTTTTTCGATGCCAACCTAACCAGAGTGACGGGAGCGGCACAATTCAGAAAAAGTGCTCAGCTCGCCGAGAAAATGCGATTTAAGCAATAAAATTAAAAATGCTTATTAAACATAAACCAAACGTTGGAGGTGGTCATTTCTTCGTGCGCAGTGAATAACTCGGCACTCTAAAGCACCCGAGAGCGTTTTTTTCGATGCCAACCTAACCAGAGTGACGGGAGCGGCACAATTCAGAAAAAGTGCTCAGCTCGCCGAGAAAATGCGATTTAAGCAATAAAATTAAAAATGCTTATAAAACATAAACCAAACGTTGGAGGTGGTCATTTCTTAATGCGCAGTAATAAACTCGGCACTCTAAAGCACCCGAGAGCGTTTTTTTCGATGCCAACCTAACCAGAGTGACGGGAGCGGCACAATTCAGAAAAAGTGCTCAGCTCGCCGAGAAAATGCGATTTAAGCAATAAAATTAAAAATGCTTATAAAACATAAACCAAACGTTGGAGGTGGTCATTTCTTAATGCGCAGTAATAAACTCGGCACTCTAGAGCACCCGAGAGCGTTTTTTTCGATGCCAACCTAACCAGAGTGACGGGAGCGGCACAATTCAGAAAAAGTGCTCAGCTCGCCGAGAAAATGCGATTTAAGCAATAAAATTAAAAATGCTTATTAAACATAAACCAAACGTTGGAGGTGGTCATTTCTTCGTGCGCAGTGAATAACTCGGCACTCTAAAGCACCCGAGAGCGTTTTTTTCGATGCCAACCTAACCAGAGTGACGGGAGCGGCACAATTCAGAAAAAGTGCTCAGCTCGCCGAGAAAATGCGATTTAAGCAATAAAATTAAAAATGCTTATAAAACATAAACCAAACGTTGGAGGTGGTCATTTCTTAATGCGCAGTAATAAACTCGGCACTCTAAAGCACCCGAGAGCGTTTTTTTCGATGCCAACCTAACCAGAGTGACGGGAGCGGCACAATTCAGAAAAAGCGCTCAGCTCGCCGAGAAAATGCGATTTAAGCAATAAAATTAAAAATGCTTATAAAACATAAACCAAACGTTGGAGGTGGTCATTTCTTAATGCGCAGTAATAAACTCGGCACTCTAAAGCACCCGAGAGCGTTTTTTTCGATGCCAACCTAACCAGAGTGACGGGAGCGGCACAATTCAGAAAAAGCGCTCAGCTCGCCGAGAAAATGCGATTTAAGCAATAAAATTAAAAATGCTTATAAAACATAAACCAAACGTTGGAGGTGGTCATTTCTTCGTGCGCAGTGAATAACTCGGCACTCTAAAGCACCCGAGAGCGTTTTTTTCGATGCCAACCTAACCAGAGTGACGGGAGCGGCACAATTCAGAAAAAGTGCTCAGCTCGCCGAGAAAATGCGATTTAAGCAATAAAATTAAAAATGCTTATAAAACATAAACCAAACGTTGGAGGTGGTCATTTCTTAATGCGCAGTAATAAACTCGGCACTCTAAAGCACCCGAGAGCGTTTTTTTCGATGCCAACCTAACCAGAGTGACGGGAGCGGCACAATTCAGAAAAAGCGCTCAGCTCGCCGAGAAAATGCGATTTAAGCAATAAAATTAAAAATGCTTATAAAACATAAACCAAACGTTGGAGGTGGTCATTTCTTAATGCGCAGTAATAAACTCGGCACTCTAAAGCACCCGAGAGCGTTTTTTTCGATGCCAACCTAACCAGAGTGACGGGAGCGGCACAATTCAGAAAAAGTGCTCAGCTCGCCGAGAAAATGCGATTTAAGCAATAAAATTAAAAATGCTTATTAAACATAAACCAAACGTTGGAGGTGGTCATTTCTTCATGCGCAGTGAATAACTCGGCACTCTAAAGCACCCGATAGCGTTTTTTTCGATGCCAACCTAACCAGAGTGACGGGAGCGGCACAATTCAGAAAAAGTGCTCAGCTCGCCGAGAAAATGCGATTTAAGCAATAAAATTAAAAATGCTTATAAAACATAAACCAAACGTTGGAGGTGGTCATTTCTTAATGCGCAGTAATAAACTCGGCACTCTAAAGCACCCGAGAGCGTTTTTTTCGATGCCAACCTAACCAGAGTGACGGGAGCGGCACAATTCAGAAAAAGTGCTCAGCTCGCCGAGAAAATGCGATTTAAGCAATAAAATTAAAAATGCTTATAAAACATAAACCAAACGTTGGAGGTGGTCATTTCTTAATGAGCAGTAATAAACTCGGCACTCTAAAGCACCCGAGAGCGTTTTTTTCGATGCCAACCTAACCAGAGTGACGGGAGCGGCACAATTCAGAAAAAGTGCTCAGCTCGCCGAGAAAATGCGATTTAAGCAATAAAATTTAAAATGCTTATAAAACATAAACCAAACGTTGGAGGTGGTCTTTTCTTCATGCGCAGTAATAAACTCGGCACTCTAAAGCACCCGAGAGCGTTTTTTTCGATGCCAACCTAACCAGAGTGACGGGAGCGGCACAATTCAGAAAAAGCGCTCAGCTCGCCGAGAAAATGCGATTTAAGCAATAAAATTAAAAATGCTTATAAAACATAAACCAAACGTTGGAGGTGGTCATTTCCTAATGCGCAGTAATAAACTCGGCACTCTAAAGCACCCGAGAGCGTTTTTTTCGATGCCAACCTAACCAGAGTGACGGGAGCGGCACAATTACGAAAAAGTCCTCAGCTCGCCGAGAAAATGCGATTTAAGCAATAAAATTAAAAATGCTTATTAAACATAAACCAAACGTTGGAGGTGGTCATTTCTTCATGCGCAGTGAATAACTCGGCACTCTAAAGCACCCGAGAGCGTTTTTTTCGATGCCAACCTAACCAGAGTGACGGGAGCGGCACAATTCAGAAAAAGCGCTCAGCTCGCCGAGAAAATGCGATTTAAGCAATAAAATTAAAAATGCTTATTAAACATAAACCAAACATTGGAGGTGGTCATTTCTTCATGCGCAGTGAATAACTCGGCACTCTAAAGCACCCGAGAGCGTTTTTTTCGATGCCAACCTAACCAGAGTGATGGGAGCGGCACAATTCAGAAAAAGCGCTCAGCTCGCCGAGAAAATGCGATTTAAGCAATAAAATTAAAAATGCTTATAAAACATAAACCAAACGTTGGAGGTGGTCATTTCTTCATGCGCAGTGATAAACTCGGCACTCTAAAGCACCCGAGAGCGTTTTTTTCGATGCCAACCTAACCAGAGTGACGGGAGCGACACAATTCAGAAAAAGTGCTCAGCTCGCCGAGAAAATGCGATTTAAGCAATAAAATTAAAAATGCTTATAAAACATAAACCAAACGTTGGAGGTGGTCATTTCTTCATGCGCAGTGAATAACTCGGCACTCTAAAGCACCTGAGAGCGTTTTTTTCGATGCCAACCTAACCAGAGTGACGGGAGCGGCACAATTCAGAAAAAGTGCTCAGCTCGCCGAGAAAATGCGATTTAAGCAATAAAATTAAAAATGCTTATAAAACATAAACCAAACGTTGGAGGTGGTCATTTCTTAATGCGCAGTAATAAACTCGGCACTCTAAAGCACCCGAGAGCGTTTTTTTCGATGCCAACCTAACCAGAGTGACGGGAGCGGCACAATTCAGAAAAAGTGCTCAGCTCGCCGAGAAAATGCGATTTAAGCAATAAAATTAAAAATGCTTATAAAACATAAACCAAACGTTGGAGGTGGTCATTTCTTAATGCGCAGTAATAAACTCGGCACTCTAGAGCACCCGAGAGCGTTTTTTTCGATGCCAACCTAACCAGAGTGACGGGAGCGGCACAATTCAGAAAAAGTGCTCAGCTCGCCGAGAAAATGCGATTTAAGCAATAAAATTAAAAATGCTTATAAAACATAAACCAAACGTTGGAAGTGGTCATTTCTTCATGCGCAGTGATAAACTCGGCACTCTAAAGCACCCGAGAGCGTTTTTTTCGATGCCAACCTAACCAGAGTTACGGGAGCGGCACAATTCAGAAAAAGCGCTCAGCTCGCCGAGAAAATGCGATTTAAGCAATAAAATTAAAAATGCTTATAAAACATAAACCAAACGTTGGAGGTGGTCATTTCTTCATGCGCAGTGATAAACTCGGCACTCTAAAGCACCCGAGAGCGTTTTTTTCGATGCCAACCTAACCAGAGTGACGGGAGCGGCACAATTCAGAAAAAGCGCTCAGCTCGCCGAGAAAATGCGATTTAAGCAATAAAATTAAAAATGCTTATAAAACATAAACCAAACGTTGGAGGTGGTCATTTCTTAATGCGCAGTAATAAACTCGGCACTCTAAAGCACCCGAGAGCGTTTTTTTCGATGCCAACCTAACCAGAGTGACGGGAGCGGCACAATTCAGAAAAAGTGCTCAGCTCGCCGAGAAAATGCGATTTAAGCAATAAAATTAAAAATGCTTATAAAACATAAACCAAACGTTGGAGGTGGTCATTTCTCAATGCGCAGTAATAAACTCGGCACTCTAAAGCACCCGAGAGCGTTTTTTTCGATGCCAACCTAACCAGAGTTACGGGAGCGGCACAATTCAGAAAAAGCGCTCAGCTCGCCGAGAAAATGCGATTAAAGCAATAAAATTAAAAATGCTTATAAAACATAAACCAAACGTTGGAGGTGGTCATTTCTTCATGCGCAGTGATAAACTCGGCACTCTAAAGCACCCGAGAGCGTTTTTTTCGATGCCAACCTAACCAGAGTGACGGGAGCGGCACAATTCAGAAAAAGTGCTCAGCTCGCCGAGAAAATGCGATTTAAGCAATAAAATTAAAAATGCTTATAAAACATAAACCAAACGTTGGAGGTGGTCATTTCTTCATGCGCAGTGAATAACTCGGCACTCTAAAGCACCCGAGAGCGTTTTTTTCGATGCCAACCTAACCAGAGTGACGGGAGCGGCACAATTCAGAAAAAGTGCTCAGCTCGCCGAGAAAATGCGATTTAAGCAATAAAATTAAAAATGCTTATAAAACATAAACCAAACGTTGGAGGTGGTCATTTCTTAATGCGCAGTAATAAACTCGGCACTCTAAAGCACCCGTGAGCGTTTCTTTCGATGCCAACCTAACCAGAGTGACGGGAGCGGCACAATTCAGAAAAAGTGCTCAGCTCGCCGAGAAAATGCGATTTAAGCAATAAAATTAAAAATGCTTATAAAACATAAACCAAACGTTGGAGGTGGTCATTTCTTAATGCGCAGTAATAAACTCGGCACTCTAAAGCACCCGTGAGCGTTTTTTTCGATGCCAACCTAACCAGAGTGACGGGCGCGGCACAATTCAGAAAAAGTGCTCAGCTCGCCGAGAAAATGCGATTTAAGCAATAAAATTAAAAATGCTTATAAAACATAAACCAAACGTTGGAGGTGGTCATTTCTTCATGCGCAGTGATAAAGTCGGCACTCTAAAGCACCCGAGAGCGTTTTTTTCGATGCCAACCTAACCAGAGTGACGGGAGCGGCACAATTCAGAAAAAGTGCTCAGCTCGCCGAGAAAATGCGATTCAAGCAATAAAATTAAAAATGCTTATTAAACATAAACCAAACGTTGGAGGTGGTCATTTCTTCATGCGCAGTGATAAACTCGGCACTCTAAAGCACCCGAGAGCGTTTTTTTCGATGCCAACCTAACCAGAGTGACGGGAGCGGCACAATTCAGAAAAAGTGCTCAGCTCGCCGAGAAAATGCGATTTAAGCAATAAAATTAAAAATGCTTATAAAACATAAACCAAACGTTGGAGGTGGTCATTTCTTAATGCGCAGTAATAAACTCGGCACTCTAAAGCACCCGTGAGCGTTTTTTTCGATGCCAACCTAACCAGAGTGACGGGCGCGGCACAATTCAGAAAAAGTGCTCAGCTCGCCGAGAAAATGCGATTTAAGCAATAAAATTAAAAATGCTTATAAAACATAAACCAAACGTTGGAGGTGGTCATTTCTTCATGCGCAGTGATAAAGTCGGCACTCTAAAGCACCCGAGAGCGTTTTTTTCGATGCCAACCTAACCAGAGTGACGGGAGCGGCACAATTCAGAAAAAGTGCTCAGCTCGCCGAGAAAATGCGATTTAAGCAATAAAATTAAAAATGCTTATTAAACATAAACCAAACGTTGGAGGTGGTCATTTCTTCATGCGCAGTGATAAACTCGGCACTCTAAAGCACCCGAGAGCGTTTTTTTCGATGCCAACCTAACCAGAGTGACGGGAGCGGCACAATTCAGAAAAAGTGCTCAGCTCGCCGAGAAAATGCGATTTAAGCAATAAAATTAAAAATGCTTATAAAACATAAACCAAACGTTGGAGGTGGTCATTTCTTAATGCGCAGTAATAAACTCGGCACTCTAAAGCACCCGAGAGCGTTTTTTTCGATGCCAACCTAACCAGAGTGACGGGAGCGGCACAATTCAGAAAAAGTGCTCAGCTCGCCGAGAAAATGCGATTTAAGCAATAAAATTAAAAATGCTTATAAAACATAAACCAAACGTTGGAGGTGGTCATTTCTTCATGCGCAGTGATAAACTCGGCACTCTAAAGCACCCGAGAGCGTTTTTTTCCATGCCAACCTAACCAGAGTGACGGGAGCGGCACAATTCAGAAAAAGTGCTCAGCTCGCCGAGAAAATGCGATTTAAGCAATAAAATTAAAAATGCTTATAAAACATAAACCAAACGTTGGAGGTGGTCATTTCTTCATGCGCAGTGATAAACTCGGCACTCTAAAGCACCCGAGAGCGTTTTATTTGATGCCAACCTAACCAGAGTGACGGGAGCGGCACAATTCAGAAAAAGTGCTCAGCTCGCCGAGAAAATGCGATTTAAGCAATAAAATTAAAAATGCTTATAAAACATAAACCAAACGTTGGAGGTGGTCGTTTCTTCATGCGCAGTGATAAACTCGGCACTCTAAAGCACCCGAGAGCGTTTTTTTCGATGCCAACCTAACCAGAGTGACGGGAGCGGCACAATTCAGAAAAAGCGCTCAGCTCGCCGAGAAAATGCGATTTAAGCAATAAAATTAAAAATGCTTATAAAACATAAACCAAACGTTGGAGGTGGTCATTTCTTCATGCGCGGTGATAAACTCGGCACTCTAAAGCACCCGAGAGCGTTTTTTTCGATGCCAACCTAACCAGAGTGACGGGAGCGGCACAATTCAGAAAAAGTGCTCAGCTCGCCGAGAAAATGCGATTTAAGCAATAAAATTAAAAATGCTTATAAAACATAAACCAAACGTTGGAGGTGGTCATTTCTTCATGCGCAGTGATAAACTCGGCACTCTAAAGCACCCGAGAGCGTTTTTTTCGATGCCAACCTAACCAGAGTGACGGGAGCGGCACAATTCAGAAAAAGTGCTCAGCTCGCCGAGAAAATGCGATTTAAGCAATAAAATTAAAAATGCTTATAAAACATAAACCAAACGTTGTAGATGGTCATTTCTTATTACGCAGTAATAAACTCGGCACTCTAAAGCACCCGAGAGCGTTTTTTTCCATGCCAACCTAACCAGAGTGACGGGAGCGGCACAATTCAGAAAAAGTGCTCAGCTCGCCGAGAAAATGCGATTTAAGCAATACAATTAAAAATGCTTATAAAACATAAACCAAACGTTGGAGGTGGTCATTTCTTCATGCACAGTGATGAACTCGGCACTCTAAAGCACCCGAGAGCGTTTTTTTCGATGCCAACCTAACCAGAGTGACGGGAGCGGCACAATTCAGAAAAAGTGCTCAGCTCGCCGAGAAAATGCGATTTAAGCAATAAAATTAAAAATGCTTATAAAACATAAACCAAACGTTGGAGGTGGTCATTTCTTCATGCGCAGTGATAAACTCGGCACTCTAAAGCACCCGAGAGCGTTTTTTTCGATGCCAACCTAACCAGAGTGACGGGAGCGGCACAATTCAGAAAAAGTGCTCAGCTCGCCGAGAAAATGCGATTTAAGCAATAAAATTAAAAATGCTTATAAAACATAAACCAAACGTTGGAGGTGGTCATTTCTTCATGCGCAGTGATAAACTCGGCACTCTAAAGCACCCGAGAGCGTTTTATTCGATGCCAACCTAACCAGAGTGACGGGAGCGGCACAATTCAGAAAAAGTGCTCAGCTCGCCGAGAAAATGCGATTTAAGCAATAAAATTAAAAATGCTTATAAAACATAAACCAAACGTTGGAGGTGGTCATTTCTTCATGCGCAGTGATAAACTCGGCACTCTAAAGCACCCGAGAGCGTTTTTTTCGATGCCAACCTAACCAGAGTGACGGGAGCGGCACAATTCAGAAAAAGTGCTCAGCTCGCCGAGAAAATGCGATTTAAGCAATAAAATTAAAAATGCTTGTAAAACATAAACCAAACGTTGGAGTTGGTCATTTCTTCATGTGCAGTGATAAACTCGGCACTCTAAAGCACCCGAGAGCGTTTTTTTCGATGCCAACCTAACCAGAGTGACGGGAGCGGCACAATTCAGAAAAAGTGCTCAGCTCGCCGAGAAAATGCGATTTAAGCAATAAAATTAAAAATTGTTATAAAACATAAACCAAACGTTGGAGGTGGTCATTTCTTCATGCGCAGTGATAAACTCGGCACTCTAAAGCACCCGAGAGCGTTTTTTTCGATGCCAACCTAACCAGAGTGACGGGAGCGGCACAATTCAGAAAAAGCGCTCAGCTCGCCGAGAAAATGCGATTTAAGCAATAAAATTAAAAATGCTTATAAAACATAAACCAAACGTTGGAGGTGGTCATTTCTTCATGCGCAGTGATAAACTCGGCACTCTAAAGCACCCGAGAGCGTTTTTTTCCATGTCAACCTAACCAGAGTGACGGGAGCGGCACAATTCAGAAAAAGTGCTCAGCTCGCCGAGAAAATGCGATTTAAGCAATAAAATTAAAAATGCTTATAAAACATAAACCAAACGTTGGAGGTGGACATTTCTTCATGCGCAGTGATAGACTCGGCACTCTAAAGCACCCGAGAGCGTTTTCTTCGATGCCAACCTAACCAGAGTGACGGGAGCGGCACAATTCAGAAAAAGTGCTCAGCTCGCCGAGAAAATGCGATTTAAGCAATAAAATTAAAAATGCTTATAAAACATAAACCAAACGTTGGAGGTGGTCATTTCTTCATGCGCAGTGATAAACTCGGCACTCTAAAGCACCCGAGAGCGTTTTTTTCCATGCCAACCTAACCAGAGTGACAGGAGCGGCACAATTCAGAAAAAGTGCTCAGCTCGCCGAGAAAATGCGATTTAAGCAATAAAATTAAAAATGCTTATAAAACATAAACCAAACGTTGGAGGTGGTCTTTTCTTCATGCGCAGTGATAAACTCGGCACTCTAAAGCACCCGAGAGCGTTTTTTTCCATGCCAACCTAAACAGAGTGACGGGAGCGGCACAATTCAGAAAAAGTGCTCAGCTCGCCGAGAAAATGCGATTTAAGCAATAAAATTAAAAATGCTTATAAAACATAAACCAAACGTTGTAGATGGTCATTTCTTATTACGCAGTAATAAACTCGGCACTCTAAAGCACCCGAGAGCGTTTTTTTCCATGCCAACCTAACCAGAGTGACGGGAGCGGCACAATTCAGAAAAAGTGCTCAGCTCGCCGAGAAAATGCGATTTAAGCAATAAAATTAAAAATGCTTATAAAACATAAACCAAACGTTGGAGGTGGTCATTTCTTCATGCGCAGTGATAAACTCGGCACTCTAAAGCACCCGAGAGCGTTTTTTTCGATGCCAACCTAACCAGAGTGACGGGAGCGGCACAATTCAGAAAAAGTGCTCAGCTCGCCGAGAAAATGCGATTTAAGCAATAAAATTAAAAATGCTTATAAAACATAAACCAAACGTTGGAGGTGGCCATTTCTTCATGCGCAGTGATAAACTCGGCACTCTAAAGCACCCGAGAGCGTTTTTTTCCATGCCAACCTAACCAGAGTGACGGGAGCGGCACAATTCAGAAAAAGTGCTCAGCTCGCCGAGAAAATGCGATTTAAGCAATAAAATTAAAAATGCTTATAAAACATAAACCAAACGTTGGAGGTGGTCATTTCTTCATGCGCAGTGATAAACTCGGCACTCTAAAGCACCCGAGAGCGTTTTTTTCCATGCCAACCTAACCAGAGTGACGGGAGCGGCACAATTCAGAAAAAGTGCTCAGCTCGCCGAGAAATTGCGATTTAAGCAATAAAATTAAAAATGCTTATAAAACATAAACCAAACGTTGGAGGTGGCCATTTCTTCATGCGCAGTGATAAACTCGGCACTCTAAAGCACCCGAGAGCGTTTTTTTCCATGCCAACCTAACCAGAGTGACGGGAGCGGCACAATTCAGAAAAAGTGCTCAGCTCGCCGAGAAAATGCGATTTAAGCAATAAAATTAAAAATGCTTATAAAACATAAACCAAACGTTGGAGGTGGCCATTTCTTCATGCGCAGTGATAAACTCGGCACTCTAAAGCACCCGAGAGCGTTTTTTTCCATGCCAACCTAACCAGAGTGACGGGAGCGGCACAATTCAGAAAAAGTGCTCAGCTCGCCGAGAAAATGCGATTTAAGCAATAAAATTAAAAATGCTTATAAAACATAAACCAAACGTTGGAGGTGGTCATTTCTTCATGCGCAGTGATAAACTCGGCACTCTAAAGCACCCGAGAGCGTTTTTTTCCATGCCAACCTAACCAGAGTGACAGGAGCGGCACAATTCAGAAAAAGTGCTCAGCTCGCCGAGAAAATGCGATTTAAGCAATAAAATTAAAAATGCTTATAAAACATAAACCAAACGTTGGAGGTGGTCTTTTCTTCATGCGCAGTGATAAACTCGGCACTCTAAAGCACCCGAGAGCGTTTTTTTCCATGCCAACCTAAACAGAGTGACGGGAGCGGCACAATTCAGAAAAAGTGCTCAGCTCGCCGAGAAAATGCGATTTAAGCAATAAAATTAAAAATGCTTATAAAACATAAACCAAACGTTGTAGATGGTCATTTCTTATTACGCAGTAATAAACTCGGCACTCTAAAGCACCCGAGAGCGTTTTTTTCCATGCCAACCTAACCAGAGTGACGGGAGCGGCACAATTGAGAAAAAGTGCTCAGCTCGCCGAGAAAATGCGATTTAAGCAATAAAATTAAAAATGCTTATAAAACATAAACCAAACGTTGGAGGTGGTCATTTCTTCATGCGCAGTGATAAACTCGGCACTCTAAAGCACCCGAGAGCGTTTTTTTCGATGCCAACCTAACCAGAGTGACGGGAGCGGCACAATTCAGAAAAAGTGCTCAGCTCGCCGAGAAAATGCGATTTAAGCAATAAAATTAAAAATGCTTATAAAACATAAACCAAACGTTGGAGGTGGTCATTTCTTCATGCACAGTGATAAACTCGGCACTCTAAAGCACCCGAGAGCGTTTTTTTCCATGCCAACCTAACCAGAGTGACGGGAGCGGCACAATTCAGAAAAAGTGCTCAGCTCGCCGAGAAAATGCGATTTAAGCAATAAAATTAAAAATGCTTATAAAACATAAACCAAACGTTGGAGGTGGTCATTTCTTCATGCGCAGTGATAAACTCGGCACTCTAAAGCACCCGAGAGCGTTTTTTTCGATGCCAACCTAACCAGAGTGACGGGAGCGGCACAATTCAGAAAAAGTGCTCAGCTCGCCGAGAAAATGCGATTTAAGCAATAAAATTAAAAATGCTTATAAAACATAAACCAAACGTTGGAGGTGGTCATTTCTTCATGCGCAGTGATAAACTCGGCACTCTAAAGCACCCGAGAGCGTTTTTTTCCATGCCAACCTAACCAGAGTGACGGGAGCGGCACAATTCAGAAAAAGTGCTCAGCTCGCCGAGAAAATGCGATTTAAGCAATAAAATTAAAAATGCTTATAAAACATAAACCAAACGTTGGAGGTGGTCATTTCTTCATGCGCAGTGATAAACTCGGCACTCTAAAGCACCCGAGAGCGTTTTTTTCCATGCCAACCTAACCAGAGTGACGGGAGCGGCACAATTCAGAAAAAGTGCTCAGCTCGCCGAGAAAATGCGATTTAAGCAATAAAATTAAAAATGCTTATAAAACATAAACCAAACGTTGTAGATGGTCATTTCTTATTACGCAGTAATAAACTCGGCACTCTAAAGCACCCGAGAGCGTTTTTTTCCATGCCAACCTAACCAGAGTGACGGGAGCGGCACAATTCAGAAAAAGTGCTCAGCTCGCCGAGAAAATGCGATTTAAGCAATAAAATTAAAAATGCTTATAAAACATAAACCAAACGTTGGAGGTGGTCATTGCTTCATGCGCAGTGATAAACTCGGCACTCTAAAGCACCCGAGAGCGTTTTATTCGATGCCAACCTAACCAGAGTGACGGGAGCGGCACAATTCAGAAAAAGCGCTCAGCTCGCCGAGAAAATGCGATTTAAGCAATAAAATTAAAAATGCTTATAAAACATAAACCAAACGTTGGAGGTGGTCATTTCTTCATGCGCGGTGATAAACTCGGCACTCTAAAGCACCCGAGAGCGTTTTTTTCGATGCCAACCTAACCAGAGTGACGGGAGCGGCACAATTCAGAAAAAGTGCTCAGCTCGCCGAGAAAATGCGATTTAAGCAATACAATTAAAAATGCTTATAAAACATAAACCAAACGTTGGAGGTGGTCATTTCTTCATGCGCAGTGATAAACTCGGCACTCTAAAGCACCCGAGAGCGTTTTTTTCCATGCCAACCTAACCAGAGTGACGGGAGCGGCACAATTCAGAAAAAGTGCTCAGCTCGCCGAGAAAATGCGATTTAAGCAATAAAATTAAAAATGCTTATAAAACATAAACCAAACGTTGTAGATGGTCATTTCTTATTACGCAGTAATAAACTCGGCACTCTAAAGCACCCGAGAGCGTTTTTTTCCATGCCAACCTAACCAGAGTGACGGGAGCGGCACAATTCAGAAAAAGTGCTCAGCTCGCCGAGAAAATGCGATTTAAGCAATAAAATTAAAAATGCTTATAAAACATAAACCAAACGTTGGAGGTGGTCATTTCTTCATGCGCAGTGATAAACTCGGCACTCTAAAGCACCCGAGAGCGTTTTTTTCGATGCCAACCTAACCAGAGTGACGGGAGCGGCACAATTCAGAAAAAGTGCTCAGCTCGCCGAGAAAATGCGATTTAAGCAATAAAATTAAAAATGCTTATAAAACATAAACCAAACGTTGTAGATGGTCATTTCTTATTACGCAGTAATAAACTCGGCACTCTAAAGCACCCGGGAACGTTTTTTTCGATGCCAACCTAACCAGAGTGACGGGAGCGGCACAATTCAGAAAAAGCGCTCAGCTCGCCGAGAAAATGCGATTTAAGCAATAAAATTAAAAATGCTTATAAAACATAAACCAAACGTTGGAGGTGGTCATTTCTTCATGCACAGTGATAAACTCGGCACTCTAAAGCACCCGAGAGCGTTTTTTTCGATGCCAACCTAACCAGAGTGACGGGAGCGGCACAATTCAGAAAAAGTGCTCAGCTCGCCGAGAAAATGCGATTTAAGCAATAAAATTAAAAATGCTTATAAAACATAAACCAAACGTTGTAAATGGTCATTTCTTATTACGCAGTAATAAACTCGGCACTCTAAAGCACCCGAGAGCGTTTTTTTCGATGCCAACCTAACCAGAGTGACGGGAGCGATACAGAAAAAGCGCTCAGCTCGCCGAGAAAATGCGATTTAAGCAATAAAATTAAAAATGCTTATAAAACATAAACCAAACGTTGGAGGTGGTCTTTTCTTCATGCGCAGTGATAAACTCGGCACTCTAAAGCACCCGAGAGCGTTTTTTTCCATGCCAACCTAAACAGAGTGACGGGAGCGGCACAATTCAGAAAAAGTGCTCAGCTCGCCGAGAAAATGCGATTTAAGCAATAAAATTAAAAATGCTTATAAAACATAAACCAAACGTTGTAGATGGTCATTTCTTATTACGCAGTAATAAACTCGGCACTCTAAAGCACCCGAGAGCGTTTTTTTCCATGCCAACCTAACCAGAGTGACGGGAGCGGCACAATTCAGAAAAAGTGCTCAGCTCGCCGAGAAAATGCGATTTAAGCTATAAAATTAAAAATGCTTATAAAACATAAACCAAACGTTGGAGGTGGTCATTTCTTCATGCGCAGTGATAAACTCGGCACTCTAAAGCACCCGAGAGCGTTTTTTTCGATGCCAACCTAACCAGAGTGACGGGAGCGGCACAATTCAGAAAAAGTGCTCAGCTCGCCGAGAAAATGCGATTTAAGCAATAAAATTAAAAATGCTTATAAAACATAAACCAAACGTTGGAGGTGGTCATTTCTTCATGCGCAGTGATAAACTCGGCACTCTAAAGCACCCGAGAGCGTTTTTTTCGATGCCAACCTAACCAGAGTGACGGGAGCGGCACAATTCAGAAAAAGCGCTCAGCTCGCCGAGAAAATGCGATTTAAGCAATAAAATTAAAAATGCTTATAAAACATAAACCAAACGTTGGAGGTGGTCATTTCTTCATGCGCAGTGATAAATTCGGCACTCTAAAGCACCCGAGAGCGTTTTTTTCGATGCCAACCTAACCAGAGTGACGGGAGCGGCACAATTCAGAAAAAGTGCTCAGCTCGCCGAGAAAATGCGATTTAAGCAATAAAATTAAAAATGCTTATAAAACATAAACCAAACGTTGTAGATGGTCATTTCTTATACGCAGTAATAAACTCGGCACTCTAAAGCACCCGAGAGCGTTTTTTTCCATGCCAACCTAACCAGAGTGACGGGAGCGGCACAATTCAGAAAAAGTGCTCAGCTCGCCGAGAAAATGCGATTTAAGCAATAAAATTAAAAATGCTTATAAAACATAAACCAAACGTTGGAGGTGGTCATTTCTTCATGCGCAGTGATAAACTCGGCACTCTAAAGCACCCGAGAGCGTTTTATTCGATGCCAACCTAACCAGAGTGACGGGAGCGGCACAATTCAGAAAAAGCGCTCAGCTCGCCGAGAAAATGCGATTTAAGCAATAAAATTAAAAATGCTTATAAAACATAAACCAAACGTTGGAGGTGGTCATTTCTTCATGCGCGGTGATAAACTCGGCACTCTAAAGCACCCGAGAGCGTTTTTTTCCATGCCAACCTAACCAGAGTGACGGGAGCGGCACAATTCAGAAAAAGTGCTCAGCTCGCCGAGAAAATGCGATTTAAGCAATACAATTAAAAATGCTTATAAAACATAAACCAAACGTTGGAGGTGGTCATTTCTTCATGCGCAGTGATAAACTCGGCACTCTAAAGCACCCGAGAGCGTTTTTTTCCATGCCAACCTAACCAGAGTGACGGGAGCGGCACAATTCAGAAAAAGTGCTCAGCTCGCCGAGAAAATGCGATCTAAGCAATAAAATTAAAAATGCTTATAAAACATAAACCAAACGTTGTAGATGGTCATTTCTTATTACGCAGTAATAAACTCGGCACTCTAAAGCACCCGAGAGCGTTTTTTTCCATGCCAACCTAACCAGAGTGACGGGAGCGGCACAATTCAGAAAAAGTGCTCAGCTCGCCGAGAAAATGCGATCTAAGCAATAAAATTAAAAATGCTTATAAAACATAAACCAAACGTTGTAGATGGTCATTTCTTATTACGCAGTAATAAACTCGGCACTCTAAAGCACCCGAGAGCGTTTTTTTCCATGCCAACCTAACCAGAGTGACGGGAGCGGCACAATTCAGAAAAAGTGCTCAGCTCGCCGAGAAAATGCGATTTAGGAAATAAAATTAAAAATGCTTATAAAACATAAACCAAACGTTGGAGGTGGTCATTTCTTCATGCGCAGTGATAAACTCGGCACTCTAAAGCACCCGAGAGCGTTTTTTTCCATGCCAACCTAACCAGAGTGACGGGAGCGGCACAATTCAGAAAAAGTGCTCAGCTCGCCGAGAAAATACGATTTAAGCAATAAAATTAAAAATGCTTATAAAACATAAACCAAACGTTGGAGGTGGCCATTTCTTCATGCGCAGTGATAAACTCGGCACTCTAAAGCACCCGAGAGCGTTTTTTTCCATGCCAACCTAACCAGAGTGACGGGAGCGGCACAATTCAGAAAAAGTGCTCATCTAGCCGAGAAAATGCGATTTAAGCAATAAAATTAAAAATGCTTATAAAACATAAACCAAACGTTGGAGGTGGTCATTTCTTCATGCGCAGTGATAAACTCGGCACTCTAAAGCACTCGAGAGCGTTTTTTTCCATGCCAACCTAACCAGAGTGACGGGAGCGGCACAATTCAGAAAAAGTGCTCAGCTCGCCGAGAAAATGCGATTTAAGCAATAAAATTAAAAATGCTTATAAAACATAAACCAAACGTTGTAGATGGTCATTTCTTATTACGCAGTAATAAACTCGGCACTCTAAAGCACCCGAGAGCGTTTTTTTCCATGCCAACCTAACCAGAGTTACGGGAGCGGCACAATTCAGAAAAAGTGCTCAGCTCGCCGAGAAAATGCGATTTAAGCAATAAAATTAAAAATGCTTATAAAACATAAACCAAACGTTGGAGGTGGTCATTTCTTCATGCGCAGTGATAAACTCGGCACTCTAAAGCACCCGAGAGCGTTTTTTTCGATGCCAACCTAACCAGAGTGACGGGAGCGGCACAATTCAGAAAAAGTGCTCAGCTCGCCGAGAAAATGCGATTTAAGCAATAAAATTAAAAATGCTTATAAAACATAAACCAAACGTTGTAAATGGTCATTTCTTATTACGCAGTAATAAACTCGGCACTCTAAAGCACCCGAGAGCGTTATTTTCGATGCCAACCTAACCAGAGTGACGGGAGCGGCACAATACAGAAAAAGCGCTCAGCTCGCCGAGAAAATGCGATTTAAGCAATAAAATTAAAAATGCTTATAAAACATAAACCAAACGTTGGAGGTGGTCTTTTCTTCATGCGCAGTGATAAACTCGGCACTCTAAAGCACCCGAGAGCGTTTTTTTCCATGCCAACCTAAACAGAGTGACGGGAGCGGCACAATTCAGAAAAAGTGCTCAGCTCGCCGAGAAAATGCGATTTAAGCAATAAAATTAAAAATGCTTATAAAACATAAACCAAACGTTGTAGATGGTCATTTCTTATTACGCAGTAATAAACTCGGCACTCTAAAGCACCCGAGAGCGTTTTTTTCCATGCCAACCTAACCAGAGTGACGGGAGCGGCACAATTCAGAAAAAGTGCTCAGCTCGCCGAGAAAATGCGATTTAAGCAATAAAATTAAAAATGCTTATAAAACATAAACCAAACGTTGGAGGTGGTCATTTCTTCATGCGCAGTGATAAACTCGGCACTCTAAAGCACCCGAGAGCGTTTTTTTCGATGCCAACCTAACCAGAGTGACGGGAGCGGCACAATTCAGAAAAAGTGCTCAGCTCGCCGAGAAAATGCGATTTAAGCAATAAAATTAAAAATGCTTATAAAACATAAACCAAACGTTGGAGGTGGTCATTTCTTCATGCACAGTGATAAACTCGGCACTCTAAAGCACCCGAGAGCGTTTTTTTCCATGCCAACCTAACCAGAGTGACGGGAGCGGCACAATTCAGAAAAAGTGCTCAGCTCGCCGAGAAAATGCGATTTAAGCAATAAAATTAAAAATGCTTATAAAACATAAACCAAACGTTGGAGGTGGTCATTTCTTCATGCGCAGTGATAAACTCGGCACTCTAAAGCACCCGAGAGCGTTTTTTTTCGATGCCAACCTAACCAGAGTGACGGGAGCGGCACAATTCAGAAAAAGTGCTCAGCTCGCCGAGAAAATGCGATTCAAGCAATAAAATTAAAAATGCTTATAAAACATAAACCAAACGTTGTAAATGGTCATTTCTTATTACGCAGTAATAAACTCGGCACTCTAAAGCACCCGAGAGCGTTTTTTTCGATGCCAACCTAACCAGAGTGACGGGAGCGGCACAATTCAGAAAAAGCGCTCAGCTCGCCGAGAAAATGCGATTTAAGCAATAAAATTAAAAATGCTTATAAAACATAAACCAAACGTTGGAGGTGGTCTTTTCTTCATGCGCAGTGATAAACTCGGCACTCTAAAGCACCCGAGAGCGTTTTTTTCCATGCCAACCTAAACAGAGTGACGGGAGCGGCACAATTCAGAAAAAGTGCTCAGCTCGCCGAGAAAATGCGATTTAAGCAATAAAATTAAAAATGCTTATAAAACATAAACCAAACGTTGTAGATGGTCTTTTCTTCATGCGCAGTGATAAACTCGGCACTCTAAAGCACCCGAGAGCGTTTTATTCGATGCCAACCTAACCAGAGTGACGGGAGCGGCACAATTCAGAAAAAGCGCTCAGCTCGCCGAGAAAATGCGATTTAAGCAATAAAATTAAAAATGCTTATAAAACATAAACCAAACGTTGGAGGTGGTCATTTCTTCATGCGCGGTGATAAACTCGGCACTCTAAAGCACCCGAGAGCGTTTTTTTCCATGCCAACCTAACCAGAGTGACGGGAGCGGCACAATTCAGAAAAAGTGCTCAGCTCGCCGAGAAAATGCGATTTAAGCAATACAATTAAAAATGCTTATAAAACATAAACCAAACGTTGGAGGTGGTCATTTCTTCATGCGCAGTGATAAACTCGGCACTCTAAAGCACCCGAGAGCGTTTTTTTCCATGCCAACCTAACCAGAGTGACGGGAGCGGCACAATTCAGAAAAAGTGCTCAGCTCGCCGAGAAAATGCGATCTAAGCAATAAAATTAAAAATGCTTATAAAACATAAACCAAACGTTGTAGATGGTCATTTCTTATTACGCAGTGATAAACTCGGCACTCTAAAGCACCCGAGAGCGTTTTTTTCCATGCCAACCTAACCAGAGTGACGGGAGCGGCACAATTCAGAAAAAGTGCTCAGCTCGCCGAGAAAATGCGATCTAAGCAATAAAATTAAAAATGCTTATAAAACATAAACCAAACGTTGTAGATGGTCATTTCTTATTACGCAGTAATAAACTCGGCACTCTAAAGCACCCGAGAGCGTTTTTTTCCATGCCAACCTAACCAGAGTGACGGGAGCGGCACAATTCAGAAAAAGTGCTCAGCTCGCCGAGAAAATGCGATTTAGGAAATAAAATTAAAAATGCTTATAAAACATAAACCAAACGTTGGAGGTGGTCATTTCTTCATGCGCAGTGATAAACTCGGCACTCTAAAGCACCCGAGAGCGTTTTTTTCCATGCCAACCTAACCAGAGTGACGGGAGCGGCACAATTCAGAAAAAGTGCTCAGCTCGCCGAGAAAATACGATTTAAGCAATAAAATTAAAAATGCTTATAAAACATAAACCAAACGTTGGAGGTGGCCATTTCTTCATGCGCAGTGATAAACTCGGCACTCTAAAGCACCCGAGAGCGTTTTTTTCCATGCCAACCTAACCAGAGTGACGGGAGCGGCACAATTCAGAAAAAGTGCTCATCTAGCCGAGAAAATGCGATTTAAGCAATAAAATTAAAAATGCTTATAAAACATAAACCAAACGTTGGAGGTGGTCATTTCTTCATGCGCAGTGATAAACTCGGCACTCTAAAGCACTCGAGAGCGTTTTTTTCCATGCCAACCTAACCAGAGTGACGGGAGCGGCACAATTCAGAAAAAGTGCTCAGCTCGCCGAGAAAATGCGATTTAAGCAATAAAATTAAAAATGCTTATAAAACATAAACCAAACGTTGTAGATGGTCATTTCTTATTACGCAGTAATAAACTCGGCACTCTAAAGCACCCGAGAGCGTTTTTTTCCATGCCAACCTAACCAGAGTTACGGGAGCGGCACAATTCAGAAAAAGTGCTCAGCTCGCCGAGAAAATGCGATTTAAGCAATAAAATTAAAAATGCTTATAAAACATAAACCAAACGTTGGAGGTGGTCATTTCTTCATGCGCAGTGATAAACTCGGCACTCTAAAGCACCCGAGAGCGTTTTTTTCGATGCCAACCTAACCAGAGTGACGGGAGCGGCACAATTCAGAAAAAGTGCTCAGCTCGCCGAGAAAATGCGATTTAAGCAATAAAATTAAAAATGCTTATAAAACATAAACCAAACGTTGTAAATGGTCATTTCTTATTACGCAGTAATAAACTCGGCACTCTAAAGCACCCGAGAGCGTTTTTTTCGATGCCAACCTAACCAGAGTGACGGGAGCGGCACAATACAGAAAAAGCGCTCAGCTCGCCGAGAAAATGCGATTTAAGCAATAAAATTAAAAATGCTTATAAAACATAAACCAAACGTTGGAGGTGGTCTTTTCTTCATGCGCAGTGATAAACTCGGCACTCTAAAGCACCCGAGAGCGTTTTTTTCCATGCCAACCTAAACAGAGTGACGGGAGCGGCACAATTCAGAAAAAGTGCTCAGCTCGCCGAGAAAATGCGATTTAAGCAATAAAATTAAAAATGCTTATAAAACATAAACCAAACGTTGTAGATGGTCATTTCTTATTACGCAGTAATAAACTCGGCACTCTAAAGCACCCGAGAGCGTTTTTTTCCATGCCAACCTAACCAGAGTGACGGGAGCGGCACAATTCAGAAAAAGTGCTCAGCTCGCCGAGAAAATGCGATTTAAGCAATAAAATTAAAAATGCTTATAAAACATAAACCAAACGTTGGAGGTGGTCATTTCTTCATGCGCAGTGATAAACTCGGCACTCTAAAGCACCCGAGAGCGTTTTTTTCCATGCCAACCTAACCAGAGTGACGGGAGCGGCACAATTCAGAAAAAGTGCTCAGCTCGCCGAGAAAATGCGATTTAAGCAATAAAATTAAAAATGCTTATAAAACATAAACCAAACGTTGGAGGTGGTCATTTCTTCATGCACAGTGATAAACTCGGCACTCTAAAGCACCCGAGAGCGTTTTTTTCCATGCCAACCTAACCAGAGTGACGGGAGCGGCACAATTCAGAAAAAGTGCTCAGCTCGCCGAGAAAATGCGATTTAAGCAATAAAATTAAAAATGCTTATAAAACATAAACCAAACGTTGGAGGTGGTCATTTCTTCATGCGCAGTGATAAACTCGGCACTCTAAAGCACCCGAGAGCGTTTTTTTCGATGCCAACCTAACCAGAGTGACGGGAGCGGCACAATTCAGAAAAAGTGCTCAGCTCGCCGAGAAAATGCGATTTAAGCAATAAAATTAAAAATGCTTATAAAACATAAACCAAACGTTGGAGGTGGTCATTTCTTCATGCGCAGTGATAAACTCGGCACTCTAAAGCACCCGAGAGCGTTTTTTTCCATGCCAACCTAACCAGAGTGATGGGAGCGGCACAATTCAGAAAAAGTGCTCAGCTCGCCGAGAAAATGCGATTTAAGCAATAAAATTAAAAATGCTTATAAAACATAAACCAAACGTTGGAGGTGGTCATTTCTTCATGCGCAGTGATAAACTCGGCACTCTAAAGCACCCGAGAGCGTTTTTTTCCATGCCAACCTAACCAGAGTGACGGGAGCGGCACAATTCAGAAAAAGTGCTCAGCTCGCCGAGAAAATGCGATTTAAGCAATAAAATTAAAAATGCTTATAAAACATAAACCAAACGTTGTAGATGGTCATTTCTTATTACGCAGTAATAAACTCGGCACTCTAAAGCACCCGAGAGCGTTTTTTTCCATGCCAACCTAACCAGAGTGACGGGAGCGGCACAATTCAGAAAAAGTGCTCAGCTCGCCGAGAAAATGCGATTTAAGCAATAAAATTAAAAATGCTTATAAAACATAAACCAAACGTTGGAGGTGGTCATTTCTTCATGCGCAGTGATAAACTCGGCACTCTAAAGCACCCGAGAGCGTTTTATTCGATGCCAACCTAACCAGAGTGACGGGAGCGGCACAATTCAGAAAAAGCGCTCAGCTCGCCGAGAAAATGCGATTTAAGCAATAAAATTAAAAATGCTTATAAAACATAAACCAAACGTTGGAGGTGGCCATTTCTTCATGCGCAGTGATAAACTCGGCACTCTAAAGCACCCGAGAGCGTTTTTTTCCATGCCAACCTAACCAGAGTGACGGGAGCGGCACAATTCAGAAAAAGTGCTCAGCTCGCCGAGAAAATGCGATTTAAGCAATAAAATTAAAAATGCTTATAAAACATAAACCAAACGTTGGAGGTGGTCATTTCTTCATGCGCAGTGATAAACTCGGCACTCTAAAGCACCCGAGAGCGTTTTTTTCCATGCCAACCTAACCAGAGTGACGGGAGCGGCACAATTCAGAAAAAGTGCTCAGCTCGCCGAGAAAATGCGATTTAAGCAATAAAATTAAAAATGCTTATAAAACATAAACCAAACGTTGTAGATGGTCATTTCTTATTACGCAGTAATAAACTCGGCACTCTAAAGCACCCGAGAGCGTTTTTTTCCATGCCAACCTAACCAGAGTGACGGGAGCGGCACAATTCAGAAAAAGTGCTCAGCTCGCCGAGAAAATGCGATTTAAGCAATAAAATTAAAAATGCTTATAAAACATAAACCAAACGTTGGAGGTGGTCATTTCTTCATGCGCAGTGATAAACTCGGCACTCTAAAGCACCCGAGAGCGTTTTATTCGATGCCAACCTAACCAGAGTGACGGGAGCGGCACAATTCAGAAAAAGCGCTCAGCTCGCCGAGAAAATGCGATTTAAGCAATAAAATTAAAAATGCTTATAAAACATAAACCAAACGTTGGAGGTGGCCATTTCTTCATGCGCAGTGATAAACTCGGCACTCTAAAGCACCCGAGAGCGTTTTTTTCCATGCCAACCTAACCAGAGTGACGGGAGCGGCACAATTCAGAAAAAGTGCTCAGCTCGCCGAGAAAATGCGATTTAAGCAATAAAATTAAAAATGCTTATAAAACATAAACCAAACGTTGGAGGTGGTCATTTCTTCATGCGCAGTGATAAACTCGGCACTCTAAAGCACCCGAGAGCGTTTTTTTCCATGCCAACCTAACCAGAGTGACGGGAGCGGCACAATTCAGAAAAAGTGCTCAGCTCGCCGAGAAAATGCGATTTAAGCAATAAAATTAAAAATGCTTATAAAACATAAACCAAACGTTGGAGGTGGCCATTTCTTCATGCGCAGTGATAAACTCGGCACTCTAAAGCACCCGAGAGCGTTTTTTTCCATGCCAACCTAACCAGAGTGACGGGAGCGGCACAATTCAGAAAAAGTGCTCAGCTCGCCGAGAAAATGCGATTTAAGCAATAAAATTAAAAATGCTTATAAAACATAAACCAAACGTTGGAGGTGGTCATTTCTTCATGCGCAGTGATAAACTCGGCACTCTAAAGCACCCGAGAGCGTTTTTTTCGATGCCAACCTAACCAGAGTGACGGGAGCGGCACAATTCAGAAAAAGTGCTCAGCTCGCCGAGAAAATGCGATTTAAGCAATAAAATTAAAAATGCTTATAAAACATAAACCAAACGTTGTAGATGGTCATTTCTTATTACGCAGTAATAAACTCGGCACTCTAAAGCACCCGAGAGCGTTTTTTTCCATGCCAACCTAACCAGAGTGACGGGAGCGGCACAATTCAGAAAAAGTGCTCAGTTCGCCGAGAAAATGCGATTTAAGCAATACAATTAAAAATGCTTATAAAACATAAACCAAACGCTGGAGGTGGTCATTTCTTCATGTGCAGTGATAAACTCGGCACTCTAAAGCACCCGAGAGCGTTTTTTTCCATGCCAACCTAACCAGAGTGACGGGAGCGGCACAATTCAGAAAAAGTGCTCAGCTCGCCGAGAAAATGCGATTTAAGCAATAAAATTAAAAATGCTTATAAAACATAAACCAAACGTTGGAGGTGGTCATTTCTTCATGCGCAGTGATAAACTCGGCACTCTAAAGCACCCGAGAGCGTTTTTTTCGATGCCAACCTAACCAGAGTGACGGGAGCGGCACAATTCAGAAAAAGCGCTCAGCTCGCCGAGAAAATGCGATTTAAGCAATAAAATTAAAAATGCTTATAAAACATAAACCAAACGTTGGAGGTGGTCATTTCTTCATGCACAGTGATAAACTCGGCACTCTAAAGCACCCGAGAGCGTTTTTTTCGATGCCAACCTAACCAGAGTGACGGGAGCGGCACAATTCAGAAAAAGCGCTCAGCTCGCCGAGAAAATGCGATTTAAGCAATAAAATTAAAAATGCTTATAAAACATAAACCAAACGTTGGAGGTGGTCTTTTCTTCATGCGCAGTGATAAACTCGGCACTCTAAAGCACCCGAGAGCGTTTTTTTCCATGCCAACCTAAACAGAGTGACGGGAGCGGCACAATTCAGAAAAAGTGCTCGGCTCGCCGAGAAAATGCGATTTAAGCAATAAAATTAAAAATGCTTATAAAACATAAACCAAACGTTGTAGATGGTCATTTCTTATTACGCAGTAATAAACTCGGCACTCTAAAGCACCCGAGAGCGTTTTTTTCCATGCCAACCTAACCAGAGTGACGGGAGCGGCACAATTCAGAAAAAGTGCTCAGCTCGCCGAGAAAATGCGATTTAAGCAATAAAATTAAAAATGCTTATAAAACATAAACCAAACGTTGGAGGTGGTCATTTCTTCATGCACAGTGATAAACTCGGCACTCTAAAGCACCCGAGAGCGTTTTTTTCCATGCCAACCTAACCAGAGTGACGGGAGCGGCACAATTCAGAAAAAGTGCTCAGCTCGCCGAGAAAATGCGATTTAAGCAATAAAATTAAAAATGCTTATAAAACATAAACCAAACGTTGGAGGTGGTCATTTCTTCATGCGCAGTGATAAACTCGGCACTCTAAAGCACCCGAGAGCGTTTTTTTCGATGCCAACCTAACCAGAGTGACGGGAGCGGCACAATTCAGAAAAAGTGCTCAGCTCGCCGAGAAAATGCGATTTAAGCAATAAAATTAAAAATGCTTATAAAACATAAACCAAACGTTGGAGGTGGTCATTTCTTCATGCGCAGTGATAAACTCGGCACTCTAAAGCACCCGAGAGCGTTTTTTTCCATGCCAACCTAACCAGAGTGACGGGAGCGGCACAATTCAGAAAAAGTGCTCAGCTCGCCGAGAAAATGCGATTTAAGCAATAAAATTAAAAATGCTTATAAAACATAAACCAAACGTTGGAGGTGGTCATTTCTTCATGCGCAGTGATAAACTCGGCACTCTAAAGCACCCGAGAGCGTTTTTTTCCATGCCAACCTAACCAGAGTGACGGGAGCGGCACAATTCA
This sequence comes from Syngnathus typhle, assembly GCF_033458585.1. NCBI lineage: Eukaryota > Metazoa > Chordata > Actinopteri > Syngnathiformes > Syngnathidae > Syngnathus > Syngnathus typhle. The sequence continues at coordinate 694,372 of NC_083738.1, read as the reverse complement.
GAAAAAGTGCTCAGCTCGCCGAGAAAATGCGATTTAAGCAATAAAATTAAAAATGCTTATAAAACATAAACCAAACGTTGTAGATGGTCATTTCTTATTACGCAGTAATAAACTCGGCACTCTAAAGCACCCGAGAGCGTTTTTTTCCATGCCAACCTAACCAGAGTGACGGGAGCGGCACAATTCAGAAAAAGTGCTCAGCTCGCCGAGAAAATGCGATTTAAGCAATAAAATTAAAAATGCTTATAAAACATAAACCAAACGTTGGAGGTGGTCATTTCTTCATGCGCAGTGATAAACTCGGCACTCTAAAGCACCCGAGAGCGTTTTATTCGATGCCAACCTAACCAGAGTGACGGGAGCGGCACAATTCAGAAAAAGCGCTCAGCTCGCCGAGAAAATGCGATTTAAGCAATAAAATTAAAAATGCTTATAAAACATAAACCAAACGTTGGAGGTGGCCATTTCTTCATGCGCAGTGATAAACTCGGCACTCTAAAGCACCCGAGAGCGTTTTTTTCCATGCCAACCTAACCAGAGTGACGGGAGCGGCACAATTCAGAAAAAGTGCTCAGCTCGCCGAGAAAATGCGATTTAAGCAATAAAATTAAAAATGCTTATAAAACATAAACCAAACGTTGGAGGTGGTCATTTCTTCATGCGCAGTGATAAACTCGGCACTCTAAAGCACCCGAGAGCGTTTTTTTCCATGCCAACCTAACCAGAGTGACGGGAGCGGCACAATTCAGAAAAAGTGCTCAGCTCGCCGAGAAAATGCGATTTAAGCAATAAAATTAAAAATGCTTATAAAACATAAACCAAACGTTGGAGGTGGCCATTTCTTCATGCGCAGTGATAAACTCGGCACTCTAAAGCACCCGAGAGCGTTTTTTTCCATGCCAACCTAACCAGAGTGACGGGAGCGGCACAATTCAGAAAAAGTGCTCAGCTCGCCGAGAAAATGCGATTTAAGCAATAAAATTAAAAATGCTTATAAAACATAAACCAAACGTTGGAGGTGGTCATTTCTTCATGCGCAGTGATAAACTCGGCACTCTAAAGCACCCGAGAGCGTTTTTTTCGATGCCAACCTAACCAGAGTGACGGGAGCGGCACAATTCAGAAAAAGTGCTCAGCTCGCCGAGAAAATGCGATTTAAGCAATAAAATTAAAAATGCTTATAAAACATAAACCAAACGTTGTAGATGGTCATTTCTTATTACGCAGTAATAAACTCGGCACTCTAAAGCACCCGAGAGCGTTTTTTTCCATGCCAACCTAACCAGAGTGACGGGAGCGGCACAATTCAGAAAAAGTGCTCAGTTCGCCGAGAAAATGCGATTTAAGCAATACAATTAAAAATGCTTATAAAACATAAACCAAACGCTGGAGGTGGTCATTTCTTCATGTGCAGTGATAAACTCGGCACTCTAAAGCACCCGAGAGCGTTTTTTTCCATGCCAACCTAACCAGAGTGACGGGAGCGGCACAATTCAGAAAAAGTGCTCAGCTCGCCGAGAAAATGCGATTTAAGCAATAAAATTAAAAATGCTTATAAAACATAAACCAAACGTTGGAGGTGGTCATTTCTTCATGCGCAGTGATAAACTCGGCACTCTAAAGCACCCGAGAGCGTTTTTTTCGATGCCAACCTAACCAGAGTGACGGGAGCGGCACAATTCAGAAAAAGCGCTCAGCTCGCCGAGAAAATGCGATTTAAGCAATAAAATTAAAAATGCTTATAAAACATAAACCAAACGTTGGAGGTGGTCATTTCTTCATGCACAGTGATAAACTCGGCACTCTAAAGCACCCGAGAGCGTTTTTTTCGATGCCAACCTAACCAGAGTGACGGGAGCGGCACAATTCAGAAAAAGCGCTCAGCTCGCCGAGAAAATGCGATTTAAGCAATAAAATTAAAAATGCTTATAAAACATAAACCAAACGTTGGAGGTGGTCTTTTCTTCATGCGCAGTGATAAACTCGGCACTCTAAAGCACCCGAGAGCGTTTTTTTCCATGCCAACCTAAACAGAGTGACGGGAGCGGCACAATTCAGAAAAAGTGCTCGGCTCGCCGAGAAAATGCGATTTAAGCAATAAAATTAAAAATGCTTATAAAACATAAACCAAACGTTGTAGATGGTCATTTCTTATTACGCAGTAATAAACTCGGCACTCTAAAGCACCCGAGAGCGTTTTTTTCCATGCCAACCTAACCAGAGTGACGGGAGCGGCACAATTCAGAAAAAGTGCTCAGCTCGCCGAGAAAATGCGATTTAAGCAATAAAATTAAAAATGCTTATAAAACATAAACCAAACGTTGGAGGTGGTCATTTCTTCATGCGCAGTGATAAACTCGGCACTCTAAAGCACCCGAGAGCGTTTTTTTCGATGCCAACCTAACCAGAGTGACGGGAGCGGCACAATTCAGAAAAAGTGCTCAGCTCGCCGAGAAAATGCGATTTAAGCAATAAAATTAAAAATGCTTATAAAACATAAACCAAACGTTGGAGGTGGTCATTTCTTCATGCGCAGTGATAAACTCGGCACTCTAAAGCACCCGAGAGCGTTTTTTTCGATGCCAACCTAACCAGAGTGACGGGAGCGGCACAATTCAGAAAAAGTGCTCAGCTCGCCGAGAAAATGCGATTTAAGCAATAAAATTAAAAATGCTTATAAAACATAAACCAAACGTTGGAGGTGGTCATTTCTTCATGCGCAGTGATAAACTCGGCACTCTAAAGCACCCGAGAGCGTTTTTTTCCATACCAACCTAACCAGAGTGACGGGAGCGGCACAATTCAGAAAAAGTGCTCAGCTCACCGAGAAAATGCGATTTAAGCAATAAAATTAAAAATGCTTATAAAACATAAACCAAACGTTGGAGGTGGTCATTTCTTCATGCGCAGTGATAAACTCGGCACTCTAAAGCACCCGAGAGCGTTTTTTTCGATGCCAACCTAACCAGAGTGACGGGAGCGGCACAATTCAGAAAAAGTGCTCAGCTCGCCGAGAAAATGCGATTTAAGCAATAAAATTAAAAATGCTTATAAAACATAAACCAAACGTTGGAGGTGGTCATTTCTTCATGCACAGTGATAAACTCGGCACTCTAAAGCACCCGAGAGCGTTTTTTTCCATGCCAACCTAACCAGAGTGACGGGAGCGGCACAATTCAGAAAAAGTGCTCAGCTCGCCGAGAAAATGCGATTTAAGCAATAAAATTAAAAATGCTTATAAAACATAAACCAAACGTTGGAGGTGGTCATTTCTTCATGCGCAGTGATAAACTCGGCACTCTAAAGCACCCGAGAGCGTTTTTTTCGATGCCAACCTAACCAGAGTGACGGGAGCGGCACAATTCAGAAAAAGTGCTCAGCTCGCCGAGAAAATGCGATTTAAGCAATAAAATTAAAAATGCTTATAAAACATAAACCAAACGTTGGAGGTGGTCATTTCTTCATGCGCAGTGATAAACTCGGCACTCTAAAGCACCCGAGAGCGTTTTTTTCCATGCCAACCTAACCAGAGTGACGGGAGCGGCACAATTCAGAAAAAGTGCTCAGGTCGCCGAGAAAATGCGATTTAAGCAATAAAATTAAAAATGCTTATAAAACATAAACCAAACGTTGGAGGTGGTCATTTCTTCATGCGCAGTGATAAACTCGGCACTCTAAAGCACCCGAGAGCGTTTTTTTCCATGCCAACCTAACCAGAGTGACGGGAGCGGCACAATTCAGAAAAAGTGCTCAGCTCGCCGAGAAAATGCGATTTAAGCAATAAAATTAAAAATGCTTATAAAACATAAACCAAACGTTGTAGATGGTCATTTCTTATTACGCAGTAATAAACTCGGCACTCTAAAGCACCCGAGAGCGTTTTTTTCGATGCCAACCTAACCAGAGTGACGGGAGCGGCACAATTCAGAAAAAGTGCTCAGCTCGCCGAGAAAATGCGATTTAAGCAATAAAATTAAAAATGCTTATAAAACATAAACCAAACGTTGGAGGTGGTCATTTCTTCATGCGCAGTGATAAACTCGGCACTCTAAAGCACCCGAGAGCGTTTTTTTCGATGCCAACCTAACCAGAGTGACGGGAGCGGCACAATTCAGAAAAAGTGCTCAGCTCGCCGAGAAAATGCGATTTAAGCAATAAAATTAAAAATGCTTATAAAACATAAACCAAACGTTGGAGGTGGTCATTTCTTCATGCGCAGTGATAAACTCGGCACTCTAAAGCACCCGAGAGCGTTTTTTTCGATGCCAACCTAACCAGAGTGACAGGAGCGGCACAATTCAGAAAAAGCGCTCAGCTCGCCGAGAAAATGCGATTTAAGCAATAAAATTAAAAATGCTTATAAAACATAAACCAAACGTTGGAGGTGGTCATTTCTTCATGCGCAGTGATAAACTCGGCACTCTAAAGCACCCGAGAGCGTTTTTTTCGATGCCAACCTAACCAGAGTGACGGGAGCGGCACAATTCAGAAAAAGTGCTCAGCTCGCCGAGAAAATGCGATTTAAGCAATAAAATTAAAAATCCTTATAAAACATAAACCAAACGTTGTAAATGGTCATTTCTTATTACGCAGTAATAAACTCGGCACTCTAAAGCACCCGAGAGCGTTTTTTTCGATGCCAACCTAACCAGAGTGACGGGAGCGGCACAATTCAGAAAAAGCGCTCAGCTCGCCGAGAAAATGCGATTTAAGCAATAAAATTAAAAATGCTTATAAAACATAAACCAAACGTTGGAGGTGGTCATTTCTTCATGCGCAGTGATAAACTCGGCACTCTAAAGCACCCGAGAGCGTTTTTTTCGATGCCAACCTAACCAGAGTGACAGGAGCGGCACAATTCAGAAAAAGCGCTCAGCTCGCCGAGAAAATGCGATTTAAGCAATAAAATTAAAAATGCTTATAAAACATAAACCAAACGTTGGAGGTGGTCATTTCTTCATGCGCAGTGATAAACTCGGCACTGTAAAGCACCCGAGAGCGTTTTTTTCGATGCCAACCTAACCAGAGTGACGGGAGCGGCACAATTCAGAAAAAGTGCTCAGCTCGCCGAGAAAATGCGATTTAAGCAATAAAATTAAAAATGCTTATAAAACATAAACCAAACGTTGTAGATGGTCATTTCTTATTACGCAGTAATAAACTCGGCACTCTAAAGCACCCGAGAGCGTTTTTTTCGATGCCAACCTAACCAGAGTGACGGGAGCGGCACAATTCAGAAAAAGCGCTCAGCTCGCCGAGAAAATGCGATTTAAGCAATAAAATTAAAAATGCTTATAAAACATAAACCAAACGTTGGAGGTGGTCATTTCTTCATGCACAGTGATAAACTCGGCACTCTAAAGCACCCGAGAGCGTTTTTTTCGATGCCAACCTAACCAGAGTGACGGGAGCGGCACAATTCAGAAAAAGTGCTCAGCTCGCCGAGAAAATGCGATTTAAGCAATAAAATTAAAAATGCTTATAAAACATAAACCAAACGTTGGAGGTGGTCATTTCTTCATGCGCAGTGATAAACTCGGCACTCTAAAGCACCCGAGAGCGTTTTTTTCGATGCCAACCTAACCAGAGTGACGGGAGCGGCACAATTCAGAAAAAGTGCTCAGCTCGCCGAGAAAATGCGATTTAAGCAATAAAATTAAAAATGCTTATAAAACATAAACCAAACGTTGGAGGTGGTCATTTCTTCATGCGCAGTGATAAACTCGGCACTCTAAAGCACCCGAGAGCGTTTTTTTCGATGCCAACCTAACCAGAGTGACGGGAGCGGCACAATTCAGAAAAAGTGCTCAGCTCGCCGAGAAAATGCGATTTAAGCAATAAAATTAAAAATGCTTATAAAACATAAACCAAACGTTGGAGGTGGTCATTTCTTCATGCGCAGTGATAAACTCGGCACTATAAAGCACCCGAGAGCGTTTTTTTCCATACCAACCTAACCAGAGTGACGGGAGCGGCACAATTCAGAAAAAGTGCTCAGCTCACCGAGAAAATGCGATTTAAGCAATAAAATTAAAAATGCTTATAAAACATAAACCAAACGTTGGAGGTGGTCATTTCTTCATGCGCGGTGATAAACTCGGCACTCTAAAGCACCCGAGAGCGTTTTTTTCGATGCCAACCTAACCAGAGTGACGGGAGCGGCACAATTCAGAAAAAGTGCTCAGCTCGCCGAGAAAATGCGATTTAAGCAATAAAATTAAAAATGCTTATAAAACATAAACCAAACGTTGGAGGTGGTCATTTCTTCATGCGCAGTGATAAACTCGGCACTCTAAAGCACCCAAGAGCGTTTTTTTCGATGCCAACCTAACCAGAGTGACGGGAGCGGCACAATTCAGAAAAAGCGCTCAGCTCGCCGAGAAAATGCGATTTAAGCAATAAAATTAAAAATGCTTATAAAACATAAACCAAACGTTGGAGGTGGTCATTTCTTCATGCGCAGTGATAAACTCGGCACTCTAAAGCACCCGAGAGCGTTTTTTTCGATGCCAACCTAACCAGAGTGACGGGAGCGGCACAATTCAGAAAAGGTGCTCAGCTCGCCGAGAAAATGCGATTTAAGCAATAAAATTAAAAATGCTTATAAAACATAAACCAAACGTTGGAGTTGGTCATTTCTTCATGCGCAGTGATAAACTCGGCACTCTAAAGCACCCGAGAGCGTTTTTTTCGATGCCAACCTAACCAGAGTGACGGGAGCGGCACAATTCAGAAAAAGTGCTCAGCTCGCCGAGAAAATGCGATTTAAGCAATAAAATTAAAAATGCTTATAAAACATAAACCAAACGTTGGAGGTGGTCATTTCTTCATGCGCAGTGATAAACTCGGCACTCTAAAGCACCCAAGAGCGTTTTTTTCGATGCCAACCTAACCAGAGTGACGGGAGCGGCACAATTCAGAAAAAGTGCTCAGCTCGCCGAGAAAATGCGATTTAAGCAATAAAATTAAAAATGCTTATAAAACATAAACCAAACGTTGGAGTTGGTCATTTCTTCATGCGCAGTGATAAACTCGGCACTCTAAAGCACCCGAGAGCGTTTTTTTCGATGCCAACCTAACCAGAGTGACGGGAGCGGCACAATTCAGAAAAAGTGCTCAGCTCGCCGAGAAAATGCGATTTAAGCAATAAAATTAAAAATGCTTATAAAACATAAACCAAACGTTGGAGGTGGTCATTTCTTCATGCGCAGTGATAAACTCGGCACTCTAAAGCACCCAAGAGCGTTTTTTTCGATGCCAACCTAACCAGAGTGACGGGAGCGGCACAATTCAGAAAAAGTGCTCAGCTCGCCGAGAAAATGCGATTTAAGCAATAAAATTAAAAATGCTTATAAAACATAAACCAAACGTTGTAGATGGTCATTTCTTATTACGCAGTAATAAAGTCGGCACTCTAAAGCACCCGAGAGCGTTTTTTTCGATGCCAACCTAACCAGAGTGACGGGAGCGGCACAATTCAGAAAAAGCGCTCAGCTCGCCGAGAAAATGCGATTTAAGCAATAAAATTAAAAATGCTTATAAAACATAAACCAAACGTTGGAGGTGGTCATTTCTTCATGCACAGTGATAAACTCGGCACTCTAAAGCACCCGAGAGCGTTTTTTTCGATGCCAACCTAACCAGAGTGACGGGAGCGGCACAATTCAGAAAAAGTGCTCAGCTCGCCGAGAAAATGCGATTTAAGCAATAAAATTAAAAATGCTTATAAAACATAAACCAAACGTTGTAAATGGTCATTTCTTATTACGCAGTAATAAACTCGGCACTCTAAAGCACCCGAGAGCGTTTTTTTCGATGCCAACCTAACCAGAGTGACGGGAGCGGCACAATTCAGAAAAAGCGCTCAGCTCGCCGAGAAAATGCGATTTAAGCAATAAAATTAAAAATGCTTATAAAACATAAACCAAACGTTGGAGGTGGTCATTTCTTCATGCACAGTGATAAACTCGGCACTCTAAAGCACCCGAGAGCGTTTTTTTCCATGCCAACCTAACCAGAGTGACGGGAGCGGCACAATTCAGAAAAAGTGCTCAGCTCGCCGAGAAAATGCGATTTAAGCAATAAAATAAAAAATGCTTATAAAACATAAACCAAACGTTGGAGGTGGTCATTTCCTCATGCGCAGTAATAAACTCGGCACTCTAAAGCACCCGAGAGCGTTTTTTTCCATGCCAACCTAACCAGAGTGACGGGAGCGGCACAATTCAGAAAAAGTGCTCAGCTCGCCGAGAAAATGCGATTTAAGCAATAAAATTAAAAATGCTTATAAAACATAAACCAAACGTTGGAGGTGGTCATTTCTTCATGCGCAGTGATAAACTCGGCACTCTAAAGCACCCGAGAGCGTTTTTTTCCATGCCAACCTAACCAGAGTGACGGGAGCGGCACAATTCAGAAAAAGTGCTCAGCTCGCCGAGAAAATGCGATTTAAGAAATAAAATTAAAAATGCTTATAAAACATAAACCAAACGTTGGAGGTGGTCATTTCTTCATGCGCAGTGATAAACTCGGCACTCTAAAGCACCCGAGAGCGTTTTTTTCGATGCCAACCTAACCAGAGTGACGGGAGCGGCACAATTCAGAAAAAGTGCTCAGCTCGCCGAGAAAATGCGATTTAAGCAATAAAATTAAAAATGCTTATAAAACATAAACCAAACGTTGGAGGTGGTCATTTCTTCATGCGCAGTGATAAACTCGGCACTCTAAAGCACCCGAGAGCGTTTTATTTGATGCCAACCTAACCAGAGTGACGGGAGCGGCACAATTCAGAAAAAGTGCTCAGCTCGCCGAGAAAATGCGATTTAAGCAATAAAATTAAACATGCTTATAAAACATAAACCAAACGTTGGAGGTCGTCATTTCTTCATGCGCAGTGATAAACTCGGCACTCTAAAGCACCCAAGAGCGTTTTTTTCGATGCCAACCTAACCAGAGTGACGGGAGCGGCACAATTCAGAAAAAGTGCTCAGCTCGCCGAGAAAATGCGATTTAAGCAATAAAATTAAAAATGCTTATAAAACATAAACCAAACGTTGGAGGTGGTCATTTCTTCATGCGCAGTGATAAACTCGGCACTCTAAAGCACCCGAGAGCGTTTTTTTCGATGCCAACCTAACCAGAGTGACGGGAGCGGCACAATTCAGAAAAAGTGCTCAGCTCGCCGAGAAAATGCGATTTAAGCAATAAAATTAAAAATGCTTATAAAACATAAACCAAACGTTGGAGTTGGTCATTTCTTCATGCGCAGTGATAAACTCGGCACTCTAAAGCACCCGAGAGCGTTTTTTTCGATGCCAACCTAACCAGAGTGACGGGAGCGGCACAATTCAGAAAAAGTGCTCAGCTCGCCGAGAAAATGCGATTTAAGCAATAAAATTAAAAATGCTTATAAAACATAAACCAAACGTTGGAGGTGGTCATTTCTTCATGCGCAGTGATAAACTCGGCACTCTAAAGCACCCAAGAGCGTTTTTTTCGATGCCAACCTAACCAGAGTGACGGGAGCGGCACAATTCAGAAAAAGTGCTCAGCTCGCCGAGAAAATGCGATTTAAGCAATAAAATTAAAAATGCTTATAAAACATAAACCAAACGTTGTAGATGGTCATTTCTTATTACGCAGTAATAAAGTCGGCACTCTAAAGCACCCGAGAGCGTTTTTTTCGATGCCAACCTAACCAGAGTGACGGGAGCGGCACAATTCAGAAAAAGCGCTCAGCTCGCCGAGAAAATGCGATTTAAGCAATAAAATTAAAAATGCTTATAAAACATAAACCAAACGTTGGAGGTGGTCATTTCTTCATGCACAGTGATAAACTCGGCACTCTAAAGCACCCGAGAGCGTTTTTTTCGATGCCAACCTAACCAGAGTGACGGGAGCGGCACAATTCAGAAAAAGTGCTCAGCTCGCCGAGAAAATGCGATTTAAGCAATAAAATTAAAAATGCTTATAAAACATAAACCAAACGTTGTAAATGGTCATTTCTTATTACGCAGTAATAAACTCGGCACTCTAAAGCACCCGAGAGCGTTTTTTTCGATGCCAACCTAACCAGAGTGACGGGAGCGGCACAATTCAGAAAAAGCGCTCAGCTCGCCGAGAAAATGCGATTTAAGCAATAAAATTAAAAATGCTTATAAAACATAAACCAAACGTTGGAGGTGGTCATTTCTTCATGCACAGTGATAAACTCGGCACTCTAAAGCACCCGAGAGCGTTTTTTTCGATGCCAACCTAACCAGAGTGACGGGAGCGGCACAATTCAGAAAAAGTGCTCAGCTCGCCGAGAAAATGCGATTTAAGCAATAAAATTTAAAATGCTTATAAAACATAAACCAAACGTTGTAGATGGTCATTTCTTATTACGCAGTAATAAACTCGGCACTCTAAAGCACCCGAGAGCGTTTTTTTCCATGCCAACCTAACCAGAGTGACGGGAGCGGCACAATTCAGAAAAAGTGCTCAGCTCGCCGAGAAAATGCGATTTAAGCAATAAAATTAAAAATGCTTATAAAACATAAACCAAACGTTGGAGGTGGCCATTTCTTCATGCGCAGTGATAAACTCGGCACTCTAAAGCACCCGAGAGCGTTTTTTTCCATGCCAACCTAACCAGAGTGACGGGAGCGGCACAATTCAGAAAAAGTGCTCAGCTCGCCGAGAAAATGCGATTTAAGCAATAAAATTAAAAATGCTTATAAAACATAAACCAAACGTTGGAGGTGGTCATTTCTTCATGCGCAGTGATAAACTCGGCACTCTAAAGCACCCGAGAGCGTTTTTTTCGATGCCAACCTAACCAGAGTGACGGGAGCGGCACAATTCAGAAAAAGTGCTCAGCTCGCCGAGAAAATGCGATTTAAGCAATAAAATTAAAAATGCTTATAAAACATAAACCAAACGTTGGAGGTGGTCATTTCTTCATGCGCAGTGATAAACTCGGCACTCTAAAGCACCCAAGAGCGTTTTTTTCGATGCCAACCTAACCAGAGTGACGGGAGCGGCACAATTCAGAAAAAGTGCTCAGCTCGCCGAGAAAATGCGATTTAAGCAATAAAATTAAAAATGCTTATAAAACATAAACCAAACGTTGGAGGTGGTCATTTCTTCATGCGCAGTGATAAACTCGGCACTCTAAAGCACCCAAGAGCGTTTTTTTCGATGCCAACCTAACCAGAGTGAAGGGAGCGGCACAATTCAGAAAAAGCGCTCAGCTCGCCGAGAAAATGCGATTTAAGCAATAAAATTAAAAATGCTTATAAAACATAAACCAAACGTTGGAGGTGGTCATTTCTTCATGCGCAGTGATAAACTCGGCACTCTAAAGCACCCGAGAGCGTTTTTTTCGATGCCAACCTAACCAGAGTGACGGGAGCGGCACAATTCAGAAAAAGTGCTCAGCTCGCCGAGAAAATGCGATTTAAGCAATAAAATTAAAAATGCTTATAAAACATAAACCAAACGTTGGAGTTGGTCATTTCTTCATGCGCAGTGATAAACTCGGCACTCTAAAGCACCCGAGAGCGTTTTTTTCGATGCCAACCTAACGAGTGACGGGAGCGGCACAATTCAGAAAAAGTGCTCAGCTCGCCGAGAAAATGCGATTTAAGCAATAAAATTAAAAATGCTTATAAAACATAAACCAAACGTTGGAGGTGGTCATTTCTTCATGCGCAGTGATAAACTCGGCACTCTAAAGCACCCAAGAGCGTTTTTTTCGATGCCAACCTAACCAGAGTGACGGGAGCGGCACAATTCAGAAAAAGTGCTCAGGTCGCCGAGAAAATGCGATTTAAGCATTAAAATTAAAAATGCTTATAAAACATAAACCAAACGTTGTAGATGGTCATTTCTTATTACGCAGTAATAAAGTCGGCACTCTAAAGCACCCGAGAGCGTTTTTTTCGATGCCAACCTAACCAGAGTGACGGGAGCGGCACAATTCAGAAAAAGCGCTCAGCTTGCCGAGAAAATGCGATTTAAGCAATAAAATTAAAAATGCTTATAAAACATAAACCAAACGTTGGAGGTGGTCATTTCTTCATGCACAGTGATAAACTCGGCACTCTAAAGCACCCGAGAGCGTTTTTTTCGATGCCAACCTAACCAGAGTGACGGGAGCGGCACAATTCAGAAAAAGTGCTCAGCTCGCCGAGAAAATGCGATTTAAGCAATAAAATTAAAAATGCTTATAAAACATAAACCAAACGTTGTAAATGGTCATTTCTTATTACGCAGTAATAAACTCGGCACTCTAAAGCACCCGAGAGCGTTTTTTTCGATGCCAACCTAACCAGAGTGACGGGAGCGGCACAATTCAGAAAAAGCGCTCAGCTCGCCGAGAAAATGCGATTTAAGCAATAAAATTAAAAATGCTTATAAAACATAAACCAAACGTTGGAGGTGGTCATTTCTTCATGCACAGTGATAAACTCGGCACTCTAAAGCACCCGAGAGCGTTTTTTTCCATGCCAACCTAACCAGAGTGACGGGAGCGGCACAATTCAGAAAAAGTGCTCAGCTCGCCGAGAAAATGCGATTTAAGCAATAAAATTAAAAATGCTTATAAAACATAAACCAAACGTTGGAGGTGGTCATTTCTTCATGCGCAGTGATAAACTCGGCACTCTAAAGCACCCGAGAGCGTTTTTTTCGATGCCAACCTAACCAGAGTGACGGGAGCGGCACAATTCAGAAAAAGTGCTCAGCTCGCCGAGAAAATGCGATTTAAGCAATAAAATTTAAAATGCTTATAAAACATAAACCAAACGTTGTAGATGGTCATTTCTTATTACGCAGTAATAAACTCGGCACTCTAAAGCACCCGATAGCGTTTTTTTCCATGCCAACCTAACCAGAGTGACGGGAGCGGCACAATTCAGAAAAAGTGCTCAGCTCGCCGAGAAAATGCGATTTAAGCAATAAAATTAAAAATGCTTATAAAACATAAACCAAACGTTGGAGGTGGTCATTTCTTCATGCGCAGTGATAAACTCGGCACTCTAAAGCACCCGAGAGCGTTTTTTCCCATGCCAACCTAACCAGAGTGACGGGAGCGGCACAATTCAGAAAAAGTGCTCAGCTCGCCGAGAAAATGCGATTTAAGAAATAAAATTAAAAATGCTTATAAAACATAAACCAAACGTTGGAGGTGGTCATTTCTTCATGCGCAGTGATAAACTCGGCACTCTAAAGCACCCGAGAGCGTTTTTTTCGATGCCAACCTAACCAGAGTGACGGGAGCGGCACAATTCAGAAAAAGTGCTCAGCTCGCCGAGAAAATGCGATTTAAGCAATAAAATTAAAAATGCTTATAAAACATAAACCAAACGTTGGAGGTGGTCATTTCTTCATGCGCAGTAATAAACTCGGCACTCTAAAGCACCCGAGAGCGTTTTATTTGATGCCAACCTAACCAGAGTGACGGGAGCGGCACAATTCAGAAAAAGTGCTCAGCTCGCCGAGAAAATGCGATTTAAGCAATAAAATTAAAAATGCTTATAAAACATAAACCAAACGTTGGAGGTGGTCATTTCTTCATGCGCAGTGATAAACTCGGCACTCTAAAGCACCCGAGAGCGTTTTTTTCCATGCCAACCTAACCAGAGTGACGGGAGCGGCACAATTCAGAAAAAGTGCTCAGCTCGCCGAGAAAATGCGATTTAAGAAATAAAATTAAAAATGCTTATAAAACATAAACCAAACGTTGGAGGTGGTCATTTCTTCATGCGCAGTGATAAACTCGGCACTCTAAAGCACCCGAGAGCGTTTTTTTCGATGCCAACCTAACCAGAGTGACGGGAGCGGCACAATTCAGAAAAAGTGCTCAGCTCGCCGAGAAAATGCGATTTAAGCAATAAAATTAAAAATGCTTATAAAACATAAACCAAACGTTGGAGGTGGTCATTTCTTCATGCGCAGTGATAAACTCGGCACTCTAAAGCACCCGAGAGCGTTTTATTTGATGCCAACCTAACCAGAGTGACGGGAGCGGCACAATTCAGAAAAAGTGCTCAGCTCGCCGAGAAAATGCGATTTAAGCAATAAAATTAAACATGCTTATAAAACATAAACCAAACGTTGGAGGTCGTCATTTCTTCATGCGCAGTGATAAACTCGGCACTCTAAAGCACCCAAGAGCGTTTTTTTCGATGCCAACCTAACCAGAGTGACGGGAGCGGCACAATTCAGAAAAAGTGCTCAGCTCGCCGAGAAAATGCGATTTAAGCAATAAAATTAAAAATGCTTATAAAACATAAACCAAACGTTGGAGGTGGTCATTTCTTCATGCGCAGTGATAAACTCGGCACTCTAAAGCACCCGAGAGCGTTTTTTTCGATGCCAACCTAACCAGAGTGACGGGAGCGGCACAATTCAGAAAAAGTGCTCAGCTCGCCGAGAAAATGCGATTTAAGCAATAAAATTAAAAATGCTTATAAAACATAAACCAAACGTTGGAGTTGGTCATTTCTTCATGCGCAGTGATAAACTCGGCACTCTAAAGCACCCGAGAGCGTTTTTTTCGATGCCAACCTAACCAGAGTGACGGGAGCGGCACAATTCAGAAAAAGTGCTCAGCTCGCCGAGAAAATGCGATTTAAGCAATAAAATTAAAAATGCTTATAAAACATAAACCAAACGTTGGAGGTGGTCATTTCTTCATGCGCAGTGATAAACTCGGCACTCTAAAGCACCCAAGAGCGTTTTTTTCGATGCCAACCTAACCAGAGTGACGGGAGCGGCACAATTCAGAAAAAGTGCTCAGCTCGCCGAGAAAATGCGATTTAAGCAATAAAATTAAAAATGCTTATAAAACATAAACCAAACGTTGTAGATGGTCATTTCTTATTACGCAGTAATAAAGTCGGCACTCTAAAGCACCCGAGAGCGTTTTTTTCGATGCCAACCTAACCAGAGTGACGGGAGCGGCACAATTCAGAAAAAGCGCTCAGCTCGCCGAGAAAATGCGATTTAAGCAATAAAATTAAAAATGCTTATAAAACATAAACCAAACGTTGGAGGTGGTCATTTCTTCATGCACAGTGATAAACTCGGCACTCTAAAGCACCCGAGAGCGTTTTTTTCGATGCCAACCTAACCAGAGTGACGGGAGCGGCACAATTCAGAAAAAGTGCTCAGCTCGCCGAGAAAATGCGATTTAAGCAATAAAATTAAAAATGCTTATAAAACATAAACCAAACGTTGTAAATGGTCATTTCTTATTACGCAGTAATAAACTCGGCACTCTAAAGCACCCGAGAGCGTTTTTTTCGATGCCAACCTAACCAGAGTGACGGGAGCGGCACAATTCAGAAAAAGCGCTCAGCTCGCCGAGAAAATGCGATTTAAGCAATAAAATTAAAAATGCTTATAAAACATAAACCAAACGTTGGAGGTGGTCATTTCTTCATGCACAGTGATAAACTCGGCACTCTAAAGCACCCGAGAGCGTTTTTTTCGATGCCAACCTAACCAGAGTGACGGGAGCGGCACAATTCAGAAAAAGTGCTCAGCTCGCCGAGAAAATGCGATTTAAGCAATAAAATTTAAAATGCTTATAAAACATAAACCAAACGTTGTAGATGGTCATTTCTTATTACGCAGTAATAAACTCGGCACTCTAAAGCACCCGAGAGCGTTTTTTTCCATGCCAACCTAACCAGAGTGACGGGAGCGGCACAATTCAGAAAAAGTGCTCAGCTCGCCGAGAAAATGCGATTTAAGCAATAAAATTAAAAATGCTTATAAAACATAAACCAAACGTTGGAGGTGGCCATTTCTTCATGCGCAGTGATAAACTCGGCACTCTAAAGCACCCGAGAGCGTTTTTTTCCATGCCAACCTAACCAGAGTGACGGGAGCGGCACAATTCAGAAAAAGTGCTCAGCTCGCCGAGAAAATGCGATTTAAGCAATAAAATTAAAAATGCTTATAAAACATAAACCAAACGTTGGAGGTGGTCATTTCTTCATGCGCAGTGATAAACTCGGCACTCTAAAGCACCCGAGAGCGTTTTTTTCGATGCCAACCTAACCAGAGTGACGGGAGCGGCACAATTCAGAAAAAGTGCTCAGCTCGCCGAGAAAATGCGATTTAAGCAATAAAATTAAAAATGCTTATAAAACATAAACCAAACGTTGGAGGTGGTCATTTCTTCATGCGCAGTGATAAACTCGGCACTCTAAAGCACCCAAGAGCGTTTTTTTCGATGCCAACCTAACCAGAGTGACGGGAGCGGCACAATTCAGAAAAAGTGCTCAGCTCGCCGAGAAAATGCGATTTAAGCAATAAAATTAAAAATGCTTATAAAACATAAACCAAACGTTGGAGGTGGTCATTTCTTCATGCGCAGTGATAAACTCGGCACTCTAAAGCACCCAAGAGCGTTTTTTTCGATGCCAACCTAACCAGAGTGAAGGGAGCGGCACAATTCAGAAAAAGCGCTCAGCTCGCCGAGAAAATGCGATTTAAGCAATAAAATTAAAAATGCTTATAAAACATAAACCAAACGTTGGAGGTGGTCATTTCTTCATGCGCAGTGATAAACTCGGCACTCTAAAGCACCCGAGAGCGTTTTTTTCGATGCCAACCTAACCAGAGTGACGGGAGCGGCACAATTCAGAAAAAGTGCTCAGCTCGCCGAGAAAATGCGATTTAAGCAATAAAATTAAAAATGCTTATAAAACATAAACCAAACGTTGGAGTTGGTCATTTCTTCATGCGCAGTGATAAACTCGGCACTCTAAAGCACCCGAGAGCGTTTTTTTCGATGCCAACCTAACGAGTGACGGGAGCGGCACAATTCAGAAAAAGTGCTCAGCTCGCCGAGAAAATGCGATTTAAGCAATAAAATTAAAAATGCTTATAAAACATAAACCAAACGTTGGAGGTGGTCATTTCTTCATGCGCAGTGATAAACTCGGCACTCTAAAGCACCCAAGAGCGTTTTTTTCGATGCCAACCTAACCAGAGTGACGGGAGCGGCACAATTCAGAAAAAGTGCTCAGGTCGCCGAGAAAATGCGATTTAAGCATTAAAATTAAAAATGCTTATAAAACATAAACCAAACGTTGTAGATGGTCATTTCTTATTACGCAGTAATAAAGTCGGCACTCTAAAGCACCCGAGAGCGTTTTTTTCGATGCCAACCTAACCAGAGTGACGGGAGCGGCACAATTCAGAAAAAGCGCTCAGCTTGCCGAGAAAATGCGATTTAAGCAATAAAATTAAAAATGCTTATAAAACATAAACCAAACGTTGGAGGTGGTCATTTCTTCATGCACAGTGATAAACTCGGCACTCTAAAGCACCCGAGAGCGTTTTTTTCGATGCCAACCTAACCAGAGTGACGGGAGCGGCACAATTCAGAAAAAGTGCTCAGCTCGCCGAGAAAATGCGATTTAAGCAATAAAATTAAAAATGCTTATAAAACATAAACCAAACGTTGTAAATGGTCATTTCTTATTACGCAGTAATAAACTCGGCACTCTAAAGCACCCGAGAGCGTTTTTTTCGATGCCAACCTAACCAGAGTGACGGGAGCGGCACAATTCAGAAAAAGCGCTCAGCTCGCCGAGAAAATGCGATTTAAGCAATAAAATTAAAAATGCTTATAAAACATAAACCAAACGTTGGAGGTGGTCATTTCTTCATGCACAGTGATAAACTCGGCACTCTAAAGCACCCGAGAGCGTTTTTTTCCATGCCAACCTAACCAGAGTGACGGGAGCGGCACAATTCAGAAAAAGTGCTCAGCTCGCCGAGAAAATGCGATTTAAGCAATAAAATTAAAAATGCTTATAAAACATAAACCAAACGTTGGAGGTGGTCATTTCTTCATGCGCAGTGATAAACTCGGCACTCTAAAGCACCCGAGAGCGTTTTTTTCGATGCCAACCTAACCAGAGTGACGGGAGCGGCACAATTCAGAAAAAGTGCTCAGCTCGCCGAGAAAATGCGATTTAAGCAATAAAATTTAAAATGCTTATAAAACATAAACCAAACGTTGTAGATGGTCATTTCTTATTACGCAGTAATAAACTCGGCACTCTAAAGCACCCGATAGCGTTTTTTTCCATGCCAACCTAACCAGAGTGACGGGAGCGGCACAATTCAGAAAAAGTGCTCAGCTCGCCGAGAAAATGCGATTTAAGCAATAAAATTAAAAATGCTTATAAAACATAAACCAAACGTTGGAGGTGGTCATTTCTTCATGCGCAGTGATAAACTCGGCACTCTAAAGCACCCGAGAGCGTTTTTTCCCATGCCAACCTAACCAGAGTGACGGGAGCGGCACAATTCAGAAAAAGTGCTCAGCTCGCCGAGAAAATGCGATTTAAGAAATAAAATTAAAAATGCTTATAAAACATAAACCAAACGTTGGAGGTGGTCATTTCTTCATGCGCAGTGATAAACTCGGCACTCTAAAGCACCCGAGAGCGTTTTTTTCGATGCCAACCTAACCAGAGTGACGGGAGCGGCACAATTCAGAAAAAGTGCTCAGCTCGCCGAGAAAATGCGATTTAAGCAATAAAATTAAAAATGCTTATAAAACATAAACCAAACGTTGGAGGTGGTCATTTCTTCATGCGCAGTAATAAACTCGGCACTCTAAAGCACCCGAGAGCGTTTTATTTGATGCCAACCTAACCAGAGTGACGGGAGCGGCACAATTCAGAAAAAGTGCTCAGCTCGCCGAGAAAATGCGATTTAAGCAATAAAATTAAACATGCTTATAAAACATAAACCAAACGTTGGAGGTGGTCATTTCTTCATGCGCAGTGATAAACTCGGCACTCTAAAGCACCCAAGAGCGTTTTTTTCGATGCCAACCTAACCAGAGTGACGGGAGCGGCACAATTCAGAAAAAGCGCTCAGCTCGCCGAGAAAATGCGATTTAAGCAATAAAATTAAAAATGCTTATAAAACATAAACCAAACGTTGGAGGTGGTCATTTCTTCATGCGCGGTGATAAACTCGGCACTCTAAAGCACCCGAGAGCGTTTTTTTCGATGCCAACCTAACCAGAGTGACGGGAGCGGCACAATTCAGAAAAAGTGCTCAGCTCGCCGAGAAAATGCGATTTAAGCAATAAAATTAAAAATGCTTATAAAACATAAACCAAACGTTGGAGGTGGTCATTTCTTCATGCGCAGTGATAAAATCGGCACTCTAAAGCACCCGAGAGCGTTTTTTTCGATGCCAACCTAACCAGAGTGACGGGAGCGGCACAATTCAGAAAAAGTGCTCAGCTTGCCGAGAAAATGCGATTTAAGCAATAAAATTAAAAATGCTTATAAAACATAAACCAAACGTTGGAGGTGGTCATTTCTTCATGCGCAGTGATAAACTCGGCACTCTAAAGCACCCGAGAGCGTTTTTTTCGATGCCAACCTAACCAGAGTGACGGGAGCGGCACAATTCAGAAAAAGCGCTCAGCTCGCCGAGAAAATGCGATTTAAGCAATAAAATTAAAAATGCTTATAAAACATAAACCAAACGTTGGAGGTGGTCATTTCTTCATGCGCAGTGATAAACTCGGCACTCTAAAGCACCCGAGAGCGTTTTTTTCGATGCCAACCTAACCAGAGTGACGGGAGCGGCACAATTCAGAAAAAGCGCTCAGCTCGCCGAGAAAATGCGATTTAAGCAATAAAATTAAAAATGCTTATAAAACATAAACCAAACGTTGGAGGTGGTCATTTCTTCATGCGCAGTGATAAATTCGGCACTCTAAAGCACCCGAGAGCGTTTTTTTCGATGCCAACCTAACCAGAGTGACGGGAGCGGCACAATTCAGAAAAAGTGCTCCTCGCCGAGAAAATGCGAGTTAAGCAATAAAATTAAAAATGCTTATAAAACATAAACCAAACGTTGGAGGTGGTCATTTCTTCATGCGCAGTGATAAACTCGGCACTCTAAAGCACCCGAGAGCGTTTTTTTCGATGCCAACCTAACCAGAGTGACGGGAGCGGCACAATTCAGAAAAAGTGCACAGCTCGCCGAGAAAATGCGATTTAAGCAATAAAATTAAAAATGCTTATAAAACATAAACCAAACGTTGTAAATGGTCATTTCTTCATGCGCAGTGATAAACTCGGCACTCTAAAGCACCCGAGAGCGTTTTTTTTGATGCCAACCTAACCAGAGTGACGGGAGCGGCACAATTCAGAAAAAGTGCTCAGCTCGCCGAGAAAATGCGATTTAAGCAATAAAATTAAAAATGCTTATAAAACATAAACCAAACGTTGGAGGTGGTCATTTCTTCATGCGCAGTGATAAACTCGGCACTCTAAAGCACCCGAGAGCGTTTTTTTCGATGCCAACCTAACCAGAGTGACGGGAGCGGCACAATACAGAAAAAGTGCTCAGCTCGCCGAGAAAATGCGATTTAAGCAATAAAATTAAAAATGCTTATAAAACATAAACCAAACGTTGGAGGTGGTCATTTCTTCATGCGCAGTGATAAACTCGGCACTCTAAAGCACCCGAGAGCGTTTTTTTCCATGCCAACCTAACCAGAGTGACGGGAGCGGCACAATTCAGAAAAAGTGCTCAGCTCGCCGAGAAAATGCGATTTAAGCAATAAAATTAAAAATGCTTATAAAACATAAACCAAACGTTGGAGGTGGTCATTTCTTCATGCGCAGTGATAAACTCGGCACTCTAAAGCACCCGAGAGCGTTTTTTTCGATGCCAACCTAACCAGAGTGACGTGAGCGGCACAATTCAGAAAAAGTGCTCAGCTTGCCGAGAAAATGCGATTTAAGCAATAAAATTAAAAATGCTTATAAAACATAAACCAAACGTTGGAGGTGGTCATTTCTTCATGCGCAGTGATAAACTCGGCACTCTAAAGCACCCGAGAGCGTTTTTTTCGATGCCAACCTAACCAGAGTGACGGGAGCGGCACAATTCAGAAAAAGCGCTCAGCTCGCCGAGAAAATGCGATTTAAGCAATAAAATTAAAAATGCTTATAAAACATAAACCAAACGTTGGAGGTGGTCATTTCTTCATGCGCAGTGATAAACTCGGCACTCTAAAGCACCCGAGAGCGTTTTTTTCGATGCCAACCTAACCAGAGTGACGGGAGCGGCACAATTCAGAAAAAGCGCTCAGCTCGCCGAGAAAATGCGATTTAAGCAATAAAATTAAAAATGCTTATAAAACATAAACCAAACGTTGGAGGTGGTCATTTCTTCATGCGCAGTGATAAATTCGGCACTCTAAAGCACCCGAGAGCGTTTTTTTCGATGCCAACCTAACCAGAGTGACGGGAGCGGCACAATTCAGAAAAAGTGCTCAGCTCGCCGAGAAAATGCGATTTAAGCAATAAAATTAAAAATGCTTATAAAACATAAACCAAACGTTGGAGGTGGTCATTTCTTCATGCGCAGTGATAAACTCGGCACTCTAAAGCACCCGAGAGCGTTTTTTTCGATGCCAACCTAACCAGAGTGACGGGAGCGGCACAATTCAGAAAAAGTGCTCAGCTCGCCGAGAAAATGCGATTTAAGCAATAAAATTAAAAATGCTTATAAAACATAAACCAAACGTTGGAGTTGGTCATTTCTTCATGCGCAGTGATAAACTCGGCACTCTAAAGCACCCGAGAGCGTTTTTTTCGATGCCAACCTAACCAGAGTGACGGGAGCGGCACAATTCAGAAAAAGTGCTTAGCTCGCCGAGAAAATGCGATTTAAGCAATAAAATTAAAAATGCTTATAAAACATAAACCAAACGTTGGAGGTGGTCATTTCTTCATGCGCAGTGATAAACTCGGCACTCTAAAGCACCCGAGAGCGTTTTTTTCGATGCCAACCTAACCAGAGTGACGGGAGCGGCACAATTCAGAAAAAGTGCTCAGCTCGCCGAGAAAATGCGATTTAAGCAATAAAATTAAAAATGCTTATAAAACATAAACCAAACGTTGGAGGTGGTAATTTCTTCATGCGCAGTGATAAACTCGGCACTCTAAAGCACCCGAGAGCGTTTTTTTCCATGCCAACCTAACCAGAGTGACAGGAGCGGCACAATTCAGAAAAAGTGCTCAGCTCGCCGAGAAAATGCGATTTAAGCAATAAAATTAAAAATGCTTATAAAACATAAACCAAACGTTGGAGGTGGTCTTTTCTTCATGCGCAGTGATAAACTCGGAACTCTAAAGCACCCGAGAGCGTTTTTTTCCATGCCAACCTAAACAGAGTGACGGGAGCGGCACAATTCAGAAAAAGTGCTCAGCTCGCCGAGAAAATGCGATTTAAGCAATAAAATTAAAAATGCTTATAAAACATAAACCAAACGTTGTAGATGGTCATTTCTTATTACGCAGTAATAAACTCGGCACTCTAAAGCACCCGAGAGCGTTTTTTTCCATGCCAACCTAACCAGAGTGACGGGAGCGGCACAATTCAGAAAAAGTGCTCAGCTCGCCGAGAAAATGCGATTTAAGCAATAAAATTAAAAATGCTTATAAAACATAAACCAAACGTTGGAGGTGGTCATTTCTTCATGCACAGTGATAAACTCGGCACTCTAAAGCACCCGAGAGCGTTTTTTTCCATGCCAACCTAACCAGAGTGACGGGAGCGGCACAATTCAGAAAAAGTGCTCAGCTCGCCGAGAAAATGCGATTTAAGCAATAAAATTAAAAATGCTTATAAAACATAAACCAAACGTTGGAGGTGGTCATTTCTTCATGCGCAGTGATAAACTCGGCACTCTAAAGCACCCGAGAGCGTTTTTTTCGATGCCAACCTAACCAGAGTGACGGGAGCGGCACAATTCAGAAAAAGTGCTCAGCTCGCCGAGAAAATGCGATTTAAGCAATAAAATTAAAAATGCTTATAAAACATAAACCAAACGTTGGAGGTGGTCATTTCTTCATGCGCAGTGATAAACTCGGCACTCTAAAGCACCCGAGAGCGTTTTTTTCCATGCCAACCTAACCAGAGTGACGGGAGCGGCACAATTCAGAAAAAGTGCTCAGCTCGCCGAGAAAATGCGATTTAAGCAATAAAATTAAAAATGCTTATAAAACATAAACCAAACGTTGTAGATGGTCATTTCTTATTACGCAGTAATAAACTCGGCACTCTAAAGCACCCGAGAGCGTTTTTTTCCATGCCAACCTAACCAGAGTGACGGGAGCGGCACAATTCAGAAAAAGTGCTCAGCTCGCCGAGAAAATGCGATTTAAGCAATAAAATTAAAAATGCTTATAAAACATAAACCAAACGTTGGAGGTGGTCATTTCTTCATGCGCAGTGATAAACTCGGCACTCTAAAGCACCCGAGAGCGTTTTATTCGATGCCAACCTAACCAGAGTGACGGGAGCGGCACAATTCAGAAAAAGCGCTCAGCTCGCCGAGAAAATGCGATTTAAGCAATAAAATTAAAAATGCTTATAAAACATAAACCAAACGTTGGAGGTGGTCATTTCTTCATGCGCGGTGATAAACTCGGCACTCTAAAGCACCCGAGAGCGTTTTTTTCGATGCCAACCTAACCAGAGTGACGGGAGCGGCACAATTCAGAAAAAGTGCTCAGCTCGCCGAGAAAATGCGATTTAAGCAATAAAATTAAAAATGCTTATAAAACATAAACCAAACGTTGTAGATGGTCATTTCTTATTACGCAGTAATAAACTCGGCACTCTAAAGCACCCGAGAGCGTTTTTTTCCATGCCAACCTAACCAGAGTGACGGGAGCGGCACAATTCAGAAAAAGTGCTCAGCTCGCCGAGAAAATGCGATTTAAGCAATAAAATTAAAAATGCTTATAAAACATAAACCAAACGTTGGAGGTGGCCATTTCTTCATGCGCAGTGATAAACTCGGCACTCTAAAGCACCCGAGAGCGTTTTTTTCCATGCCAACCTAACCAGAGTGACGGGAGCGGCACAATTCAGAAAAATAGCTCAGCTCGCCGAGAAAATGCGATTTAAGCAATAAAATTAAAAATGCTTATAAAACATAAACCAAACGTTGGAGGTGGCCATTTCTTCATGCGCAGTGATAAACTCGGCACTCTAAAGCACCCGAGAGCGTTTTTTTCCATGCCAACCTAACCAGAGTGACGGGAGCGGCACAATTCAGAAAAAGTGCTCAGCTCGCCGAGAAAATGCGATTTAAGCAATAAAATTAAAAATGCTTATAAAACATAAACCAAACGTTGGAGGTGGTCATTTCTTCATGCGCAGTGATAAACTCGGCACTCTAAAGCACCCGAGAGCGTTTATTTCGATGCCAACCTAACCAGAGTGACGGGAGCGGCACAATTCAGAAAAAGTGCTCAGCTCGCCGAGAAAATGCGATTTAAGCAATAAAATTAAAAATGCTTATAAAACATAAACCAAACGTTGTAGATGGTCATTTCTTATTACGCAGTAATAAACTCGGCACTCTAAAGCACCCGAGAGCGTTTTTTTCCATGCCAACCTAACCAGAGTGACGGGAGCGGCACAATTCAGAAAAAGCGCTCAGCTCGCCGAGAAAATGCGATTTAAGCAATAAAATTAAAAATGCTTATAAAACATAAACCAAACGTTGGAGGTGGTCATTTCTTCATGCGCAGTGATAAACTCGGCACTCTAAAGCACCCGAGAGCGTTTTTTTCGATGCCAACCTAACCAGAGTGACGGGAGCGGCACAATTCAGAAAAAGCGTTCAGCTCGCCGAGAAAATGCGATTTAAGCAATAAAATTAAAAATGCTTATAAAACATAAACCAAACGTTGGAGGTGGTCATTTCTTCATGCACAGTGATAAACTCGGCACTCTAAAGCACCCGAGAGCGTTTTTTTCGATGCCAACCTAACCAGAGTGACGGGAGCGGCACAATTCAGAAAAAGTGCTCAGCTCGCCGAGAAAATTCGATTTAAGCAATAAAATTAAAAATGCTTATAAAACATAAACCAAACGTTGGAGGTGGTCATTTCTTCATGCGCAGTGATAAACTCGGCACTCTAAAGCACCCGAGAGCGTTTTTTTCGATGCCAACCTAACCAGAGTGACGGGAGCGGCACAATTCAGAAAAAGTGCTCAGCTCGCCGAGAAAATGCGATTTAAGCAATAAAATTAAAAATGCTTATAAAACATAAACCAAACGTTGGAGGTGGTCATTTCTTCATGCGCAGTGATAAACTCGGCACTCTAAAGCACCCGAGAGCGTTTTATTCGATGCCAACCTAACCAGAGTGACGGAGCGGCACAATTCAGAAAAAGTGCTCAGCTCGCCGAGAAAATGCGATTTAAGCAATAAAATTAAAAATGCTTATAAAACATAAACCAAACGTTGGAGGTGGTGATTTCTTCATGCGCAGTGATAAACTCGGCACTCTAAAGAACCCGAGAGCGTTTTTTTCGATGCCAACCTAACCAGAGTGACGGGAGCGGCACAATTCAGAAAAAGCGCTCAGCTCGCCGAGAAAATGCGATTTAAGCAATAAAATTAAAAATGCTTATAAAACATAAACCAAACGTTGGAGGTGGTCATTTCTTCATGCGCAGTGATAAACTCGGCACTCTAAAGCACCCGAGAGCGTTTTTTTCCATGCCAACCTAACCAGAGTGACGGGAGCGGCACAATTCAGAAAAAGTGCTCAGCTCGCCGAGAAAATGCGATTTAAGCAATAAAATTAAAAATGCTTATAAAACATAAACCAAACGTTGTAGATGGTCATTTAAACTCGGCACTCTAAAGCACCCGAGAGCGTTTTTTTCCATGCCAACCTAACCAGAGTGACGGGAGCGGCACAATTCAGAAAAAGTGCTCAGCTCGCCGAGAAAATGCGATTTAAGCAATAAAATTAAAAATGCTTATAAAACATAAACCAAACGTTGGAGGTGGTCATTTCTTCATGCGCAGTGATAAACTCGGCACTCTAAAGCACCCGAGAGCGTTTTTTTCGATGCCAACCTAACCAGAGTGACGGGAGCGGCACAATTCAGAAAAAGTGCTCAGCTCGCCGAGAAAATGCGATTTAAGCAATAAAATTAAAAATGCTTATAAAACATAAACCAAACGTTGTAGATGGTCATTTCTTATTACGCAGTAATAAACTCGGCACTCTAAAGCACCCGAGAGCGTTTTTTTCCATGCCAACCTAACCAGAGTGACGGGAGCGGCACAATTCAGAAAAAGCGCTCAGCTCGCCGAGAAAATGCGATTTAAGCAATAAAATTAAAAATGCTTATAAAACATAAACCAAACGTTGGAGGTGGTCATTTCTTCATGCGCAGTGATAAACTCGGCACTCTAAAGCACCCGAGAGCGTTTTTTTCGATGCCAACCTAACCAGAGTGACGGGAGCGGCACAATTCAGAAAAAGCGTTCAGCTCGCCGAGAAAATGCGATTTAAGCAATAAAATTAAAAATGCTTATAAAACATAAACCAAACGTTGGAGGTGGTCATTTCTTCATGCACAGTGATAAACTCGGCACTCTAAATCACCCGAGAGCGTTTTTTTCGATGCCAACCTAACCAGAGTGACGGGAGCGGCACAATTCAGAAAAAGTGCTCAGCTCGCCGAGAAAATGCGATTTAAGCAATAAAATTAAAAATGCTTATAAAACATAAACCAAACGTTGGAGGTGGTCATTTCTTCATGCGCAGTGATAAACTCGGCACTCTAAAGCACCCGAGAGCGTTTTTTTCGATGCCAACCTAACCAGAGTGACGGGAGCGGCACAATTCAGAAAAAGTGCTCAGCTCGCCGAGAAAATGCGATTTAAGCAATAAAATTAAAAATGCTTATAAAACATAAACCAAACGTTGGAGGTGGTCATTTCTTCATGCGCAGTGATAAACTCGGCACTCTAAAGCACCCGAGAGCGTTTTATTCGATGCCAACCTAACCAGAGTGACGGGAGCGGCACAATTCAGAAAAAGTGCTCAGCTCGCCGAGAAAATGCGATTTAAGCAATAAAATTAAAAATGCTTATAAAACATAAACCAAACGTTGGAGGTGGTCATTTCTTCATGCCAGTGATAAACTCGGCACTCTAAAGCACCCGAGAGCGTTTTTTTCGATGCCAACCTAACCAGAGTGACGGGAGCGGCACAATTCAGAAAAAGCGCTCAGCTCGCCGAGAAAATGCGATTTAAGCAATAAAATTAAAAATGCTTATAAAACATAAACCAAACGTTGGAGGTGGTCATTTCTTCATGCGCGGTGATAAACTCGGCACTCTAAAGCACCCGAGAGCGTTTTTTTTCGATGCCAACCTAACCAGAGTGACGGGAGCGGCACAATTCAGAAAAAGTGCTCAGCTCGCCGAGAAAATGCGATTTAAGCAATAAAATTAAAAATGCTTATAAAACATAAATCAAACGTTGGAGGTGGTCATTTCTTCATGCGCAGTGATAAACTCGGCACTCTAAAGCACCCGAGAGCGTTTTTTTCGATGCCAACCTAACCAGAGTGACGGGAGCGGCACAATTCAGAAAAAGTGCTCAGCTCGCCGAGAAAATGCGATTTAAGCAATAAAATTAAAAATGCTTATAAAACATAAACCAAACGTTGGAGTTGGTCATTTCTTCATGCGCAGTGATAAACTCGGCACTCTAAAGCACCCGAGAGCGTTTTTTTCGATGCCAACCTAACCAGAGTGACGGGAGCGGCACAATTCAGAAAAAGTGCTCAGCTCGCCGAGAAAATGCGATTTAAGCAATAAAATTAAAAATGCTTATAAAACATAAACTAAACGTTGGAGGTGGTCATTTCTTCATGCGCAGTGATAAACTCGGCACTCTAAAGCACCCAAGAGCGTTTTTTTCGATGCCAACCTAACCAGAGTGACGGGAGCGGCACAATTCAGAAAAAGCGCTCAGCTCGCCGAGAAAATGCGATTTAAGCAATAAAATTAAAAATGCTTATAAAACATAAACCAAACGTTGGAGGTGGTCATTTCTTCATGCACAGTGATAAACTCGGCACTCTAAAGCACCCGAGAGCGTTTTTTTCGATGCCAACCTAACCAGAGTGACGGGAGCGGCACAATTCAGAAAAAGTGCTCAGCTCGCCGAGAAAATGCGATTTAAGCAATAAAATTAAAAATGCTTATAAAACATAAACCAAACGTTGTAGATGGTCATTTCTTATTACGCAGTAATAAACTCGGCACTCTAAAGCACCCGAGAGCGTTTTTTTCGATGCCAACCTAACCAGAGTGACGGGAGCGGCACAATTCAGAAAAAGCGCTCAGCTCGCCGAGAAAATGCGATTTAAGCAATAAAATTAAAAATGCTTATAAAACATAAACCAAACGTTGGAGGTGGTCATTTCTTCATGCACAGTGATAAACTCGGCACTCTAAAGCACCCGAGAGCGTTTTTTTCGATGCCAACCTAACCAGAGTGACGGGAGCGGCACAATTCAGAAAAAGTGCTCAGCTCGCCGAGAAAATGCGATTTAAGCAATAAAATTAAAAATGCTTATAAAACATAAACCAAACGTTGTAAATGGTCATTTCTTATTACGCAGTAATAAACTCGGCACTCTAAAGCACCCGAGAGCGTTTTTTCGATGCCAACCTAACCAGAGTGACGGGAGCGGCACAATACAGAAAAAGCGCTCAGCTCGCCGAGAAAATGCGATTTAAGCAATAAAATTAAAAATGCTTATAAAACATAAACCAAACGTTGGAGGTGGTCTTTTCTTCATGCGCAGTGATAAACTCGGCACTCTAAAGCACCCGAGAGCGTTTTTTTCCATGCCAACCTAAACAGAGTGACGGGAGCGGCACAATTCAGAAAAAGTGCTCAGCTCGCCGAGAAAATGCGATTTAAGCAATAAAATTAAAAATGCTTATAAAACATAAACCAAACGTTGTAGATGGTCATTTCTTATTACGCAGTAATAAACTCGGCACTCTAAAGCACCCGAGAGCGTTTTTTTCCATGCCAACCTAACCAGAGTGACGGGAGCGGCACAATTCAGAAAAAGTGCTCAGCTCGCCGAGAAAATGCGATTTAAGCAATAAAATTAAAAATGCTTATAAAACATAAACCAAACGTTGGAGGTGGTCATTTCTTCATGCGCAGTGATAAACTCGGCACTCTAAAGCACCCGAGAGCGTTTTTTTCGATGCCAACCTAACCAGAGTGACGGGAGCGGCACAATTCAGAAAAAGTGCTCAGCTCACCGAGAAAATGCGATTTAAGCAATAAAATTAAAAATGCTTATAAAACATAAACCAAACGTTGGAGGTGGTCATTTCTTCATGCACAGTGATAAACTCGGCACTCTAAAGCACCCGAGAGCGTTTTTTTCCATGCCAACCTAACCAGAGTGACGGGAGCGGCACAATTCAGAAAAAGTGCTCAGCTCGCCGAGAAAATGCGATTTAAGCAATAAAATTAAAAATGCTTATAAAACATAAACCAAACGTTGGAGGTGGTCATTTCTTCATGCGCAGTGATAAACTCGGCACTCTAAAGCACCCGAGAGCGTTTTTTTCGATGCCAACCTAACCAGAGTGACGGGAGCGGCACAATTCAGAAAAAGTGCTCAGCTCGCCGAGAAAATGCGATTTAAGCAATAAAATTAAAAATGCTTATAAAACATAAACCAAACGTTGGAGGTGGTCATTTCTTCATGCGCAGTGATAAACTCGGCACTGTAAAGACTCCGAGAGCGTTTTTTTCCATGCCAACCTAACCAGAGTGACGGCAGCGGCACAATTCAGAAAAAGTGCTCAGCTCGCCGAGAAAATGCGATTTAAGCAATAAAATTAAAAATGCTTATAAAACATAAACCAAACGTTGGAGGTGGTCATTTCTTATTACGCAGTAATAAACTCGACACTCTAAAGCACCCGAGAGCGTTTTTTTCCATGCCAACCTAACCAGAGTGACGGGAGCGGCACAATTCAGAAAAAGTGCTCAGCTCGCCGAGAAAATGCGATTTAAGCAATAAAATTAAAAATGCTTATAAAACATAAACCAAACGTTGGAGGTGGTCATTTCTTCATGCGCAGTGATAAACTCGGCACTGTAAAGCACCCGAGAGCGTTTTATTCGATGCCAACCTAACCAGAGTGACGGGAGCGGCACAATTCAGAAAAAGCGCTCAGCTCGCCGAGAAAATGCGATTTAAGCAATAAAATTAAAAATGCTTATAAAACATAAACCAAACGTTGGAGGTGGTCATTTCTTCATGCGCGGTGATAAACTCGGCACTCTAAAGCACCCGAGAGCGTTTTTTTCCATGCCAACCTAACCAGAGTGACGGGAGCGGCACAATTCAGAAAAAGTGCTCAGCTCGCCGAGAAAATGCGATTTAAGCAATAAAATTAAAAATGCTTATAAAACATAAACCAAACGTTGGAGGTGGTCATTTCTTCATGCGCAGTGATAAACTCGGCACTCTAAAGCACCCGAGAGCGTTTTTTTCGATGCCAACCTAACCAGAGTGACGGGAGCGGCACAATTCAGAAAAAGTGCTCAGCTCGCCGAGAAAATGCGATTTAAGCAATAAAATTAAAAATGCTTATAAAACATAAACCAAACGTTGTAGATGGTCATTTCTTATTACGCAGTAATAAACTCGGCACTCTAAAGCACCCGAGAGCGTTTTTTTCCATGCCAACCTAACCAGAGTGACGGGAGCGGCACAATTCAGAAAAAGCGCTCAGCTCGCCGAGAAAATGCGATTTAAGCAATAAAATTAAAAATGCTTATAAAACATAAACCAAACGTTGGAGGTGGTCATTTCTTCATGCACAGTGATAAACTCGGCACTCTAAAGCACCCGAGAGCGTTTTTTTCGATGCCAACCTAACCAGAGTGACGGGAGCGGCACAATTCAGAAAAAGTGCTCAGCTCGCCGAGAAAATGCGATTTAAGCAATAAAATTAAAAATGCTTATAAAACATAAACCAAACGTTGTAGATGGTCATTTCTTATTACGCAGTAATAAACTCGGCACTCTAAAGCACCCGAGAGCGTTTTTTTCGATGCCAACCTAACCAGAGTGACGGGAGCGGCACAATTCAGAAAAAGTGCTCAGCTCGCCGAGAAAATGCGATTTAAGCAATAAAATTAAAAATGCTTATAAAACATAAACCAAACGTTGTAAATGGTCATTTCTTATTACGCAGTAATAAACTCGGCACTCTAAAGCACCCGAGAGCGTTTTTTTCGATGCCAACCTAACCAGAGTGACGGGAGCGGCACAATTCAGAAAAAGCGCTCAGCTCGCCGAGAAAATGCGATTTAAGCAATAAAATTAAAAATGCTTATAAAACATAAACCAAACGTTGGAGGTGGTCATTTCTTCATGCGCAGTGATAAACTCGGCACTCTAAAGCACCCGAGAGCGTTTTTTTCGATGCCAACCTAACCAGAGTGACGGGAGCGGCACAATTCAGAAAAAGTGCTCAGCTCGCCGAGAAAATGCGATTTAAGCAATAAAATTAAAAATGCTTATAAAACATAAACCAAACGTTGGAGGTGGTCATTTCTTCATGCGCAGTGATAAACTCGGCACTCTAAAGCACCCGAGAGCGTTTTTTTCGATGCCAACCTAACCAGAGTGACGGGAGCGGCACAATTCAGAAAAAGTGCTCAGCTCGCCGAGAAAATGCGATTTAAGCAATAAAATTAAAAATGCTTATAAAACATAAACCAAACGTTGGAGGTGGTCATTTCTTCATGCGCAGTGATAAACTCGGCACTCTAAAGCACCCGAGAGCGTTTTTTTCGATGCCAACCTAACCAGAGTGACGGGAGCGGCACAATTCAGAAAAAGTGCTCAGCTCGCCGAGAAAATGCGATTTAAGCAATAAAATTAAAAATGCTTATAAAACATAAACCAAACGTTGTAAATGGTCATTTCTTATTACGCAGTAATAAACTCGGCACTCTAAAGCACCCGAGAGCGTTTTTTTCGATGCCAACCTAACCAGAGTGACGGGAGCGGCACAATTCAGAAAAAGCGCTCAGCTCGCCGAGAAAATGCGATTTAAGCAATAAAATTAATAATGCTTATAAAACATAAACCAAACGTTGGAGGTGGTCTTTTCTTCATGTGCAGTGATAAACTCGGCACTCTAAAGCACCCGAGAGCGTTTTTTTCCATGCCAACCTAAACAGAGTGACGGGAGCGGCACAATTCAGAAAAAGTGCTCAGCTCGCCGAGAAAATGCGATTTAAGCAATAAAATTAAAAATGCTTATAAAACATAAACCAAACATTGTAGATGGTCATTTCTTATTACGCAGTAATAAACTCGGCACTCTAAAGCACCCGAGAGCGTTTTTTCCATGCCAACCTAACCAGAGTGACGGGAGCGGCACAATTCAGAAAAAGTGCTCAGCTCGCCGAGAAAATGCGATTTAAGCAATAAAATTAAAAATGCTTATAAAACATAAACCAAACGTTGGAGGTGGCCATTACTTCATGCGCAGTGATAAACTCGGCACTCTAAAGCGACCGAGAGCGTTTTTTTCCATGCCAACCTAACCAGAGTGACGGGAGCGGCACAATTCAGAAAAGGTGCTCAGCTCGCCGAGAAAATGCGATTTAAGCAATAAAATTAAAAATGCTTATAAAACATAAACCAAACGTTGTAGATGGTCATTTCTTATTACGCAGTAATAAACTCGGCACTCTAAAGCACCCGAGAGCGTTTTTTTCCATGCCAACCTAACAAGAGTGACGGGAGCGGCACAATTCAGAAAAAGTGCTCAGCTCGCCGAGAAAATGCGATTTAAGCAATAAAATTAAAAATGCTTATAAAACATAAACCAAACGTTGGAGGTGGTCATTTCTTCATGCGCAGTGATAAACTCGGCACTCTAAAGCACCCGAGAGCGTTTTTTTCGATGCCAACCTAACCAGAGTGACGGGAGCGGCACAATTCAGAAAAAGTGCTCAGCTCGCCGAGAAAATGCGATTTAAGCAATAAAATTAAAAATGCTTATAAAACATAAACCAAACGTTGTAGATGGTCATTTCTTATTACGCAGTAATAAACTCGGCACTCTAAAGCACCCGAGAGCGTTTTTTTCCATGCCAACCTAACCAGAGTGACAGGAGCGGCACAATTCAGAAAAAGTGCTCAGCTCGCCGAGAAAATGCGATTTAAGCAATAAAATTAAAAATGTTATAAAACATAAACCAAACGTTGGAGGTGGTCATTTCTTCATGCACAGTGATAAACTCGGCACTCTAAAGCACCCGAGAGCGTTTTTTTCCATGCCAACCTAACCAGAGTGACGGGAGCGGCACAATTCAGAAAAAGTGCTCAGCTCGCCGAGAAAATGCGATTTAAGCAATAAAATTAAAAATGCTTATAAAACATAAACCAAACGTTGGAGGTGGTCATTTCTTCATGCGCAGTGATAAACTCGGCACTCTAAAGCACCCGAGAGCGTTTTTTTCGATGCCAACCTAACCAGAGTGACGGGAGCGGCACAATTCAGAAAAAGTGCTCAGCTCGCCGAGAAAATGCGATTTAAGCAATAAAATTAAAAATGCTTATAAAACATAAACCAAACGTTGGAGGTGGTCATTTCTTCATGCGCAGTGATAAACTCGGCACTCTAAAGCACCCGAGAGCGTTTTTTTCCATGCCAACCTAACCAGAGTGACGGGAGCGGCACAATTCAGAAAAAGTGCTCAGCTCGCCGAGAAAATGCGATTTAAGCAATAAAATTAAAAATGCTTATAAAACATAAACCAAACGTTGTAGATGGTCATTTCTTATTACGCAGTAATAAACTCGGCACTCTAAAGCACCCGAGAGCGTTTTTTTCCATGCCAACCTAACCAGAGTGACGGGAGCGGCACAATTCAGAAAAAGTGCTCAGCTCGCCGAGAAAATGCGATTTAAGCAATAACATTAAAAATGCTTATAAAACATAAACCAAACGTTGGAGGTGGTCATTTCTTCATGCGCAGTGATAAACTCGGCACTCTAAAGCACCCGAGAGCGTTTTATTCGATGCCAACCTAACCAGAGTGACGGGAGCGGCACAATTCAGAAAAAGCGCTCAGCTCGCCGAGAAAATGCGATTTAAGCAATAAAATTAAAAATGCTTATAAAACATAAACCAAACGTTGGAGGTGGTCATTTCTTCATGCGCGGTGATAAACTCGGCACTCTAAAGCACCCGAGAGCGTTTTTTTCCATGCCAACCTAACCAGAGTGACGGGAGCGGCACAATTCAGAAAAAGTGCTCAGCTCGCCGAGAAAATGCGATTTAAGCAATAAAATTAAAAATGCTTATAAAACATAAACCAAACGTTGGAGGTGGTCATTTCTTCATGCGCAGTGATAAACTCGGCACTCTAAAGCACCCGAGAGCGTTTTTTTCGATGCCAACCTAACCAGAGTGACGGGAGCGGCACAATTCAGAAAAAGTGCTCAGCTCGCCGAGAAAATGCGATTTAAGCAATAAAATTAAAAATGCTTATAAAACATAAACCAAACGTTGTAGATGGTCATTTCTTATTACGCAGTAATAAACTCGGCACTCTAAAGCACCCGAGAGCGTTTTTTTCCATGCCAACCTAACCAGAGTGACGGGAGCGGCACAATTCAGAAAAAGTGCTCAGCTCGCCGAGAAAATGCGATTTAAGCAATAAAATTAAAAATGCTTATAAAACATAAACCAAACGTTGGAGGTGGTCATTTCTTCATGTGCAGTGATAAACTCGGCACTCTAAAGCACCCGAGAGCGTTTTTTTCCATGCCAACCTAACCAGAGTGACGGGAGCGGCACAATTCAGAAAAAGTGCTCAGCTCGCCGAGAAAATGCGATTTAAGCAATAAAATTAAAAATGCTTATAAAACATAAACCAAACGTTGGAGGTGGTCATTTCTTCATGCACAGTGATAAACTCGGCACTCTAAAGCACCCGAGAGCGTTTTTTTCGATGCCAACCTAACCAGAGTGACGGGAGCGGCACAATTCAGAAAAAGTGCTCAGCTCGCCGAGAAAATGCGATTTAAGCAATAAAATTAAAAATGCTTATAAAACATAAACCAAACGTTGGAGGTGGTCATTTCTTCATGCGCAGTGATAAACTCGGCACTCTAAAGCACCCGAGAGCGTTTTTTTCGATGCCAACCTAACCAGAGTGACGGGAGCGGCACAATTCAGAAAAAGTGCTCAGCTCGCCGAGAAAATGCGATTTAAGCAATAAAATTAAAAATGCTTATAAAACATAAACCAAACGTTGGAGGTGGTCATTTCTTCATGCGCAGTGATAAACTCGGCACTCTAAAGCACCCGAGAGCGTTTTATTCGATGCCAACCTAACCAGAGTGACGGGAGCGGCACAATTCAGAAAAAGTGCTCAGCTCGCCGAGAAAATGCGATTTAAGCAATAAAATTAAAAATGCTTATAAAACATAAACCAAACGTTGGAGGTGGTCATTTCTTCATGCGCAGTGATAAACTCGGCACTCTAAAGCACCCGAGAGCGTTTTTTTCGATGCCAACCTAACCAGAGTGACGGGAGCGGCACAATTCAGAAACAGCGCTCAGCTCGCCGAGAAAATGCGATTTAAGCAATAAAATTAAAAATGCTTATAAAACATAAACCAAACGTTAGAGGTGGTCATTTCTTCATGCGCAGTGATAAACTCGGCACTCTAAAGCACCCGAGAGCGTTTTTTTCGATGCCAACCTAACCAGAGTGACGGGAGCGGCACAATTCAGAAAAAGCGCTCAGCTCGCCGAGAAAATGC
Source organism: Syngnathus typhle (assembly GCF_033458585.1). Lineage (NCBI taxonomy): Eukaryota > Metazoa > Chordata > Actinopteri > Syngnathiformes > Syngnathidae > Syngnathus > Syngnathus typhle. The sequence continues at coordinate 658,651 of NC_083738.1, read as the reverse complement.
AATTTAAGCAATAAAATTAAAAATGCTTATAAAACATAAACCAAACGTTGGAGGTGGTCATTTCTTCATGCGCAGTGATAAACTCGGCACTCTAAAGCACCCGAGAGCGTTTTTTTCGATGCCAACCTAACCAGAGTGACGGGAGCGGCACAATTCAGAAAAAGTGCTCAGCTCGCCGAGAAAATGCGATTTAAGCAATAAAATTAAAAATGCTTATAAAACATAAACCAAACGTTGGAGGTGGTCATTTCTTCATGCGCAGTGATAAACTCGGCACTCTAAAGCACCCGAGAGCGTTTTATTCGATGCCAACCTAACCAGAGTGACGGGAGCGGCACAATTCAGAAAAAGTGCTCAGCTCGCCGAGAAAATGCGATTTAAGCAATAAAATTAAAAATGCTTATAAAACATAAACCAAACGTTGGAGGTGGTCATTTCTTCATGCGCAGTGATAAACTCGGCACTCTAAAGCACCCGAGAGCGTTTTTTTCGATGCCAACCTAACCAGAGTGACGGGAGCGGCACAATTCAGAAAAAGCGCTCAGCTCGCCGAGAAAATGCGATTTAAGCAATAAAATTAAAAATGCTTATAAAACATAAACCAAACGTTGGAGGTGGTCATTTCTTCATGCGCAGTGATAAACTCGGCACTCTAAAGCACCCGAGCGTTTTTTTCGATGCCAACCTAACCAGAGTGACGGGAGCGGCACAATTCAGAAAAAGCGCTCAGCTCGCCGAGAAAATGCAATTTAAGCAATAAAATTAAAAATGCTTATAAAACATAAACCAAACGTTGGAGGTGGCCATTTCTTCATGCGCAGTGATAAACTCGGCACTCTAAAGCACCCGAGAGCGTTTTTTTCCATGCCAACCTAACCAGAGTGACGGGAGCGGCACAATTCAGAAAAAGTGCTCAGCTCGCCGAGAAAATGCGATTTAAGCAATAAAATTAAAAATGCTTATAAAACATAAACCAAACGTTGGAGGTGGTCATTTCTTCATGCGCAGTGATAAACTCGGCACTCTAAAGCACCCGAGAGCGTTTTTTTCCATGCCAACCTAACCAGAGTGACGGGAGCGGCACAATTCAGAAAAAGTGCTCAGCTCGCCGAGAAAATGCGATTTAAGCAATAAAATTAAAAATGCTTATAAAACATAAACCAAACGTTGGAGGTGGCCATTTCTTCATGCGCAGTGATAAACTCGGCACTCTAAAGCACCCGAGAGCGTTTTTTTCGATGCCAACCTAACCAGAGTGACGGGAGCGGCACAATTCAGAAAAAGTGCTCAGCTCGCCAAGAAAATGCGATTTAAGCAATAAAATTAAAAATGCTTATAAAACATAAACCAAACGTTGGAGGTGGCCATTTCTTCATGCGCAGTGATAAACTCGGCACTCTAAAGCACCCGAGAGCGTTTTTTTCCATGCCTAACCAGAGTGACGGGAGCGGCACAATTCAGAAAAAGTGCTCAGCTCGCCGAGAAAATGCGATTTAAGCAATAAAATTAAAAATGCTTATAAAACATAAACCAAACGTTGGAGGTGGTCATTTCTTCATGCGCAGTGATAAACTCGGCACTCTAAAGCACCCGAGAGCGTTTTTTTCCATGCCAACCTAACCAGAGTGACAGGAGCGGCACAATTCAGAAAAAGTGCTCAGCTCGCCGAGAAAATGCGATTTAAGCAATAAAATTAAAAATGCTTATAAAACATAAACCAAACGTTGGAGGTGGTCTTTTCTTCATGCGCAGTGATAAACTCGGCACTCTAAAGCACCCGAGAGCGTTTTTTTCCATGCCAACCTAAACAGAGTGACGGGAGCGGCACAATTCAGAAAAAGTGCTCAGCTCGCCGAGAAAATGCGATTTAAGCAATAAAATTAAAAATGCTTATAAAACATAAACCAAACGTTGTAGATGGTCATTTCTTATTACGCAGTAATAAACTCGGCACTCTAAAGCACCCGAGAGCGTTTTTTTCCATGCCAACCTAACCAGAGTGACGGGAGCGGCACAATTCAGAAAAAGTGCTCAGCTCGCCGAGAAAATGCGATTTAAGCAATAAAATTAAAAATGCTTATAAAACATAAACCAAACGTTGGAGGTGGTCATTTCTTCATGCACAGTGATAAACTCGGCACTCTAAAGCACCCGAGAGCGTTTTTTTCCATGCCAACCTAACCAGAGTGACGGGAGCGGCACAATTCAGAAAAAGTGCTCAGCTCGCCGAGAAAATGCGATTTAAGCAATAAAATTAAAAATGCTTATAAAACATAAACCAAACGTTGGAGGTGGTCATTTCTTCATGCACAGTGATAAACTCGGCACTCTAAAGCACCCGAGAGCGTTTTTTTCGATGCCAACCTAACCAGAGTGACGGGAGCGGCACAATTCAGAAAAAGTGCTCAGCTCGCCGAGAAAATGCGATTTAAGCAATAAAATTAAAAATGCTTATAAAACATAAACCAAACGTTGGAGGTGGTCATTTCTTCATGCGCAGTGATAAACTCGGCACTCTAAAGCACCCGAGAGCGTTTTTTTCGATGCCAACCTAACCAGAGTGACGGGAGCGGCACAATTCAGAAAAAGTGCTCAGCTCGCCGAGAAAATGCGATTTAAGCAATAAAATTAAAAATGCTTATAAAACATAAACCAAACGTTGGAGGTGGTCATTTCTTCATGCGCAGTGATAAACTCGGCACTCTAAAGCACCCGAGAGCGTTTTATTCGATGCCAACCTAACCAGAGTGACGGGAGCGGCACAATTCAGAAAAAGTGCTCAGCTCGCCGAGAAAATGCGATTTAAGCAATAAAATTAAAAATGCTTATAAAACATAAACCAAACGTTGGAGGTGGTCATTTCTTCATGCGCAGTGATAAACTCGGCACTCTAAAGCACCCGAGAGCGTTTTTTTCGATGCCAACCTAACCAGAGTGACGGGAGCGGCACAATTCAGAAAAAGCGCTCAGCTCGCCGAGAAAATGCGATTTAAGCAATAAAATTAAAAATGCTTATAAAACATAAACCAAACGTTGGAGGTGGTCATTTCTTCATGCGCAGTGATAAACTCGGCACTCTAAAGCACCCGAGAGCGTTTTTTTCGATGCCAACCTAACCAGAGTGACGGGAGCGGCACAATTCAGAAAAAGCGCTCAACTCGCCGAGAAAATGCAATTTAAGCAATAAAATTAAAAATGCTTATAAAACATAAACCAAACGTTGGAGGTGGTCATTTCTTCATGCGCAGTGATAAACTCGGCACTCTAAAGCACCCGAGAGCGTTTTTTTCGATGCCAACCTAACCAGAGTGACGGGAGCGGCACAATTCAGAAAAAGTGCTCAGCTCGCCGAGAAAATGCGATTTAAGCAATAAAATTAAAAATGCTTATAAAACATAAACCAAACGTTGGAGGTGGTCATTTCTTCATGCGCAGTGATAAACTCGGCACTCTAAAGCACCCGAGAGCGTTTTTTTCGATGCCAACCTAACCAGAGTGACGGGAGCGGCACAATTCAGAAAAAGCGCTCAGCTCGCCGAGAAAATGCGATTTAAGCAATAAAATTAAAAATGCTTATAAAACATAAACCAAACGTTGGAGGTGGTCATTTCTTCATGCACAGTGATAAACTCGGCACTCTAAAGCACCCGAGAGCGTTTTTTTCGATGCCAACCTAACCAGAGTGACGGGAGCGGCACAATTCAGAAAAAGTGCTCAGCTCGCCGAGAAAATGCGATTTAAGCAATAAAATTAAAAATGCTTATAAAACATAAACCAAACGTTGGAGGTGGTCATTTCTTCATGCGCAGTGATAAACTCGGCACTCTAAAGCACCCGAGAGCGTTTTTTTCGATGCCAACCTAACCAGAGTGACGCGAGCGGCACAATTCAGAAAAAGCGCTCAGCTCGCCGAGAAAATGCGATTTAAGCAATAAAATTAAAAATGCTTATAAAACATAAACCAAACGTTGGAGGTGGTAATTTCTTCATGCGCAGTGATAAACTCGGCACTCTAAAGCACCCGAGAGCGTTTTTTTCGATGCCAACCTAACCAGAGTGACGGGAGCGGCACAATTCAGAAAAAGTGCTCAGCTCGCCGAGAAAATGCGATTTAAGCAATAAAATTAAAAATGCTTATAAAACATAAACCAAACGTTGGAGTTGGTCATTTCTTCATGCGCAGTGATAAACTCGGCACTCTAAAGCACCCGAGAGCGTTTTTTTCGATGCCAACCTAACCAGAGTGAAGGGAGCGGCACAATTCAGAAAAAGTGCTCAGCTCGCCGAGAAAATGCGATTTAAGCAATAAAATTAAAAATGCTTATAAAACATAAACCAAACGTTGGAGGTGGTCATTTCTTCATGCGCAGTGATAAACTCGGCACTCTAAAGCACCCAAGAGCGTTTTTTTCGATGCCAACCTAACCAGAGTGACGGGAGCGGCACAATTCAGAAAAAGCGCTCAGCTCGCCGAGAAAATGCGATTTAAGCAATAAAATTAAAAATGCTTATAAAACATAAACCAAACGTTGGAGGTGGTCATTTCTTCATGCACAGTGATAAACTCGGCACTCTAAAGCACCCGAGAGCGTTTTTTTCGATGCCAACCTAACCAGAGTGACGGGAGCGGCACAATTCAGAAAAAGTGCTCAGCTCGCCGAGAAAATGCGATTTAAGCAATAAAATTAAAAATGCTTATAAAACATAAACCAAACGTTGTAGATGGTCATTTCTTATTACGCAGTAATAAACTCGGCACTCTAAAGCACCCGAGAGCGTTTTTTTCGATGCCAACCTAACCAGAGTGACGGGAGCGGCACAATTCAGAAAAAGCGCTCAGCTCGCCGAGAAAATGCGATTTAAGCAATAAAATTAAAAATGCTTATAAAACATAAACCAAACGTTGGAGGTGGTCATTTCTTCATGCACAGTGATAAACTCGGCACTCTAAAGCACCCGAGAGCGTTTTTTTCGATGCCAACCTAACCAGAGTGACGGGAGCGGCACAATTCAGAAAAAGTGCTCAGCTCGCCGAGAAAATGCGATTTAAGCAATAAAATTAAAAATGCTTATAAAACATAAACCAAACGTTGGAGGTGGTCATTTCTTCATGCGCAGTGATAAACTCGGCACTCTAAAGCACCCGAGAGCGTTTTTTTCCATGCCAACCTAACCAGAGTGACGGGAGCGGCACAATTCAGAAAAAGTGCTCAGCTCGCCGAGAAAATGCGATTTAAGCAATACAATTAAAAATGCTTATAAAACATAAACCAAACGTTGGAGGTGGCCATTTCTTCATGCGCAGTGATAAACTCGGCACTCTAAAGCACCCGAGAGCGTTTTTTTCCATGCCAACCTAACCAGAGTGACGGGAGCGGCACAATTCAGAAAAAGTGCTCAGCTCGCCGAGAAAATGCGATTCAAGCAATAAAATTAAAAATGCTTATAAAACATAAACCAAACGTTGGAGGTGGCCATTTCTTCATGCGCAGTGATAAACTCGGCACTCTAAAGCACCCGAGAGCGTTTTTTTCCATGCCAACCTAACCAGAGTGACGGGAGCGGCACAATTCAGAAAAAGTGCTCAGCTCGCCGAGAAAATGCGATTTAAGCAATAAAATTAAAAATGCTTATAAAACATAAACCAAACGTTGGAGGTGGTCATTTCTTCATGCACAGTGATAAACTCGGCACTCTAAAGCACCCGAGAGCGTTTTTTTCCATGCCAACCTAACCAGAGTGACAGGAGCGGCACAATTCAGAAAAAGTGCTCAGCTCGCCGAGAAAATGCGATTTAAGCAATAAAATTAAAAATGCTTATAAAACATAAACCAAACGTTGGAGGTGGTCTTTTCTTCATGCGCAGTGATAAACTCGGCACTCTAAAGCACCCGAGAGTGTTTTTTTCCATGCCAACCTAAACAGAGTGACGGGAGCGGCACAATTCAGAAAAAGTGCTCAGCTCGCCGAGAAAATGCGATTTAAGCAATAAAATTAAAAATGCTTATAAAACATAAACCAAACGTTGTAGATGGTCATTTCTTATTACGCAGTAATAAACTCGGCACTCTAAAGCACCCGAGAGCGTTTTTTTCCATGCCAACCTAACCAGAGTGACGGGAGCGGCACAATTCAGAAAAAGTGTTTAGCTCGCCGAGAAAATGCGATTTAAGCAATAAAATTAAAAATGCTTATAAAACATAAACCAAACGTTGGAGGTGGTCATTTCTTCATGCGCAGTGATAAACTCGGCACTCTAAAGCACCCGAGAGCGTTTTTTTCCATGCCAACCTAACCAGAGTGACGGGAGCGGCACAATTCATAAAAAGTGCTCAGCTCGCCGAGAAAATGCGATTTAAGCAATAAAATTAAAAATGCTTATAAAACATAAACCAAACGTTGGAGGTGGTCATTTCTTCATGCGCAGTGATAAACTCGGCACTCTAAAGCACCCGAGAGCGTTTTTTTCCATGCCAACCTAACCAGAGTGACAGGAGCGGCACAATTCAGAAAAAGTGCTCAGCTCGCCGAGAAAATGCGATTTAAGCAATAAAATTAAAAATGCTTATAAAACATAAACCAAACGTTGGAGGTGGTCTTTTCTTCATGCGCAGTGATAAACTCGGCACTCTAAAGCACCCGAGAGCGTTTTTTTCCATGCCAACCTAAACAGAGTGACGGGAGCGGCACAATTCAGAAAAAGTGCTCAGCTCGCCGAGAAAATGCGATTTAAGCAATAAAATTAAAAATGCTTATAAAACATAAACCAAACGTTGTAGATGGTCATTTCTTATTACGCAGTAATAAACTCGGCACTCTAAAGCACCCGAGAGCGTTTTTTTCCATGCCAACCTAACCAGAGTGACGGGAGCGGCACAATTCAGAAAAAGTGCTCAGCTCGCCGAGAAAATGCGATTTAAGCAATAAAATTAAAAATGCTTATAAAACATAAACCAAACGTTGGAGGTGGTCATTTCTTCATGCGCAGTGATAAACTCGGCACTCTAAAGCACCCGAGAGCGTTTTTTTCGATGCCAACCTAACCAGAGTGACGGGAGCGGCACAATTCAGAAAAAGTGCTCAGCTCGCCGAGAAAATGCGATTTAAGCAATAAAATTAAAAATGCTTATAAAACATAAACCAAACGTTGGAGGTGGCCATTTCTTCATGCGCAGTGATAAACTCGGCACTCTAAAGCACCCGAGAGCGTTTTTTTCCATGCCAACCTAACCAGAGTGACGGGAGCGGCACAATTCAGAAAAAGTGCTCAGCTCGCCGAGAAAATGCGATTTAAGCAATAAAATTAAAAATGCTTATAAAACATAAACCAAACGTTGGAGGTGGTCATTTCTTCATGCGCAGTGATAAACTCGGCACTCTAAAGCACCCGAGAGCGTTTTTTTCCATGCCAACCTAACCAGAGTGACGGGAGCGGCACAATTCAGAAAAAGTGCTCAGCTCGCCGAGAAAATGCGATTTAAGCAATAAAATTAAAAATGCTTATAAAACATAAACCAAACGTTGGAGGTGGCGATTTCTTCATACGCAGTGATAAACTCGGCACTCTAAAGCACCCGAGAGCGTTTTTTTCCATGCCAACCTAACCAGAGTGACGGGAGCGGCACAATTCAGAAAAAGTGCTCAGCTCGCCGAGAAAATGCGATTTAAGCAATAAAATTAAAAATGCTTATAAAACATAAACCAAACGTTGGAGGTGGCCATTTCTTCATGCGCAGTGATAAACTCGGCACTCTAAAGCACCCGAGAGCGTTTTTTTCCATGCCAACCTAACCAGAGTGACGGGAGCGGCACAATTCAGAAAAAGTGCTCAGCTCGCCGAGAAAATGCGATTTAAGCAATAAAATTAAAAATGCTTATAAAACATAAACCAAACGTTGGAGGTGGTCATTTCTTCATGCGCAGTGATAAACTCGGCACTCTAAAGCACCCGAGAGCGTTTTTTTCCATGCCAACCTAACCAGAGTGACGGGAGCGGCACAATTCAGAAAAAGTGCTCAGCTCGCCGAGAAAATGCGATTTAAGCAATAAAATTAAAAATGCTTATAAAACATAAACCAAACGTTGGAGGTGGCCATTTCTTCATGCGCAGTGATAAAGTCGGCACTCTAAAGCACCCGAGAGCGTTTTTTTCCATGCCAACCTAACCAGAGTGACGGGAGCGGCACAATTCAGAAAAAGTGCTCAGCTAGCCGAGAAAATGCGATTTAAGCAATAAAATTAAAAATGCTTATAAAACATAAACCAAACGTTGGAGGTGGTCATTTCTTCATGCGCAGTGATAAACTCGGCACTCTAAAGCACCCGAGAGCGTTTTTTTCCATGCCAACCTAACCAGAGTGACGGGAGCGGCACAATTCAGAAAAAGTGCTCAGCTCGCCGAGAAAATGCGATTTAAGCAATAAAATTAAAAATGCTTATAAAACATAAACCAAACGTTGTAGATGGTCATTTCTTATTACGCAGTAATAAACTCGGCACTCTAAAGCACCCGAGAGCGTTTTTTTCGATGCCAACCTAACCAGAGTGACGGGAGCGGCACAATTCAGAAAAAGCGTTCAGCTCGCCGAGAAAATGCGATTTAAGCAATAAAATTAAAAATGCTTATAAAACATAAACCAAACGTTGGAGGTGGTCATTTCTTCATGCACAGTGATAAACTCGGCACTCTAAAGCACCCGAGAGCGTTTTTTTCGATGCCAACCTAACCAGAGTGACGGGAGTGGCACAATTCAGAAAAAGTGCTCAGCTCGCCGAGAAAATGCGATTTAAGCAATAAAATTAAAAATGCTTATAAAACATAAACCAAACGTTGGAGTTGGTCATTTCTTCATGCGCAGTGATAAACTCGGCACTCTAAAGCACCCGAGAGCGTTTTTTTCGATGCCAACCTAACCAGAGTGACGGGAGCGGCACAATTCAGAAAAAGTGCTCACCTCGCCGAGAAAATGCGATTTAAGCAATAAAATTAAAAATGCTTATAAAACATAAACCAAACGTTGGAGGTGGTCATTTCTTCATGCGCAGTGATAAACTCGGCACTCTAAAGCACCCGAGAGCGTTTTTTTCGATGCCAACCTAACCAGAGTGACGGGAGCGGCACAATTCAGAAAAAGCGCTCAGCTCGCCGAGAAAATGCGATTTAAGCAATAAAATTAAAAATGCTTATAAAACATAAACCAAACGTTGGAGGTGGTCATTTCTTCATGCGCAGTGAAAAACTCGGCACTCTAAAGCACCCGAGAGCGTTTTTTGTCGATGCCAAGCTAACCAGAGTGACGGGAGCGGCACAATTCAGAAAAAGCGCTCAGCTCGCCGAGAAAATGCGATTTAAGCAATAAAATTAAAAATGCTTATAAAACATAAACCAAACGTTGGAGGTGGTCATTTCTTCATGCGCAGTGATAAACTCGGCACTCTAAAGCACCCGAGAGCGTTTTTTTCGATGCCAACCTAACCAGAGTGACGGGAGCGGCACAATTCAGAAAAAGTGCTCAGCTCGCCGAGAAAATGCGATTTAAGCAATAAAATTATAAATGCTTATAAAACATAAACCAAACGTTGTAGATGGTCATTTCTTATTACGCAGTAATAAACTCGGCACTCTAAAGCACCCGGGAGCGTTTTTTTCGATGCCAACCTAACCAGAGTGACGGGAGCGGCACAATTCAGAAAAAGCGCTCAGCTCGCCGAGAAAATGCGATTTAAGCAATAAAATTAAAAATGCTTATAAAACATAAACCAAACGTTGGAGGTGGTCATTTCTTCATGCACAGTGATAAACTCGGCACTCTAAAGCACCCGAGAGCGTTTTTTTCGATGCCAACCTAACCAGAGTGACGGGAGCGGCACAATTCAGAAAAAGTGCTCAGCTCGCCGAGAAACTGCGATTTAAGCAATAAAATTAAAAATGCTTACAAAACATAAACCAAACGTTGTAAATGGTCATTACTTATTACGCAGTAATAAACTCGGCACTCTAAAGCACCCGAGAGCGTTTTTTTCGATGCCAACCTAACCAGAGTGACGGGAGCGGCACAATACAGAAAAAGCGCTCAGCTCGCCGAGAAAATGCGATTTAAGCAATAAAATTAAAAATGCTTATAAAACATAAACCAAACGTTGGAGGTGGTCTTTTCTTCATGCGCAGTGATAAACTCGGCACTCTAAAGCACCCGAGAGCGTTTTTTTCCATGCCAACCTAAACAGAGTGACGGGAGCGGCACAATTCAGAAAAAGTGCTCAGCTCGCCGAGAAAATGCGATTTAAGCAATAAAATTAAAAATGCTTATAAAACATAAACCAAACGTTGTAGATGGTCATTTCTTATTACGCAGTAATAAACTCGGCACTCTAAAGCACCCGAGAGCGTTTTTTTCGATGCCAACCTAACCAGAGTGACGGGAGCGGCACAATTCAGAAAAAGTGCTCAGCTCGCCGCGAAAATGCGATTTAAGCAATAAAATTAAAAATGCTTATAAAACATAAACCAAACGTTGGAGGTGGTCATTTCTTCATGCGCAGTGATAAACTCGGCACTCAAAAGCACCCGAGAGCGTTTTTTTCGATGCCAACCTAACCAGAGTGACGGGAGCGGCACAATTCAGAAAAAGTGCTCAGCTCGCCGAGAAAATGCGATTTAAGCAATAAAATTAAAAATGCTTATAAAACATAAACCAAACGTTGGAGGTGGTCATTTCTTCATGCACAGTGATAAACTCGGCACTCTAAAGCACCCGAGAGCGTTTTTTTCCATGCCAACCTAACCAGAGTGACGGGAGCGGCACAATTCAGAAAAAGTGCTCAGCTCGCCGAGAAAATGCGATTTAAGCAATAAAATTAAAAATGCTTATAAAACATAAACCAAACGTTGTAGATGGTCATTTCTTATTACGCAGTAATAAACTCGGCACTCTAAAGCACCCGAGAGCGTTTTTTTCCATGCCAACCTAACCAGAGTGACGGGAGCGGCACAATTCAGAAAAAGTGCTCAGCTCGCCGAGAAAATGCGATTTAAGCAATAAAATTAAAAATGCTTATAAAACATAAACCAAACGTTGGAGGTGGTCATTTCTTCATGCGCAGTGATAAACTCGGCACTCTAAAGCACCCGAGAGCGTTTTATTCGATGCCAACCTAACCAGAGTGACGGGAGCGGCACAATTCAGAAAAAGCGCTCAGCTCGCCGAGAAAATGCGATTTAAGCAATAAAATTAAAAATGCTTATAAAACATAAACCAAACGTTGGAGGTGGTCATTTCTTCATGCGCGGTGATAAACTCGGCACTCTAAAGCACCCGAGAGCGTTTTTTTCCATGCCAACCTAACCAGAGTGACGGGAGCGGCACAATTCAGAAAAAGTGCTCAGCTCGCCGAGAAAATGCGATCTAAGCAATAAAATTAAAAATGCTTATAAAACATAAACCAAACGTTGGAGGTGGTCATTTCTTCATGCGCAGTGATAAACTCGGCACTCTAAAGCACCCGAGAGCGTTTTTTTCGATGCCAACCTAACCAGAGTGACGGGAGCGGCACAATTCAGAAAAAGTGCTCAGCTCGCCGAGAAAATGCGATTTAAGCAATAAAATTAAAAATGCTTATAAAACATAAACCAAACGTTGTAGATGGTCATTTCTTATTACGCAGTAATAAACTCGGCACTCTAAAGCACCCGAGAGCGTTTTTTTCCATGCCAACCTAACCAGAGTGACGGGAGCGGCACAATTCAGAAAAAGTGCTCAGCTCGCCGAGAAAATGCGATTTAAGCAATACAATTAAAAATGCTTATAAAACATAAACCAAACGTTGGAGGTGGTCATTTCTTCATGTGCAGTGATAAACTCGGCACTCTAAAGCACCCGAGAGCGTTTTTTTCCATGCCAACCTAACCAGAGTGACGGGAGCGGCACAATTCAGAAAAAGTGCTCAGCTCGCCGAGAAAATGCGATTTAAGCAATAAAATTAAAAATGCTTATAAAACATAAACCAAACGTTGGAGGTGGTCATTTCTTCATGCGCAGTGATAAACTCGGCACTCTAAAGCACCCGAGAGCGTTTTTTTCGATGCCAACCTAACCAGAGTGACGGGAGCGGCACAATTCAGAAAAAGCGCTCAGCTCGCCGAGAAAATGCGATTTAAGCAATAAAATTAAAAATGCTTATAAAACATAAACCAAACGTTGGAGGTGGTCATTTCTTCATGCACAGTGATAAACTCGGCACTCTAAAGCACCCGAGAGCGTTTTTTTCGGTACCAACCTAACCAGAGTGACGGGAGCGGCACAATTCAGAAAAAGTGCTCAGCTCGCCGAGAAAATGCGATTTAAGCAATAAAATTAAAAATGCTTATAAAACATAAACCAAACGTTGGAGGTGGTCATTTCTTCATGCGCAGTGATAAACTCGGCACTCTAAAGCACCCGAGAGCGTTTTTTTCGATGCCAACCTAACCAGAGTGACGGGAGCGGCACAATTCAGAAAAAGTGCTCAGCTCGCCGAGAAAATGCAATTTAAGCAATAAAATTTAAAATGCTTATAAAACATAAACCAAACGTTGTAGATGGTCATTTCTTATTACGCAGTAATAAACTCGGCACTCTAAAGCACCCGAGAGCGTTTTTTTCCATGCCAACCTAACCAGAGTGACGGGAGCGGCAAAATTCAGAAAAAGTGCTCAGCTCGCCGAGAAAATGCGATTTAAGCAATAAAATTAAAAATGCTTATAAAACATAAACCAAACGTTGGAGGTGGTCATTTCTTCATGCGCAGTGATAAACTCGGCACTCTAAAGCACCCGAGAGCGTTTTTTTCCATGCCAACCTAACCAGAGTGACGGGAGCGGCACAATTCAGAAAAAGTGCTCAGCTCGCCGAGAAAATGCGATTTAAGCAATAAAATTAAAAATGCTTATAAAACATAAACCAAACGTTGGAGGTGGTCATTTCTTCATGCGCAGTGATAAACTCGGCACTCTAAAGCACCCGAGAGCGTTTTATTTGATGCCAACCTAACCAGAGTTACGGGAGCGGCACAATTCAGAAAAAGTGCTCAGCTCGCCGAGAAAATGCGATTTAAGCAATAAAATTAAAAATGCTTATAAAACATAAACCAAACGTTGGAGGTGGTCATTTCTTCATGCGCAGTGATAAACTCGGCACTCTAAAGCACCCGAGAGCGTTTTTTTCGATGCCAACCTAACCAGAGTGACGGGAGTGGCACAATTCTGAAAAAGCGCTCAGCTCGCCGAGAAAATGCGATTTAAGCAATAAAATTAAAAATGCTTATAAAACATAAACCAAACGTTGGAGGTGGTCATTTCTTCATGCGCGGTGATAAACTCGGCACTCTAAAGCACCCGAGAGCGTTTTTTTCGATGCCAACCTAACCAGAGTGACGGGAGCGGCACAATTCAGAAAAAGTGCTCAGCTCGCCGAGAAAATGCGATTTAAGCAATAAAATTAAAAATGCTTATAAAACATAAACCAAACGTTGGAGGTGGTCATTTCTTCATGCGCAGTGATAAACTCGGCACTCTAAAGCACCCGAGAGCGTTTTTTTCCATGCCAACCTAACCAGAGTGACGGGAGCGGCACAATTCAGAAAAAGTGCTCAGCTCGCCGAGAAAATGCGATTTAAGCAATAAAATTAAAAATGCTTATAAAACATAAACCAAACGTTGGAGGTGGCCATTTCTTCATGCGCAGTGATAAACTCGGCACTCTAAAGCACCCGAGAGCGTTTTTTTCCATGCCAACCTAACCAGAGTGACGGGAGCGGCACAATTCAGAAAAAGTGCTCAGCTCGCCGAGAAAATGCGATTTAAGCAATAAAATTAAAAATGCTTATAAAACATAAACCAAACGTTGGAGGTGGCCATTTCTTCATGCGCAGTGATAAACTCGGCACTCTAAAGCACCCGAGAGCGTTTTTTTCCATGCCAACCTAACCAGAGTGACGGGAGCGGCACAATTCAGAAAAAGTGCTCAGCTCGCCGAGAAAATGCGATTTAAGCAATAAAATTAAAAATGCTTATAAAACATAAACCAAACGTTGGAGGTGGTCATTTCTTCATGCGCAGTGATAAACTCGGCACTCTAAAGCACCCGAGAGCGTTTTTTTCCATGCCAACCTAACCAGAGTGACGGGAGCGGCACAATTCAGAAAAAGTGCTCAGCTCGCCGAGAAAATGCGATTTAAGCAATAAAATTAAAAATGCTTATAAAACATAAACCAAACGTTGGAGGTGGCCATTTCTTCATGCGCAGTGATAAACTCGGCACTCTAAAGCACCCGAGAGCGTTTTTTTCCATGCCAACCTAACCAGAGTGACGGGAGCGGCACAATTCAGAAAAAGTGCTCAGCTAGCCGAGAAAATGCGATTTAAGCAATAAAATTAAAAATGCTTATAAAACATAAACCAAACGTTGGAGGTGGTCATTTCTTCATGCGCAGTGATAAACTCGGCACTCTAAAGCACCCGAGAGCGTTTTTTTCCATGCCAACCTAACCAGAGTGACGGGAGCGGCACAATTCAGAAAAAGTGCTCAGCTCGCCGAGAAAATGCGATTTAAGCAATAAAATTAAAAATGCTTATAAAACATAAACCAAACGTTGTAGATGGTCATTTCTTATTACGCAGTAATAAACTCGGCACTCTAAAGCACCCGAGAGCGTTTTTTTCGATGCCAACCTAACCAGAGTGACGGGAGCGGCACAATTCAGAAAAAGCGTTCAGCTCGCCGAGAAAATGCGATTTAAGCAATAAAATTAAAAATGCTTATAAAACATAAACCAAACGTTGGAGGTGGTCATTTCTTCATGCACAGTGATAAACTCGGCACTCTAAAGCACCCGAGAGCGTTTTTTTCGATGCCAACCTAACCAGAGTGACGGGAGCGGCACAATTCAGAAAAAGTGCTCAGCTCGCCGAGAAAATGCGATTTAAGCAATAAAATTAAAAATGCTTATAAAACATAAACCAAACGTTGGAGTTGGTCATTTCTTCATGCGCAGTGATAAACTCGGCACTCTAAAGCACCCGAGAGCGTTTTTTTCGATGCCAACCTAACCAGAGTGACGGGAGCGGCACAATTCAGAAAAAGTGCTCACCTCGCCGAGAAAATGCGATTTAAGCAATAAAATTAAAAATGCTTATAAAACATAAACCAAACGTTGGAGGTGGTCATTTCTTCATGCGCAGTGATAAACTCGGCACTCTAAAGCACCCGAGAGCGTTTTTTTCGATGCCAACCTAACCAGAGTGACGGGAGCGGCACAATTCAGAAAAAGCGCTCAGCTCGCCGAGAAAATGCGATTTAAGCAATAAAATTAAAAATGCTTATAAAACATAAACCAAACGTTGGAGGTGGTCATTTCTTCATGCGCAGTGATAAACTCGGCACTCTAAAGCACCCGAGAGCGTTTTTTGTCGATGCCAAGCTAACCAGAGTGACGGGAGCGGCACAATTCAGAAAAAGCGCTCAGCTCGCCGAGAAAATGCGATTTAAGCAATAAAATTAAAAATGCTTATAAAACATAAACCAAACGTTGGAGGTGGTCATTTCTTCATGCGCAGTGATAAACTCGGCACTCTAAAGCACCCGAGAGCGTTTTTTTCGATGCCAACCTAACCAGAGTGACGGGAGCGGCACAATTCAGAAAAAGTGCTCAGCTCGCCGAGAAAATGCGATTTAAGCAATAAAATTATAAATGCTTATAAAACATAAACCAAACGTTGTAGATGGTCATTTCTTATTACGCAGTAATAAACTCGGCACTCTAAAGCACCCGGGAGCGTTTTTTTCGATGCCAACCTAACCAGAGTGACGGGAGCGGCACAATTCAGAAAAAGCGCTCAGCTCGCCGAGAAAATGCGATTTAAGCAATAAAATTAAAAATGCTTATAAAACATAAACCAAACGTTGGAGGTGGTCATTTCTTCATGCACAGTGATAAACTCGGCACTCTAAAGCACCCGAGAGCGTTTTTTTCGATGCCAACCTAACCAGAGTGACGGGAGCGGCACAATTCAGAAAAAGTGCTCAGCTCGCCGAGAAACTGCGATTTAAGCAATAAAATTAAAAATGCTTACAAAACATAAACCAAACGTTGTAAATGGTCATTTCTTATTACGCAGTAATAAACTCGGCACTCTAAAGCACCCGAGAGCGTTTTTTTCGATGCCAACCTAACCAGAGTGACGGGAGCGGCACAATACAGAAAAAGCGCTCAGCTCGCCGAGAAAATGCGATTTAAGCAATAAAATTAAAAATGCTTATAAAACATAAACCAAACGTTGGAGGTGGTCTTTTCTTCATGCGCAGTGATAAACTCGGCACTCTAAAGCACCCGAGAGCGTTTTTTTCCATGCCAACCTAAACAGAGTGACGGGAGCGGCACAATTCAGAAAAAGTGCTCAGCTCGCCGAGAAAATGCGATTTAAGCAATAAAATTAAAAATGCTTATAAAACATAAACCAAACGTTGTAGATGGTCATTTCTTATTACGCAGTAATAAACTCGGCACTCTAAAGCACCCGAGAGCGTTTTTTTCGATGCCAACCTAACCAGAGTGACGGGAGCGGCACAATTCAGAAAAAGTGCTCAGCTCGCCGAGAAAATGCGATTTAAGCAATAAAATTAAAAATGCTTATAAAACATAAACCAAACGTTGGAGGTGGTCATTTCTTCATGCGCAGTGATAAACTCGGCACTCTAAAGCACCCGAGAGCGTTTTTTTCGATGCCAACCTAACCAGAGTGACGGGAGCGGCACAATTCAGAAAAAGTGCTCAGCTCGCCGAGAAAATGCGATTTAAGCAATAAAATTAAAAATGCTTATAAAACATAAACCAAACGTTGGAGGTGGTCATTTCTTCATGCACAGTGATAAACTCGGCACTCTAAAGCACCCGAGAGCGTTTTTTTCCATGCCAACCTAACCAGAGTGACGGGAGCGGCACAATTCAGAAAAAGTGCTCAGCTCGCCGAGAAAATGCGATTTAAGCAATAAAATTAAAAATGCTTATAAAACATAAACCAAACGTTGTAGATGGTCATTTCTTATTACGCAGTAATAAACTCGGCACTCTAAAGCACCCGAGAGCGTTTTTTTCCATGCCAACCTAACCAGAGTGACGGGAGCGGCACAATTCAGAAAAAGTGCTCAGCTCGCCGAGAAAATGCGATTTAAGCAATAAAATTAAAAATGCTTATAAAACATAAACCAAACGTTGGAGGTGGTCATTTCTTCATGCGCAGTGATAAACTCGGCACTCTAAAGCACCCGAGAGCGTTTTATTCGATGCCAACCTAACCAGAGTGACGGGAGCGGCACAATTCAGAAAAAGCGCTCAGCTCGCCGAGAAAATGCGATTTAAGCAATAAAATTAAAAATGCTTATAAAACATAAACCAAACGTTGGAGGTGGTCATTTCTTCATGCGCGGTGATAAACTCGGCACTCTAAAGCACCCGAGAGCGTTTTTTTCCATGCCAACCTAACCAGAGTGACGGGAGCGGCACAATTCAGAAAAAGTGCTCAGCTCGCCGAGAAAATGCGATTTAAGCAATA
Source organism: Syngnathus typhle (assembly GCF_033458585.1). NCBI lineage: Eukaryota > Metazoa > Chordata > Actinopteri > Syngnathiformes > Syngnathidae > Syngnathus > Syngnathus typhle. The sequence goes on along the minus strand of NC_083738.1, from coordinate 641,064 downwards.
AAATTAAAAATGCTTATAAAACATAAACCAAACGTTGGAGGTGGTCATTTCTTCATGCGCAGTGATAAACTCGGCACTCTAAAGCACCCGAGAGCGTTTTTTTCGATGCCAACCTAACCAGAGTAACGGGAGCGGCACAATTCAGAAAAAGTGCTCAGCTCGCCGAGAAAATGCGATTTAAGCAATAAAATTAAAAATGCTTATAAAACATAAACCAAACGTTGTAGATGGTCATTTCTTATTACGCAGTAATAAACTCGGCACTCTAAAGCACCCGAGAGCGTTTTTTTCCATGCCAACCTAACCAGAGTGACGGGAGCGGCACAATTCAGAAAAAGTGCTCAGCTCGCCGAGAAAATGCGATTTAAGCAATACAATTAAAAATGCTTATAAAACATAAACCAAACGTTGGAGGTGGTCATTTCTTCATGTGCAGTGATAAACTCGGCACTCTAAAGCACCCGAGAGCGTTTTTTTCCATGCCAACCTAACCAGAGTGACGGGAGCGGCACAATTCAGAAAAAGTGCTCAGCTCGCCGAGAAAATGCGATTTAAGCAATAAAATTAAAAATGCTTATAAAACATAAACCAAACGTTGGAGGTGGTCATTTCTTCATGCACAGTGATAAACTCGGCACTCTAAAGCACCCGAGAGCGTTTTTTTCGGTACCAACCTAACCAGAGTGACGGGAGCGGCACAATTCAGAAAAAGTGCTCAGCTCGCCGAGAAAATGCGATTTAAGCAATAAAATTAAAAATGCTTATAAAACATAAACCAAACGTTGGAGGTGGTCATTTCTTCATGCGCAGTGATAAACTCGGCACTCTAAAGCACCCGAGAGCGTTTTTTTCGATGCCAACCTAACCAGAGTGACGGGAGCGGCACAATTCAGAAAAAGTGCTCAGCTCGCCGAGAAAATGCAATTTAAGCAATAAAATTTAAAATGCTTATAAAACATAAACCAAACGTTGGAGGTGGTCATTTCTTCATGCGCAGTGATAAACTCGGCACTCTAAAGCACCCGAGAGCGTTTTTTTCGATGCCAACCTAACCAGAGTGACGGGAGCGGCACAATTCAGAAAAAGTGCTCAGCTCGCCGAGAAACTGCGATTTAAGCAATAAAATTAAAAATGCTTACAAAACATAAACCAAACGTTGTAAATGGTCATTTCTTATTACGCAGTAATAAACTCGGCACTCTAAAGCACCCGAGAGCGTTTTTTTCGATGCCAACCTAACCAGAGTGACGGGAGCGGCACAATACAGAAAAAGCGCTCAGCTCGCCGAGAAAATGCGATTTAAGCAATAAAATTAAAAATGCTTATAAAAGATAAACCAAACGTTGGAGGTGGTCTTTTCTTCATGCGCAGTGATAAACTCGGCACTCTAAAGCACCCGAGAGCGTTTTTTTCCATGCCAACCTAAACAGAGTGACGGGAGCGGCACAATTCAGAAAAAGTGCTCAGCTCGCCGAGAAAATGCGATTTAAGCAATAAAATTAAAAATGCTTATAAAACATAAACCAAACGTTGTAGATGGTCATTTCTTATTACGCAGTAATAAACTCGGCACTCTAAAGCACCCGAGAGCGTTTTTTTCGATGCCAACCTAACCAGAGTGACGGGAGCGGCACAATTCAGAAAAAGTGCTCAGCTCGCCGAGAAAATGCGATTTAAGCAATAAAATTAAAAATGCTTATAAAACATAAACCAAACGTTGGAGGTGGTCATTTCTTCATGCGCAGTGATAAACTCGGCACTCTAAAGCACCCGAGAGCGTTTTATTCGATGCCAACCTAACCAGAGTGACGGGAGCGGCACAATTCAGAAAAAGCGCTCAGCTCGCCGAGAAAATGCGATTTAAGCAATAAAATTAAAAATGCTTATAAAACATAAACCAAACGTTGGAGGTGGTCATTTCTTCATGCGCGGTGATAAACTCGGCACTCTAAAGCACCCGAGAGCGTTTTTTTCCATGCCAACCTAACCAGAGTGACGGGAGCGGCACAATTCAGAAAAAGTGCTCAGCTCGCCGAGAAAATGCGATTTAAGCAATAAAATTAAAAATGCTTATAAAACATAAACCAAACGTTGGAGGTGGTCATTTCTTCATGCGCAGTGATAAACTCGGCACTCTAAAGCACCCGAGAGCGTTTTTTTCGATGCCAACCTAACCAGAGTGACGGGAGCGGCACAATTCAGAAAAAGTGCTCAGCTCGCCGAGAAAATGCGATTTAAGCAATAAAATTAAAAATGCTTATAAAACATAAACCAAACGTTGTAGATGGTCATTTCTTATTACGCAGTAATAAACTCGGCACTCTAAAGCACCCGAGAGCGTTTTTTTCCATGCCAACCTAACCAGAGTGACGGGAGCGGCACAATTCAGAAAAAGTGCTCAGCTCGCCGAGAAAATGCGATTTAAGCAATACAATTAAAAATGCTTATAAAACATAAACCAAACGTTGGAGGTGGTCATTTCTTCATGTGCAGTGATAAACTCGGCACTCTAAAGCACCCGAGAGCGTTTTTTTCCATGCCAACCTAACCAGAGTGACGGGAGCGGCACAATTCAGAAAAAGTGCTCAGCTCGCCGAGAAAATGCGATTTAAGCAATAAAATTAAAAATGCTTATAAAACATAAACCAAACGTTGGAGGTGGTCATTTCTTCATGCGCAGTGATAAACTCGGCACTCTAAAGCACCCGAGAGCGTTTTTTTCGATGCCAACCTAACCAGAGTGACGGGAGCGGCACAATTCAGAAAAAGCGCTCAGCTCGCCGAGAAAATGCGATTTAAGCAATAAAATTAAAAATGCTTATAAAACATAAACCAAACGTTGGAGGTGGTCATTTCTTCATGCACAGTGATAAACTCGGCACTCTAAAGCACCCGAGAGCGTTTTTTTCGGTACCAACCTAACCAGAGTGACGGGAGCGGCACAATTCAGAAAAAGTGCTCAGCTCGCCGAGAAAATGCGATTTAAGCAATAAAATTAAAAATGCTTATAAAACATAAACCAAACGTTGGAGGTGGTCATTTCTTCATGCGCAGTGATAAACTCGGCACTCTAAAGCACCCGAGAGCGTTTTTTTCGATGCCAACCTAACCAGAGTGACGGGAGCGGCACAATTCAGAAAAAGTGCTCAGCTCGCCGAGAAAATGCAATTTAAGCAATAAAATTTAAAATGCTTATAAAACATAAACCAAACGTTGTAGATGGTCATTTCTTATTACGCAGTAATAAACTCGGCACTCTAAAGCACCCGAGAGCGTTTTTTTCCATGCCAACCTAACCAGAGTGACGGGAGCGGCAAAATTCAGAAAAAGTGCTCAGCTCGCCGAGAAAATGCGATTTAAGCAATAAAATTAAAAATGCTTATAAAACATAAACCAAACGTTGGAGGTGGTCATTTCTTCATGCGCAGTGATAAACTCGGCACTCTAAAGCACCCGAGAGCGTTTTTTTCCATGCCAACCTAACCAGAGTGACGGGAGCGGCACAATTCAGAAAAAGTGCTCAGCTCGCCGAGAAAATGCGATTTAAGCAATAAAATTAAAAATGCTTATAAAACATAAACCAAACGTTGGAGGTGGTCATTTCTTCATGCACAGTGATAAACTCGGCACTCTAAAGCACCCGAGAGCGTTTTATTTGATGCCAACCTAACCAGAGTTACGGGAGCGGCACAATTCAGAAAAAGTGCTCAGCTCGCCGAGAAAATGCGATTTAAGCAATAAAATTAAAAATGCTTATAAAACATAAACCAAACGTTGGAGGTGGTCATTTCTTCATGCGCAGTGATAAACTCGGCACTCTAAAGCACCCGAGAGCGTTTTTTTCGATGCCAACCTAACCAGAGTGACGGGAGCGGCACAATTCTGAAAAAGCGCTCAGCTCGCCGAGAAAATGCGATTTAAGCAATAAAATTAAAAATGCTTATAAAACATAAACCAAACGTTGGAGGTGGTCATTTCTTCATGCGCGGTGATAAACTCGGCACTCTAAAGCACCCGAGAGCGTTTTTTTCGATGCCAACCTAACCAGAGTGACGGGAGCGGCACAATTCAGAAAAAGTGCTCAGCTCGCCGAGAAAATGCGATTTAAGCAATAAAATTAAAAATGCTTATAAAACATAAACCAAACGTTGGAGGTGGTCATTTCTTCATGCGCAGTGATAAACTCGGCACTCTAAAGCACCCGAGAGCGTTTTTTTCGATGCCAACCTAACCAGAGTGACGGGAGCGGCACAATTCAGAAAAAGTGCTCAGCTCGCCGAGAAAATGCGATTTAAGCAATAAAATTAAAAATGCTTATAAAACATAAACCAAACGTTGGAGGTGGTCATTTCTTCATGCGCAGTGATAAACTCGGCACTCTAAAGCACCCGAGAGCGTTTTTTTCGATGCCAACCTAACCAGAGTGACGGGAGCGGCACAATTCAGAAAAAGCGCTCGGCTCGCCGAGAAAATGCGATTTAAGCAATAAAATTAAAAATGCTTATAAAACATAAACCAAACGTTGGAGGTGGTCATTTCTTCATGCGCAGTGATAAACTCGGCACTCTAAAGCACCCGAGAGCGTTTTTTTCGATGCCAACCTAACCAGAGTGACGGGAGCGGCACAATTCAGAAAAAGCGCTCAGCTCGCCGAGAAAATGCGATTTAAGCAATAAAATTAAAAATGCTTATAAAACATAAACCAAACGTTGGAGGTGGTCATTTCTTCATGCGCAGTGATAAATTCGGCACTCTAAAGCACCCGAGAGCGTTTTTTTCGATGCCAACCTAACCAGAGTGACGGGAGCGGCACAATTCAGAAAAAGTGCTCAGCTCGCCGAGAAAATGCGATTTAAGCAATAAAATTAAAAATGCTTATAAAACATAAACCAAACGTTGGAGGTGGTCATTTCTTCATGCGCAGTGATAAACTCGGCACTCTAAAGCACCCGAGAGCGTTTTTTTCGATGCCAACCTAACCAGAGTGACGGGAGCGGCACAATTCAGAAAAAGTGCTCAGCTCGCCGAGAAAATGCGATTTAAGCAATAAAATTAAAAATGCTTATAAAACATAAACCAAACATTGGAGTTGGTCATTTCTTCATGCGCAGTGATAAACTCGGCACTCTAAAGCACCCGAGAGCGTTTTTTTCGATGCCAACCTAACCAGAGTGACGGGAGCGGCACAATTCAGAAAAAGTGCTCAGCTCGCCGAGAAAATGCGATTTAAGCAATAAAATTAAAAATGCTTATAAAACATAAACCAAACGTTGGAGGTGGTCATTTCTTCATGCGCAGTGATAAACTCGGCACTCTAAAGCACCCAAGAGCGTTTTTTTCGATGCCAACCTAACCAGAGTGACGGGAGCGGCACAATTCAGAAAAAGCGCTCAGCTCGCCGAGAAAATGCGATTTAAGCAATAAAGTTAAAAATGCTTATAAAACATAAACCAAACGTTGGAGGTGGTCATTTCTTCATGCACAGTGATAAACTCGGCACTCTAAAGCACCCGAGAGCGTTTTTTTCGATGCCAACCTAACCAGAGTGACGGGAGCGGCACAATTCAGAAAAAGTGCTCAGCTCGCCGAGAAAATGCGATTTAAGCAATAAAATTAAAAATGCTTATAAAACATAAACCAAACGTTGTAGATGGTCATTTCTTATTACGCAGTAATAAACTCGGCACTCTAAAGCACCCGAGAGCGTTTTTTTCGATGCCAACCTAACCAGAGTGACGGGAGCGGCACAATTCAGAAAAAGTGCTCAGCTCGCCGAGAAAATGCGATTTAAGCAATAAAATTAAAAATGCTTATAAAACATAAACCAAACGTTGGAGGTGGTCATTTCTTCATGCGCAGTGATAAACTCGGCACTCTAAAGCACCCGAGAACGTTTTTTTCCATGCCAACCTAACCAGAGTGACGGGAGCGGCACAATTCAGAAAAAGTGCTCAGCTCGCCGAGAAAATGCGATTTAAGCAATAAAATTAAAAATGCTTATAAAACATAAACCAAACGTTGGAGGTGGTCATTTCTTCATGCGCAGTGATAAACTCGGCACTCTAAAGCACCCGAGAGCGTTTTTTTCCATGCCAACCTAACCAGAGTGACGGGAGCGGCACAATTCAGAAAAAGTGCTCAGCTCGCCGAGAAAATGCGATTTAAGCAATAAAATTAAAAATGCTTATAAAACATAAACCAAACGTTGTAGATGGTCATTTCTTATTACGCAGTAATAAACTCGGCACTCTAAAGCACCCGAGAGCGTTTTTTTCCATGCCAACCTAACCAGAGTGACGGGAGCGGCACAATTCAGAAAAAGTGCTCAGCTCGCCGAGAAAATGCGATTTAAGCAATAAAATTAAAAATGCTTATAAAACATAAACCAAACGTTGGAGGTGGTCATTTCTTCATGCGCAGTGATAAACTCGGCACTCTAACGCACCCGAGAGCGTTTTATTCGATGCCAACCTAACCAGAGTGACGGGAGCGGCACAATTCAGAAAAAGCGCTCAGCTCGCCGAGAAAATGCGATTTAAGCAATAAAATTAAAAATGCTTATAAAACATAAACCAAACGTTGGAGGTGGTCATTTCTTCATGCGCGGTGATAAACTCGGCACTCTAAAGCACCCGAGAGCGTTTTTTTCCATGCCAACCTAACCAGAGTGACGGGAGCGGCACAATTCAGAAAAAGTGCTCAGCTCGCCGAGAAAATGCGATTTAAGCAATAAAATTAAAAATGCTTATAAAACACAAACCAAACGTTGGAGGTGGTCATTTCTTCATGCGCAGTGATAAACTCGGCACTCTAAAGCACCCGAGAGCGTTTTTTTCGATGCCAACCTAACCAGAGTGACGGGAGCGGCACAATTCAGAAAAAGTGCTCAGCTCGCCGAGAAAATGCGATTTAAGCAATAAAATTAAAAATGCTTATAAAACATAAACCAAACGTTGTAGATGGTCATTTCTTATTACGCAGTAATAAACTCGGCACTCTAAAGCACCCGAGAGCGTTTTTTTCCATGCCAACCTAACCAGAGTGACGGGAGCGGCACAATTCAGAAAAAGTGCTCAGCTCGCCGAGAAAATGCGATTTAAGCAATACAATTAAAAATGCTTATAAAACATAAACCAAACGTTGGAGGTGGTCATTTCTTCATGTGCAGTGATAAACTCGGCACTCTAAAGCACCCGAGAGCGTTTTTTTCCATGCCAACCTAACCAGAGTGACGGGAGCGGCACAATTCAGAAAAAGTGCTCAGCTCGCCGAGAAAATGCGATTTAAGCAATAAAATTAAAAATGCTTATAAAACATAAACCAAACGTTGGAGGTGGTCATTTCTTCATGCACAGTGATAAACTCGGCACTCTAAAGCACCCGAGAGCGTTTTTTTCGATGCCAACCTAACCAGAGTGACGGGAGCGGCACAATTCAGAAAAAGTGCTCAGCTCGCCGAGAAAATGCGATTTAAGCAATAAAATTAAAAATGCTTATAAAACATAAACCAAACGTTGGAGGTGGTCATTTCTTCATGCGCAGTGATAAACTCGGCACTCTAAAGCACCCGAGAGCGTTTTTTTCGATGCCAACCTAACCAGAGTGACGGGAGCGGCACAATTCAGAAAAAGTGCTCAGCTCGCCGAGAAAATGCGATTTAAGCAATAAAATTAAAAATGCCTATAAAACATAAACCAAACGTTGGAGGTGGTCATTTCTTCATGCGCAGTGATAAACTCGGCACTCTAAAGCACCCGAGAGCGTTTTATTCCATGCCAACCTAACCAGAGTGACGGGAGCGGCACAATTCAGAAAAAGTGCTCAGCTCGCCGAGAAAATGCGATTTAAGCAATAAAATTAAAAATGCTTATAAAACATAAACCAAACGTTGGAGGTGGTCATTTCTTCATGCGCAGTGATAAACTCGGCACTCTAAAGCACCCGAGAGCGTTTTTTTCGATGCCAACCTAACCAGAGTGACGGGAGCGGCACAATTCAGAAAAAGCGCTCAGCTCGCCGAGAAAATGCGATTTAAGCAATAAAATTAAAAATGCTTATAAAACATAAACCAAACGTTGGAGGTGGTCATTTCTTCATGCGCGGTGATAAACTCGGCACTCTAAAGCACCCGAGAGCGTTTTTTTCGATGCCAACCTAACCAGAGTGACGGGAGCGGCACAATTCAGAAAAAGTGCTCAGCTCGCCGAGAAAATGCGATTTAAGCAATAAAATTAAAAATGCTTGTAAAACATAAACCAAACGTTGGAGTTGGTCATTTCTTCATGCGCAGTGATAAACTCGGCACTCTAAAGCACCCGAGAGCGTTTTTTTCGATCCCAACCTAACCAGAGTGACGGGAGCGGCACAATTCAGAAAAAGTGCTCAGCTCGCCGAGAAAATGCGATTTAAGCAATAAAATTAAAAATGCTTATAAAACATAAACCAAACGTTGGAGGTGGTCATTTCTTCATGCGCAGTGATAAACTCGGCACTCTAAAGCACCCGAGAGCGTTTTTTTCGATGCCAACCTAACCAGAGTGACGGGAGCGGCACAATTCAGAAAAAGTGCTCAGCTCGCCGAGAAAATGCGATTTAAGCAATAAAATTAAAAATGCTTATAAAACATAAACCAAACGTTGGAGGTGGTCATTTCTTCATGCGCAGTGATAAACTCGGCACTCTAAAGCACCCGAGAGCGTTTTTTTCGATGCCAACCTAACCAGAGTGACGGGAGCGGCACAATTCAGAAAAAGTGCTCAGCTCGCCGAGAAAATGCGATTTAAGCAGTAAAATTTAAAATGCTTATAAAACATAAACCAAACGTTGTAGATGGTCATTTCTTATTACGCAGTAATAAACTCGGCACTCTAAAGTACCCGAGAGCGTTTTTTTCCATGCCAACCTAACCAGAGTGACGGGAGCGGCACAATTCAGAAAAAGTGCTCAGCTCGCCGAGAAAATGCGATTTAAGCAATAAAATTAAAAATGCTTATAAAACATAAACCAAACGTTGGAGGTGGTCATTTCTTCATGCGCAGTGATAAACTCGGCACTCTAAAGCACCCGAGAGCGTTTTTTTCCATGCCAACCTAACCAGAGTGACGGGAGCGGCACAATTCAGAAAAAGTGCTCAGCTCGCCGAGAAAATGCGATTTAAGAAATAAAATTAAAAATGCTTATAAAACATAAACCAAACGTTGGAGGTGGTCATTTCTTCATGCGCAGTGATAAACTCGGCACTCTAAAGCACCCGAGAGCGTTTTTTTCGATGCCAACCTAACCAGAGTGACGGGAGCGGCACAATTCAGAAAAAGTGCTCAGCTCGCCGAGAAAATGCGATTTAAGCAATAAAATTAAAAATGCTTATAAAACATAAACCAAACGTTGGAGGTGGTCATTTCTTCATGCGCAGTGATAAACTCGGCACTCTAAAGCACCCGAGAGCGTTTTTTTCGATGCCAACCTAACCAGAGTGACGGGAGCGGCACAATTCAGAAAAAGCGCTCAGCTCGCCGAGAAAATGCGATTTAAGCAATAAAATTAAAAATGCTTATAAAACATAAACCAAACGTTGGAGGTTGTCATTTCTTCATGCGCAGTGATAAACTCGGCACTCTAAAGCACCCGAGAGCGTTTTTTTCCATGCCAACCTAACCAGAGTGACGGGAGCGGCACAATTCAGAAAAAGTGCTCAGCTCGCCGAGAAAATGCGATTTAAGCAATAAAATTAAAAATGCTTATAAAACATAAACCAAACGTTGGAGGTGGTCATTTCTTCATGCGCAGTGATAAACTCGGCACTCTAAAGCACCCGAGAGCGTTTTTTTCCATGCCAACCTAACCAGAGTGACGGGAGCGGCACAATTCAGAAAAAGTGCTCAGCTCGCCGAGAAAATGCGATTTAAGCAATAAAATTAAAAATGCTTATAAAACATAAACCAAACGTTGGAGGTGGCCATTTCTTCATGCGCAGTGATAAACTCGGCACTCTAAAGCACCCGAGAGCGTTTTTTTCCATGCCAACCTAACCAGAGTGACGGGAGCGGCACAATTCAGAAAAAGTGCTCAGCTCGCCGAGAAAATGCGATTTAAGCAACTAAATTAAAAATGCTTATAAAACATAAACCAAACGTTGGAGGTGGCCATTTCTTCATGCGCAGTGATAAACTCGGCACTCTAAAGCACCCGAGAGCGTTTTTTTCCATGCCAACCTAACCAGAGTGACGGGAGCGGCACAATTCAGAAAAAGTGCTCAGCTCGCCGAGAAAATGCGATTTAAGCAATAAAATTAAAAATGCTTATAAAACATAAACCAAACGTTGGAGGTGGTCATTTCTTCATGCGCAGTGATAAACTCGGCACTCTAAAGCACCCGAGAGCGTTTTTTTCCATGCCAACCTAACCAGAGTGACAGGAGCGGCACAATTCAGAAAAAGTGCTCAGCTCGCCGAGAAAATGCGATTTAAGCAATAAAATTAAAAATGCTTATAAAACATAAACCAAACGTTGGAGGTGGTCTTTTCTTCATGCGCAGTGATAAACTCGGCACTCTAAAGCACCCGAGAGCGTTTTTTTCCATGCCAACCTAAACAGAGTGACGGGAGCGGCACAATTCAGAAAAAGTGCTCAGCTCGCCGAGAAAATGCGATTTAAGCAATAAAATTAAAAATGCTTATAAAACATAAACCAAACGTTGTAGATGGTCATTTCTTATTACGCAGTAATAAACTCGGCACTCTAAAGCACCCGAGAGCGTTTTTTTCCATGCCAACCTAACCAGAGTGACGGGAGCGGCACAATTCAGAAAAAGTGCTCAGCTCGCCGAGAAAATGCGATTTAAGCAATAAAATTAAAAATGCTTATAAAACATAAACCAAACGTTGGAGGTGGCCATTTCTTCATGCGCAGTGATAAACTCGGCACTCTAAAGCACCCGAGAGCGTTTTTTTCCATGCCAACCTAACCAGAGTGACGGGAGCGGCACAATTCAGAAAAAGTGCTCAGCTCGCCGAGAAAATGCGATTTAAGCAATAAAATTAAAAATGCTTATAAAACATAAACCAAACGTTGGAGGTGGTCATTTCTTCATGCGCAGTGATAAACTCGGCACTCTAAAGCACCCGAGAGCGTTTTTTTCCATGCCAACCTAACCAGAGTGACAGGAGCGGCACAATTCAGAAAAAGTGCTCAGCTCGCCGAGAAAATGCGATTTAAGCAATAAACTTAAAAATGCTTATAAAACATAAACCAAACGTTGGAGGTGGTCTTTTCTTCATGCGCAGTGATAAACTCGGCACTCTAAAGCACCCGAGAGCGTTTTTTTCCATGCCAACCTAAACAGAGTGACGGGAGCGGCACTATTCAGAAAAAGTGCTCAGCTCGCCGAGAAAATGCGATTTAAGCAATAAAATTAAAAATGCTTATAAAACATAAACCAAACGTTGGAGGTGGCCATTTCTTCATGCGCAGTGATAAACTCGGCACTCTAAAGCACCCGAGAGCGTTTTTTTCCATGCCAACCTAACCAGAGTGACGGGAGCGGCACAATTCAGAAAAAGTGCTCAGCTCGCCGAGAAAATGCGATTCAAGCAATAAAATTAAAAATGCTTATAAAACATAAACCAAACGTTGGAGGTGGCCATTTCTTCATGCGCAGTGATAAACTCGGCACTCTAAAGCACCCGAGAGCGTTTTTTTCCATGCCAACCTAACCAGAGTGACGGGAGCGGCACAATTCAGAAAAAGTGCTCAGCTCGCCGAGAAAATGCGATTTAAGCAATAAAATTAAAAATGCTTATAAAACATAAACCAAACGTTGGAGGTGGTCATTTCTTCATGCGCAGTGATAAACTCGGCACTCTAAAGCACCCGAAAGCGTTTTTTTCCATGCCAACCTAACCAGAGTGACGGGAGCGGCACAATTCAGAAAAAGTGCTCAGCTCGCCGAGAAAATGCGATTTAAGCAATAAAATTAAAAATGCTTATAAAACATAAACCAAACGTTGTAGATGGTCATTTCTTATTACGCAGTAATAAACTCGGCACTCTAAAGCACCCGAGAGCGTTTTTTTCCATGCCAACCTAACCAGAGTGACGGGAGCGGCACAATTCAGAAAAAGTGCTCAGCTCGCCGAGAAAATGCGATTTAAGCAATAAAATTAAAAATGCTTATAAAACATAAACCAAACGTTGGAGGTGGTAATTTCTTCATGCGCAGTGATAAACTCGGCACTCTAAAGCACCCGAGAGCGTTTTATTCGATGCCAACCTAACCAGAGTGACGGGAGCGGCACAATTCAGAAAAAGCGCTCAGCTCGCCGAGAAAATGCGATTTAAGCAATAAAATTAAAAATGCTTATAAAACATAAACCAAACGTTGGAGGTGGTCATTTCTTCATGCGCAGTGATAAACTCGGCACTCTAAAGCACCCGAGAGCGTTTTTTTCGATGCCAACCTAACCAGAGTGACGGGAGCGGCACAATTCAGAAAAAGTGCTCAGCTCGCCGAGAAAATGCGATTTAAGCAATAAAATTAAAAATGCTTATAAAACATAAACCAAACGTTGTAGATGGTCATTTCTTATTACGCAGTAATAAACTCGGCACTCTAAAGCACCCGAGAGCGTTTTTTTCCATGCCAACCTAACCAGAGTGACGGGAGCGGCACAATTCAGAAAAAGTGCTCAGCTCGCCGAGAAAATGCGATTTAAGCAATAAAATTAAAAATGCTTATAAAACATAAACCAAACGTTGGAGGTGGCCATTTCTTCATGCGCAGTGATAAACTCGGCACTCTAAAGCACCCGAGAGCGTTTTTTTCCATGCCAACCTAACCAGAGTGACGGGAGCGGCACAATTCAGAAAAATAGCTCAGCTCGCCGAGAAAATGCAATTTAAGCAATAAAATTAAAAATGCTTATAAAACATAAACCAAACGTTGGAGGTGGCCATTTCTTCATGCGCAGTGATAAACTCGGCACTCTAAAGCACCCGAGAGCGTTTTTTTCCATGCCAACCTAACCAGAGTGACGGGAGCGGCACAATTCAGAAAAAGTGCTCAGCTCGCCGAGAAAATGCGATTTAAGCAATAAAATTAAAAATGCTTATAAAACATAAACCAAACGTTGGAGGTGGTCATTTCTTCATGCGCAGTGATAAACTCGGCACTCTAAAGCACCCGAGAGCGTTTTTTTCCATGCCAACCTAACCAGAGTGACGGGAGCGGCACAATTCAGAAAAAGTGCTCAGCTCGCCGAGAAAATGCGATTTAAGCAATAAAATTAAAAATGCTTATAAAACATAAACCAAACGTTGGAGGTGGTCATTTCTTCATGCGCAGTGATAAACTCGGCACTCTAAAGCACCCGAGAGCGTTTTTTTCCATGCCAACCTAACCAGAGTGACGGGAGCGGCACAATTCAGAAAAAGTGCTCAGCTCGCCGAGAAAATGCGATTTAAGCAATAAAATTAAAAATGCTTATAAAACATAAACCAAACGTTGGAGGTGGTCATTTCTTCATGCGCAGTGATAAACTCGGCACTCTAAAGCACCCGAGAGCGTTTTTTTCGATGCCAACCTAACCAGAGTGACGGGAGCGGCACAATTCAGAAAAAGCGCTCAGCTAGCCGAGAAAATGCGATTTAAGCAATAAAATTAAAAATGCTTATAAAACATAAACCAAACGTTGGAGGTGGTCATTTCTTCATGCGCAGTGATAAACTCAGCACTCTAAAGCACCCGAGAGCGTTTTTTTCGATGCCAACCTAACCAGAGTGACGGGAGCGGCACAATTCAGAAAAAGCGCTCAGCTCGCCGAGAAAATGCGATTTAAGCAATAAAATTAAAAATGCTTATAAAACATAAACCAAACGTTGGAGGTGGTCATTTCTTCATGCGCAGTGATAAACTCGGCACTCTAAAGCACCCGAGAGCGTTTTTTTCGATGCCAACCTAACCAGAGTGACGGGAGCGGCACAATTCAGAAAAAGTGCTCAGCTCGCCGAGAAAATGCGATTTAAGCAATAAAATTAAAAATGCTTATAAAACATAAACCAAACGTTGGAGGTGGTCATTTCTTCATGCGCAGTAATAAACTCGGCACTCTAAAGCACCCGAGAGCGTTTTTTTTCCATGCCAACCTAACCAGAGTGACGGGAGCGGCACAATTCAGAAAAAGTGCTCAGCTCGCCGAGAAAATGCGATTTAAGCAATAAAATTAAAAATGCTTATAAAACATAAACCAAACGTTGGAGGTGGCCATTTCTTCATGCGCAGTGATAAACTCGGCACTCTAAAGCACCCGAGAGCGTTTTTTTCGATGCCAACCTAACCAGAGTGACGGGAGCGGCACAATTCAGAAAAAGTGCTCAGCTCGCCGAGAAAATGCGATTTAAGCAATAAAATTAAAAATGCTTATAAAACATAAACCAAACGTTGGAGGTGGTCATTTCTTCATGCGCAGTGATAGACTCGGCACTCTAAAGCACCCGAGAGCGTTTTTTTCCATGCCAACCTAACCAGAGTGACGGGAGCGGCACAATTCAGAAAAAGTGCTCAGCTCGCCGAGAAAATGCGATTTAAGCAATAAAATTAAAAATGCTTATAAAACATAAACCAAACGTTGGAGGTGGTCATTTCTTCATGCGCAGTGATAAACTCGGCACTCTAAAGCACCCGAGAGCGTTTTTTTCCATGCCAACCTAACCAGAGTGACGGGAGCGGCACAATTCAGAAAAAGTGCTCAGCTCGCCGAGAAAATGCGATTTAAGCAATAAAATTAAAAATGCTTATAAAACATAAACCAAACGTTGGAGGTGGTCATTTCTTCATGCGCAGTGATAAACTCGGCACTCTAAAGCACCCGAGAGCGTTTTTTTTCGATGCCAACCTAACCAGAGTGACGGGAGCGGCACAATTCAGAAAAAGCGCTCAGCTCGCCGAGAAAATGCGATTTAAGCAATAAAATTAAAAATGCTTATAAAACATAAACCAAACGTTGGAGGTGGTCATTTCTTCATGCGCAGTGATAAACTCGGCACTCTAAAGCACCCGAGAGCGTTTTTTTCGATGTCAACCTAACCAGAGTGACGGGAGCGGCACAATTCAGAAAAAGCGCTCAGCTCGCCGAGAAAATGCGATTTAAGCAATAAAATTAAAAATGCTTATAAAACATAAACCAAACGTTGGGAGGTGGTCATTTCTTCATGCGCAGTGATAAACTCGGCACTCTAAAGCACCCGAGAGCGTTTTTTTCGATGCCAACCTAACCAGAGTGACGGGAGCGGCACAATTCAGAAAAAGTGCTCAGCTCGCCGAGAAAATGCGATTTAAGCAATAAAATTAAAAATGCTTATAAAACATAAACCAAACGTTGGAGGTGGTCATTTCTTCATGCGCAGTGATAAACTCGGCACTATAAAGCACCCGAGAGCGTTTTTTTCGATGCCAACCTAACCAGAGTGACGGGAGCGGCACAATTCAGAAAAAGCGCTCAGCTCGCCGAGAAAATGCGATTTAAGCAATAAAATTTAAAATGCTTATAAAACATAAACCAAACGTTGTAGATGGTCATTTCTTATTACGCAGTAATAAACTCGGCACTCTAAAGCACCCGAGAGCGTTTTTTTCCATGCCAACCTAACCAGAGTGACGGGAGCGGCACAATTCAGAAAAAGTGCTCAGCTCGCCGAGAAAATGCGATTTAAGCAATAAAATTAAAAATGCTTATAAAACATAAACCAAACGTTGTAGATGGTAATTTCTTATTACGCAGTAATAAACTCGGCACTCTAAAGCACCCGAGAGCGTTTTTTTCCATGCCAACCTAACCAGAGTGACGGGAGCGGCACAATTCAGAAAAAGTGCTCAGCTCGCCGAGAAAATGCGATTTAAGCAATAAAATTAAAAATGCTTATAAAACATAAACCAAACGTTGGAGGTGGTCATTTCTTCATGCGCAGTGATAAACTCGGCACTCTAAAGCACCCGAGAGCGTTTTTTTCGATGCCAACCTAACCAGAGTGACGGGAGCGGCACAATTCAGAAAAAGCGCTCAGCTCGCCGAGAAAATGCGATTTAAGCAATAAAATTAAAAATGCTTATAAAACATAAACCAAACGTTGGAGGTTGTCATTTCTTCATGCGCAGTGATAAACTCGGCACTCTAAAGCACCCGAGAGCGTTTTTTTCCATGCCAACCTAACCAGAGTGACGGGAGCGGCACAATTCAGAAAAAGTGCTCAGCTCGCCGAGAAAATGCGATTTAAGCAATAAAATTAAAAATGCTTATAAAACATAAACCAAACGTTGGAGGTGGTCATTTCTTCATGCGCAGTGATAAACTCGGCACTCTAAAGCACCCGAGAGCGTTTTTTTCCATGCCAACCTAACCAGAGTGACGGGAGCGGCACAATTCAGAAAAAGTGCTCAGCTCGCCGAGAAAATGCGATTTAAGCAATAAAATTAAAAATGCTTATAAAACATAAACCAAACGTTGGAGGTGGCCATTTCTTCATGCGCAGTGATAAACTCGGCACTCTAAAGCACCCGAGAGCGTTTTTTTCCATGCCAACCTAACCAGAGTGACGGGAGCGGCACAATTCAGAAAAAGTGCTCAGCTCGCCGAGAAAATGCGATTTAAGCAATAAAATTAAAAATGCTTATAAAACATAAACCAAACGTTGGAGGTGGTCATTTCTTCATGCGCAGTGATAAACTCGGCACTCTAAAGCACCCGAGAGCGTTTTTTTCCATGCCAACCTAACCAGAGTGACGGGAGCGGCACAATTCAGAAAAAGTGCTCAGCTCGCCGAGAAAATGCGATTTAAGCAATAAAATTAAAAATGCTTATAAAACATAAACCAAACGTTGGAGGTGGTCATTTCTTCATGCGCAGTGATAAACTCGGCACTCTAAAGCACCCGAGAGCGTTTTTTTCGATGCCAACCTAACCAGAGTGACGGGAGCGGCACAATTCAGAAAAAGCGCTCAGCTAGCCGAGAAAATGCGATTTAAGCAATAAAATTAAAAATGCTTATAAAACATAAACCAAACGTTGGAGGTGGTCATTTCTTCATGCGCAGTGATAAACTCAGCACTCTAAAGCACCCGAGAGCGTTTTTTTCGATGCCAACCTAACCAGAGTGACGGGAGCGGCACAATTCAGAAAAAGCGCTCAGCTCGCCGAGAAAATGCGATTTAAGCAATAAAATTAAAAATGCTTATAAAACATAAACCAAACGTTGGAGGTGGTCATTTCTTCATGCGCAGTGATAAACTCGGCACTCTAAAGCACCCGAGAGCGTTTTTTTCGATGCCAACCTAACCAGAGTGACGGGAGCGGCACAATTCAGAAAAAGTGCTCAGCTCGCCGAGAAAATGCGATTTAAGCAATAAAATTAAAAATGCTTATAAAACATAAACCAAACGTTGGAGGTGGTCATTTCTTCATGCGCAGTAATAAACTCGGCACTCTAAAGCACCCGAGAGCGTTTTTTTTCCATGCCAACCTAACCAGAGTGACGGGAGCGGCACAATTCAGAAAAAGTGCTCAGCTCGCCGAGAAAATGCGATTTAAGCAATAAAATTAAAAATGCTTATAAAACATAAACCAAACGTTGGAGGTGGCCATTTCTTCATGCGCAGTGATAAACTCGGCACTCTAAAGCACCCGAGAGCGTTTTTTTCGATGCCAACCTAACCAGAGTGACGGGAGCGGCACAATTCAGAAAAAGTGCTCAGCTCGCCGAGAAAATGCGATTTAAGCAATAAAATTAAAAATGCTTATAAAACATAAACCAAACGTTGGAGGTGGTCATTTCTTCATGCGCAGTGATAGACTCGGCACTCTAAAGCACCCGAGAGCGTTTTTTTCCATGCCAACCTAACCAGAGTGACGGGAGCGGCACAATTCAGAAAAAGTGCTCAGCTCGCCGAGAAAATGCGATTTAAGCAATAAAATTAAAAATGCTTATAAAACATAAACCAAACGTTGGAGGTGGTCATTTCTTCATGCGCAGTGATAAACTCGGCACTCTAAAGCACCCGAGAGCGTTTTTTTCCATGCCAACCTAACCAGAGTGACGGGAGCGGCACAATTCAGAAAAAGTGCTCAGCTCGCCGAGAAAATGCGATTTAAGCAATAAAATTAAAAATGCTTATAAAACATAAACCAAACGTTGGAGGTGGTCATTTCTTCATGCGCAGTGATAAACTCGGCACTCTAAAGCACCCGAGAGCGTTTTTTTTCGATGCCAACCTAACCAGAGTGACGGGAGCGGCACAATTCAGAAAAAGCGCTCAGCTCGCCGAGAAAATGCGATTTAAGCAATAAAATTAAAAATGCTTATAAAACATAAACCAAACGTTGGAGGTGGTCATTTCTTCATGCGCAGTGATAAACTCGGCACTCTAAAGCACCCGAGAGCGTTTTTTTCGATGTCAACCTAACCAGAGTGACGGGAGCGGCACAATTCAGAAAAAGCGCTCAGCTCGCCGAGAAAATGCGATTTAAGCAATAAAATTAAAAATGCTTATAAAACATAAACCAAACGTAATTGGGAGGTGGTCATTTCTTCATGCGCAGTGATAAACTCGGCACTCTAAAGCACCCGAGAGCGTTTTTTTCGATGCCAACCTAACCAGAGTGACGGGAGCGGCACAATTCAGAAAAAGTGCTCAGCTCGCCGAGAAAATGCGATTTAAGCAATAAAATTAAAAATGCTTATAAAACATAAACCAAACGTTGGAGGTGGTCATTTCTTCATGCGCAGTGATAAACTCGGCACTCTAAAGCACCCGAGAGCGTTTTTTTCCATGCCAACCTAACCAGAGTGACAGGAGCGGCACAATTCAGAAAAAGTGCTCAGCTCGCCGAGAAAATGCGATTTAAGCAATAAACTTAAAAATGCTTATAAAACATAAACCAAACGTTGGAGGTGGTCTTTTCTTCATGCGCAGTGATAAACTCGGCACTCTAAAGCACCCGAGAGCGTTTTTTTCCATGCCAACCTAAACAGAGTGACGGGAGCGGCACTATTCAGAAAAAGTGCTCAGCTCGCCGAGAAAATGCGATTTAAGCAATAAAATTAAAAATGCTTATAAAACATAAACCAAACGTTGGAGGTGGCCATTTCTTCATGCGCAGTGATAAACTCGGCACTCTAAAGCACCCGAGAGCGTTTTTTTCCATGCCAACCTAACCAGAGTGACGGGAGCGGCACAATTCAGAAAAAGTGCTCAGCTCGCCGAGAAAATGCGATTCAAGCAATAAAATTAAAAATGCTTATAAAACATAAACCAAACGTTGGAGGTGGCCATTTCTTCATGCGCAGTGATAAACTCGGCACTCTAAAGCACCCGAGAGCGTTTTTTTCCATGCCAACCTAACCAGAGTGACGGGAGCGGCACAATTCAGAAAAAGTGCTCAGCTCGCCGAGAAAATGCGATTTAAGCAATAAAATTAAAAATGCTTATAAAACATAAACCAAACGTTGGAGGTGGTCATTTCTTCATGCGCAGTGATAAACTCGGCACTCTAAAGCACCCGAGAGCGTTTTTTTCGATGCCAACCTAACCAGAGTGACGGGAGCGGCACAATTCAGAAAAAGTGCTCAGCTCGCCGAGAAAATGCGATTTAAGCAATAAAATTAAAAATGCTTATAAAACATAAACCAAACGTTGTAGATGGTCATTTCTTATTACGCAGTAATAAACTCGGCACTCTAAAGCACCCGAGAGCGTTTTTTTCCATGCCAACCTAACCAGAGTGACGGGAGCGGCACAATTCAGAAAAAGTGCTCAGCTCGCCGAGAAAATGCGATTTAAGCAATAAAATTAAAAATGCTTATAAAACATAAACCAAACGTTGGAGGTGGCCATTTCTTCATGCGCAGTGATAAACTCGGCACTCTAAAGCACCCGAGAGCGTTTTTTTCCATGCCAACCTAACCAGAGTGACGGGAGCGGCACAATTCAGAAAAATAGCTCAGCTCGCCGAGAAAATGCGATTTAAGCAATAAAATTAAAAATGCTTATAAAACATAAACCAAACGTTGGAGGTGGCCATTTCTTCATGCGCAGTGATAAACTCGGCACTCTAAAGCACCCGAGAGCGTTTTTTTCCATGCCAACCTAACCAGAGTGACGGGAGCGGCACAATTCAGAAAAAGTGCTCAGCTCGCCGAGAAAATGCGATTTAAGCAATAAAATTAAAAATGCTTATAAAACATAAACCAAACGTTGGAGGTGGTCATTTCTTCATGCGCAGTGATAAACTCGGCACTCTGAAGCACCCGAGAGCGTTTTTTTCCATGCCAACCTAACCAGAGTGACGGGAGCGGCACAATTCAGAAAAAGTGCTCAGCTCGCCGAGAAAATGCGATTTAAGCAATAAAATTAAAAATGCTTATAAAACATAAACCAAACGTTGGAGGTGGTCATTTCTTCATGCGCAGTGATAAACTCGGCACTCTAAAGCACCCGAGAGCGTTTTTTTCCATGCCAACCTAACCAGAGTGACGGGAGCGGCACAATTCAGAAAAAGTGCTCAGCTCGCCGAGAAAATGCGATTTAAGCAATAAAATTAAAAATGCTTATAAAACATAAACCAAACGTTGGAGGTGGTCATTTCTTCATGCGCAGTGATAAACTCGGCACTCTAAAGCACCCGAGAGCGTTTTTTTCGATGCCAACCTAACCAGAGTGACGGGAGCGGCACAATTCAGAAAAAGCGCTCAGCTAGCCGAGAAAATGCGATTTAAGCAATAAAATTAAAAATGCTTATAAAACATAAACCAAACGTTGGAGGTGGTCATTTCTTCATGCGCAGTGATAAACTCAGCACTCTAAAGCACCCGAGAGCGTTTTTTTCGATGCCAACCTAACCAGAGTGACGGGAGCGGCACAATTCAGAAAAAGCGCTCAGCTCGCCGAGAAAATGCGATTTAAGCAATAAAATTAAAAATGCTTATAAAACATAAACCAAACGTTGGAGGTGGTCATTTCTTCATGCGCAGTGATAAACTCGGCACTCTAAAGCACCCGAGAGCGTTTTTTTCGATGCCAACCTAACCAGAGTGACGGGAGCGGCACAATTCAGAAAAAGTGCTCAGCTCGCCGAGAAAATGCGATTTAAGCAATAAAATTAAAAATGCTTATAAAACATAAACCAAACGTTGGAGGTGGTCATTTCTTCATGCGCAGTAATAAACTCGGCACTCTAAAGCACCCGAGAGCGTTTTTTTTCCATGCCAACCTAACCAGAGTGACGGGAGCGGCACAATTCAGAAAAAGTGCTCAGCTCGCCGAGAAAATGCGATTTAAGCAATAAAATTAAAAATGCTTATAAAACATAAACCAAACGTTGGAGGTGGCCATTTCTTCATGCGCAGTGATAAACTCGGCACTCTAAAGCACCCGAGAGCGTTTTTTTCGATGCCAACCTAACCAGAGTGACGGGAGCGGCACAATTCAGAAAAAGTGCTCAGCTCGCCGAGAAAATGCGATTTAAGCAATAAAATTAAAAATGCTTATAAAACATAAACCAAACGTTGGAGGTGGTCATTTCTTCATGCGCAGTGATAAACTCGGCACTCTAAAGCACCCGAGAGCGTTTTTTTCCATGCCAACCTAACCAGAGTGACGGGAGCGGCACAATTCAGAAAAAGTGCTCAGCTCGCCGAGAAAATGCGATTTAAGCAATAAAATTAAAAATGCTTATAAAACATAAACCAAACGTTGGAGGTGGTCATTTCTTCATGCGCAGTGATAAACTCGGCACTCTAAAGCACCCGAGAGCGTTTTTTTCCATGCCAACCTAACCAGAGTGACGGGAGCGGCACAATTCAGAAAAAGTGCTCAGCTCGCCGAGAAAATGCGATTTAAGCAATAAAATTAAAAATGCTTATAAAACATAAACCAAACGTTGGAGGTGGTCATTTCTTCATGCGCAGTGATAAACTCGGCACTCTAAAGCACCCGAGAGCGTTTTTTTTCGATGCCAACCTAACCAGAGTGACGGGAGCGGCACAATTCAGAAAAAGCGCTCAGCTCGCCGAGAAAATGCGATTTAAGCAATAAAATTAAAAATGCTTATAAAACATAAACCAAACGTTGGAGGTGGTCATTTCTTCATGCGCAGTGATAAACTCGGCACTCTAAAGCACCCGAGAGCGTTGTTTTCGATGTCAACCTAACCAGAGTGACGGGAGCGGCACAATTCAGAAAAAGCGCTCAGCTCGCCGAGAAAATGCGATTTAAGCAATAAAATTAAAAATGCTTATAAAACATAAACCAAACGTTGGGAGGTGGTCATTTCTTCATGCGCAGTGATAAACTCGGCACTCTAAAGCACCCGAGAGCGTTTTTTTCGATGCCAACCTAACCAGAGTGACGGGAGCGGCACAATTCAGAAAAAGCGCTCAGCTCGCCGAGAAAATGCGATTTAAGCAATAAAATTTAAAATGCTTATAAAACATAAACCAAACGTTGTAGATGGTCATTTCTTATTACGCAGTAATAAACTCGGCACTCTAAAGCACCCGAGAGCGTTTTTTTCCATGCCAACCTAACCAGAGTGACGGGAGCGGCACAATTCAGAAAAAGTGCTCAGCTCGCCGAGAAAATGCGATTTAAGCAATAAAATTAAAAATGCTTATAAAACATAAACCAAACGTTGTAGATGGTAATTTCTTATTACGCAGTAATAAACTCGGCACTCTAAAGCACCCGAGAGCGTTTTTTTCCATGCCAACCTAACCAGAGTGACGGGAGCGGCACAATTCAGAAAAAGTGCTCAGCTCGCCGAGAAAATGCGATTTAAGCAATAAAATTAAAAATGCTTATAAAACATAAACCAAACGTTGGAGGTGGTCATTTCTTCATGCGCAGTGATAAACTCGGCACTCTAAAGCACCCGAGAGCGTTTTTTTCGATGCCAACCTAACCAGAGTGACGGGAGCGGGACAATTCAGAAAAAGTGCTCAGCTCGCCGAGAAAATGCGATTTAAGCAATAAAATTTAAAACGCTTATAAAACATAAACCAAACGTTGTAGATGGTCATTTCTTATTACGCAGTAATAAACTCGGCACTCTAAAGCACCCGAGAGCGTTTTTTTCCATGCCAACCTAACCAGAGTGACGGGAGCGGCACAATTCAGAAAAAGTGCTCAGCTCGCCGAGAAAATGCGATTTAAGCAATAAAATTAAAAATGCTTATAAAACATAAACCAAACGTTGGAGATGGTCATTTCTTCATGCGCAGTGATAAACTCGGCACTCTAAAGCACCCGAGAGCGTTTTTTTCCATGCCAACCTAACCAGAGTGACGGGAGCGGCACAATTCAGAAAAAGTGCTCAGCTCGCCGAGAAAATGCGATTTAAGCAATAAAATTAAAAATGCTTATAAAACATAAACCAAACGTTGGAGGTGGCCATTTCTTCATGCGCAGTGATAAACTCGGCACTCTAAAGCACCCGAGAGCGTTTTCTTCCATGCCAACCTAACCAGAGTGACGGGAGCGGCACAATTCAGAAAAAGTGCTCAGCTCGCCGAGAAAATGCGATTTAAGCAATAAAATTAAAAATGCTTATAAAACATAAACCAAACGTTGGAGGTGGTCATTTCTTCATGCGCAGTGATAAACTCGGCACTCTAAAGCACCCGAGAGCGTTTTTTTCCATGCCAACCTAACCAGAGTGACGGGAGCGGCACAATTCAGAAAAAGTGCTCAGCTCGCCGAGAAAATGCGATCTAAGCAATAAAATTAAAAATGCTTATAAAACATAAACCAAACGTTGGAGGTGGTCATTTCTTCATGCGCAGTGATAAACTCGGCACTCTAAAGCACCCGAGAGCGTTTTTTTCGATGCCAACCTAACCAGAGTGACGGGAGCGGCACAATTCAGAAAAAGTGTTCAGCTCGCCGAGAAAATGCGATTTAAGCAATAAAATTAAAAATGCTTATAAAACATAAACCAAACGTTGGAGGTGGTCATTTCTTCATGCGCAGTGATAAACTCGGCACTCTAAAGCACCCGAGAGCGTTTTTTTCGATGCCAACCTAACCAGAGTGACGGGAGCGGCACAATTCAGAAAAAGCGCTCAGCTCGCCGAGAAAATGCGATTTAAGCAATAAAATTAAAAATGCTTATAAAACATAAACCAAACGTTGGAGGTGGTCATTTCTTCATGCGCAGTGATAAACTCGGCACTCTAAAGCACCCGAGAGCGTTTTTTTCCATGCCAACCTAACCAGAGTGACGGGAGCGGCACAATTCAGAAAAAGTGCTCAGCTCGCCGAGAAAATGCGATTTAAGCAATAAAATTAAAAATGCTTATAAAACATAAACCAAACGTTGGAGGTGGTCATTTCTTCATGCGCAGTGATAAACTCGGCACTCTAAAGCACCCGAGAGCATTTTTTTCCATGCCAACCTAACCAGAGTGACGGGAGCGGCACAATTCAGAAAAAGTGCTCAGCTCGCCGAGAAAATGCGATTTAAGCAATAAAATTAAAAATGCTTATAAAACATAAACCAAACGTTGTAGATGGTCATTTCTTATTACGCAGTAATAAACTCGGCACTCTAAAGCACCCGAGAGCGTTTTTTTCCATGCCAACCTAACCAGAGTGACGGGAGCGGCACAATTCAGAAAAAGTGCTCAGCTCGCCGAGAAAATGCGATTTAAGCAATAAAATTAAAAATGCTTATAAAACATAAACCAAACGTTGGAGGTGGTCATTTCTTCATGCGCAGTGATAAACTCGGCACTCTAAAGCACCCGAGAGCGTTTTATTCGATGCCAACCTAACCAGAGTGACGGGAGCGGCACAATTCAGAAAAAGCGCTCAGCTCGCCGAGAAAATGCGATTTAAGCAATAAAATTAAAAATGCTTATAAAACATAAACCAAACGTTGGAGGTGGTCATTTCTTCATGCGCGGTGATAAACTCGGCACTCTAAAGCACCCGAGAGCGTTTTTTTCCATGCCAACCTAACCAGAGTGACGGGAGCGGCACAATTCAGAAAAAGTGCTCAGCTCGCCGAGAAAATGCGATTTAAGCAATAAAATTAAAAATGCTTATAAAACATAAACCAAACGTTGGAGGTGGTCATTTCTTCATGCGCAGTGATAAACTCGGCACTCTAAAGCACCCGAGAGCGTTTTTTTCGATGCCAACCTAACCAGAGTGACGGGAGCGGCACAATTCAGAAAAAGTGCTCAGCTCGCCGAGAAAATGCGATTTAAGCAATAAAATTAAAAATGCTTATAAAACATAAACCAAACGTTGTAGATGGTCATTTCTTATTACGCAGTAATAAACTCGGCACTCTAAAGCACCCGAGAGCGTTTTTTTCCATGCCAACCTAACCAGAGTGACGGGAGCGGCACAATTCAGAAAAAGTGCTCAGCTCGCCGAGAAAATGCGATTTAAGCAATACAATTAAAAATGCTTATAAAACATAAACCAAACGTTGGAGGTGGTCATTTCTTCATGTGCAGTGATAAACTCGGCACTCTAAAGCACCCGAGAGCGTTTTTTTCCATGCCAACCTAACCAGAGTGACGGGAGCGGCACAATTCAGAAAAAGTGCTCAGCTCGCCGAGAAAATGCGATTTAAGCAATAAAATTAAAAATGCTTATAAAACATAAACCAAACGTTGGAGGTGGTCATTTCTTCATGCGCAGTGATAAACTCGGCACTCTAAAGCACCCGAGAGCGTTTTTTTCGATGCCAACCTAACCAGAGTGACGGGAGCGGCACAATTCAGAAAAAGTGCTCAGCTCGCCGAGAAAATGCAATTTAAGCAATAAAATTTAAAATGCTTATAAAACATAAACCAAACGTTGTAGATGGTCATTTCTTATTACGCAGTAATAAACTCGGCACTCTAAAGCACCCGAGAGCGTTTTTTTCCATGCCAACCTAACCAGAGTGACGGGAGCGGCACAATTCAGAAAAAGTGCTCAGCTCGCCGAGAAAATGCGATTTAAGCAATAAAATTAAAAATGCTTATAAAACATAAACCAAACGTTGGAGGTGGTCATTTCTTCATGCGCAGTGATAAACTCGGCACTCTAAAGCACCCGAGAGCGTTTTTTTCCATGCCAACCTAACCAGAGTGACGGGAGCGGCACAATTCAGAAAAAGTGCTCAGCTCGCCGAGAAAATGCGATTTAAGCAATAAAATTAAAAATGCTTATAAAACATAAACCAAACGTTGGAGGTGGTCATTTCTTCATGCGCAGTGATAAACTCGGCACTCTAAAGCACCCGAGAGCGTTTTTTTCGATGCCAACCTAACCAGAGTGACGGGAGCGGCACAATTCAGAAAAAGCGCTCAGCTCGCCGAGAAAATGCGATTTAAGCAATAAAATTAAAAATGCTTATAAAACATAAACCAAACGTTGGAGGTGGTCATTTCTTCATGCACAGTGATAAACTCGGCACTCTAAAGCACCCGAGAGCGTTTTTTTCGATGCCAACCTAACCAGAGTGACGGGAGCGACACAATTCAGAAAAAGTGCTCAGCTCGCCGAGAAAATGCGATTTAAGCAATAAAATTAAAAATGCTTATAAAACATAAACCAAACGTTGTAAATGGTCATTTCTTATTACGCAGTAATAAACTCGGCACTCTAAAGCACCCGAGAGCGTTTTTTCGATGCCAACCTAACCAGAGTGACGGGAGCGGCACAATACAGAAAAAGCGCTCAGCTCGCCGAGAAAATGCGATTTAAGCAATAAAATTAAAAATGCTTATAAAACATAAACCAAACGTTGGAGGTGGTCTTTTCTTCATGCGCAGTGATAAACTCGGCACTCTAAAGCACCCGAGAGCGTTTTTTTCCATGCCAACCTAAACAGAGTGACGGGAGCGGCACAATTCAGAAAAAGTGCTCAGCTCGCCGAGAAAATGCGATTTAAGCAATAAAATTAAAAATGCTTATAAAACATAAACCAAACGTTGTAGATGGTCATTTCTTATTACGCAGTAATAAACTCGGCACTCTAAAGCACCCGAGAGCGTTTTTTTCCATGCCAACCTAACCAGAGTGACGGGAGCGGCACAATTCAGAAAAAGTGCTCAGCTCGCCGAGAAAATGCGATTTAAGCAATAAAATTAAAAATGCTTATAAAACATAAACCAAACGTTGGAGGTGGTCATTTCTTCATGCGCAGTGATAAACTCGGCACTCTAAAGCACCCGAGAGCGTTTTTTTCGATGCCAACCTAACCAGAGTGACGGGAGCGGCACAATTCAGAAAAAGTGCTCAGCTCGCCGAGAAAATGCGATTTAAGCAATAAAATTAAAAATGCTTATAAAACATAAACCAAACGTTGGAGGTGGTCATTTCTTCATGCACAGTGATAAACTCGGCACTCTAAAGCACCCGAGAGCGTTTTTTTCCATGCCAACCTAACCAGAGTGACGGGAGCGGCACAATTCAGAAAAAGTGCTCAGCTCGCCGAGAAAATGCGATTTAAGCAATAAAATTAAAAATGCTTATAAAACATAAACCAAACGTTGGAGGTGGTCATTTCTTCATGCGCAGTGATAAACTCGGCACTCTAAAGCACCCGAGAGCGTTTTTTTCCATGCCAACCTAACCAGAGTGACGGGAGCGGCACAATTCAGAAAAAGTGCTCAGCTCGCCGAGAAAATGCGATTTAAGCAATAAAATTAAAAATGCTTATAAAACATAAACCAAACGTTGGAGGTGGTCATTTCTTCATGCACAGTGATAAACTCGGCACTCTAAAGCACCCGAGAGCGTTTTTTTCGATGCCAACCTAACCAGAGTGACGGGAGCGGCACAATTCAGAAAAAGTGCTCAGCTCGCCGAGAAAATGCGATTTACGCAATAAAATTAAAAATGCTTATAAAACCTAAACCAAACGTTGGAGGTGGTCATTTCTTCATGCGCAGTGATAAACTCGGCACTCTAAAGCACCCGAGAGCGTTTTTTTGGATGCCAACCTAACCAGAGTGACGGGAGCGGCACAATTCAGAAAAAGTGCTCAGCTCGCCGAGAAAATGCGATTTAAGCAATAAAATTAAAAATGCTTATAAAACATAAACCAAACGTTGGAGGTGGTCATTTCTTCATGCGCAGTGATAAACTCGGCACTCTAAAGCACCCGAGAGCGTTTTATTCGATGCCAACCTAACCAGATTGACGGGAGCGGCACAATTCAGAAAAAGTGCTCAGCTCGCCGAGAAAATGCGATTTAAGCAATAAAATTAAAAATGCTTATAAAACATAAACCAAACGTTGGAGGTGGTCATTTCTTCATGCGCAGTGATAAACTCGGCACTCTAAAGCACCCGAGAGCGTTTTTTTCGATGCCAACCTAACCAGAGTGACGGGAGCGGCACAATTCAGAAAAAGTGCTCAGCTCGCCGAGAAAATGCGATTTAAGCAATAAAATTAAAAATGCTTATAAAACATAAACCAAACGTTGGAGTTGGTCATTTCTTCATGCGCAGTGATAAACTCGGCACTCTAAAGCACCCGAGAGCGTTTTTTTCGATGCCAACCTAACCAGAGTGACGGGAGCGGCACAATTCAGAAAAAGTGCTCAGCTCGCCGAGAAAATGCGATTTAAGCAATAAAATTAAAAATGCTTATAAAACATAAACCAAACGTTGGAGGTGGTCATTTCTTCATGCGCAGTGATAAACTCGGCACTCTAAAGCACCCGAGAGCGTTTTTTTCCATGCCAACCTAACCAGAGTGACGGGAGCGGCACAATTCAGAAAAAGTGCTCAGCTCGCCGAGAAAATGCGATCTAAGCAATAAAATTAAAAATGCTTATAAAACATAAACCAAACGTTGGAGGTGGTCATTTCTTCATGCGCAGTGATAAACTCGGCACTCTAAAGCACCCGAGAGCGTTTTTTTCGATGCCAACCTAACCAGAGTGACGGGAGCGGCACAATTCAGAAAAAGTGTTCAGCTCGCCGAGAAAATGCGATTTAAGCAATAAAATTAAAAATGCTTATAAAACATAAACCAAACGTTGGAGGTGGTCATTTCTTCATGCGCAGTGATAAACTCGGCACTCTAAAGCACCCGAGAGCGTTTTTTTCGATGCCAACCTAACCAGAGTGACGGGAGCGGCACAATTCAGAAAAAGCGCTCAGCTCGCCGAGAAAATGCGATTTAAGCAATAAAATTAAAAATGCTTATAAAACATAAACCAAACGTTGGAGGTGGTCATTTCTTCATGCGCAGTGATAAACTCGGCACTCTAAAGCACCCGAGAGCGTTTTTTTCGATGCCAACCTAACCAGAGTGACGGGAGCGGCACAATTCAGAAAAAGCGCTCAGATCGCCGAGAAAATGCGATTTAAGCAATAAAATTAAAAATGCTTATAAAACATAAACCAAACGTTGTAGATGGTCATTTCTTATTACGCAGTAATAAACTCGGCACTCTAAAGCACCCGAGAGCGTTTTTTTCGACGCCAACCTAACCAGAGTGACGGGAGCGGCACAATTCAGAAAAAGCGCTCAGCTCGCCGAGAAAATGCGATTTAAGCAATAAAATTAAAAATGCTTATAAAACATAAACCAAACGTTGGAGGTGGTCATTTCTTCATGCACAGTGATAAACTCGGCACTCTAAAGCACCCGAGAGCGTTTTTTTCGATGCCAACCTAACCAGAGTGACGGGAGCGGCACAATTCAGAAAAAGTGCTCAGCTCGCCGAGAAAATGCGATTTAAGCAATAAAATTAAAAATGCTTATAAAACATAAACCAAACGTTGGAGGTGGTCATTTCTTCATGCGCAGTGATAAACTCGGCACTCTAAAGCACCCGAGAGCGTTTTTTTCGATGCCAACCTAACCAGAGTGACGGGAGCGGCACAATTCAGAAAAAGTGCTCAGCTCGCAGAGAAAATGCGATTTAAGCAATAAAATTAAAAATGCTTATAAAACATAAACCAAACGTTGTAGATGGTCATTTCTTATTACGCAGTAATAAACTCGGCACTAAAGCACCCGAGAGCGTTTTTTTCGATGCCAACCTAACCAGAGTGACGGGAGCGGCACAATTCAGAAAAAGCGCTCAGCTCGCCGAGAAAATGCGATTTAAGCAATAAAATTAAAAATGCTTATAAAACATAAACCAAACGTTGGAGGTGGTCATTTCTTCATGCACAGTGATAAACTCGGCACTCTAAAGCACCCGAGAGCGTTTTTTTCGATGCCAACCTAACCAGAGTGACGGGAGCGGCACAATTCAGAAAAAGTGCTCAGCTCGCCGAGAAAATGCGATTTAAGCAATAAAATTAAAAATGCTTATAAAACATAAACCAAACGTTGTAAATGGTCATTTCTTATTACGCAGTAATAAACTCGGCACTCTAAAGCACCCGAGAGCGTTTTTTTCGATGCCAACCTAACCAGAGTGACGGGAGCGGCACAATACAGAAAAAGCGCTCAGCTCGCCGAGAAAATGCGATTTAAGCAATAAAATTAAAAATGCTTATAAAACATAAACCAAACGTTGGAGGTGGTCTTTTCTTCATGCGCAGTGATAAACTCGGCACTCTAAAGCACCCGAGAGCGTTTTTTTCCATGCCAACCTAAACAGAGTGACGGGAGCGGCACAATTCAGAAAAAGTGCTCAGCTCGCCGAGAAAATGCGATTTAAGCAATAAAATTAAAAATGCTTATAAAACATAAACCAAACGTTGTAGATGGTCATTTCTTATTTCGCAGTAATTAAATCGGCACTCTAAAGCACCCGAGAGCGTTTTTTTCCATGCCAACCTAACCAGAGTGACGGGAGCGGCACAATTCAGAAAAAGTGCTCAGCTCGCCGAGAAAATGCGATTTAAGCAATAAAATTAAAAATGCTTATAAAACATAAACCAAACGTTGGAGGTGGTCATTTCTTCATGCGCAGTGATAAACTCGGCACTCTAAAGCACCCGAGAGCGTTTTTTTCGATGCCAACCTAACCAGAGTGACGGGAGCGGCACAATTCAGAAAAAGTGCTCAGCTCGCCGAGAAAATGCAATTTAAGCAATAAAATTTAAAATGCTTATAAAACATAAACCAAACGTTGTAGATGGTCATTTCTTATTACGCAGTAATAAACTCGGCACTCTAAAGCACCCGAGAGCGTTTTTTTCCATGCCAACCTAACCAGAGTGACGGGAGCGGCACAATTCAGAAAAAGTGCTCAGCTCGCCGAGAAAATGCGATTTAAGCAATAAAATTAAAAATGCTTATAAAACATAAACCAAACGTTGGAGGTGGTCATTTCTTCATGCGCAGTGATAAACTCGGCACTCTAAAGCACCCGAGAGCGTTTTTTTCCATGCCAACCTAACCAGAGTGACGGGAGCGGCACAATTCAGAAAAAGTGCTCAGCTCGCCGAGAAAATGCGATTTAAGCAATAAAATTAAAAATGCTTATAAAACATAAACCAAACGTTGGAGGTGGTCATTTCTTCATGCGCAGTGATAAACTCGGCACTCTAAAGCACCCGAGAGCGTTTTTTTCGATGCCAACCTAACCAGAGTGACGGGAGCGGCACAATTCAGAAAAAGCGCTCAGCTCGCCGAGAAAATGCGATTTAAGCAATAAAATTAAAAATGCTTATAAAACATAAACCAAACGTTGGAGGTGGTCATTTCTTCATGCACAGTGATAAACTCGGCACTCTAAAGCACCCGAGAGCGTTTTTTTCGATGCCAACCTAACCAGAGTGACGGGAGCGACACAATTCAGAAAAAGTGCTCAGCTCGCCGAGAAAATGCGATTTAAGCAATAAAATTAAAAATGCTTATAAAACATAAACCAAACGTTGTAAATGGTCATTTCTTATTACGCAGTAATAAACTCGGCACTCTAAAGCACCCGAGAGCGTTTTTTCGATGCCAACCTAACCAGAGTGACGGGAGCGGCACAATACAGAAAAAGCGCTCAGCTCGCCGAGAAAATGCGATTTAAGCAATAAAATTAAAAATGCTTATAAAACATAAACCAAACGTTGGAGGTGGTCTTTTCTTCATGCGCAGTGATAAACTCGGCACTCTAAAGCACCCGAGAGCGTTTTTTTCCATGCCAACCTAAACAGAGTGACGGGAGCGGCACAATTCAGAAAAAGTGCTCAGCTCGCCGAGAAAATGCGATTTAAGCAATAAAATTAAAAATGCTTATAAAACATAAACCAAACGTTGTAGATGGTCATTTCTTATTACGCAGTAATAAACTCGGCACTCTAAAGCACCCGAGAGCGTTTTTTTCCATGCCAACCTAACCAGAGTGACGGGAGCGGCACAATTCAGAAAAAGTGCTCAGCTCGCCGAGAAAATGCGATTTAAGCAATAAAATTAAAAATGCTTATAAAACATAAACCAAACGTTGGAGGTGGTCATTTCTTCATGCGCAGTGATAAACTCGGCACTCTAAAGCACCCGAGAGCGTTTTTTTCGATGCCAACCTAACCAGAGTGACGGGAGCGGCACAATTCAGAAAAAGTGCTCAGCTCGCCGAGAAAATGCGATTTAAGCAATAAAATTAAAAATGCTTATAAAACATAAACCAGACGTTGGAGGTGGTCATTTCTTCATGCACAGTGATAAACTCGGCACTCTAAAGCACCCGAGAGCGTTTTTTTCCATGCCAACCTAACCAGAGTGACGGGAGCGGCACAATTCAGAAAAAGTGCTCAGCTCGCCGAGAAAATGCGATTTAAGCAATAAAATTAAAAATGCTTATAAAACATAAACCAAACGTTGGAGGTGGTCATTTCTTCATGCGCAGTGATAAACTCGGCACTCTAAAGCACCCGAGAGCGTTTTTTTCCATGCCAACCTAACCAGAGTGACGGGAGCGGCACAATTCAGAAAAAGTGCTCAGCTCGCCGAGAAAATGCGATTTAAGCAATAAAATTAAAAATGCTTATAAAACATAAACCAAACGTTGGAGGTGGTCATTTCTTCATGCACAGTGATAAACTCGGCACTCTAAAGCACCCGAGAGCGTTTTTTTCGATGCCAACCTAACCAGAGTGACGGGAGCGGCACAATTCAGAAAAAGTGCTCAGCTCGCCGAGAAAATGCGATTTACGCAATAAAATTAAAAATGCTTATAAAACCTAAACCAAACGTTGGAGGTGGTCATTTCTTCATGCGCAGTGATAAACTCGGCACTCTAAAGCACCCGAGAGCGTTTTTTTGGATGCCAACCTAACCAGAGTGACGGGAGCGGCACAATTCAGAAAAAGTGCTCAGCTCGCCGAGAAAATGCGATTTAAGCAATAAAATTAAAAATGCTTATAAAACATAAACCAAACGTTGGAGGTGGTCATTTCTTCATGCGCAGTGATAAACTCGGCACTCTAAAGCACCCGAGAGCGTTTTATTCGATGCCAACCTAACCAGATTGACGGGAGCGGCACAATTCAGAAAAAGTGCTCAGCTCGCCGAGAAAATGCGATTTAAGCAATAAAATTAAAAATGCTTATAAAACATAAACCAAACGTTGGAGGTGGTCATTTCTTCATGCGCAGTGATAAACTCGGCACTCTAAAGCACCCGAGAGCGTTTTTTTCGATGCCAACCTAACCAGAGTGACGGGAGCGGCACAATTCAGAAAAAGTGCTCAGCTCGCCGAGAAAATGCGATTTAAGCAATAAAATTAAAAATGCTTATAAAACATAAACCAAACGTTGGAGTTGGTCATTTCTTCATGCGCAGTGATAAACTCGGCACTCTAAAGCACCCGAGAGCGTTTTTTTCGATGCCAACCTAACCAGAGTGACGGGAGCGGCACAATTCAGAAAAAGTGCTCAGCTCGCCGAGAAAATGCGATTTAAGCAATAAAATTAAAAATGCTTATAAAACATAAACCAAACGTTGGAGGTGGTCATTTCTTCATGCGCAGTGATAAACTCGGCACTCTAAAGCACCCGAGAGCGTTTTTTTCCATGCCAACCTAACCAGAGTGACGGGAGCGGCACAATTCAGAAAAAGTGCTCAGCTCGCCGAGAAAATGCGATCTAAGCAATAAAATTAAAAATGCTTATAAAACATAAACCAAACGTTGGAGGTGGTCATTTCTTCATGCGCAGTGATAAACTCGGCACTCTAAAGCACCCGAGAGCGTTTTTTTCGATGCCAACCTAACCAGAGTGACGGGAGCGGCACAATTCAGAAAAAGTGTTCAGCTCGCCGAGAAAATGCGATTTAAGCAATAAAATTAAAAATGCTTATAAAACATAAACCAAACGTTGGAGGTGGTCATTTCTTCATGCGCAGTGATAAACTCGGCACTCTAAAGCACCCGAGAGCGTTTTTTTCGATGCCAACCTAACCAGAGTGACGGGAGCGGCACAATTCAGAAAAAGCGCTCAGCTCGCCGAGAAAATGCGATTTAAGCAATAAAATTAAAAATGCTTATAAAACATAAACCAAACGTTGGAGGTGGTCATTTCTTCATGCGCAGTGATAAACTCGGCACTCTAAAGCACCCGAGAGCGTTTTTTTCGATGCCAACCTAACCAGAGTGACGGGAGCGGCACAATTCAGAAAAAGCGCTCAGATCGCCGAGAAAATGCGATTTAAGCAATAAAATTAAAAATGCTTATAAAACATAAACCAAACGTTGTAGATGGTCATTTCTTATTACGCAGTAATAAACTCGGCACTCTAAAGCACCCGAGAGCGTTTTTTTCGACGCCAACCTAACCAGAGTGACGGGAGCGGCACAATTCAGAAAAAGCGCTCAGCTCGCCGAGAAAATGCGATTTAAGCAATAAAATTAAAAATGCTTATAAAACATAAACCAAACGTTGGAGGTGGTCATTTCTTCATGCACAGTGATAAACTCGGCACTCTAAAGCACCCGAGAGCGTTTTTTTCGATGCCAACCTAACCAGAGTGACGGGAGCGGCACAATTCAGAAAAAGTGCTCAGCTCGCCGAGAAAATGCGATTTAAGCAATAAAATTAAAAATGCTTATAAAACATAAACCAAACGTTGGAGGTGGTCATTTCTTCATGCGCAGTGATAAACTCGGCACTCTAAAGCACCCGAGAGCGTTTTTTTCGATGCCAACCTAACCAGAGTGACGGGAGCGGCACAATTCAGAAAAAGTGCTCAGCTCGCAGAGAAAATGCGATTTAAGCAATAAAATTAAAAATGCTTATAAAACATAAACCAAACGTTGTAGATGGTCATTTCTTATTACGCAGTAATAAACTCGGCACTCTAAAGCACCCGAGAGCGTTTTTTTCGATGCCAACCTAACCAGAGTGACGGGAGCGGCACAATTCAGAAAAAGCGCTCAGCTCGCCGAGAAAATGCGATTTAAGCAATAAAATTAAAAATGCTTATAAAACATAAACCAAACGTTGGAGGTGGTCATTTCTTCATGCACAGTGATAAACTCGGCACTCTAAAGCACCCGAGAGCGTTTTTTTCGATGCCAACCTAACCAGAGTGACGGGAGCGGCACAATTCAGAAAAAGTGCTCAGCTCGCCGAGAAAATGCGATTTAAGCAATAAAATTAAAAATGCTTATAAAACATAAACCAAACGTTGTAAATGGTCATTTCTTATTACGCAGTAATAAACTCGGCACTCTAAAGCACCCGAGAGCGTTTTTTTCGATGCCAACCTAACCAGAGTGACGGGAGCGGCACAATACAGAAAAAGCGCTCAGCTCGCCGAGAAAATGCGATTTAAGCAATAAAATTAAAAATGCTTATAAAACATAAACCAAACGTTGGAGGTGGTCTTTTCTTCATGCGCAGTGATAAACTCGGCACTCTAAAGCACCCGAGAGCGTTTTTTTCCATGCCAACCTAAACAGAGTGACGGGAGCGGCACAATTCAGAAAAAGTGCTCAGCTCGCCGAGAAAATGCGATTTAAGCAATAAAATTAAAAATGCTTATAAAACATAAACCAAACGTTGTAGATGGTCATTTCTTATTTCGCAGTAATTAAATCGGCACTCTAAAGCACCCGAGAGCGTTTTTTTCCATGCCAACCTAACCAGAGTGACGGGAGCGGCACAATTCAGAAAAAGTGCTCAGCTCGCCGAGAAAATGCGATTTAAGCAATAAAATTAAAAATGCTTATAAAACATAAACCAAACGTTGGAGGTGGTCATTTCTTCATGCGCAGTGATAAACTCGGCACTCTAAAGCACCCGAGAGCGTTTTTTTCGATGCCAACCTAACCAGAGTGACGGGAGCGGCACAATTCAGAAAAAGTGCTCAGCTCGCCGAGAAAATGCGATTTAAGCAATAAAATTAAAAATGCTTATAAAACATAAACCAAACGTTGGAGGTGGTCATTTCTTCATGCACAGTGATAAACTCGGCACTCTAAAGCACCCGAGAGCGTTTTTTTCCATGCCAACCTAACCAGAGTGACGGGAGCGGCACAATTCAGAAAAAGTGCTCAGCTCGCCGAGAAAATGCGATTTAAGCAATAAAATTAAAAATGCTTATAAAACATAAACCAAACGTTGGAGGAGGTCATTTCTTCATGCGCAGTGATAAACTCGGCACTCTAAAGCACCCGAGAGCGTTTTTTTCGATGCCAACCTAACCAGAGTGACGGGAGCGGCACAATTCAGAAAAAGTGCTCAGCTCGCCGAGAAAATGCGATTTAAGCAATAAAATTAAAAATGCTTATAAAACATAAACCAAACGTTGGAGGTGGTCATTTCTTCATGCGCAGTGATAAACTCGGCACTCTAAAGCACCCGAGAGCGTTTTTTTCCATGCCAACCTAACCAGAGTGACGGGAGCGGCACAATTCAGAAAAAGTGCTCAGCTCGCCGAGAAAATGCGATTTAAGCAATAAAATTAAAAATGCTTATAAAACATAAACCAAACGTTGGAGGTGGTCATTTCTTTATGCGCAGTGATAAACTCGGCACTCTAAAGCACCCGAGAGCATTTTTTTCCATGCCAACCTAACCAGAGTGACGGGAGCGGCACAATTCAGAAAAAGTGCTCAGCTCGCCGAGAAAATGCGATTTAAGCAATAAAATTAAAAATGCTTATAAAACATAAACCAAACGTTGTAGATGGTCATTTCTTATTACGCAGTAATAAACTCGGCACTCTAAAGCACCCGAGAGCGTTTTTTTCCATGCCAACCTAACCAGAGTGACGGGAGCGGCACAATTCAGAAAAAGTGCTCAGCTCGCCGAGAAAATGCGATTTAAGCAATAAAATTAAAAATGCTTATAAAACATAAACCAAACGTTGGAGGTGTTCATTTCTTCATGCGCAGTGATAAACTCGGCACTCTAAAGCACCCGAGAGCGTTTTATTCGATGCCAACCTAACCAGAGTGACGGGAGCGGCACAATTCAGAAAAAGCGCTCAGCTCGCCGAGAAAATGCGATTTAAGCAATAAAATTAAAAATGCTTATAAAACATAAACCAAACGTTGGAGGTGGTCATTTCTTCATGCGCGGTGATAAACTCGGCACTCTAAAGCACCCGAGAGCGTTTTTTTCCATGCCAACCTAACCAGAGTGACGGGAGCGGCACAATTCAGAAAAAGTGCTCAGCTCGCCGAGAAAATGCGATTTAAGCAATAAAATTAAAAATGCTTATAAAACATAAACCAAACGTTGGAGGTGGTCATTTCTTCATGCGCAGTGATAAACTCGGCACTCTAAAGCACCCGAGAGCGTTTTTTTCGATGCCAACCTAACCAGAGTGACGGGAGCGGCACAATTCAGAAAAAGTGCTCAGCTCGCCGAGAAAATGCGATTTAAGCAATAAAATTAAAAATGCTTATAAAACATAAACCAAACGTTGTAGATGGTCATTTCTTATTACGCAGTAATAAACTCGGCACTCTAAAGCACCCGAGAGCGTTTTTTTCCATGCCAACCTAACCAGAGTGACGGGAGCGGCACAATTCAGAAAAAGTGCTCAGCTCGCCGAGAAAATGCGATTTAAGCAATACAATTAAAAATGCTTATAAAACATAAACCAAACGTTGGAGGTGGTCATTTCTTCATGTGCAGTGATAAACTCGGCACTCTAAAGCACCCGAGAGCGTTTTTTTCCATGCCAACCTAACCAGAGTGACGGGAGCGGCACAATTCAGAAAAAGTGCTCAGCTCGCCGAGAAAATGCGATTTAAGCAATAAAATTAAAAATGCTTATAAAACATAAACCAAACGTTGGAGGTGGTCATTTCTTCATGCGCAGTGATAAACTCGGCACTCTAAAGCACCCGAGAGCGTTTTTTTCGATGCCAACCTAACCAGAGTGACGGGAGCGGCACAATTCAGAAAAAGTGCTCAGCTCGCCGAGAAAATGCAATTTAAGCAATAAAATTTAAAATGCTTATAAAACATAAACCAAACGTTGTAGATGGTCATTTCTTATTACGCAGTAATAAACTCGGCACTCTAAAGCACCCGAGAGCGTTTTTTTCCATGCCAACCTAACCAGAGTGACGGGAGCGGCACAATTCAGAAAAAGTGCTCAGCTCGCCGAGAAAATGCGATTTAAGCAATAAAATTAAAAATGCTTATAAAACATAAACCAAACGTTGGAGGTGGTCATTTCTTCATGCGCAGTGATAAACTCGGCACTCTAAAGCACCCGAGAGCGTTTTTTTCGATGCCAACCTAACCAGAGTGACGGGAGCGGCACAATTCAGAAAAAGCGCTCAGCTCGCCGAGAAAATGCGATTTAAGCAATAAAATTAAAAATGCTTATAAAACATAAACCAAACGTTGGAGGTGGTCATTTCTTCATGCACAGTGATAAACTCGGCACTCTAAAGCACCCGAGAGCGTTTTTTTCGATGCCAACCTAACCAGAGTAACGGGAGCGACACAATTCAGAAAAAGTGCTCAGCTCGCCGAGAAAATGCGATTTAAGCAATAAAATTAAAAATGCTTATAAAACATAAACCAAACGTTGTAAATGGTCATTTCTTATTACGCAGTAATAAACTCGGCACTCTAAAGCACCCGAGAGCGTTTTTTCGATGCCAACCTAACCAGAGTGACGGGAGCGGCACAATACAGAAAAAGCGCTCAGCTCGCCGAGAAAATGCGATTTAAGCAATAAAATTAAAAATGCTTATAAAACATAAACCAAACGTTGGAGGTGGTCTTTTCTTCATGCGCAGTGATAAACTCGGCACTCTAAAGCACCCGAGAGCGTTTTTTTCCATGCCAACCTAAACAGAGTGACGGGAGCGGCACAATTCAGAAAAAGTGCTCAGCTCGCCGAGAAAATGCGATTTAAGCAATAAAATTAAAAATGCTTATAAAACATAAACCAAACGTTGTAGATGGTCATTTCTTATTACGCAGTAATAAACTCGGCACTCTAAAGCACCCGAGAGCGTTTTTTTCCATGCCAACCTAACCAGAGTGACGGGAGCGGCACAATTCAGAAAAAGTGCTCAGCTCGCCGAGAAAATGCGATTTAAGCAATAAAATTAAAAATGCTTATAAAACATAAACCAAACGTTGGAGGTGGTCATTTCTTCATGCGCAGTGATAAACTCGGCACTCTAAAGCACCCGAGAGCGTTTTTTTCGATGCCAACCTAACCAGAGTGACGGGAGCGGCACAATTCAGAAAAAGTGCTCAGCTCGCCGAGAAAATGCGATTTAAGCAATACAATTAAAAATGCTTATAAAACATAAA
The DNA here is from genome assembly GCF_033458585.1 of Syngnathus typhle. Taxonomy (NCBI): domain Eukaryota; kingdom Metazoa; phylum Chordata; class Actinopteri; order Syngnathiformes; family Syngnathidae; genus Syngnathus; species Syngnathus typhle. The sequence goes on along the minus strand of NC_083738.1, from coordinate 601,386 downwards.
CCAAACGTTGGAGGTGGTCATTTCTTCATGCACAGTGATAAACTCGGCACTCTAAAGCACCCGAGAGCGTTTTTTTCCATGCCAACCTAACCAGAGTGACGGGAGCGGCACAATTCAGAAAAAGTGCTCAGCTCGCCGAGAAAATGCGATTTAAGCAATAAAATTAAAAATGCTTATAAAACATAAACCAAACGTTGGAGGTGGTCATTTCTTCATGCGCAGTGATAAACTCGGCACTCTAAAGCACCCGAGAGCGTTTTTTTCCATGCCAACCTAACCAGAGTGACGGGAGCGGCACAATTCAGAAAAAGTGCTCAGCTCGCCGAGAAAATGCGATTTAAGCAATAAAATTAAAAATGCTTATAAAACATAAACCAAACGTTGGAGGTGGTCATTTCTTCATGCACAGTGATAAACTCGGCACTCTAAAGCACCCGAGAGCGTTTTTTTCGATGCCAACCTAACCAGAGTGACGGGAGCGGCACAATTCAGAAAAAGTGCTCAGCTCGCCGAGAAAATGCGATTTAAGCAATAAAATTAAAAATGCTTATAAAACATAAACCAAACGTTGGAGGTGGTCATTTCTTCATGCGCAGTGATAAACTCGGCACTCTAAAGCACCCGAGAGCGTTTTATTCGATGCCAACCTAACCAGAGTGACGGGAGCGGCACAATTCAGAAAAAGTGCTCAGCTCGCCGAGAAAATGCGATTTAAGCAATAAAATTAAAAATGCTTATAAAACATAAACCAAACGTTGGAGGTGGTCATTTCTTCATGCGCAGTGATAAACTCGGCACTCTAAAGCACCCGAGAGCGTTTTTTTCGATGCCAACCTAACCAGAGTGACGGGAGCGGCACAATTCAGAAAAAGTGCTCAGCTCGCCGAGAAAATGCGATTTAAGCAATAAAATTAAAAATGCTTATAAAACATAAACCAAACGTTGGAGTTGGTCATTTCTTCATGCGCAGTGATAAACTCGGCACTCTAAAGCACCCGAGAGCGTTTTTTTCGATGCCAACCTAACCAGAGTGACGGGAGCGGCACAATTCAGAAAAAGTGCTCAGCTCGCCGAGAAAATGCGATTTAAGCAATAAAATTAAAAATGCTTATAAAACATAAACCAAACGTTGGAGGTGGTCATTTCTTCATGCGCAGTGATAAACTCGGCACTCTAAAGCACCCAAGAGCGTTTTTTTCGATGCCAACCTAACCAGAGTGACGGGAGCGGCACAATTCAGAAAAAGCGCTCAGCTCGCCGAGAAAATGCGATTTAAGCAATAAAATTAAAAATGCTTATAAAACATAAACCAAACGTTGGAGGTGGTCATTTCTTCATGCACAGTGATAAACTCGGCACTCTAAAGCACCCGAGAGCATTTTTTTC